>NC_140582.1:95620017-96228694 GCF_964204655.1 Triturus cristatus
GGTAAGTCAATAATAATAATTGTAGTCTCTCAAGGACCTTGTAATGTGATAATTGATTTTTAGTGTTTTTTTTTAAAAATAAAAAAAAGGTACGCGCACCGTACGCGTACGGTAAAAAAAAAAAAAAAAAGGTTTTAAAAAACATATGTAAAAAAAAGATGAAAGATAAGGTTGGCTCTTAAAAGAACCGTTGTGTTCATGCAGGGACAGAGGAAAGGAAGCATGGGAAAATCATTCAAAGCTACAAATGTGCTGATCTATTTTGTTGTTCACTAGGGAAACACTGGTCTCCCTATGACAAATTAGACCTTTACAAAATGTGCATCGAATATCAACCTTCCGAAATCGAAGGTTCATTTCCAGAGGGCCAGCAAAAGGAGATTCTCCCCCCACAGATGAAGGGCTCACCTGACCTGCAGAAGAAGGAGTCAGCCCTGCAGATGATGGTCCAGGCTGAGCTGCTGTGGATGTACTGGCTCGTCTTTCTGAAGAGTTACCTCCAAAAAGATGACCATGTGTCCTTCTGTGTACATCCTGGAGGTGTCTCTTCATGGTGTGATTCCCAAAGGAATACTTCCTGTTAGGATTACCTCTAGAAAGTACACGCTTACACAGCTTGCAAGTAACTAAGGGTGCATTCACCTTTTGCTGGCCTTCTGGAAAAGTAAAATAATCCCAAACATAAGAAGGCTTTTGTTTCCTCGATCTCTGCCTCAAGACAGTGCTGCTGGTGCTAGCCTCACTCTCAGAAGAGCTCTGCTGTTCTGCCATCGTATCCCAAAGACAAACCAGCTCCTTCTCCCAAGGGATCACAAGCAGAAATGAGGGGAATGGGTGTGGTGTAGGAGAGTTCTAGAACTGAAAGTAGTTTCAACCAATCAAAAGTTGTGTTTCAAGATCACATGACCTACCGTACGCTTACGGTGCGCTTACGGTACGCTTACGGCAAAAAGTACGCGTGCGCGTAAAAAAGACACGCGCTTGCGCGCATGCGCATAACAGTCACTCCCCGGCACTTCCGCGTAACGTGCGCGTGTGGCGTAAGCGCGCACGCGTCCCACGCGCAGTACGCGCGGCTACGCAAAGTGCGTAACTATACGCAAGCAGCGTAGATAGATTACGGACGTTGCGTAAACCGTACGCTTACCGTAAGCTTACGGTACGCGTACTATAAAAAAAAAAATAAAAAAAAAAAAAAAAAATCTGGTAATAAATTTTACATGTTTATTTTAAAAAATATATTAAAAAAAAATATTTAAGGATTTTAAAAATTTAAGCATAGTCTTTATAAAATGAAAGAAAATTAAATTAAAAATATGTTTGAAAAAAATGAAGAATAAAAAAAAAAATTAGCATTTAAAAAACCTTGCAAATTCACTGAAAAAACCATGGGTTACACACACGTTATAGTTAGGAATTAGCATTTAAAAAACCTTGCAAATTCACTGAAAAAACCATGGGTTTCACACACGTTATAGTTAGGAATTAGCATTTAAAAAACCTTAGAAATTCACTGAAAAAACCATAGGTTTCACACACGTTATAGTTAGGAATTAGCATTTAAAAAACCTTAGAAATTCAGTGAAAAAACCATAGGTTTCACACATGTTATAGTTAGCTGGACATTTTACTCGTAAAAAACCAATGAAATTGCCCCGTTATAGTTAGTTCAGCTAACTATAACTCACGCGCCCGCAATGCACTGCTGATGACGTCACATATTACATCACTCATGACATGGTCAGTGACATCACTCATGACATCACTGATGACATCTCAAATGACATCACTGATGACATCACTGATGACATCATCCTTGTGATAGAGTGGCAGACCTCCTCTCACCTTAATATAAGCTTTGATACACACATTCAAAAATAGAGACTAAAATTTTCAAAACAATGGACATACCAATACCAGTTACAACAACCTCTTCAGTAATTCTAAGATCCACATACACATCCACTCATTCACCAACAGTCCTATACAGTCACTCATACATGTACTCACTCATCATATGTACTCATACACCTATACATCCTGTTACATAATGCCACTCATCCATAGAGTTACTCACACACATAGTCACTCATGCTAATAAAGAATCAAACATACATTCACCTGCATATACAGTTATACACACACCACCACACTTACTTCTACGGAAACTCACACATACTTAGTCTTTTAAACAATCACTTATAGAAACACATACTTATTCATACAGGAACTCTTTCAATCTCTCCCTCTCACATATACTCACATATATACACCAATAGTCACATATACTAGTTTAAAACATATGTAGTTACTCCTGAAGACACTATTGGGACAGTCATTCACTCACTAACACACCCATACACACACTCATCCACCCATACAGTCCTGCACACATGCTGTCTTCAACACATACAAACAGTGAGTCACTCATTCATGCACCTATGCACTACGTAATACCCCCCACCGAACCATACAGACACTCAGACTGATACTCAAAAAAACAACTACTAACCTATATAGACACCCATGTAGCTACTCACCAACCCATGCAGCCACTTATACACAAAGTGAGAGATACACTTAATCAGTCAGTTACACAATCAATTTTTTAAAAACAAATCATCCATTTAGACACTTATATACCCATTTATTCTTCCATCGACCTTGAGATATACATATATAAAACATATTTAATTTTCAGAAAAACACACATTCACTGGATGATGTCATCAGTGAGGTCATCAGTGATGTCATTTGAGATGTCATCAGTGATGTCATGAGTGATGTCACTGACCATGTCATGAGTGATGTAATATGTGACGTCATCAGCAGTGCATTGCGGGCGCGTGAGTTATAGTTAGCTGAACTAACTATAACGGGGCAATTTCATTGGTTTTTTACGAGTAAAATGTCCAGCTAACTATAACATGTGTGAAACCTATGGTTTTTTCACTGAATTTCTAAGGTTTTTTAAATGCTAATTCCTAACTATAACGTGTGTGAAACCTATGGTTTTTTCAGTGAATTTCTAAGGTTTTTTAAATGCTAATTCCTAACTATAACGTGTGTGAAACCCATGGTTTTTTCAGTGAATATATATATATATATATATATATATATATATATATATATATATATATATATATATATATATATATATATATATATATATATATATATATATATATATATATGTCATTAAAGTAAAAGTAAACCCTTACCACTCCTGACATTTAATCAAGGCAAGCCCTGGCCTTCACCGCTGATTTCAGGAAACTAAAAACAAAAAGAATACATTCTTCATGCAACAATTGTAGATAGATAAGTAGATAAGAGCTGGACGGGCGTGCTTAAAATTCATCCTCTTTAAAATAGGGGCAATGAAAGTTTTCCGGGGGACCTCATAGAATTTGCAAAACAATATGAAGTGTAGCAGATCCTGGGGAGATTCCCCGTCGCAGCCACAGGGTGCTAACAACTGACCTCTTCTATTCCCCCTTGGCATGGCCAGAAAACAATGAAAAAAGTCCAGGCGAAATCTGGTCAATAGAAAGCGTTCACAAATACTAAAAGACCCCAGGAGATATGGCTCAGATTATGGTGTCATTTTCAACATTACAAATTTACGGACACTAGGTTTTATTCATTTGTGTTTACATGTGCACACGCATATAAATTTGGGCACCATTGGTTTAATTCTTTAAGTTGTCCTGAATAGACCTATGTTTCTTCTTGCATAAAAGCTGTTTCCCATTTCTGATTGCTTGTCTGTTCCTTGTAGGTGTAATTCACATGGTGGGTTAGTTTGAGAATAGATACAACATTGTACCAGTGATAGAGAGAGAGCCTGAAAAGAAGACCTTGACAAGGAACATGGAGAGCCAGAACGTTAACTGAAAATCTCCATTTATTAATGTTGCAAAGGCTCATAGGTGATCGAGAACAATATCATTCCCATGACTGGTCTGGGAGAAATTGCTGATGTTTCAGCTTACAACGTGAGAATGGAAAGGACAATGGAACCCCTGATGATGCAAACAGAGGGTTGTTACCTGGAATATTTTGGTGGAAATAACTAGTGTTCACACTGTCTGATGTTGAGCCACTTTCCCTTGGACTTGCAGAGGTTTAGACCTCTATGCTTCCCCTTTGACTCTTGCAGAGTGTGGCTTAGGCTAACCACTCATGTTTTCCCTAACCCAAGAATAGCCTTGACCGAGCCTCTGAAATTCTGACACCTTCCCTTACCCTCTCGCACTTTCCTCCATTTCCCTATCTTTCTGCATTTCCCTGATTTTGAGACACTGATAGGGTTTAAAACATCCTCTGTGGTTTGGACTTTAACTTAGATGATTTTAGACTTCAGTCATGTATAGAGGAGACAATCAAAAACTCTTTTCTGAGCACCACATTCTGTTATTGATCTTTTGCTATTGCTGTGACTGAACTTCTTGTTTGCCTCCTATTGGTATGCCTAAACTTCCTTAGAAGGTTGGGCTTTCCCTTTATTATTCAGTATTGTTGCAGCTCGGTACCAAGATTTGTTTATCTTAGCGCGATTGCTGTGTTTAATATCAATGTAATTAATATAGTTATTTATAATATTTTTTCTAGTGATAGAGTGTAATATAATGTATTTTTTTATATGTTTCTGTATTTATAGTAATTGTTTGTAAAAAAAATATAAGAATTTCTTTATCAATTTATTTAGTAAAATTATATTTTTTAGAAGCAGGATATTTGGCTTATAAGGGATAAGTTTGGAAAGGATTTTAAAAAGAATGCATTAGTGTATATATTGTAATGTATTTTTTTCATTTTTTGAAATTGTGTTTAAAGAGGAAAAGGGTATTTTAGAAAGTTAAGTATTATTGTTCTTTTTTAATTAAAAAAATGTATATTTTAGAAAAACATTCTGCAAATTTAGGAGCAGGATGTTGGGTTTATAGGGGATAATGGTGGGAAGTATTTAAAAATAATATGTATCAGTGTTTATTTTTGGATTTATATTTATTAATTTAATAAATCAATTTTTAAAAAAACTTTAAAGTGGGGTGTAGAATTAATATTAGATGAGGATGTGGATTTTGTTTGTGATAAAATTAATGTAAATAAACTCTTTTAGAATGTTTATTTTTTTAAATGTATATTATTTATAAAAAATGTTTTATTTATAACAAATATAAAAAAATATATAAATTATTGTTATTTTTAAACAAATAAACACATTTATTTTCAAAGAAATACTGCTATATGATAATTGGTGAGAAACTATTAATAATACATTGTAATTTATAATAAAATTGTTTTGAATGTTTTAAAAATTGAAAAAATATAGAAAAATTTGAAAATTACAGTAAATTTGAAAAAATTCTATTTAGGTAGAAACAAATTGTGCAATATTTTAATGTCAAATCTAATCAAATTCAGATCATCTTTATTTGGCTGGGATACAGCAATAAAAGTACAAGATAAAACATTGAAACATGCATAAAACCAGAAACCAATAATAAAATTTGCTCAATACATTCTCACTCATAATAAAGTGGAATGTGCTTCGAAACATAGATACAATACATTGGTCTAAGCTTGCATCCTCACAAGAATAGCAGCATCAACATAAAAAAGGGGAAGAGGCAACTTAATCAAAGTGCATTGGCAGTCTCGAGCGTACGGCAGTCCTTAAAAATAGGTTTACATGGAAACGTTTCAGCATCTTGCAATTATTTCAAGAAATGGTTGAGTACAAGGCATCAGGTTTCTGGATTTAATAAGAGGCATTAGGAACAATTTGGTATATTTCTGATAAAAACCACAAAAAAAGGTCAAATGTAACATTAACTGCTTCAAAAAACTGTTACAGCGATACACCACTGATTCTAGATTGCGTTGAAAAGCTAAGGCAAATCAAAGCATATATTTTATTGTATCAGCCCGAATAAAAATTCCCATCTACCTCGCCCACCCACAAATAATTGCTATGAGTATTATCACGATTCAAGGGGAGGTATACTGAGATAAAGGTATTTCTGTATCTAGCCTCCTTTCCCGAATATGACTTAACAATAAGGGCCAAGCTTACTTCCTTGCCCTGTGACACACACATTTTGACATTGGTAAATGCTGGTTGACGACCAATAGCAGTAAAAGATTTTTCAACAAATGCTAGCCATGAAATTTCTAGGCCTTTTATCTCAAGCTAAACAATCTTTTATGATTTCTCTAGTATGGGGCGCATCATCATTTTTCCAGATTGAGAGCCATAACAGGAGGGGGCAGATTTGAACAAGGTCACATTTATAGCTAAGGTTCCCATTCATTATGACAAATACAATGTGATGTAGTAAAAGTCATGCAAAGGAGCTTATGACAGAAGCAGCAGTATTCTGTCTGATTTGCTATTGGTTCCCTCATGCCACAGACCCCCGCCCCATATGTGACATCCTGACAACCGGTAAGCTTTGCATAGAATATATATACAACACAGGGGCAAATGCGCATATACCGGGTTGAGATGGTAAGCTAGAAAGTGAACCTACTGCCCTGGAAAGCTTGGTTCTCTGCTCAATAATAGTTGGTGTCCATGAGCACTTTGAGCTGAAAATCACCCCCAAATATGAAAATGTGTTGGTACAGACTAGGTGTTTTGTTCCTACCACAATACTTGAGAGCGTTATGCATTTTCATCCACATGCCATGACTAAAGAATTTGAAACATTTATCATCAAATTAAGGGAACCCACAAACACCACATATAATTTGACCAAAATTCTAAGGGCTCTAGGGCAGCGTGCCTTTAAAACTGCATCATCTGCATATAACAAAAAGGGGTACCAAAGACTGTAGGAACATCTGGCGTGCTCGATGTTAAGAGTGAGCTGAGTTTGTTTATATACAATATGAACAGTAGGGGAGCGAGCACACAACCCTGACGAACCCCACGCCTATTATGAATCTCTTTTGTGAGCTTGCCTCCTTTGTCAAACCTCACTCTAGCCTTGGTGTTCATATGCATAGAAGCCAGAAGATGCACAAGTGACCCTAACTACCTGAACAACAAACTGGTAAGAGCAGGTCAATCCAGAACGCTGAGAAGCTCCAACTCACTCCTTCTTATTCCTCCGAAACTGAAAAAGAAAACCACACAATACCGATCGTTCTCTGGCAACGCTCCCAGGATGTTGAACGCTCTCCCTAGAGTCCTCAGATGCAACCCCTCCTTCTCCTGTTTCAAAAGGGACTTGAAAATCCATCTCCTTAACAAATACTTTCCTGACCAACGTCAACTAACCTAGACTTCAATATCCGAGTTTACTCATCTCTCTAGACATTCAAGGATAGTTGGTGACCGGACTATGTTAATCACCTTATCTTCCATGCTGTATTTGTTTTATCCCTGGTTTGCTTCCTTACTGCCTGCCTACTATGTAATGCAATTTCCGTCTGTTTTTTTCATTACAGTATGTATGTAAAGCGCTCTGATACCTACGGGTCAAGCTAGCGCTATATAAAACTTTTAAAATAAAATAAAATAAATAAATTCCTCCATACCCATTTCTAATAATGTTAGCCAGAGTCTTGGTCAAACCACACAATCTAATGCCATAGTTAGATCCATAAATGCTAAATACATTGGGAAACGCTTTGCTATGGTATATTTGCCCAGTACTAGACTGAGATTTAGGCACTGAGTTTTGATGTGTTTACGAAAGCCATACTGGCATGGGTTCAAAATCTCGTTGTCCTCTGCCCACTCAATGATCTTATTGTAAAGGTCCCTCCCAAAGATTTTAGCTGAAGTGCTATGAGTGAGATTGGGTGGTAGCAACTGAGTGAGGTTTGATCACTCTTTTTAAAGATGGGTACAATTATAGAGGATGCCCATGAATCAGGTAAGGATGCGTAGTCTAGATTAGTATAGACATTTGTTAGCCGAGGTGCCCACAATGTCTCATTGCACTTTATCAAATCAATCGGAATACCATCTGGGCCAGGTGCCTTACCTCCCACACTTTATCTTATTGAGATTAAAACTTCAGGTAAGGATACTGCCAAAATGGGGTGAGCCACAGCCAGTGTAGTTACAAACATGGCTTGGGTTCCTGCCGAGTAGATTGTCCCCAAGCATACCTCCCACTCCTCACTACTACTGTGGCAACTAAACGGTGCTCCCTGCCTATTACATGTGCTAAGCTGGCCCACTGCTGGGTAATCACCTCCACCTACCTTTTTTGTTGCTATTTTGTATCTTTTGCGCAGACTAATCACTACTGCAGGATCTCTAGGGCAAGCGGTTAAGCCCTTCTGAAGGGCTCCGTTGGCAGCTGAGCACTGTTGGTCAAACCATCTTGGGGTGGAATAAGCATCGGATGTTTTTTTCACCAACTTTGAAACGTGGATTTTAATATTCGAGCAGAGAGCCAAAAATGTGCTTATTATGTGCCGTTCCCGCTAGCAGCAATGTCAGAGAGGCAGCCCAAAATTAATACAAGGTTTCTGTGAATAGTTGCTGTCAATGTTTGTGAGGGTCAGAAAAATTCCAACAAATCCTTAAGTTGTCAGTAGATGACTGTAAATTGCAGAGTTCAGGTTGGCATTTAGGGGCTGCTCTAGATGGTATGAGCAAATGAATTACAATAGGATTAATATCTCCAAAATCTGCCTGTACAATAGCCCCTGACACCACAGACTGGATAAATTATAAGTAACAAAAATATAATCGATAATGGAGAAACAATTCCTGTCCCTAAAAGTTGGCAGACCGGCTTATCCCACTCCTGCCACCTCAAGTGCATTACATAAGTCTAAAGATGCCCAAAAAGACTCAAATTCTTTACACCTATGATCGGGCCCCCCAGACAGCATCATATAATTGCCTAGCATAGGGCACTTCAGTTTGGCATTAAAGTCTCCTGCTAGGCACAGATAGATCGGGTACCCTTCACCCATTACCTACTCCATGAGGGACTCGATAAAACAGAAAAATTCAAGAAATTTCTAATTGGTACTATTAAAAAAATCATTATTGTACACATTGACAATATAAATTGTTGCATTTCCAGTGTAAAGTACGGTCTGGATTTTACTTCCCTTGGTAGGTATTACTTCAATACTGCCTCCTGAGAAGAGATTTACCCAAGTAGTTAATCTCCCGGAAACACAACCTGAACAGGTGGGGTGGCCGGTACATTAAAACATGAGTACCCATCAAGCATGATAATACCACAAGCCCACGTTTTCTGTAACATAATATTATCATAATCTTGTATTAAAGATTGCCGTTCTGGGAGACACATTTTAGATTGCTAACCTGCAATGTTCCAGCTTGGTACCTTCATCGTGTGCCCCTTAATCTTAAATATAGGGCTAAAATAGGTAGTACATTGGGGAGATGACATAATTACCAGGGCTTGCTGTGGTGCCTCAGCAGGCAGCTGTTCTGCTGCTCGAGCTGGGGGTGCTAATATGTTTAAAGCAGATTCAATAGCATTGATGTTATTCGGATGAATCTAGATTGCTTATTGGAGTCAACCGGTTTCCCAGGGGTAGCGATTGGTTCGCCAGTGGGGCCAAAGGAGAAAGCGCATTATGAATTAATCTGCCTTGTACCAGAATCCGAGGAGAGCAGTGAAGAAGCTCGGATCTAATACCGTTGTCTTCAATATCGGTGTCAAAAATATAATTGTAGGTGTTGTATTTGATATCAATGTGTTTAATAGCGATGTAGTTAATATCGTTGTTTATAATATTGTTTTTTAGTTACAAATGGTGTGTAATATATTGTATTTTTTTATATATATTTATATATATATATATATATATATATATATATTTTTTTTTTTTTTTTGCACACAAATGACCCAGATTCCCGAAATCCGTGTCCCGTAGGCAGGTGGCGAGTAAATACCGAGCAGGTCTCCCGGCAGTCAATATCCACACAGATTCTTCTGATAGAAGGACTCGCACTCGGAAGGATACACAAGAAGTTTTAATTAACACTCGTAACGCGTTTCGTCAGTGGAACTGACTTGATCACACGAAGTGCAACAAGAAACAGGAAGTATTTATCTGGCTGTTGAAACAGACGACAGGCACAAGAAAATTGGCAAGTAATGACAGTAACCATGGCGGCCATTGTTAAATGTCTAAATACAGTGTAAAGATATAAGACCTGCCATGGTTCATAGTTGTACTTAGTCCAGAGTTGTTTGGTAGACATATAAATCCAACAGAAAATGAAACACAAATAGTGCGCTTTCTTTAACGACCAAAATAATGGTCATGGTACTTGTAATGTGTCATTGATTAATATTCATGAAGTCTAGTGCTCCTATCAAAAGACACGTGAAGTGTCTGCATTAAGCAACCTAATAAAGAATATACACAAACTGCCAGATGTAGGTGTCAAATTTTTTGCTATTAAATGCAAATAGTGTATAAAACAAATAAATCATCATGGTCAATAATTACCAATTACATAATTGCCGCAGGACACGATATAAGCCCATAATTAAATTCCGTAAGGTATATATGTGTACTCTTGTACTATCAATAGACGTCGGCATATATATATATACATATATATTTGTAATTTAATTTGTTTTATTTGTTTTATTTAGTAAAATACATTTTTAGGAGCGGGATGTTGGGTTTATAGGGGATAAGGGTTGGAAGTATTTTGAAAATGATGCATTAGTGTATATAATGTAAAGTCTATTTTGAAATTTTTTGGGAAATATGGGGGCGGGATGTTAAGATTTATTGTGTATTTTTTTATTTTAATTTAAAAATATATATATTTTAGATTTATCTTTATTTTAGGAGCGGGATGTTGGGTTCACAGGGGATAAGGGAGCTGAGTATTAAAAAAAATATGCATTAGTATTTGTTTTTGGATGTGTATTTATTAAATGTAATAAATCAAATTAAACTTTTTTTGAAGTGGGGTGTAGAATGTAGATTTTCTCCGTTTTAATGATCAGAGAATCTGGATTTCATTAAAGACACGGAGGCTAGCATTAAGCATAACCTTTTATTGCCACTACAAACTGCAGCACTTTAAAGCATATCATAAGCACACCTACAAATCCAGAATTAGAATCCAGCACAGTCCATATAAACCAGAACAGAGCAGCCATATTCCTCTTTTAGCTGCTCCAAGGATCCTCCAGAACTTTAATCAAACTAACATGGAAAGAACAAGTTCATTCCTTCCTCCAAACTCTTCTTCTCTGCTTCCATCTCCATTTCTAAAGATTTTCTGTGAATTAAACAGAGCATAACTTTGAATAAGTACTGCAAGTAATCTAAATTATAATACCCCCAAATTTAAAAAATAATAATTTACCTCTCTATTTACTCAGAATCGTCAAAATCAAACCTTAACACTCCCTTAACCCCTTCAGTGCCCCGCCCTTTCCCCCTCCTGTGCCGGGCCTTTCATTAGCGGGCGGGTGGGGTCCATGACGAGATAGTCTCATCATGGGCACAGCGCAACCGTGCTCCATGACGAGACTATCTCGTCATGGGCATAGAAGAGGCTAAAACTTACCTGGGAAGGGAGGGAGGGATAATGCTAGCCACTGTGTCTTTAATGAAAACCAGACTCTCCGATCATTAAAACTAGGAGAATCTACATTTCATGTCAAGACCGGAGGCAAGCATTATGTTCAAAGCTATGATGAAACCGCAGCTGAAACATGTTCTGTAGGTTTCAGATGAAATTTTGCAAACACACCCGCATTAGACCAGTCGGCCACCTTCAGAATCTCTTCAAGGTGACCTCCAGATGCAAAAACCTTACTTTGCATAGCCCCTCTCACTGAATGTGCTCCAAACTTCAACATATCCACTCCAGATTCTAACATACACCAACTCACCCAATGAGCAATAATCGCAGCATTCACTGGATTAAATGGTCTAACATATGAAATCAATAACTGATTTACTCCATCCTTCCTGTATTCAGCCATTCTACTCTCATACTCCTTTGAAAATCATACAACACATAACTTTGGATGGTCATCAAACCTAGGATAAAACATTGACGAAGACATTGTCTTTGTTCTTTTTGAAATATTAAATATCACCCCATCTGGGTTATAAAATCTATTTCTCACCTCCAAAGCGCGTACATCTGATACCCTCCTGAAAGATATTAAACATAAAAGTGTTACAACCTTGCCACTCAACTGCCGTAAGTTTAAAAAAGGATTTGATGGCCAACTTTCTATTCTTTTTAAAACTAAATTCACGTCCCATAAAAAACTATATCTTGGTTTAGGAGGTCTCCGCAACTTGATTCCCTTCATCACTCTACAAACGAAAACATGCCTGCCTATTGAAAAACCTTCTACTGGGGCAGGATCTGCTGCTACCCCAGACCTATAACAATTAATAGTCCTATAAGAAAGACCCTTATCAAACAAATTTGAAAGATAATTAGAAAGTACTACAGGAGATGCCTCCACGGGATCCACATCTCTCTCCACGCACCAACTAACCTATATCCTCCAAACTCCAATGTATCTCTTTCTTGTCCCAGGTGCCCAAGATTCCTGGAGCAATTCTTGAGCCTGTTCCCAAAGACCTTCAAACTGCTCTCCTCCCCTGAAATCTTCCAATCAAGAAGGTTCAAGGAACTCTCTACAACTCCTGGTCCTATTAACATCTCTGACATAGGAATTAAATAAAGCTCTTCTGGGGGGCGTGGCCGAGCCGAGCCGTAAGATGGCCGCCGTGTAACGGGGCTCCTCCGGCCGAACCAATCATCCGTAAACCCATCCTTCTGCTGCTTCCTTTCCTGTGTGGCAGAGCTGCGGCGGGAACTGCCTGAGTGCTGAGAACCCGGCAACAGCTTTCGCGGCCGCAATCGGCGGCGGCGTTCCGAGACGGCGGCCCTCGTCGTATCGGCGACCTGCGCACGTCGCGCTGGGCGGCCGCACACACTACGCTAGTCCCCGGTCGCGGGCCGCGGATCTGGCGGGGAGTGGTGCATGCTGCGCTCCTGAGGTGAGAGCCGGACAACTCCTGATGGTGTGTGGCGCCAGATTGCAAGTAAACGATTGTGGCCCTCCTGGGGAGTGTCGGACTGAGTGAGGCGGTGAAGGCGAGGTGGCTGCAACGAGGGGTCGGAGAGACGTGCCCGTGGAAAGTGCCCAGATGCCGCAGAATCAACGCGTACCTGCCTAGGTCGACAGAGCCGGCCCCTGCCTGCAGGCGGAGTGCGCTGGTGTCCTGGTGGGCCTGGCTGTCTCGGAGCGGCCTGTACCCGCGGCGGGGGCTGCGGTGGCGGCCCAGAGCGGGGGGGGCTCCGGAATCTGCCAGTCCTGCGGATCCAAACGCGGGCCAGATATTAATTTGTCTCATCGGTGACCCCCCATGGGGCCCCCGCCGTGTCTCCCCCATAGAACAATGGGGAAGCCGGATGCCAAGCAGCCGAAGCTGCATTTCGAGCGACGCAGTGCCCGGAACATGGAGGTGGAGACGGCATCCCAGACGGTGGTCCCCGAGACACAGATGGACCCCACGCAAGAGGACGACATAAAGAGTATGTTTCGCGATCTAAAAGGCTGCCTCAAGGAAATAGACAACAAACTGGATTCCATGGCTCTGCGCATAGACGGCATCTCACACAAAGCTGACCAACATGAGGAGCGGCTGGCGGCAGCGGAGACGCGGATTGCTGAGTGTGAGGAGGGCAACAGTGACATCCGGGAAAAACTGTTGCGCATGGATAAGGTCCTGGAAGTAATACGTGGACGTAACGAAGATTTGGAAGCCCGCTCCCACAGAAATAACATACGTATTATTGGAATTGCGGAGTCCACAAATATTGGTAATATGGAGCAGTTCGTGGAGGGCATGTTCCGTGACTTGTTTGGTGCGGACCTGTCGGCCATGTTTTTGGTCGAGCGCGCACACCGTACGCTGGGCCCGCGCCCGGTGCCGGGGGCGCCGCCACGCCAGATACTTGCCCGAGGTCTAAATTATAGGGACCGAGACACTATACTGAGGCTATCCCGGGAAAAAGGCGAACTCACCTTCCAAAACATGGCTATCTCCTTATACCCTGACTTTACACAGGCTGTGCAATCTGCAAGACGTGAATTCATGCCGGCCAAAAAGATCTTTCAAAAAGTGGGGACCAAGTACGCCATGTTATACCCTGCCAAGTTGAGGATTCAGGTTAAGGGGAAGCCGATGATCTTCACAGAGGCGAAAGAGGCGCTGAAATTCGCACGACAGGCAGAGCGGTCGCACCGGGAGCCGCGTGATGGCCGAGGGACCCCCCCGGCTGGCCAGCTGAGTGACAATGAGTAGATCAGTAAACCATTCTGAGGGCTATAACTGTCTGCGACGCCCATCAGACGCCCTACGGCTTTGTTGTTAAGTATACACCATTTCATTCTTGATAATGTATTGGGGCCTGAGATGGGTAGGGGGCACAAAGCTGGGCCAATGGAGGAGGTTAGCCACGGGGCAGAGACTATTATTGACTTGTTGCTGACTACCCATACCGAGCTGGGCGGGGCGTTGGGCATGTCCTGCTGCAATCAGGCATTTTGCAACTACAGGAGGCAGGTAATGTTCGGCCACCCTGTCACTTTGAGACAGGGGAGGGTGCCGGTGACCCCACGCCCTCGAAGGGATGATTCCCACGATATTGTTTAAGGAGGATTGTTGTTTGTTTTGTTTGGGGGGGGTTGATGGATCTCAACCTGATTGGGGGGTTGGAGTGGGAGGAGGGGGGTAAGTTTTTTGTTGTTTTGTATTTCTGTACTGCGGCACTCTATCACACAACTCATTGATAGGACATCACTGTCCCCGACCGTCTATCCGCTGCTGCTGGGGGCGGGCAATGCTGCAATAGGGCTCCGCCCACATGCCCCACCTGCTGAGCTAAAGGTAGACATACAGCCGCGTAGGACACATCTTCATACATCTCTCTGACCGCGCTGCGCTGCCTGACACGGAATATTCGCGGTTTAAATGACCACCGCAAGATCCGGCTGACCCACGCACACTTGACCAGACACCACATTGACATATGTCTCTTACAGGAGACCCACCTGCTGCGGAGGGCGGGGGAGAGTCTCAGACATGCCCGATGGGGTGAAATCCACACTTCTGGCTACTCCAGCTATTCCCGGGGAGTGGCCGTATTGATTCGTAAGGGCCTACCATGGCAAACATTGAAGGTGCACGACGACCCCGAGGGGCGATTTATATTATTGTTGGGGCGCTTATTTCACACGCAGGTGATAATTATCAACACTTATTTATTTATTTTACAGATTTGTAGAGCGCATGGCTGCCCATAGGCGTCCCAGCGCTGATAGACAAGAACCTAGTGAGAGATGCTTTATGGGAACAGCCATGTTTTAAGTGCTCTACGGAATGAAAGAAGGTTAGGTTGGGCTCTGAGGTTAGGGGGGAGCGAGTTCCAAAGTTTGGCAGCGTTGAGTGAGAATAGTCGGCCGCCTGAGCGGGCTTTTCTGATCCTGGGAACTGAGGCTAAATTGCAGTTGGAAGAGCGGAGAGTTCTAGAGGTGGTGTGGGGTGAGATGAGATTTTGGAGTATGGGAGGGGCCTTGCCATGCATAATCTTGTGGGTCGTGCAGAGAGCCTTGAATTGGATTCTCTCTTGGATGGGGAGCCAGTGAAGGGCCTTCAAAGACGGTTTGGCTGAGCAGCGATGATGGGTACCTGTGAGAATGCGAGCTGCCGCGTTTTGGGCCGTTTGGAGTTTTGCTAAGACTTTTTTGGGGGCCCCTAGGTATAGGGCGTTGCCATAGTCTAAACGAGATAGTACAAGGCCATGGATGAGGAGTTTGCGGGATTGAGTCGGAAGCAAAGGTAGAATTTTTCTTGCCGATCTTAGCAGACCGTGACAGGTTCCAGCGGTTTTCCGTGCTTGGGCTGAGAAGTTGAGTTCTTCGTCTAACCAGATGCCCAGGCTCTTAATTTCTGGTTTGGACACAGGGGGAGGGCCCATGGCTGGCGGCCATATGGAGATGGAACTGTATAAAGATTTGTTGCCTAAAAACATGATCTCAGTTTTTTCGTTGTTCAACTTGAGGTGGGAGCTACTCATCCATTTTGTTATTTCGATCAAGCAAGTATGCAGGTTGGGAATGGAAAGGTCTTGCTGGTTAAGGGAGACCACAAGTTGAGTGTCGTCGGCGTATGTCAAGAGTTTGATGCCATAGGGGGCGACGACCTTATCGAGGGGGGACATATAGACATTAAAAGGGTTGGGCTCAGAGACGAGCCCTGTGGTACCCCGCAGTTGATGGCTGTGGGTCTGGACGTAAAGGTGCCCTCTGTCACCTGAAAGAGTCGGTTATTGAGGAAGGATTCTAACCAGGTCAGAGCCGTTCCTGTGACTCCAAGGTGTTTGAGTCTTTGGATCAGGATAGAGTGGTTGACGGTGTCGAATGCGGTGCTAAGGTCCAGGAGGATCACTGCCACTGATCCCCCTGAG
Organism: Triturus cristatus; assembly: GCF_964204655.1. Lineage (NCBI taxonomy): Eukaryota > Metazoa > Chordata > Amphibia > Caudata > Salamandridae > Triturus > Triturus cristatus. Next base: position 95,636,504 of record NC_140582.1, read on the forward strand.
TCTATGATCTTCCTTGCCTCTTCGACTACCGCCAGTATTGCGGTCTCGGTGCTCTGGCCTGGCCTGAATCCCATTTGGGAGGGTTCCAGTAGTTTGTTAGACTCGAGGTATTGGGAGAGATTTTGGTTAACATGTTTCTCAGCAATTTTGCTGACACCTGGGAGTAAGGAAATTGGCCTGTAGTTGCCAAGTTCTAGTGGATCAAGGTGGGGTTTTTTGAGCAATGCTTCCACCATGGCTCTTTTCCAGCTGGGGGGGACAATACCTAGGGAGAGTGAGTCGTTGATAAGTTTTGTCAGAATAGGTAGAATAGTGGATCCGACTAGTTTCAGGATGTTCAGTGGAGCAGGGTCGGAGGGGCTGCCACTTTTAATAGAATTAAGTATGCGGAGAGTGGTATCAGTTGTGAGCAGAGTGAAGGCTGACAGCTGATTGTTGAGTGGATTGACGTCAGGAGGGGCGCTAAGTGTGTTCAAGGAGGTAGGGGGGAGTGAATTAATGATTTTAGTAATTTTAGAGTTAAAAAATTCTGCAAGTTCATTGCAGCGGGTGACTGAAGGTTCCACCAAAGGGGGAGGATCAGGTGTTTTGAGTAGTTTCCTTGCTATTTGATAAGTTTCCCGGGCTGAGTTGTGCGAAGATTTAATTTTATCCTCAAAGTGGTTGATTTGTGCAACTTTGATTGCGTTTTTGTAGGTGAGAAGAGTAGTTTTATATTCGGTTTTCCTGGTATGGTCGAAATTTTTTCTCCATTTTCTTTCTGACCTTTTGCAGGCTTTTTTTAGGAGTCGCAATTCATCAGTGAACCAGGGGGAGGTGGGTTTGTTCCGTGGATTACAGGAAATTTTTTGGGGGAGAGTTTTGTCTAGAGTGTTGGCAATCCAGGCTGAGAATTCTGCATCAGCACTGATTGGGTTGTTGTTGGGTGCAGGAGAGGAACTCTCTAGGTGATGTTTCCAGGTTTCTACATCAAGTTTAGACCAAGATCGTGAAGGTTTGCTGGGAGGGGCGGTAGTGCGGGGCGCACGGGTGATCTGCCAGTGTAGAGGAACGAGGAGGTGGTCAGACCAAGGGACTGGAATGGGATCACGAATAGTAAGGTCGTGAATGTTGGTAAGAACTGGGTCCAACAAATGTCCCAAGGTGTGAGTGGGTAGGTGACCTAGGAGTTTCAGTTGAAGGGTTTCGAGGTCTGCTATCAAGTCAGCGGTCTGCTTGACTTCCTTTTTATCGAAATGGATGTTTAGGTCGCCCAGGATCAAACATGAGGAGTTGGTTGCGGTCAGGGTGTACGAGTGTTCCGTTAAGGATTCACAGAACTGACCTAATGGTCCTGGGGGGCGGTAGATGAGGAAGCCTGATATGGATTGGCATGGGGAGACCTGGATAGCAAACATGACGTTTTCACAGTCAGCGAGAGGGCTGCCCTGGAGACGGCATGACAGCTGGTCTTTGTGGATTATGGCAATGCCACCGCCTCTTCCTTTAGGACGGTCTAAGTGCTGTATGAGGAAGCCCGGGGGAAGGGAGTTGACGATGTCAGGGTCAGGGTCCGAGTCCGGTCCCAGCCATGTTTCGGTTAGGAAAAGCACTTCTAAGTTGTCGTTTTCCAATAGAAGATGGATTTCTGTCGAGTGCTTAGGAAGAGATCTGCAGTTGATGAGGGCCATACGTATCGGGATGGGGGGAGGGGGTATAGATACAGAGGGGTTAAGATTGTATGGGCAGTGGGTGCATCGGGTAGAGGGGTGGTCAACGGATATGCCATGTAGGCATGAGTCATGTACCTTTTTGTTAAGGTGTAGCAAGTCGTCTTTTTCGTATCTCCGAGTCTGGCTGCTGAATTTAGTAGTATGGCTTGGCTCTGTGCTCTGCCTAGCGCGGACGAGCGCAGACGAGCTTGCCTTAAGCGCGCCTTCGGCGCGCCATCGTCGCGCCCGCTGCGCTCGTCCGCTGCGCTGCCTGAACTGACACATGGTTTATAGGTGGTGTAGGGAGGGTGGGCGTGGCCAACAGGAGTGGGCGTGTCCCGTGGCTCCTCGAAGCCGGAGATGGCGGCTAGCGAGCGATTTCTGCCCCTGAACAGCGTAGATGTCGACTGTTTGGGGAGTTCAGGTAAGTAAAGGGAGAAGGTTTGCAAGTGAGTTAAAAACAATTAACACAGATTTTAAAAGCAGATTTGCAAAGTGGCTCCCGGCTATTCGCCTCAGGAGGTTCAAGTCTTATGGCCCTAACACGGATGACCCAGGTTTTTTCCGGAATGTTTGGCTTAAAGCACAGTCATTGGGCGATGGGGCATACATCTGGGGCGGAGATTTCAATGCTGTGCTTTCGCTGGAATTAGACAGGGAGGGGGCTGCCTGCACACACCACCCACAAACGGCAGGTCTTCTTCGAGGCCTGATGGAGGACTATAATCTGCTGGATTCGTGGCGGATATTGCACCCCGAGGTGAGGGAGGGCACCTGTTTCACACCGCACAGAGGAGCTTGGTCCAGATTGGACTTTTGGCTATTGACCCCATATGTGCATGCCTGGGTGTCTGAGGTTCATCACCGGGCGCGCACCCTCTCAGACCACTCCCCGGTTGAGTTGGTGCTGCAGGTCCCCAAACCGTACATTCCACCCTTCATATGGAGACTGCCGGCGCAAGCCTTGTTAGACCAGGTGTTCCGTGAGGATATACACCAGCACATCCTCGATTATTTCGAAATTAACATGAACTCGGTGCCATCGCTGGGCACCTTGTGGGACACGTTCAAGGTGGTTATCAGGGGCCACTGTATTGCGGGGCAAGCCCGAGTACTGAAGGATATTAGGAACACGCTCCAGGGGCTGGAGAAACGCCTACACACCCTGGAAGTGCAATATTGCTCTGACCCCTCGGCGGCCACGCTAGCGGAGACGCGTACCAAGCTGACGGAATATCAAACAGAGGCGGATAGGGAGCTTACATTTTTACATAAACATGCGGCGGCCCTCCGGTATGGTGAGGGGGATCGCCCGGGCAGAACACTTGCCAATTTGTTACGATCGCAAAGAAATTCCTCCTATATCTCCTCAGTCGAAATGGCGCAAGGCAGCCTTGCACACACCCCCCCAGAAATTTTGGGAACGTTTCGGACTTTCTATAAAGACCTGTACAGATCTCAGGGAGTTCCTACATCGGAGGACCTCTGCGACTACCTGGACACGGTACTATTGATCTGGTTTGATGCGCTCCAAAAAGGATATTTCGATCTCCCTTTTACAGTAAACGATGTCAAGCAAGCAATAGGGTCCTTGGCAGCCGGAAAAGCGCCAGGACCAGATGGCCTACCGGCGCAATTCTATAAGGAATACGCTGACCTCCTGGCACCCAGGCTGTTGGCCGTGTACGCGGAGGCAGTGGAGGCGGGATTGCTCCCAGCGACAATGAGAGAGGCAATCGTCATTACTCTTTTAAAGCCAGACAAGAATGCCCAAAAAAGCGACTCCTATAGGCCACTGTCCCTAATCAACACGGATGCGAAAATATTCGCCAAAATGCTCGCCACGCGGTTGCAGCCGGTGCTGCCATTCATTATATGCCCAGATCAGTCGGGATTCATGCCGGGCCGCTCCACGTCCCACAACCTCCGAACCCTGTTTGGGGTACTGCACTATTTGGCCCCGCATGTAAAAGCCGCTGCGGTGCTACTGGACGCCACGAAAGCGTTCGATTCCCTGGAATGGGGATTCCTGTTCCCGCTACTGCAACGCATGGGGATAAGTGAATCCTTTATTCGCTATTTCAGATTACTCTACACTACAATTTCTGCCCGAGTACGGGTAAACGGGCTTATCTCTGAGCCCTTTAACCTTGGCAGAGGCACGCGGCAGGGTTGCCCCCTGTCACCCCTGCTCTTTGCGATTGCCACCGAGCCACTGGCGGCACGGATCAGACAGCACCACGCGGCCAGGGGCATCGGGTTCTCGTCCCGGGCGCTGACCGTCTCTATGTATGCTGATGACATCACACTCTATGCTGTTGATCCACATGAAAATCTCTCCCCCATGACGAGAGAGTTGATGCGCTATGGCCTGCTATCGGGGGTAACTATCAACTGGGAGAAATCGGTCATTTTGCCCCTGACAACTGGGACGCACCGCTTTACTCCGGACTGCCCGCTGGAGTGGGCGAACGGTCCGGTGCGCTACCTAGGGATATGGGTTAGCACTGACATGCAGGAATTGTGGACATAAAACTATGGGCGAGCGCTGAGATGGGTTGAGGAAAAGGTGAACCACTGGAAGCAATTGCCCCTTTCTCTAGCTGGGCGAATAGCTGTGGCCAAAATGGTCATACTGCCCAAGCTACTGTATCTATTTGCCAATATCCCGCTGCCCCTGACCGCACATTTTCTGAACCAAGTGTGCTCGCAGATGATAGAACTGGCGTGGGGCGGGGGGCAGCCGAGGGTGGCCTGGGAGACCCTTACTCTCCCACAGCGACAGGGTGGAATGGCGGCGCCGGACTTCACGCTATATGCTTACTGCGCATAGGCGTAGTTTTTGCACTACTGGGTACACCCCACGCCCTTTCAGCTGCATGTGGCGATAGAGATGGATAGGGTTGCCCCGCTACCGCTAAACACGGCCCTGTACGCACAACACAAGAGGAGATGCAAAGACATTGACACTGTACACGCAATTAAGTGGGCCTGGGACGGGCTGCGTCGCCGAGCCAAGATGGACCTTCTTTATACCAAGTCAGTGCCACTGCGCGGGAATCCCATGTGGCCCCCGCTGCAAACCATGAAAACCGGGGAGCGCGCAACGACACACGGCCTTAATACTGGGGGGGACCTCTTCCCGGGCGATACCTTCATCACGCCAGAACAGATGTGTGGTGCGGAGGCTCCGACGATGCTCGACGCACTGCTCTATTATCAGCTTCGCCACACATGTCAAAAGCTGTTTCCTACTTTTCCAGTGCCGCCACCAGACCTGTTGGCCCTTGAAAATGTGATCCGAGTGGAATCGGGGCGTAAACTAGTGTCCCGATTGTACAGTAGCATGCAGAGTAATCACCCAATAGTGGTCCCAACGGCGCGATGTCTGTGGGGGGCGGAACTGGGCGCCGAACTCGCTGACGATCATTGGGATATGTGCTGTAGACTGCTTGAGACCCTTTCCCCTAACTATAGACTCCGGCTGATACATTTTAAATACATACATATGGTGTACCGTACTCCGAGCCGCCTCCATCGCATGGGCTTGAGGGACACAGACAATTGCTGGCGTTGTGGGGCGCCTGGCGCCGCATTCTTACATATGGCGTGGGAGTGTCCCATGTTGGCCTCATTCTGGGCCAGGGTAATGGAGCTGGTGTGTGCAATCACTGGCCTACTGATCCCCTGCACTCCGCAGACTACACTACTGGGGATCTTGCACATGGTCAAGCCTAAACACCGTAAACTGCCGGCCGTACTCATTTTGCATGCCAAAAGGCAGGTTGCGATGCACTGGGGAGCGCATACATCACCTACTGTTAGGGAATGGATTAAAAGCGTGGTATACTGCCAGACACAACTTGCTTTATATTGGGAGCTCTTGCCAATGCGCTCACGGCCAAAGGACATATGGGAACCACTCACACACTGGTTGGCTCAAACTACGATTCAAGCATTGTAAAACAGTGATGTACACTGATGATTGCCGGGGAGGGACGGGAGCCGGGTAGATCATGGGGTGTTGAGGTCATCGAATGTGGTGGGAGTGGTTTGCGGGGTGGGGGGGGCAGAGATGGGGGGGACATGCAGGACTTACCGAGCAATGACGGGTTGGCCCTTAGTCCTCTTATTGCTATTGTTGTATTGGTGGGGGACTGTGTTGTCACTAACATATTTTACTCATACTGCAGAGGATTGTATTCGTTTTGTTGTTGAAAATGCAAATAAAAAGAATATTAAAAAAAAAATAAAGCTCTTCTACTACCAACTCCAGTAAACTGGGAAACCAAGGTTGTGCCGTCCAAAACTGAGTTATCAGCACAATCTGACACTTCTGCCTCCTCACCATCAAGAGCACTCTCTGTATCATAGAAAACGGAGGAAAAGCATAACCCCATAGATTCTTCCTAACCTGTTTAAAAGCATCCACTGCCTCCACCGGAGGGTCCGCTCTCCAACTAAATACAGAGGCAACTGGAAAGTTAACCTTGAGGCAAATAGATTCACCTCTAATGGACCCCAAACATTCTGAGTTTCTTCTGAACAGTTTCAAACTCAATTTCTAGTTGCTGTAATCACAGCGGTATGTTGAATTCCAATCTGCTGCTGCGTTGAACAGACCTGGAAGATACTCCGCCTGCAACCCTTTTTTCTTTTCCAGACAAAAACTCCATATCTCTTTCACTATCAGAGGTAAATTCTTTGATTTGCTGCCACCCAAATGATTTATATAACAAGCTGCTCACACATTGTTCATCTTTAGCAGAACATTGCAGTTCTTACATTTTTTCACAAAACTCTGCAGTGTATAAAGGCCAGCCCTCATTTCTAAGCCATTTATATGGCTCTGACTTTCCTTCCAATGACCATCTGCCACCTGTCTCTTCCTGTTCCAAACAAGCTCCCCAACCAAAAAGGCTCACATCCGTTTCCAGAAGAAAATCTGGACATATCCCAAAAATTGCTCTGCCATTCCACGCTTCTAAATTCTCTAACCACCAAAATATTCTTCCACAGAATTCTGCACCTGATCTCCATACCAGAATCTCTTCCCTAGACCTTTCGCCTATAACCTCAGCAAACCTCTGTAATGAAGAGGTCCTGGAAAAATTACCTGAATTGAAGATGAAAACAAACATTTTACCCTTGCTAAAGCTCACAAAGAAATACATTTCTTCTTCTAAATCTGTTTCATCTCTGTCTTTATTTTAACAACATTCCTTTCTGGCAAACACAAATCTGCTCATGAAGTATTGAACTAGACACCAAGAAACTCCAATTCTTGACATGGTTCCAGAACTGACGTCTCCAAATTTAATAAAAATCCCAGAGACTCTAGGAGCTGTAGAGCTAATGACAAATGATTCCTCAACTCCTCCCGATTCTGAGACATCAACAAGAAATCATCCTGATACATTATCATACGAATTCCTCTCTCCCTGAGATATGACTTCACTGGTCTTAACACTTTTGTAAAACACCAAGGTGCTGACGCCAGGCCAAATGGGAGGCAAACAAACTAATAAAGAGCTCCCATCCACCTGAATTGTAGAAAAGTCTGAGTCTTCTCTGCTACTAGATTGGTAAAATACGCATCTTTTAGATCCAATTTTACCAACCAATTGTTTTCCTCCAAAATATCTCTTAACAGATGGATACCCTCCATCTTGAAATGTCTGTAAACTAGGTACCAATTTAAACTTCTCAAGTTTATCACAGGACGCCATCCTTTGTCCTTCTTCTTTACCAAAAACAACATGCTCACAAATCCCACATGCCACTTTTTGACTTCCTCTATTGCTCCTTTCCTCAACATACCTTGAACCTGCGTGCTGATCAACTCTTTTTGTTCTTTCTGAAAAATTAACTCTCTTGGCTTCCTCTCTTGTACTGGCAACTCTCTGAATTCTACCAAATATCCCTGAACTGCCTGTAGAACCCATTGATCCTTTGTTAGGTTTCTCCAATTTTGAATGAAAAATCTTAGGGGCCGATTCACAGAACTAATCTGAGATAAAATCCTAAACTTACTACTTTTGGTATTCACAGAAGGCATTTAGTAGTAGTAAAGTTAGGATTTCGTCTTAAGTTTGACTCAAGACAGACTTAAGACAGACTTAAGACAGACTTTCGACAAAATCCTAACTTTACTACTACTAAATGCCTTCTGTGAATACCAAAAGTAGTAAGTTTAGGATTTTGTCTCAGATTACTTCTGTGAATCGGGCCCTTAATCTCCCCCTACCTTTCCTGGGGGAAAACTAGTAATCATCCTTATACCTACCATTATTTCCTTGCCTGAAATGAGCCCTTCCTCTGGGCTGACGTCCTCCGACACCTCTTCCTCTTTGAGGCTAAAACCCAGTTGCTGACAGGAATCCTCTAAACAAAGTCCTTCCAAATGATTGATATTGGGACCTTGCATTGAATCAGCTGGAGAAACAGCCCCTTGCTCCAGCCCTGTCAAAAACTCGTCCCCCAAAAACTTTCCTAAGGGAACGCTGTACCTTATCAAGGCTAGTGAAGGTGGGCACATATATTCTTACTTCTTTCACTAGTCCTTCACCAAATAAATATCCTTTTAGATCCTCACTAGGTTCCTTTCTTGCAAAATCCTCTAATTTAGGGCTAACGTGCATGAGGACAGCATTCTGTCTTTCTGCCATAATGGCCACAAATGCGTTCCCAAGGGAACACACCGCTCTTTGAGAACAACCTCTTTGAAGGTCTGTATCTACAGAGACTGAATTAGTTTTGGCCTCTTCAGACATGTCTAAAATCCTAGCAAGAGGACCAATTACATCCAACAAACAATCCTGCCACTGTTTTAGTGCCCTTTCTAATCCGTTCCTGGGATCATGACCCATCTTGAATAAAAAGCAAATCAGATCCAGATCTAGATCTGGGGTTGCACATGTCTTATTATCTAATACTGGGCGACGGCACTCAGCCCGCATTACAGCTCTAGATTCCTTCTCCAAAGATTTCTTTATTCACATGCCTATAAACTCCACCATATGCGCAAGTGGCCAACAGTTTGCACTTCTTGGGTGCCTAATTAAATCTGGACTGAACATATCAATACCCTGAGGCTATTTAACTAACCCTTTTTCTTTCCTGAGCTATTCCTCCTCATCATAATCCAGATCCCAAACATCTGTATCCAAATTGTCTAACACAAACCCATCAAAACTCTCAAAATCAGAACTGTGCGGCCGATTTCGATGCGGTCGGAAGCTGCTCCAACCAACAGTCGGAGCAGTTTCCGACCGCATCAAAATTTCCAGTTTGGACTCCTTTCTGACCGAACCATTTTGATGGGGTCGGATGGAAAGGAATCCTAACCGGATTTCCGAATGGCCTCCGACAGGCTCGGATAGCCCTGTCTGCCATTCGGAGAGCCTCCAGTAATACCTCAGGCAGAAAGAGCCGCCCGAGGGATTACGATGGCAGATTCCAACAGCCTTTCTGTGCCGGCCTTCCTGACACAGAAAGGCTGTGGGAATCTGACTTTGGGGGCCCCCAGCAAGGATTCCATGGGTGAAAGGCCTTCGGATGGCGGCCTATGGGGCAGCTATGGTGCCTTACTGTTGCTCCCTGCACCTGTTGGCAGGCATCTTGTGGTTCCTGCTACGGGGTGCAGGGATGAACTTCCTCTCAGCTCTTTACAATGAGAGCATGCATTACGGTCGGAATGCATGCTCCCATTCTAAAGAATAGGAATGTGACCGAACAGTGTTTGGTCGCATCCTAATTGCTGGGCTTGGACCGATGACAGGAGGTCATTCGGTCCCTGTTCCCAAACTATGTTGGACGGACCCAGGTCCGTCTGACATCGTAATCGGACCCAATATGTATTATCATCATAAGGTCCTTCCTGATTCTCATTTGTGCCGCTAAGGACACCCTCTTTTGTGCTGTGCTGCGCACCTTCTCTTTGTGTGGTGCCAAGACCACCTTTCTGCCAGGCAACATACCTATTGTCTTCCCTCTCTATGTTCTCCTCTTCATTTTCCTTTTTCCTGACATGCTTGTAGCCTGTTCTGTCTCCTCCTCCTCTATCAACCAAAATTCCGCATCAGCGACATCTGCACCCTTCCTTTTACTCTTAAAAACTGAACCCAAAATTTCCTTAACAGATGTTCTTACCCTTTCTTGTACCATTTTTTCACTAAGTCATTATTTGATTCCATTTACATTGACACACCTTCTTCACTCATATCTTGCTTCACAAAAACTCTCTCAATTCTCTTCTCACAATCTTCACAATCTTCATCTATTTTCCTTCTTTTTACTAATAAACTGTAACAAAACATACAATTCTCCTTTTCCTAATCCTTTCCTTTAATATGCACCAAATTTAACCCAAGTGTCTCCTAACGAATCAAACCACACCTAGTAATAATCCTCTAACCGACAGGGTTGGCAAGGACTCGTCTCTATGGCAACCCCGAACTCTAATCAACGTTTTTTTTATTTAATTTTTTTATTAATATGCGCTGTCCTGCAGAAGAAATTTCAGAGGCTTGCAATGAGATCTAGTTTACTAGCAACCGCTCCAAAATGGCCGATCCAGTGACGATAGCGCGTACCCAATGTGCAACGTCACTAAGCTAGAGGTTTGCCGTGCGATCTAGTCTCCTATCAAACTTTCTCCAAAATGGCTGATTCAGTGACGTTCCTGTGTACCCAGAGTGCAACGTCACTGAGCTACCGAGCCAGGGCGGATCCATCATAGAGCGTACTTGAGCTCGTAGCAAGCGTTTTTTCAAAAACTCCAACACAGCGTGAGGTAATTTAATAAACTCCTTACTACAAAATACGTATATGTTTAAAATTTAAACTACGAAGTTAAAATTCAATTACAAATCAATAAATTATTTTTGTTTAATCTACCTAATTTCCTAATCCTAATATACTAATTAAAACAACAAAGTATTCCCATAAATTGGGAATAAAACCAACCATGCTACTAAACAACGCAAATCATACCTAAATTAATAAACATACATACATACATTAAAATTTTAATTTAAGTTTACAGCAAACGATTATACAATAAATTAGAAATAAGCAAGTGCTAGCAGATAATTAACCGACAGGAGTATCAAATAAAGGAGGAAGATGGCTGCTGTATTCTGGTTTATATGGACTGTGGTGAAGTTCTAATTCTGGATTATTAGGTGAGCTTACTACATGCTTTAAAGTGCTGCATTCTGGTTTGGCAATAAAAGGTTATGCATAATGCTATCCTCCTGTATTGACATGAAATTAACATTGGATAAGGATGTGGATTTGTTGCTGAATAACAAAATTAATTTAAATAAATTATTTTAGAATTTAAATGTTTTACATTTTTTATATTTATAAAAAAGACATTTTTAGAACAAATTTCACAAAATCGATACATTAATGTTATTTATAAAAAGGTCTTTTGAAATAAATAGTGTTATGGGATATTTGATAATAAACTATTAATATTAATATTCCCAAAATTATTATTAGCATATTTTTTAATGCATTTAAAAAAAATATTTAGGTCAAAAATATTTAGGTAGAAAAGAATCATACAAATATTTTAATGTATTATTTCACAGGAAAAATATTAGAAATAATATTAAGACATTGCTTTTTTATGTAAATGTAATACATTATTTTTTTAAATATATTTACAAAAAGTTTTTAAAACTCTATTATTCATAATTATAAATATAATTTTAATTAATATGAAATTATGTTTTTAAATATTGTACTGTGTTAAATATGTTTATAATAAATATTTTAATCAATCTTATATGAAATATATTCAAAAAGATGTATGGCTAATAAACATTCAAAATGATGAGGTTTCATTTAATTTGAAATGAGTATGTTTTTTAAAGATGTTTACATAGATGTTTGTTCATCTTGTGGTGGGTATAGTAAATGTTAACTTTACAGTGTGTAATAGTTTGGGTTTCTTCTTTTGAAGGAGTGGTGGTATTGTAATTGTTGTCATTTTAGTGTCCAACATCTTGATTGTTCTAAGTTATATTGGAGTGGGAAGGGTGAGTATTACTCTTTAGTGTGCAGCACCATCCCTGAGATAAGGTTTATTGCAGTGGGAATGGTTAATGTTGCCTCTTTAGTGTCCAGCACCTTCCCTGAGTTAAGTTAGATTTGAGTGGGAATAGTAAATGTTGACCGTAGAGTGTCCAACACCTTCCCTGATTAATTATGGGCCTGATTACGAGTTTGGCAGTCTGACCACCCGAGAACCGCTTCCACGCCGCCCATAACATCGATAGGCCGGCAACCTACCACCCACCGTATTATGAGTTGTGCTGTCTGAAACGCTGACTGCGGCCACGGCAGTCTACCCAGCGGGACTGTAGCGGGCTGCAATGTCGGCGGTATGCCCACCGATGCCGCCAGATCTGCGGTCCACCTGCCGTCTGTATTATGACTACCCAGTCGTACTCGTAGTCTCCCAGCGGTGGTCAACAAGCGGCGGTTACCCAATGGCAGTTGACCGCCGTGGTACTTGCCAAAAAAACCAACTCACTAGTGACAATTGGATGGATTTAAAAACTACACACCTGATGTGCTTTGGCAAGTGGACATGCCTGTAAATCAAACTATAAAACAGACCCCATCCCTGACCAGTATCCTTTGCTTCAAAACTGCAGCCCACAAGACAGGCACCAGTGTTTTCTGTACTTTTAGATAATGCATCTCTTTTTTCATCTTCCCATTTAGGACTCCCCAACACCTGCAATTTGTGTTTGGTACATTTTTACCTCTATCACATAGTTATCTTTCATACATATACTCACTGACATTTTATTTTTTCACCATGTCGGGGGAAAAAAACAAGCTTCACTGACCAAGAGTTGAAAGTAATGGTGGATGAGATCCTTAGAGTAGAGCCACACATTTTTGGAGCCCAAGTCCAGCAGACTCCTCTCAGTTGGAAAACCGAAATGTGGGCAAGGATCCTAAACAGAGTGAATGCTGTTAGTAGCATCCTGTGCACACAGGGCAACATTAGGAAGAGGTGAAATGACCCCCTGCTACAGGTACGTACCAAGTACAACAGCAACCAACTGGAGATTCAGAGGACTGGCAGTGGGGCTCCCAGCAGACCATTGCAACTCTTACCCTCAGAGGAGACGGTCTTGGCATCCTGCATACTGAGGGTTTGACTGGAATAGAGGGGGAAGTGGACTCTGGTAAGTTACACTTCAATAACTGCCATATATCACAATGCCCTGTTTGCTTTTAACCCTGCTTTTGCTTTTGTGTTCTCTATCTACTTTCCTAACATGCAATACTAAAAGTAGGTGACTTGTTGGTGTGTATGTGGCAATCTGTATTGCTGTACATAAGAGCACATGTATCCAACTCCATGACATGCCACATGTTGCAAGGCCATCAAAATATAAATCCAGGACCCATGATTTGTGTTAAAATGTAAATGTATGGTCCATCCCAAATTCATGTTGCCAACAGTTATTGTACACTAACCTTTCGTTGAGTTGGTAAAGTGAGATTGAAAGTGACTAAAACTACCATGAGGCCTTGTCACTCCAACTCTTAACCAGATGCTACACTCAATTTGTCCCTTCTCTCCCATGTTACTACTGCTCAATACTAGTCATGCATGTTACCATTTCTCAAGTGTTGCTAAAGCTAGATTAAAGTGACTACAACTACCATGAGGCCTTGTGACTGGAACTCTAACCAAGATGCTGCACTCCTTTTTTCCCTTCCCACTTATCTGACATGTTACTACTGCTCTACACTAGTCATGCAGGTTACCATTCCTCAAGTGTTGCTAAAGTGAGATTGAAGAGACAACAAATACCAAGAAGCCTTGTGACTGGAACGCTAACCAAGATGCTACACTCCGTTTGCCCCTTCTCACATGTCTGCCATGTTACTACAGCTCTACACTAGTCATGCAGGTTACCATTTGTTAAGTGTTGCTAAAGTGGCATTGAAGTGACTACCACTATCATGAGGCCCTCTCACTTACAGTCTAAACAAGATGCTATAATGAATGTGACACACTCACATTGCACACATCACAGGTCCTGTTTTGATGTAATAAAACATCTGTATGGATGTGTCATTAAAGTGAATCACTTTCTCTGCTACAACTCTGGATTGTATTCTCACACATCGCCCACATGAAAAAGCAATGTCAGCCAATGGGATTACATAGAATCAGTGTGAGAAGAATTCTAAGGGCAGAATGGAATCACTCTCTGCAGGATAGCTATGCCTCTATCGCCTGTTTAACATCTTTATGGCTGATTTATTCATCAGGCTCAATCAGGTAAATTCGCACCCTCTGAGACTAGGACCACTAAACTTGACCCACCTCTGATATGTGGACAACAACATCCTGCTTAGCAACACGAGGGTGGGATTTCAAAGATCAATGGGAGAAGTAGCAAAACACACTGCGGCCAATAAATTGGAAATTAAATTGACCAAGATGAAAACAATGTCTATCTGGAAAAGACCTGGCCCTCCCCTTAAGATCAAGCTAGGAGATGAATGTTTAGAGGAGGTTAGCAAATACAAATATCTGTATCTTTACATCGATGACAAATTGAACTTCCAGGTGCATAAACAGTATATGGTGAAGAAAAGTAAGGCCCTGACCTATGTATTTTGCAGTCTTGCTAAGGAGTCAGATGGCCCCTCTTTCAAGCCACTACTGACCGTTATTGCTGCAAATTTTCTTCCAACAGTGGCTTATGCAAGTCCTGTTATCCATGGAAAAATTTCCTTAACTCTAGACAAATTGCAAACTAATATTGACAAGCACGTTTTTGGGCTTCTGCTGTGTGCCTCTCCTGCACAAGTTCGCCTTGAATTTGGGCTTATGCAGCTAATAAATGAGAGAAGATATTTCACAATCAAAACATGGCACAAAATACAGTCAAATCACAGCAGCCCGCTGGTCAGTGCCTATGGCAGTCTTTGGAACGCAACCACCATTCGATCTACTGTAAATACTTGAGGTCTTCATTAATAGCAACTAATACAACCAATTTATGAAACATAAAGCTACTGCATTCTGCTTTCAGCCATGCTATTAATAAGGTTGCTGAATTACATTCTCTTATCGACAAGAAGCATAAAATAAAGGTTCAATCTCAGGACTGAATGATACTGCAATCCTATGACACTTTAAAGCCAGCAGCATACCTCAGTATGACATATCCAGCCTATTTTAAAGAGAAAACTGTTGGCTATTCGGTTAGGGGTCTTGCCATCTTTGGCTGACCAACCAGCATGGAAACACAAAGGCTCTAATGCATGCGGACTATGTGGTGCTCAGAAGGAAGACATCATACATTTGGTTCGCATATGCCCAGCCCTGAAGAAACCACGTATCTTAGTGCTGAAATCCACTTTTAAAGAATGAGGGATTCAAACCTGTCAGATGGCCATAATAAAAAGCCTTGGCCTTTTGGACCCCCAGATCAATTGTAAATTGCTGAAATTTCTGACATTACACTGCAAAGTACTTAAATAATGCTAGGTCTCTTTGGGAATAGCATAAAACAAGAATGTTTTAGTGGCCCTCTATCAACCAAGAACCCAGATCATTATTATAACTTGATTTCTCAATCAAATTATATGTATTTATGTATTCATAGCATTTTAAATCCTTCAGTGGCTAGAGCCGTGATTTTAATGACAAGTATTTTACACTAATTGATGCAAGGAAATGTATTTATTTTTTGTACCTCACGCTTTTAGATTGTCTGGGTCGGTTGCAGTGTTGAATATTAATGGGTATTTTATGAAAACTGCTGAAAATGGTAATTTTCAGGATAATTAACAACTTACCTGCCCCGTTTTATATGTTTATGTTTATGTGTACTGTAATACTGTGATATTTTTTATTAACTTAAAACAATAAGCAATTCTGATTAATTAATATGCCTCTATCAGGGGGAACCCTGAAAGGCTGGGGCCCTGGGGCACAGTACATTTTGCACATGTCTGACAAACTCTATGTGCACTGGACCTGGGAACTGAAGTATATCAGAGATAACCAATAGAATAACCAAGTTCCATGCATGGGTAGGCAATGGGTAAGTGCAACTTATGTAAGCAAACACAGCACGAACGGCATGTGACACACGTCGAGATGAAGCAGCTGTAAAGTACACACTGCAAAATGGATACACATCGATGCAGAAGTCCACAAAGGTATGACAATTTGACACCCTCCATGTGTGTATACACAAATATCTAACTTCAACACATCATCACATATCTAAGTACAACCTAAATGACGTTGACAGTGGCTAGGCCAAGCTGAAAAGCGTACCATATAACACATCACCCACTGCAATGTCAGCCTAAATTGGATTTCATCTCACATAGACATCCATTCAACATTTCCCTTCGTCCTGTGTAACTTCAGCACTAGGTCAAAGGTTAGATTATACTAACCACTTCAAATGGATCAGCAATCAGGGATTAAACAAACACAACTGTACTCACACATCACTAACTATACAATAACATAAAATAGAAAAGTAATGACAGGACAGATGGGGTTTTCTTTGACTTCTTAGGGGTATGGCTGTGTTTAGGGGGGTCGGGAAGCAGGTTTCTCAGGGGTGTATTGGGATGTGGAAGGGATGAGTTGGGGTTTGGGAGAAGTTTTTCTTACTTTGGGAGGGTCGGTGGGCACAGGGGAAAGGGCAAGGGTATACAAGACATCTTCAAAAGGGAAAATGGGTAGGATGTTTGGGAGGGAATTGTGTTTGGGAGGCAGAGGGAGTGGATGTGAGAGGATGTGTGCTGTACCTCCTGTGTGTTCTGTACGTTTCTGTTGTGTGGGTGACTTTGAGCATATGCATTTTGTTTGTTTGTGTGACGTGGATGTGCTGGTAATAGTGGAGGGGTCTATGGCTGTTGGTGTGGTGCCTGAGTGACTGCTGGGTGTTGTGAAGGGGTCTGTGGTTGTTACTGTGATGTCTGTGTGAATGATGGGTGTAGGTGTGGTGTCTGGGAGTATGTTGTTGGTGGTGAGGGGGTTTGAGTGTCTTGTGAGTGGTTTCATGTCTGCATTTTCTATACAGATGTTGTTTCTCTGTGTGTGTGATACTTGGATCTGATGAAGTATGTGCATGTGCTTGGGACAGGCATGGGAATAGGGAATTTGGATGGGAAAGGGGCAGGAGATGGGGTAGAAGCTGGTATGGGTGGAAGGTTGCCATGGGGGAGGAGGCCAGAGCCTAAAAAGACCTTCTTAGACCACACATAGCACAGTGGATGCCTTCCAGGTAGGCCACCATCTGTTTCAGCTGGCTGCCTTGCACCTGGATGACATTTAGGAGTGATGTCTAATCCACAGAGATGTTCCTTAGGAGGTCAATAGCCTCCTCTCTCAGGACAGTGGGGGTAACAGGAGCAGGGTCTGTGGAGCCTGCAGCAAAGGAGATGGCTTCCCTCTTGAGGGATTGGGTCCGGTCAACTGGTCTGGGCACAACAGGGAGGGTGGCAGACACGGATGAAGGTGGAACTAATCTTGTGAGGTCTGCCACCACTCTGGAGTATCCCACTGAGTAAGGCTCACCACACCCTCCTGGTCACTGGGTCCCTCCGTGTCTAAGCTGCCACATCCAGAACCACCATGACCAGCTGTGTCCCCAACAACGTTGGCACCTTCTCTTTTGCTTGCTCTGGATGAATCTGAAATGATATGTAAAATAGGTTTATTGTAACTGCGTTTCCACACCTGACCATCAGATATCAACAGACAACATTTAGTGCACATATCACACCAGCTTCATGGTTCACTGCATAGGCTTCAACATTTTCATGCATGCTACATAACCTGCAAACTGTTGGCTCCACTTATGTCATAACCCCAGACAGCTCCAAATGCATTGGTCGACTTGTCTACAGTCCATCCTTATGCCCATTCTAGGATAGTTGATCACCTTGCATACTTTGGCACTTGTAGTATACCATACCAAATGATTTTACCAAATAGGATGGATACAAATGTAATATTTACACAATGTTCACACGAGGCCTAAATTTAAAAAAAATTGGCGTTTCCCTCATAACAGATCATGATGCCATGAAGGTCAGGTTAAAGACACATATGCCATCAATATGTGCTGTGGCAAAAATCATGTCACATGCAAATGCTTATTGCACACTGATAACACTTTTGACTTTAAACTACTTAACATGTCCACTACCTGAAAAGTCTAATGAAAGCTGTACTGAAGTAATTTAGCTATGTATCACATGTAGCATAGAAAAGTAGCCTGGAGATAATGAAGGACAACATTTTGGGAGATAGGTACTCCAAATGCACACAGCATCAGACTTCTCATAGCCAAATTCACATCCAAAATCCTGCTTTGTACAAGTGATAACACCATTTATAGATTTCATTCCTACAGGCCAATATCCCTTTAAATGTTGTGTGTCTGTGAATATCTATGACATAAGGAGGTAGGAGAACTATAGTCCTTAGGGAATGGTACATCACAGCACCATTTGGTATAGCAAAAACTAAGTGGCTTGTAAGACTGAGTGTAGACACTCACATAGGATATCTACATTTCTACATCTCACTCCATAATGCATTTCACTAGTCAGTGAATGAATCTTCAAACACAATTACAGATGAAGCAACAACAGGTAAATGTGCATTGGGCAACATTTAGCCACTAATGCAGATGGCACCAGTGATGTTTGCACACTCATGTCACTGTTGAATCCCAACTTACCAATGGTAAGTGTTGTCCAGTCACTGCATAAAGAGTGCACTGTATGCAATGTCAAATGTAATAGGGCCACCATCCCATGAGAGACAGTAGTGAGGCAACATAACTCCGTACATAAGGCAGACAAGTGGCATGTTTGGTACAATTGTCACCCACAACATCAAACAACATGAACAGATTTTTTACTTCACTCAGCCATGTGTCTGCTCAAGACTGGAAATTGCTAGAGGACTGGACTCACATGTGTTCCTGGTTATAAAGACAATAGGCACAGCACATTAGCATGCACCTACGGCCAGACCTACACAAACAGTAACTCTTCTTGTGTGTCACACAAGGGCCACCACCAATAATGATGGGGAAATGCCTGCCTGTAACACACAAAGTTGCCAATGTAACATGTATGACTCTGGCCAGGACTCACCCCCTTGTGGCTGCTGTTGGGTCCTCAACTGAACATCAAGCTCCGGGTAGGCCACCGCCAGTTGCGGGCCATTAGGGGGTCAGGGTCTGGAACACGACCCGTCCACATTGGGAGGACAGACCCAGCTGGCTCAGGTCCTCCCACCTCTTACGACAATAGATGCTGCACCTACGAAAGACCCCCAGGGTCTGCACGTTCCGGGCGATGGCTTTCCAAATGTACCACTTCTGATGCACGTTGACCTGTATGGATACAATAGATGAATACTCAGATTATAACCGCAAGTCTTAGGATATCTGTTTGGTTGACATACATTTTGTATACACCTAGCACAAGCATTAATCAATTGTTAACACACTACATGTGTCAGTCGCACATGCTAAGCTCTACAAAGACATGAATACACACGTTTGTTGTTATCTACTGACTATCATCAAGCCTGGTCATGACGTACATTGACTAAGGCAGCCCACTAACATCATGTAGGTCAGGGTCATCCAATTTGTACTGTGATGTGAGATACTATGAAACCCAACACACTATTGTGAGCTTCTAAAGGGTTAACTACTTTAGCATGATTGTGCAGACACCTTAAGGCCAGGCCCATTGACTTGATGCATTAGGTCCATACAGGCCAGTACCACAGTATAGACTACATCCTGAAACTTAGGTCACAAAGAAAGGGCTGGCATGTGTGTCATTGAGAGCACCTCACTGTTGAGATGGTGAAATGTGGAAAACATAATGGGATATCATACTATGTCTGATTGAGTTTGTGTGGTAGGTACTGCCATCACAGGACTCACATTTTGCCATATGTGGCACTGTTACAGGGATGACATTCAGCATACCATTGTATGTATTGTTAGATTGGTTGATTGTTACAAAGCTAGTGATTCACATATCAAAAAGTCTTCAGAAGTAAACAACTCTCTGTACTGTTAACGTGTCACCTATGCAAAAGGCTTGTAAAATGCAAGCATGACTTATAGATAAGTGACACCAAACCTGAAGGAGTAAGGGGCCTGTCACAAGTGAATGACACACATGGACAATGTATGTCGATTAAAAGACATAACAGGTCGGGGGTTACCTCAGTCACCATTCCAAATGTAGTCCATGTAGAACTAATCAAAGCTAGTAGTGGTTCAGAAAACTCCTTTTGGGAACAGCCAAGGATCTGCAGGTCTACAGGCAGATTACTCTGTGCATCATTTGTATTGCCATAGTATCTCTTTTCAAACATTTCCTTGTGCATACTGATCCCACATGAACCTCACATTTCACACTTCAACACATAAATGTACATCTTGTGGCCATCTAATAAGTGACCTCAAGGTACTACGGCACTCTGAAGGGGTCTGCGAGGTATAGTTAGCTCCCAGACAACAGTTTGGCGAGCCCTGATCTGGGCTGAGTGAATTGTGATACTGTGCACATAATGAAGCATCATCCTCATCTGCTTCTTATAGTATACATACACAGCTCATGCAGTAAACCCTGTACATTTGGATGTGCATTTACCATGATCTGATTAGCAAATATATCTGAAAAGTATACCTGCATAGATATGTGAATGCACCACAAGTAGAATCTAGGGCTTAACATACAACACACATCACAATGGGAGAGGTGTGGCCCAGTGGACAGATCGGCTGACTCCGGAGCTGGGGGCTCACGGCTCAATCACAAGCGGCAGCTCAGCTCAGCATCATGTGACTCTAGGCAATAGCTCACTTAATCTCCCCGACGGACTCCAGCGCCTTTAGACCCTTAGGGGTGAGTAGTTTGCGCTTTACAAATACCAGATCTATTTATTTATAATGGTGATGTTAAGTACAAAAAGCACAGTAGATACACAATGTGTTACATGATTGTCCTATGTAGGCATCCTATGTGGCCTAACGGGCTAGGGTGGTCAATTTCAAACCACTCAACATCCTGTGGTTCTGGGCAAATCACATAATCTCCCTAAGCCTAACTAAAATGAATGTGTCCTTGAGTAGCGTAACTGGTGCTCATGTAAAGCGGTCTGATACCTGATACCTTCGGGTCAAGTTTGTGCTATAAAAAACTCCCAAAAAAAGAGTAAAAAAACCCAACAGTTATCAGAATTCACTCTGGAACTCAGAGACGAATCACTGACAGAATATCGAAGGTGAGAATATCGACCTACAGAAATATCGACACAAGAATATTGAAGTCAAGAATATCAGCATCCTATCTACATTATGGTAAGTACAAAAATAGCGGGGGGAAAATATCGATGTCAAAAATATCATTGTTAAAAATATCGTTTTTTATTTAAGTAAAAAAAAAAATAAGGTAAAATGAAGTAAATAATACATATAATTAAAATAAACATAGTTAAAAATATTTAAAATTGTTTACAAATTATAAGTAATATATACATATAACGTAAAAATATATTAAACAAAAATATATAATATGTATACTTACTAATAATATTTACTAAATATTTTAATAACTTATAATTTAAAAAATATATATCATATAAATGATCAATACATCTATACACATAAATAAAAATTAAATAAATATATAACAAATTTTAAAAAAAAAGTGTAATCTTTTTCATATTAATTATATACTACATTAACTAAAATATTAATATATAGCGGAGGTAATAAAATTACTATTCCAACTCCAAACAGTGCAACAGTAGAGAAAATGTTGGATAGCGTAGGGGTAAAAATTAATATTCCCACCCCAGTGAGTGCAACAGTAGGGAAAGTGTGGCTAGCGTATGGGTAAAAATTACTATTCCCACTCCAGTGAGTGCAACAGTAGAGAAAGTGTTGGATAGCATAGGGGTCAAAATTACTATTCCCACTTCAGGGAATGCAACAGTAAGGAAAGTGTTGGATAGCGTAGGGGTAAAATTTACTATTCCCACTCCAGTGAGTTCAACAGCAGGGAAAGTGTTGGATAGCGTAGGGGTTAAAATTACTATTCCCACCCCAGAGAGTGTAACAGTAGGGAAAGTGTTGGATAGGGTAGGGGTAAAAATTACTATTCCCACTCCAGGAAGTGCAAGAGTAAGGAAAGTGTTGGATAGAATAGGGGTAAAAATAACTATTCCCTCTCCAAGGAGTGCAACAGTAGGAAAAGTGTTGGATAGCGAAGGGGTTAAAATTACTATTCCAACTCCAGTGAATGTAACAGTGTTGATAATGTAGAATAGCGTAGGGGTTAAATTAACATACTTATTAATTAAATCATTTTTGTAAAATAAATAACATATTATAAATTAATTAACTAAAAAATTAATAACAAATACAAATAAAATTAAATAAATATTTACTTAAATAATATTAAATTACTTTCCACCCTACTGCCCCATAAACACACAACCAGCTACACCTAAAAAATAACACAATTAATGTAATTGTCAATTAATCAATCAATAAAAATTAATTACCAATTGAGAATACATTAACAATACATTAATTAACAATAACAACACATAAAAAATAATAATTAATATAATTATAAATTAATCAATTGATAAATTAATTTCCAATTAATAATTAATTAACAATGCATTAATTATCAATAACAAAAAATATAAAATATTAATTGATTAATAATGATTAAATTACTTCCCACCCTATTCCCCTATAAACCCACAACCCGCTACACACAAAAATTAACATAATTAATTTAATTATCAATTAAGAAAATTATTTACCAATTAATAAATAATTAACAATAAATTAAGTAACAATAACAATAAATAAAATAAAATAAAATATAATTAGCATAATGATAAATTAATCAATAAAAAAATAATTACCAATTAATAATTAATTAACAATACATTGATCATCAATAACAATAAATAAAAACATATGAATTAATTAATTATAATTAAATTACTTCCCACCCTATCCCCCTATAAACCCACAACCCACTTCGATACTAAAACGCAAAATTGACTTTAAAAAAAATTACTCATTTCTAAACATTTAGGGGCCGATTCCAATCCTGGAAAAAGCTGTACAAATCGTTGTATGGAGCGTTTGTCCCGTACAACTCGTACCCGGTAAACTTTTCTTCCAACCTAGGAAGTACGATTCGTACAGAAAGCCTCTTTCCATACAAATCGTACAAAAGACCATAAAGCTAAAATAAACCAACGATTCTGATCCGGAACAGCTTGCACACGACGTCTGTATGTATTTAAGCAGCGGTTTCCAGCCCAGCAAGTACGATTCGTCCCTACGGCACTCCGTATGGCTCTTTTCTTACAGGAGCCAAAAACAGCTGTAAAAGCAGAGTCCCCAGGGGTACAAGTCGTACAGGCTTACACCCCGTGTGTTGTGTATGTATGGTGCGTACCCCAACATCGCGTGTGTACTGTGCGTACCCCCAACATTGCATATGTACTGTGCGTACCCCCAACATCGCATACCCCAACATGTTGGGGTATGCGATGTTGGGGTACACGATGTTGGGGTATGCGATGTTGGGGTACACAATGTTGGGGCACGCGATGTTGGGGTACGCGATGTTGGGGGTAAATCAATTGTATGGAAAATTGTCCGGGTCCGTCTGGTACAACTTTTCCCGATCCGATTTGTAAGGATCGGGCCGATTCATACAAATCGGATCGGGAAAAGTTGTATTTTTCCTGTACGAATCGTACTTCACGGGTCGGACGGGACTTGTACGATTTGGATGGAAAAATTTACCGATACAAGTCGGGCGGGAAAAAAAAATACAGGATCGGAATCGGCCCCTTAATACATATATTTGAAAATATTAAAAATACATTACAAAAAAAGTTAAACTTACATATAAAATACATACTAAAATACATAACACTAATATAAATATCGATATTATTAAGAAAGATATTTTGCCAACGATATTACTTACTTCGATATTACTAACTTCAATATTTAAAAAAACGATAATACTTACCTTAAGGTCGATATTCTGGTCACTGATATTCTTGACATCGATATTCTGTCCCTACGATATAAAAACTTGATTTTACTGTAGATCGATATTAAAAAATCGATATTTTGGCTGCTCACCCTCAGAGGCACATTGTAGCCTGTGGAAATGGAAAGGTTGGAGTTGAACAGAGTAAAATATGTATGTTAGTTACCTGCTCTTCTGGTGAGCCGTAGAGCCGTAGAGCTGGCCATATATCAGGTAAGGACCTTTTCTATAGGGTTTCCTAGCTCCTCTGAAGAGAAGGCATTGGCCCTCTCACCTACTTAGCCTGGCATGATTGCTCCCAGACATGGCAAACAGAAGCTGAAATGGAGGAGGTGTTGTTAACAGCAGTGTCTGGAAGTAAGTGAGGTTTTTTTCAAACCACTGTGTACATGTATGCCACGTATGCGGTCATCAGCATAGCTGCACACAGCCATTGGGCCGCGACCGTCACAATCACCAACGTCATGGATGCAACCGCCCACCATGTGGTTGACTTTTGCCGGCGGCAGTAGTTCAAAATGTCCTATATGGAACGGCTGGCATCTGCCATTTAGCAGTTAGAACTACAGTACTGGTGACTGTTAAGTGCGTCACCATCACTACAAATTAGGGCTCACCTGTTTATATTTGAAATACAGCATTCCCATGCAATTTCCAGTACAAAAATCATCTGTGTAGTGCATTACTGTGCATATAGGCAAGATGTACGAAGTATATGGTACACCGCGGTTCGCACATGTTTGACCTAACATTGCAGGAAATCATCATTATTGTGCACATTTTACATTTCTGAATGGAGGATGTGCACATTTATGTTACAGACACATGTGAAGGCCACAATTGGGTTTATTGGTGTATGTTGAACAGTAAACAATGATCATTTGAAATATTTGCAATGCTTTCTGAAGCAGTTATGTTTTGTCACAAGACTTTTGGCTTACTTTTAAATATATATGTTACTCTGGACACTGTGACCAATGTTCTAAATTGTTTTCACTCCTCACGTAGGTACCCTGGATGAGGGAGGATTGGTATTCTCAAAGACATGCTTTCTGCAATGATGAAACACATTGACAGCTACATACAGTTCCCCAGGCATGAGGCTTGAGGATTTAGCCCATGTGAAGGGGGCTTCTATTGATTGCTCACCTCCCACATGTGGTTGGGGCCATTGATGGCACTCATATTGCTTTAGTACCACCGCAAGTCAGGGAACAAGTGCACCTTAACAACAAGCACTTCCATTCTATCAACTTGCAAGTTGTCTGTTTAGAGGATTTGTACATCCCAAACATCTGTGCTGTGTTCCCAGGATCAGCCCATGATTCCTTTGTACTACGGAACAGCACCATAACCTAGCTGGTGTCACAACTGCTATCAGAGAGGGCTTGGCTTATTGGTAAGTTTGATCTGTCGTAAATTTGTATGGGTAATGTTTGGTAGTAGGATTGTTGCACTTCTGTCTGTCTTCCATCTATGAGACTCAGGGGCATATTCTCAAGGAGCTATCGCCGAGTTATCGGCACTTTAGCGCAGCTAAAGTCACGATAAATATACCGCCTCATTCACAAGCTGGTGCTAACAGCCGATACCACCAGTTTTCAGGCTATAGCATCCTCAAAAAACATCGCCCCGGATGACCCCGGCAACTATCGCTAATGAGATGCAGAGTAGGCGTTCTCAAGCAAAAAGACTAGAAAACACCACACCTCAGCATTCTCAAAGACCAGCCAGATCGGGCATAAGAACACAAAACATGCGATAAGGCGCGTTAGCAGCAGGATAATAACACCTACTCGGTCTGGTGCAAAGTCGGACTACAACCTGCACCAGAAAAGGGAGCCCAGCTCAGAGCCACACCTGAAGAACAACAGATGCCATGGAACCAACGATCATGCAGCTTGGATGCCCAAGAGGGCCACAACACCCACTGCAACCCACCCCCGTATCACCCCCCACCCCCTTGGTGCCCCGCCCGGGCACCCCCCACCTCCCCCGGACCAAGAGATTGCACATCAATGTCACAAAATCATGAACAAAATCATTCGCCTGATGCCGCAGAATCACAACAACTAACAGTCATGTGAGTACAGAAAAAGCAGAATCAACCATTCACCATTGAGAGTCCAAACAAAATATCACAATCAAATTTCTCACCAAACAACTATTTGGAAGAGTCATGGCGGGTCATCCCTGGACAATCTGTAAGTGACAGCCTGTAAGACAATATCCGAGATAAGAAGGAGTGTCAGGCACTCATCAAAGGACAGAGAGAGAGAGAAAGAGAGAGAGAGAGAGAGAGAGAGAGAGACTGAACAATGAGCGCAAGGACAATCGGGCCCTTGGCCCATACATGCCAACTGTTGCGTGTGTCTCGCAATTGGTGCACCCAAAATCTAAGGCCTGGCAACAATTTTAGTGAGAAGGCCCTAATCACATTTCAGAAATGCAAGCAGTAGTCAGACTAAAATTAGTCATGAAAGCTCCTTTGTCTCAATACACAAGGCGGAAGGACATCCAAACCTCCGACCTTGGTCTCCAATGCGCCCGGCACCCCCTGAGTGAGATACCATTCCAGACTCTGGCGACTCCCACACCACGAACTGCGTTAATGAAAGAGCAACATGTCCACACCCCACACACACTTGTCCATGCTCGAACTACACCTGCATTGCATGCTCCCAACATATCGATAGAAAAGACAACCCATATGTCCAAACGTTGAACACACATACGAGTCATTGCTCCGAGCTGTGGCATATCGTCCACCGAACTGCTGCCAGTCTGAGTGCCGGTGGCAAGAGACCAACAAAACCCGATGGCAGGCAATCCCGGTCACATGCACAACCCCAGTCATGTGGAACTGAACTGTGCACGAATGCTGCATCTGTTGGGAGCTCTGCCAATGGCAGTTTTGTGAATCAGTTACCGTCTGAGTTTCCGGCTTGCGAATGTCACGTGTGTCTAGCCATGATTCCACTGATCAATCATGCACATGTGAGTGGCCCATGGAAGTCTTCCTATCCAACACAACGGTAGCTGTACTGGATTATGACTTGTGTGTGCACCCCCTGTTGGCCCACGAACAGGAGTACAACGG
Source organism: Triturus cristatus (assembly GCF_964204655.1). Classification (NCBI taxonomy): domain Eukaryota; kingdom Metazoa; phylum Chordata; class Amphibia; order Caudata; family Salamandridae; genus Triturus; species Triturus cristatus. The sequence continues at coordinate 95,663,453 of NC_140582.1, forward strand.
GAACACCCGGGCATGGGATGCCTTGATATGTGGTGTCTGTGCCGGCAGCAGTGGATGGGAGATTGCACAAGTCATCGTGTGCAATGACCACATCGAGGCGCTCCCCTATTGGGCTGTGTTGCGGATTGGTGAAACTGCATGGTCGGAGCACATCTGTCCGGACCAGTTAATAGATTGGCTCTCCCTCATGTTCCTTGAATTCGAGAACGACGTAGTTCTGGAACTGATTGCCTATGAAGCAGCGCTCGCATTCATGAACGAGTAACTACCTTCCTGCAGCCACAACTGATTGATACCCAGAGCACAGGTCCCAACACCGTGTTGCATCGTGGAGGAATGGTCACATAAGCCAGAACAACAGTGGACATGTCTGCATTTGCTCGGACTCAGAATGCATGTGCGTGCACCTACGTGTGTTGTCACATACCTGTGCAAGGTGCTGCAGCCCCATGGGCGGAGCTGCACAGTGTCACTTGGCAACGTTCCTAAATCTGACATACTGCTGGAGGGAGACTACACACACTGCAATGTAGCATGACATATGAACTTGTTGGTCCCTTTCACCTGCTCACTGTCAGCATAGCACACAGTCGGCGCAGCCTGGTGGTACAGCCCCATGCAGATCCCATGGGCTGTGAGTCATGTCCCCTGACACGGGGCAATGAGCAGACGCCAAACATCACATGACTCAACCAGCAAGGCAAGGTGGGCTGAGACCGCTGCCAACCGTAAAGATATGTGTTCATTTTTGCCACTCCATTCCTTGCACCTCGACACGTTCCCATTCTGCCTGTAAGTGTCTTAAGCATCTGTCTGCCTATTGTGTCCCATAACTTGCCCGCACTGACACGCACATGCTAATAAAGTCTACGCAACTTCACCAGTGTACAACTGTGATGAGTGTTGATTAGTTTGACACATTGTGTGCCTCAATGAGCATTTTCCGTACACAGGGAGGGATAGACTGCCTCTGGTACATAGGTGGTGAATCCCTATTGGCAGCTCCACCACTGTGAGCCACACATTGTGTTTGGGATAGTTGCTGGTAGACCTGTGCTCTTACGTGTCTTCAGCAATGTGAGCATGGTGTCCAACTTCTTGCCATGTGGATCAATATGATCAATTAAAACCGGCTGTGTCCACAACGATGTGTGTGAGTACATCATGCGAAGAGATGTACTGTGGCCACATGCAATGGGGGACACTACTTCAGGCGGGCTACCAATTCTGACATTTACACACACAGCCCTATACAATACATGGACGTGGGACTACGTTGGGGGATGCGAGATTGTTGTTCATGTGCAATGAGGCCACAGCTAGTTCACACCTTCACAGTCATCTAATTGGCCATGTGGGTCAGGCTCAAACATGCGCATTGATGACATTTACCAGGGTGTACCTTTTAGTTTAATCTACGTCCCTACATTCATACATACTTGTACACGTGATTGAACATAGACATGATACATGTGTGTGATTTGGAATGTTTTATTCACATTCTGGGGAGTCTCGGAGCCTGAGGAGGTACATGGCCAGTTCAAGCCCACATGACATGGTTGCCCAGTGGTGGGCCAACCAGAGTCCTTGGGGGAATGCAAAGTTAATCTGAAGAGGAAGAGTTCAGTCCAAAGCCGGATTTCTGTGTGATTGGTACAAGAGCAGATATGGCAGTCCATGTCAGGTCCAGGTGAATGTCGCAGAGTGTTCTGGGGGACAGTGGGAGGTGTAGTTCCAGGGCATGATGCATATGGCTGAACCAGGCAGGGACAAGCCATGTGGTGGGTACGAATGTTACTACCCCCTTCCTCACACAGTCATTACCCTCCACATCTCACTTCCCTGAGATGTATTCTGTGTCCATTGTGTCAGGTGTGTGTGGTGGTGTTATGGCAGCATCACTGTGGGCCACTGACACATCAGGGTGCGAAGGTGATAGGGCTGTATCACTCTGTGCCACTGACACATCAGGGGTCGGAGCTGTGTGCGTCGAAGTTCCATCAGCAGTTATCTGGGACAAGCTCTGTAGCAGCAATGTCAAGATGAGGATCTGCAAGGCCTGGAAGATCCCAGCTACATGTTGCTGGTGTTCAGCCATGGCAGCCCTGCTTTCAGCCTGCATCCGCTCCATGGTCTCCATTGTCCTCCGCATCTGAGCCTGTCTGACTAGACAGTTCTTGTATCCGAGTAATGGCCCCAGCGAGGTCAGTCAAGGATTGTCGTGAGCATGGTGCGGACAGGGGGTGTCCGTTAGGGACTGTACGTGGTCCCTGATGGGACTCAGACACCCACGTATGGCATCGAGTTTGGCTGCCACGAGGTCGAAACCCACCCGCAGCTGATCAGCCAACTCCTCCTGGCACGCTAACACAAGGCATTGGAATACCATGTGTTGGTCATGGGGGTCCTGTGAGCCAGCCTTGGTGGTGTGTGCTGTGTGGTCTGTGCAGGGTGTGGGGTCACCGCTATGCAGCTGGGCTGCCCTGCTCCTGGGAATGGGGTGCGGAGGCTGTCCACGAGCCGTTAGAGGGTGTCTGGGCAAATGTGCAGGGTGTCCTCTTCATCATCACTGTAGAGATGTGTGGTCTGTTCTGTAGGAGGTGTTGATTGTCCCTCTGCAATGTAACGGGGAGATGCAGGTTAACAGTGTGTTCCATGTATGTTGACGCATTGTACATGTTTACATACAGACTGCATGACAATGTACATTATGACTGTTTTGGAGGAGCTGGCTATTTGATGGGAAACAGCGGACATTTCAACTACATGACGGATGTGAGGTTGTACTTGTACGTTCTCATCTCACAGTGTCATGCAATGCCAGATGTGATTGGCCAGTTTCTACGCACGAGCGGCACCAGTTGTGTCCTCTGTCCTGTGGTGTAAGTGTTGCACTTTGTACCACATTGTCGTCAATGTTGATGTGCTGTGATTGCCATGTGTGTGTACTGCATTGTTGGCGAGTTTGCCTTACAGCTCTGATTTGGCATCCCCTCATCCTTTTGAGTCGGTGTGCCTTTGACTTGTGTGCTTTTCGGGTGTTGTGATGTTTGCGACTTGGGTCATTTGTGCTCTTGGACATATTTTGTAATCTTGAGCATTGTTTGTCTGCAGATGTGTTTTTGACATCATGAGTTGTAGGTGCACGTGGATGTGTCAGAGTGTGACCTGCTCTTTTACGGATGTGGTCCACACTCAGCCACCTCAAAGTCGTCTTGTGCACCATGTCATGTATTGTGACTGCAGCCGAGCTATATGTCATGCAGTGTCACTTGCAAAGTCCGTGTGTCTCACAGAGCCGCTACTTTTCTGGATTCAGCACATGTGCATGGGTAGGTTGTGGCATTGGTGATATGGAGGGGGGCCCTTTTGTGCACATTGTGGAGGGGGGCCTACTTGGTGTTTCTATGTGTGCTGCAGTGTGCCATGGGTGTCAGGGATATGTTCCACACTCATTGTGGGTGTGCAGTGTGCTGCACATGATTGTACATGTGTGCCATTGTGCCCATCTCCCTCTGTCCCCCCAGGCCCTGGTCGGTACTTACCCTGTTGCTGTTGGGTCAGGTCATATCGAGCTGTGTCCAGACCACCAACTCCTTGCACCTTCTCCGCACTGATGACTGTGGCCACCATTTGCTCCAGCTCATCCAGCTCTTTCTGTGGCGCAGGAGGCCCACCTCCAGTCTCCTTTGCTGCCTTCCTGTTGGCAGCGAGTTTCTCCTTGGTTTGGCTATGCACTTCATACCAGCGCCTCTTGACCTCCTCCATTAACCTCCTCGATACTCGGAATGCATTCACATTGTTGACGATGGACTGCCATATTTACGTTTGTGTTGCCAATGCGGCAGTGGAGGTGACGAACAGTTGTTGGTAGTGTTCTATCACCTCCGTGACGATGAACCGGTCTTCCTGCGGACTGCACCCCGTCTTCCTCTTCCTCTTCCCCTTGCCCGTTCCCGAGCACGGGATTCCTGGCCGGTCCTCTGTGGGGCTTGCGGGGTTTGGGTTGTCCTCTGCACTCGGTCCGGGTGCATCCATGGTGCTACGAAGTTTGATTTGGTTTTGGTGTGTTTTTTTTTTTGCTTTTATGGTGCATTTTCCCGCATGACGTGTGGGAATTGCAGGCCTGTGGCTGGTTTCCGCTGATTTTTGTATCGCGCTTGGCCTCATCACAGCCTTTTTTGTGTTCATGTTTTGCATTTTTGCGGTGGTGCGTTGACTTTGTCATGGACTTTTGACACGTTATCGTGAGCCTATCGCATGGTGCCGCAGGCCTGGGAATGCCACGTTACCACTGTGTTATTTTCCCACGATAGACTGCGAAGTGAAGAGTTGTGTTAAGCTACTTTTGCAGTAGTTTTCACACGTGCTTGAGAATATTCCCCTCAGTGGATCCCAACTGTCCAGGGTTGTTGGCACTGCTGAGGAATCCAACTACGCCAGGGGAAGTCCACTTCAATGTGGCCCATGGAAGAGCGGGCTTTTGGGCTCCTGAAGGCCAGATTCAGATGTCTGGACATGACTGGGGAAGCTTTCCTTTACTCACCCAGGAAGGTTTGTCAAATCACCGTGGCCAGCTTCAAGCTCAACAACATTGTCCTGCGACAGAACAACCCTTCGCAGAGGATGGAGACCATGGTGAGCCACCGGGTGAGGATCCTGAAATGCCAAATGATGATGATAGTGGTGAAGAGGAAACTGCTGACTTGCATCAAGGTCTCATTGACAACTTCTTCTCATGAGTTTAAGTATGTTGTGAGATGTCATGACTGACTATTTAAGCAACTCTTGTTATCATGATGTGAGGAGTATGTTTATGGAATATACTAGAAAGATAAAGCTCTTGTAAATTCTGGTGAAATGTGTTTGTTTTGTTAGTACTGCTATTGTTAGCTTCAAATTTGGTCTTGAACTGTACTCTCAAAGTTGACTATGTGAATGGAGTCATATGTATGGTTTCATAGCTAACCTCTGTTTTTGGTCTGTTTTAGATACCTTCGACATGGCATCTTTATAGGGACATTTCAGAGTTGTGACATTAGTAGGTATATGATGCTATTCTGACGTACGAAGTGGGGGGAACAACCTTTACAACGCAACTTTTACAACGCACTACCTTTACAACGTATTTTTTACAACGCATAATCCATTACAACGCATGACATTACAACGCATGACACTACAACGCATTTTTAAAAACTACCTTTACAACGCATTCCATTACAACGCATACTACCATTACAACGCATACCATTACAACGCATAATATTACACTACACTATCCAACACTTACCCTACTGTTGCACCCCCTGGAGTTAGAATAGTAATTTTTACCCCTATACTATCCAACACTTACCCTACTGATGCACCCCCTGGAGTTAGAATAGTAATTTTTACCCCTATACTATCAAACACTTACCCTACTGATGCACCCCCTGGAGTTAGAATAGTAATTTTTACCCCTATACTATCCAACACTTACCCTACTGATGCACCCCCTGGAGTTAGAATAGTAATTTTTACCCCTATACTATCCAACACTTACCCTACTGTTGCACCCCCTGGAGTTAGAATAGTAATTTTTACCCCTATACTATCCAACACTTACCCTACTGTTGCACCCCCTGGAGTTAGAATAGTAATTTTTACCACTATACTATCCAACACTTACCCTACTGTTGCACCCCCTGGAGTTAGAATAGTAATTTTTACCCCTATACTATCCAACACTTACCCCACTGTTGCACCCCCTGGAGTTAGAATAGTAATTTTTACCCCTATACTATCCAACACTTACCCTACTGATGCACCCCCTGGAGTTAGAATAGTAATTTTTACCCCTATACTATCCAACACTTACCCCACTGATGCACCCCCTGGAGTTAGAATAGTAATTTTTACCCCTATACTATCCAACACTTACCCTACTGTTGCACCCCCTGGAGTTAGAAAAGTAACTTTTACCCCTATACTATCTAATACTTACCTTAAATGTAATTTAATATTATGCGTTGTAATGGTATGCGTTGTAAAGGTAGTATGCGTTGTAATGGAAATGCGTTGTAAAGGTATTTTTTAAAAATGCGTTGTAGTGTCATGCGTTGTAATGTCATGCGTTGTAATGGATTATGCGTTGTAAAAAATGCGTTGTAAGTGCATGCGTTGTAAAAGTGTGCGTTGTAACGTCATACATCCACGAAGTGGACATGGATTGATCCTGGGAATGTCTGTCACAGACTTTGGGTGTACAAAACCTGTACCAAGACAGCTTGCACAGCGATAAGATGGAAGTTAAGAGGGTTCCGTTGGACTTGTTCCTTGTGGTATGGTGGTCCTAATGCAATATGTGACCATCATGTGCTCCAGCACAATGTTGTGGAGGGCCCAAATCATACTATTCTGCCTTCACATTGGCTAAATCCTCATTGTGTAAGAACTGTATGTAGCTGTTAATGTGTCTCCCCATTGTAGGCCAAAGTGCTTATGGCACATTACTGACATTTGTTTGTGACATTCCACCAGATGCAACAACACTGGATTGGAATGACCCTATGATCAAAAACTGTTGAACTGCCATGTGTCTGTTTATTAGTTTATATGATGTGGGACTCATTTTGTGAGGTAGGCAGTAAGGCTCCAGTTGATGATGTAGATCTAATTCTATGCTGCCTATTGTATAGAAAACTGTCTGACGTGTCCCCTCCTTCCATGTTGTTAAGGTCCGCAACTGGAAATGGCATCACTGACACAAAATATTTCAGTGATGTCTGATGTGCTATGTTTCTGAAATCATGTCAGCTTATGTTTGGAACAATGGAATAAAGAGGTTATAGGACCAGACACTTGTATGTATGTGTTGGTGTGAATTGGTATGATCCTCAGTTAAACATTGTTTACATTCAACATATCCATGCTTTCACAAGTAGCTTGTTTTGGCATTATAAAGTTCACATGGATTGTAAATATTCATTGCTAGATGTGAGAGATACTACAGGCAATGAGTTTGTGGCTAGTGTATTTATTGCAGTGAACAAGGTGAAAAAAACAATTTGCCAGACCAAACAGGGAAAACCAAAAGTGAATAAGTCAGTCATGGTGGATGAAACCATAGTTGTAAATGACACATTCTCTGGAGTCAAAAGTCAAAAATACTACACCATCAGAGATGGAAATGTGTTCAGGAATAGTCCACAAAGTGAATGTGTTGCACACACAGGAGTAAATTAGGTTCGGGTTTCTTACTGGTGGTGGTGGGTGTCTTTCCATCCATACCTCCTGGATTTTTGGTTGTACGTCCCCTGTTTTAGTGAGGGGGGATCGGCTGTTGCTGAGATAGGGGCGCTGCAGGCATGTCTTCCACAGACAGGGCCTCCCTTCCTGTCACTGCCACAGATTTTCAATGGTCTGGATCTAAGTTGACCACAGGATGGGGTAGATGGTGGTGGAAAAGCCCTGCAGAGGGCGGTGTTGATGTCCTGCAGCTGTGCAATGAGCGGCCAATATTGCTGTTGTGTGTGGCCAGCTCCTGATGTATGTCCCTCTGCAGCTGTCTCATCTGACGGATTTCCATTAGTACCTTGCCTTGCATGCCTTGGGAGTCCTGATAGGATGCCAAAACTTGGTGGATGGCGGCCTGGCTGTGAGTGCCCCAGTGAACTCACTCACTAGGCCCACAGTTACCCTTCCACGAACCCTAACCCCATGGGCCTATGGCCTTGGTCCAGACTGCACCCTTCCACTGTCTTTTGGTTCCTCAGTGACTGGGGTGGTGGATGCCACCTCAGAATCCAGGACTGGGGGACACAAGATGTTACTAACTGTGTTAGGTACACAAGTTGGGGGGCAGAGGTTGGCTGTGTTGTTATAGCTGGGGTGGAAGGTGTTTTTGTGGGCTCAGTGAGACCCGCTGTTGTTGTCTGCCTTGGCTGACCAGATGTGCCAGTAAGGTCATCCATGTCCACATCTCCAGGAGTGTTGTCATCACTGAGGGCTTGATCCTGATCTGGATTAGGAGTCTGCTTGGTGGGCGAGCTCTGGCCAGGTGCTCTGCCAGATAGACCTGTTGAGAAATAGAGAACATTGTTATTGGTGGAAATCGTTTGTGTCACAGTAAGTAGAGACCTAGGAAGAAACAAAATAGGTAGAGATTACCATTGTGATCTATTTTAGTGGTATTGAACTTGGTAACAAGACGTTTGGAGACTTTTAATACATGTAGTTGTATTGAGCAACTCATTAGATGCGCTGATACATAGCATTTTGGAATACGAAATTAAAATGACATCTCCAGAACATTTCAACAAACACAGTGTAGAAGTAACATGAGTATTTCACCATTCCAAGGTCTAGTTGTGTCGAATACAGGAGAACATACAACTTGGTTGTATATCTAGCATTAGTCATCATGTGAGCAGTGCAGAGTCAATTGGTCACCCGCCACTTCTTATCAGCTGAGTTACCTGCATGACTTACATATATCTGAGGTACACACTTGGTATGGTATCACTCATGCCATCAATAGTTTCAGTTGAGGAGACCAGGACAACATCAAGCAAAGTAGTCAGACATGTCTCTGATTAGAGCATTGTATGTACATTGCACAGTCCATAAGTGTTGAACATCAGTTGTAACAGGGCAGACTTGTGAGAATGGGCAAGACCACTATTGCATTTTGTTTAGAGTTACAGTAACAGGGTTTCATGGTAGTTGTAGTCTTTTCAATCTGAACTCCTCAACACTTGACAAATGGTAACCTGCATGATAAGTGAACATCAGTTGTAACAGGGCAGACTGGTGAGAATGGGCAAGAGCACTATTGCATCTTGTTTAGAGTTACAGTAACAGGGCATCATGGTAGTTGTAGTCATTTCAATCTCGACTTGCCAACACTTTATAAATGGTTGGTGTAACATACCTGTTGGCAACATGCATTTGGGATGGACCATACATTTGCAGATTAACACATATCTTGTGTCCTGGGATGATATTTTTATATTTATAAACTTACAGACAGCATTACAACATGTGGCATGTAATGGAGATTGATACATGCGATCTGCCCTGCAGAGTGTGGTGTTTATCTCCCTCAGCACCCCAATTAGCTCAACAGTGCTGTCATTGTGTGTGTCGAGGCGCTGATCTATGGACCTCTATAGCTGCTTCATCTCCTGGTGGTCCTCTACTATCTGTCCTATCATTCCTTGGTTGTGCTCATAGGCACCCAGGAGTCTGTCAAGGTTGGCATGAGCTTTATTAGCATCAGTGGCTCACTTAGGCTGACCACTGTTACCCTCCAACCACCCCTGCCCCCACGGGCATGTGTCCTTGACACAGCCTGCACCCTCCCACTGACTCCTATATCTTCATGAGAGGGTGGTTAATCCTCAACTCTTGAGGTGGGATTGGGAGGCAGGATATGTTGCCAGCTGTGCTAGGAGCACTGGTTGTTGGGCAGAGGTCAGCACAGATGTTAAAGCTGGGGTGAGAGATGTGGTTGTGGGCATGGTACATATAACTTGGTTATTTGTTTGGCATTGGGTCACCAGACTAATCATATCATAATGCGTTTATGATATATGATGCTCGCACTTGATGTTCTGTCACTCATGGTATCATTCTTTTCATGTATGGAGGCCTGGGGAAGGTCAGGCTGAGTAGGCATACATGTGTCTGAGCTGAGCATTACGTGTTGAGTGCTCAGCCCATATGACTTGGGGAACAATTGAGACATAGCTGACAGGTGAGTATGGGAAACAGCACTATTACAGTTTGTTTGATGTTCAAACAACAGGGCCTCATGGTGGATGTAGTGACTTCAGTCTCCCATCCCCTAGACCTGAGCAATGGCTACCTGCATGTGAACTGAGATTCAGCTTGAAGATGGCTGACAAATGAGTTTCGGCAAACAGAAGTAGGGAGTCTTGTTTAGTGGCCGAACAACAGGGCTCCAGTCTACCATCCCCCAGACTTGAGCAGTGGCTACAAGCATGTTAGCTGAGCTTCAGCTGGAAGATGGCTGACAAGTGAGTATGAACGAAGGACACTGGGGCATCGTGTTTAGTGTACAGACAACAGAGCCTGATGCATGTTTGTACAGAGATGGACATTACTATGGCAAGAGTTATGAAGTGTGTATTTAAACATAGATATGTTGTGACAGTTGTTGAGGTGTTACTTACCAGACTCCAATCCCCAGGTATTCCGGTCAAGCCCTCTAAGGGCAGGATGGCATAAACCTTCTCCTCCCAGGGTATGAGTTCCAGTGGTGGTCCAGGGGGGCCATTGCTAGTCTTCAGTGTTACAATGTGGTGCCTGGAGGCCAGTTTCTTTACTCTCATCTTCAGGTCGTGCCCCCTCTGGCTGAGGTCCTCCTTTGTGCAAATGGTGGTACCAACAGCATTCACCTTGTTGACTATCTGGTTCCACATTTTGTTTCTTCTATTGAGAGAAGTTTGTTGGACTTGGGATCCACAAATTTGGGGCTATACTCTAATTATTTATTCCACCATCACTGTCAACATGGTGTCTGAAAAACTTGAATTTTTGGCAGGTGGCATTGTGCAAAGAATACAAACAGTTTGTGACAGTGAAGGAAACGATCAATGTGATCAGTCAAAGGTATGACAAAGAAATAAGTGCATAAAACATGTGTGAAGGCTGTGATGGAATTGTGTTATCAGGGGTGCCTTCTCTACAAATGATATGATGTATCTCGCTATGCTGGAGTGTAGTGACAAATGATCATGGTCTGGGATGGGATGTGAATTGTACTTTGGAATGTAGGTGTGTCCAATTTAGCAATGGCCATCAGCTGTGTTTTTCTTTAAATCATTCACTGGAGACGCTTTGCGACTGCCGTGGTCCATGGACAGAGTTTAGCACCAGTAGAACTCCGTGCCACTTGATCTGTAACCGCCGTGCACATTCCCTGGAAATTCGCGAGCACCGTACTCAATGCAGAGTTCTTTCCGACCCATGCAATCGATTCCCAGTACTTTCCGACCACCGCACTCCATGTCGATGGCTTTCCACCCGCTGCGGTCAAAGATTAAGGCTGCATGTATCGTAATGCAGCGGAGATTAGTTTGCGGCCTCTGCAGTTGGAATTGGACTGCAGCCACGGCAGTTTGACTGTTGGTTCAAGCGCAGTTGGAATCAGTCCCCAGATGTTAATATTACCCAACTCATTTATAATCACTCATTTGACCTCAGAAGCTTAAAACTAAGAGCCTGATTACAATGTTGGACGGAAAGCCTCCGACCACTGTTCGGAGGTTTCCGTCTGACATGGTAGGTTTAAAGTCTGACCGCCATATTAGGATGATGGCGGTCAGAGTTTAAACCTGCAGGGGAATCTGACGCGGTTCCGACGGGCTCAAGGAGCCTGTCGGTCAGTCGGAAAGGCAACATAATCCCTTAAGGCCTGCGTTTCCAATGTCTGGGTTATGATGTCGGTTTTCGTCAGCCTTTCCGACATGTAAAGGTTTGCAGAAAGCGACCTTTGGGGCCCCTAGCAGGGCCCCCTTCCCACCTGGTCCTCTGCATACTGTCCTGGGCATCCCTGCACTGTGTGGCCACATGGTGCAGGACAGTTTACAAACTTCCGTTTTTCAATGGGCTCTTGTGCTGCAAGGGTTTTCAGCTTGCCGCACAAACTCCAATTGAAAAATTGAAGTTTCTGACCGCACTTTGTGCGGTCGCATCCTGATTCCGATTGCAGAACCGACAACCCATGGTCAGGCATTTCCTTTCCCACAATGGTCCGACCGACATTGTAATAAAGGCCTCAGTCTTGTCAATCTTACCTGAGACCATCTGATTGGGCTCCCACCCATCCTTATAATTCTGCTGTTGGTTTTATATTCAAGTCCGGAAATTAGGTTTTGATTAAACTTGTGAGCAGTGGTCTCAGATAAGGCTGATGATCAGTTTCAACATTTGCCCAATAGAAGCCCCCTGTCCTAAATATACTGGACTATTCTTATGCTAAAGTGAAGGCAATTTTCAGGTCAGTCATTAGCCAAAACATTATGAATGTATAATAATTATATGTATAAAGTACTTACTCTTAGAGGCTTTCAGCTTTCCCTCTCTTTTCTTCTGCCCACTACAGCATACAGCTTGGAGCAGTGAGTCTGCTCAGTTCAGATATTGGCTAACGTCACCATAAGTGATGATATGCTGCCCTTTCACAACTAGCACATGCACACACTGATTACGTGATAAGGTCTACGATGGAAATGTGTGCTTCTTGAGAAGGAAAACATATTTTTACTTTCGGACAATTTTATTTTTCAAGATTGATGAGGAATGACAGCTTCCCTAACAATAAAGATTTGGAAAAACCATGACAAAACTAATATTGACAAAGTCAAAAGGCTGGCAACATTAGACCTATGGGCTTTGGCAATGCTTTTTTAATTTTCAGTTTATCTACAATTGGCTTATATAGCGAAGTCCTAACATGACCAGATTTCAGTGCGCTGTAAAGCACAGAAAAAAACAAAGGTTAAAGTAACTTCATAGTTAGGTGATCATTTCTGTGACAACATAATGTTTTAAACTAAAAAATTCCACTGAAAATCACCAGTGATAGTTATCTGAAGTAACAATAACTCGTGCCCTAAAGTAACTATAACTCGCGGCCCAGCCAGGCACAGTTTGTCATCAATGATGTCATTTCGAATATTGCAGTGATGTTATCAATGATGTTATAGAACATGTCGTGAGTGATGTAATATGTGGGATAATTAGCTGTTCATGGCATGGGTGTGAGTTTTAGTTATCCAGATAACTATTACTGTTGAATTTCAGTGTTGTTTTAGCTTAAAACATCACATTTCACACCCCAGACAGGCAACCAGCGCCCCCCCCCCCACCACCATACAAGGCATTTGGATTTGTGTAGCAGGGAGCTGGCCACAGTTCTGGCTTGTGGCTAGGTCCTGCATCAAATTCCCTGCGGACAGCCAACCCTCACTGCGCATGGCCATGCATTGTTGGGGTTGGCTGAAAGTCCTAGCATCCGAGCCTCCAATCTTAGGCCACACACGACCTTCTGGCATGCACGGCATGTGGTTGGTCTTGCAGGTCCTGGCCGCACTCAGGCAGACTTACTGACTTTGTCAATGAGTCACAACACCAAAATATAAAAAGTAAGCCTATTGGCTTTATCAAGGGATAAGCATATCAATATATAAAAAGCAGATCTATCATCTTTCTCCAAAAAATCACCAATATATTTAATCTAATATATTTCAGGACTGTAGGGCATTACAAGTGCTTCTTCAAAGGACCAGTGAATAATAAATGAGCAGCTCCAGACGCTCATTTATTACTCACTTTGGTGCTTTGTTTGTGCGGGTCCCTTCCCCAAGACTTTGAGGCTTTTTTTTTAAAGGGGGAAGGAAGATCATGGTTCCCCTCCCTGAGTCAATAGTAGCCCCAGGGGACCCATCCATATATATATGGCCCTATGACTCCACCACTAATTTAAGGCCCTGCTGCTTGGGAGCAAAGAGTTTCTGTGGAAGGGCTAGCTTGACTAGATTGAGCATTATATGCTCCTCCCAGTGGTGCTACAGGGGTTGGGTGGGAGGACTGGGCTTTTCCGGGCCCTCTGCACCTGCCCGTGTCCATGTAGCAGTTTCACCGGTTGCATGCGTGCTCCTGGTGAAATCGGGTCCTGCTTCTACGACCTGGAATTATCAGGTCTGAAGGTTGTGGACACAATTTTCTAAGGTCTGGAATTTGCGAACCCAGCAATTGCAAGTCCAAAGGCACCAGGTCTACTATAAAGGCAAGTGGCGGAATTCGACCCAGAGATTTTGCTCTAGGTGGAATACCACCAGTAATAGAGAGGGCTGTAGCCTGTTTGGATATGTTCATTATTTTCCTTAGAATGTCCATGAACATCCTGTGGTCAGTGGTAGCTAACACTCAAGTCCAGTTAGACACGTAGACATGGATGGCCCTCATCAAAGTTGCTTCATTTGTCATTAAGTTGTCTGCTATTATTTGTAGAGTCCTACCCAGCCCGAGAACATGCGCAATGAACACACCACATTTGGAGCTCATAAGTGACGTCTTTATTCATCAGCGTACAACTTTCAACTGAACTTCTCATTATCTCCTAACTGTTAATAACCACACCTTAATACCTCCCCAAACAGTTACGTAATTCTCTCATTAGGTACACCTATGGCCGCGGGGTCCTGGCGTTCTTAGTCTTAAAACACTACATCTCCTCCTTGTTAAATAAAAATGCATAAACAACAGCAGCGTTTTATATTTTATAACTCATCTAGGTGTTCCCACTGTTTGGCCGGATTGCGTGGCATGTGGTAGTTGAGATGCACCCTGAGTGGACATCGAATGTACAGGAGCTGATGTTTGAACTGATGTTTGATCTAGCCATCAAGTGGGGTAGCCCAATCTGGGATTGCAAGGGCTGAATAATGTCGAGATAGATGTCTGAAATTTGACAAATCCCTTGTGGTGGATTTTCCGGAACCTGTGCCGTTATCATATGTCCCTGCCACGTCACAACTCTGACAGGCTCAGCAGCAAACAGAGGATCTGTTTTCCATTTCTGGTTTTGTTTGACAATGACCCAGTCACCTTTGTATAGGGTGATTTCCTGAGTTCTCCGGCATTGATCATTGAGTCTATTTAGAAACTCCTTGAACTCTTTGCTATTGGACGGTGGACAATTGAAACATTTAAGCATGTCTGGGATGACCCATGCTGCAAAGATGTTGTCTAAATACTCAATAACCTTATCAAGTGTTGTTGATGACATTTCCTCCACCAGAGGAAAATGAAAATACCCATCAATGACTACCATGAGATGATGTCCACTGGCTAGGGGCCTAAAGAAATCAACAGCCATCCTTTTCCACACATGTACAGGAAGATCAGACGTGGTTAGTGGATGCTGGGTCACTTTAGGGGAAAGGCAATTACATAATTGCCACTCCTTTAGTTCTCTCTCAACTTTCTAGTCCTATTGCGGGAACCACACTTGATCTTTC
The DNA here is from genome assembly GCF_964204655.1 of Triturus cristatus. Taxonomy (NCBI): domain Eukaryota; kingdom Metazoa; phylum Chordata; class Amphibia; order Caudata; family Salamandridae; genus Triturus; species Triturus cristatus. Next base: position 95,678,485 of record NC_140582.1, read on the forward strand.
AGGGCTGTTTTGGTGGCAAGATGACACAATGTCCTTCATGAGTGAGTTCAATGACTTGCTGTCTGAGACTTTCGGAAATGACAATCTGTGAGCCGCTTAACACAGCACCTTCTTTAGTGGCAGATATTCATCCTGTACATTCTTAAACTTCTGAAATTCAACATCATCACTTAGAGGTCAAACACTTTGGCTCCATGATTGCACTGAAATACTGTCTTTTAGTGCAAGCATGTCTTTATCGACATTTGAAGAAACAATGATCAGTTGATTAGGCTACGGGCATGCTGGACCTTACAATGAAGTTGATGTACTGTTCAGCTGTTTTCAATGTCGAGCAGTGCCAATATAACAGTGCATGTGAGAAGTAATCTGAAGGGTTTTGGTTCTTGCCTGGCTTATGTACAATTGTATTGTCGTGTGCCTGTAAACGCACCCCCCACCTCTCAATGACAGGGGGCATCTTAGCTTTTGGGTTTCCTAACATGTTGAGCAGTCCTTGGTGGCCTGCAACAATTGTGAAAAGTTTGCCATAAAAAAACACATGAAAGTGTTTGCATGCCCACACCACAGCCAGACTCTTCGTCTCTGGCTGAGAATAGGCACGTTCTGTTTCAGACAGACTTCGGCTAGCATACGCCACAATATGTCTCCGAACATTTGGATGTTCATTATGCTCAGCAACGATTGTTCCCAGTCCCACCAGGCTCTCATCAACAGTAATGTCAGTATGTAATTTAGGATCAAAGTAATCCATCTCAGTGGCATTTTCAATGGCGTACTTTTTCCTTTTGAAGCTTTAGTCGCAGTCAGAGGACCATCGGAACTGGACATTTTGGTTAGTCAGGTCTCTCAATGGGGAACTTACTGTGGCAAAGTCACAAATGTACCTTGAACAATAGTTGGCCATGCCCAAGAAGGATCGCAGCATGGTGACATCTTGTGGGGGTTGGGTGGCTGACAGTGCTTGTACTTTATCAGGAGTCATTCCCCCAACAGAGAACATGTGCCTAAAGAACTTGAGTTTGGTTTTGTGAAATTCACACTTTTTTGCATCTACAGTGAAATTTGTAAGTAACTGGCACACTTGTTTGAGAGCCTTATCATGCTCCTTCCGTGTTGTCCAAAATACCATTATGTCATCACTGTAATTAAAAGCATGTGTAACAGGTTGAATTATTCTACGTATGACATCTTGGAATATTTCTGCAGCAGAAGGCCCTCAAAAACTCAACCTTTTGTATCTGAACAAACCAACATGAGTCGAAAATGATGTTATGTATCTACAGTTTTCTTCCAATTCAAGTTCATGGTATCCCTTGTTTAGGTCAAGACTAGAGAAAACTTTGGCTCCGTTCAGCTGCATGATCATGTATGCACTGTGCAAACCCGGATGTCTTTCTCTATTGCTTTGTTGGCCTGGTGCATATCCATGCAAATGTGTGCTGCACCTCCACTGTCCTTTTTTGACACAGCCACTGTGGGTGACACCCATGTTGTGGGACCAGTAGAGCCCTCAATGATGTTGTGCTTCAACAGCATTTCTAGTTCCCTTGCGGCCACTTCTTGCAGGTGAAATGCTATTCTGTGGGTTGGCTTTGCAACAGGCGGATGTCTTAGTTGATGTAAAGTTGTACCTACATTGTCTTGAACTTTCCTAGGCCATGAAATAACGATGGGAACTGACTCCTATTTTCAGATTGCATATGTAGGTTATAATTGATAGATATTAGTCCCATGTCAGCAGCAGTTGCAAAACTGAGTAGACATGCACTGGATGAAGTACATTCAAGTATGTGAATTGGGGCTTGCACAGACGTCTTTCTATGTTGTAAGGTCGCAATGAATGATCCTTGACTCTTCAACGGTTTTGAAGCAGCCCATGTGTACATCTTGGTGTTTGATGCATTGAGTTGTGGTACGGGTGACAAAATGTTAAATTGTTCGACTGGTATGATGTTGATTGATGCACCGCTGTCAATTACAAAGGTTTGTTGTGTGTAGATTTAGATTCCGTATATAGGTTTCCCGATTTATGCCCTTATATAGGTACAATTCATTATGCCCTTATTTTGGCATAGAAAATCCAGCCCTTATTTGGGCATTGTCCATGCTAACCAAATACAGGCATGGTCTCCTACATCTGACAATCCATGTCACAACGAGTTCTTGGAAAACCAGACTCTTAAGCCTTTAGGAATTTCCCTTGCTTGGATTTTGATTTCTCCAAGAACTCATTTAGTATGCATGAACATCTTTTCCTTAGGGGTTCATTCATGACGTCCCGATGCCCGACTTTTACGTCAATACAGGCATTCCTAAACACCTTCAAGTTATAAATATACCTGCACTTGCCCTGGCAAACCACGGTTCCGGCACGATCCAGCTCGACTGCCTACTTGCGGGCAACTGTTGACTTTTAGTGTGATCTTGGGACAGTGTCCATCTATATGAATTCTTTTGTTTCATTGACTCAATTCTTTTTGTCGTTCGTTCATCTTCTTTGCAAGCAGCAAGACCCACGTGTGCATGTCGCTTTTTGGTGGATGTGATCATTGCACATTCACCCTTTTTACTGTTGCTCGATTGTGATGTTGAAGAACTTTTGTTTTAATGAACTTGAGGATGATCAATGCCATATAATTTCCACCTCTTGCAATTGATGTTGCTTTTCGTCTCTGTAGGCTTGGTGAGAATGTTTCTGGAACTTTCTGGCATCTATTTTCTCATCTCGCCATGATGCACGTGGTTTCCTATTGCCTTGCCAACAGTTAAGAAGTGATGTTCCTTTCTGAAACCTTTGCACGTCTGTCCGATGTCTGGACATTTGCCTGCATGCCAAAATAAAAATCCACATCAGAAACACAGCTTTCCTTTCTTTGAGGATGTCGACTTATGTGTACCTACTTTGTACTTGTGTTTGCTACTCCTAATTAGTGCCGATTCATTATTTGCTTTTCCAGCTTCCATGTTGGCAACTTGCTGTTCTGCTATTTCTTAAGCTCTTGCAGCCATTAGCACTTTTTCTAAACTGAGCATCTCTCTCAACATGCATCTTCTGAATGAGTCTAAAAGACAGCCATCAATTATTCTGAGGCATATGGCTTCTTCATCATTAAATTCACTAAGTTTACCAAGTTTGATAAGCACATCAAGTCTCTCTATAAACTCATCCATCATTTCACCAACTTGTTTTCTAGCTTGATTGAAAATGTGTCTTTCATAGTTGATGTTTGACATTGGATTGAACTTGGCTTCCAACGCCTGCTTAATTTGAGGGTTTGATGCTGTATCAGCTTGCGATATTGTCTTCAGCGCTTCTTTTACTCCATCACTGGCAAGGTTCTTTAAGGTACTTAATGACTTTCATATCATCTACTTCTTCTAGGGCATCTATGAAATCATCGAACATCTCGATCCATGCAGTCCCTCAGGTACCCATATTCTGTTTCTTCACCGTGTCAAATGGGGGTGGTGGTTTCAGGAATGCAGCGGCATGATACATCATGTTCTTTTTGGCAGCCATTGAAGGATTTCACTAATCTGAAGGCATTTTCGGTACACTGAATGCCACTTGCTACTTTGTATGCATCAATGGCTCACCCGGGCGAGGTCGTGTGGCACTTTCCTTGCTTAAGCCGGTAAGAATGGTTGTGGTTTGGTACCTGGTTACCACTGCGTTTAGCGTATTCACATTGTACCTGGTTGTGGCTGCCTTTAGCGTCATTTTACTTTTTGTCATAGCAGGTTGTGACAGCCTGTAGCGTTTTCACTTTGTATCAATGATAGGCTGTGTTAGGCTGTGGCGCAGTATTTCTACTTTTTGCCTTACCAGTGGGATTCTGGCGGGCTTTCAAAGACACTCATCAGTAAGACCTTCGACTTCTTTGAGGGCTGTCTATGGGCTGGACCAGGGCTTCAATTCCACACATGCCAAACTCAAACTGCTTCTCATCGAAGAGGCTCATGTGGCACACACAAGCAGTTTACTGTAGCATTGCAAACTATCACGGAGAGCAGTCTTGTTTCTTCAGGGCACAGATCCCGCACTTGTCGTCAGTTGCAGTGTCCTCCCCAGTCCGAGAGTTTGTAAAATGAACACACAACACACGGAGCTCGCAACTGACATCAATATTCATCAGAGTACAACATTCGACTGAACTTCTCATTATCTCCTAACCATCATTAACCACACCTTAACACCTCCCCAAATGATTACCTAATTTTCTTATTGAGTCAGCCCAGAACCAAATAGTCCTTGAGCTCTTAGTCTTAAGACACTTCATTATTAATGTTCCTGGTTGTTACTCCAACACTTTGCCCTCCCTTAATCCCTAACTGTGTTTCTATGAATATAATCATCTCATTCGGAGTCCAAATATGTTTTGAGGGAATTGAGGCCTGACACAGGGTAGTAGTTTTCAGTGATGATATGGTCTAGACTGTTTCACTATAGATTTAATATGACCCGTTTACTTGCAGTCACAGACTAAGCAGCTTTTCAGTGAATCATTGGTAAAATGAAGCCAGTGTAGGAGCAGGATCCTACAGAATTTCATCACTAGAAGTGGGGAGACAAGATCATGCTCACAAACAGAAGGTTTAGTGTTTTAAATTGTAGTTTTCAGTAATTCCTACCAAGCAGGTGTGAAATTGCTTCATGTAGTAGTTGTCTTGGAGACAACTGCCCTTATGTTGTCCGGGGCAAAAAAAGAGAATTCTTTATGGATGTTGTTAATTTCTCAGAAAAGGAATGAACGTAAATTCTTAATGGTCAGGACGAGTATCCGACAGAAAAATACATTGAAAACTATATTGATGTTTAATGTCTAGTCAGTTCTAACTCCAAAATATTTGAACTATAAAGTTCAAAATGAGATACATATGAACATGTGACATATAACACTTGTCACATTACTCTACAATAAGAGTCATAAATGGATTGGAGCATTCTTGGCGTATCTATATCTCCTCTGTAGGAACGTGTTGCATGGGCTATTACTGGACAGTTATATGACCCAATTTATCTGAGAAATTCCAAGTTACCCCACCAAGTTACTCCACACCAAACCCCATAAATATTATAAAATGTTCAATTCCTATCTCAATTGGTATGGTCATTCATGATCACCCAGATTTTAGGGAAACTGAGGGCATTATTTAAAATAAAGATGACTTAGAATCACCACAGATTAATCGAATTCTATCTAGCATGTGCAATTCCTGATCAGCAAGTGTAACCTTCCATAGAATGTCTCAAAAGGTGTTCAACCAAAATATTGAGTTTTCAATACCTGCAGCTACATCGACTGGAAAGGTGCTTTTTAATTGTTTACGCTTTGCACAACATTTGCATTAATCTGCATCACGCATATACATATATAGAGTGTAATTTTCATGTTACGGTTGACCAATGTTAGTGAAGGCCTCAATTTAAAATGGCTTGTGTTAAGTTTAAATACTTTTCTGTCAGCTGTTTATTTTTTGTTTTTCTGGTTTCAGGATCCAAGCTTCCCAGCCCATGGATACTAAATTCTATCATATAGTTTTTGCTCTGCGTGTGAATTTCATCAGCTTGGAGAACTGAATAATGATCCTCTGCCACTGCATTCGAGAAAACGATGACCCAGTTGAAGCATTCTACTACACAAAATACATTGAAGATGATGCAGCAGAGACTGCATTGAGTGGTCGCTGGGAAGAAGGCTGAAATAGTGTTATCGTGAAATAATTAATCCTGATTGGTTTTCTTCTCGGGAACCACTGGGAGTTGCTTTTTGCTCTAAAAGTAACAATTTAATTGTGCATTGCAGGGTTAGTTGTATCAGATGCCTTTCCACTCTCCTCAGAGGAGAATCCATTCTTGCTTACCTGACTGAATCTTAATTTGATTCTTCCTTTAGACCCTTTACTTGCTGAGACCTTCTGTCTGACTTCTCACCAATATTCTTGACTTCACTGGCTTAACATATTAGGGAACTTCACTTCATGGGAAGCTAAGCCTGCTTCAATTTCATTTAGGACAACTGTACCAGTTTGTCTTTGTATTTGTAATTTTAAACTGATTTGAATAATACTTACTAATTCCTCTATGTATTGGTTACGGATTTACGACCAATTTGAATGATTTAAATTTGTAATGTTGTTAATCCGCTCATAAACATTTATGGTTTGCAAATCTATTACACTCTTTCATTATGATGGGTCCTAATGTGTTTCACTGTAACTAATGTATTTGATTGTTTGAGTCACGCCTAATGGTGCATCCACTCGAGTGCAGGTTGCACTTGAGTTTGCACCAAAGAGCTGCATGGTGCAAATCCTTCTGAAACAATCCACAATATCGACTACCAACATAATTTCAAGACAAGTAGAATAGAGGTAAGATCAATATATCAAGACTTCTGCATGTATTCCTACATGACAATCCATTGAACTAAGATATTCTGAAGTCAATATATGCACAGGTCGATATTACTGGGCTCGATATTTTGGCATTCAACTGTATTAAAAAGCTTGACTTTCAAAGATCAAGGAATAAGTATTCTTCATAGCTAAATGTCCTTAGTATTTTGGTTTTTACACACTTTGTGATTACAGCATCTCGGCATATTGAGAACATCCTTTTGTGAGAATTTGTACAATCGCCCATTTTTGAATCAGTGGGAGAGATGGCTGCAGACCTGTCATCTTATAAGATGTGTGAACTATGAGGTAAACATTACACTGATAGTGCTTTTCACAAAAAATATTTCTTGGTGAGGGACTACTGTTGTCACGGTATTGTAATGTAATGCGGTGTTTCTAGTGTGTTGAAACAAAAGGATAAGCTATTTTATATAGGTCTTTTTGAGTTTTATGAAATCTCTTTTCAATTTATAAAAAATGGTTGTACTAGTTAGGCCCGAATGTTCCTAACACTCCTTTAAAAAAATCACATTTGGAAAAGCAATGTTTTATACTAATTTGGTGTTGGGTTTATGAATATTTTGTGTGTATAACAATATTAATTATTGCACATGTCAAAAAAAATGTGGTAAGGACTACTCTATGGCCACTCCATTTAATCTTATATTGTTTCTGCCTGATAATTCAGCTATTATACATGATATAGTCTACAAATTCAATAGAACATGACTCCCATGTGAAGAGGCCACAAAATATAGGGGATCCAGCAGTTGTAACAGAAACTATTTGTCATTCACTCATCAGCGACTTCTTTTTGCCACCCCCTATCTGGAGACAGGGCTGATAATGGGGGCCTGATGGGACAGCCCCTGTCATGTCCATAGTTGAGATATACTCTATTCTGTATTTCATTGCTCTTTCATACATCAGGTCATGGTGTACATTTATGATAATGTCAATCTTTTCACCAAGATACTGTGTGTGTATCAATGTTTGGAAAATTAAAATGTATGTACTCAGCTTTGGGATTTCCATCTGCTGTGTCCTAAAATGAAATTCGGGTGTTTAAAAAAGAATATACATGAAGGCATCCCATGTACACTGTCATATGACATAATTTACATCGAGAGGAATGTATGCATTGCCCCTAAGTGAAGCTGCTACATACCAAAAGCTACAGATTGCTGCCAGGACCTGTATAAAGGTCCTCGAGACAGTGGGGTGGCGGGGGTGTGGGGGGGGAGGAAGACCAGTTCATGGTCTACCCAATCTTAAGGCACACTAAAGGTGTAGCTAAGCCACACTAGGTCTGTAGTTTGAAGGCAGCCTTGGGATTAGGGACCTCTCAAACTGACCAAAGAAGCAAAAATAGAACGGGTTCAACATGACAAAGAGGAAATGGTGGGGACAGGAACAGATGAACAACTAATTGGGGATGTTTGTGACTAAAAATGAGAGCTCCCTACACCTCTGGAGGTCAAGCAACCTTTGATTTATTTTTTCGATTATTGCATAAATGTCCATTTAAAACTGCCTGGCAAATCTGTAGCTGTGCGGTAGATTGTTTAAAAAAAGCGTGTTGTAAATTACCACATTTGGTCAAATGTTTTCAAAATGTCAAAGGTTTAGAAAAAGAAATCCCACAAACTCTCCAACAAAGGGTTAAGCTTGCTGTTTTCTAGATATTCCCTTGTACAAACATATGTCCATTCAAATAAAAGGCAACTGTGGCAGGCACCATATTTTGTACAACAAACCAGGCACCAACATGGGTGGTCTAAACATTGTGCTTCTGGTTAAGACGATGATGAGATGGAGATTATGGTGGCTATCATAAAGGGTCGCATGGACCATTCTTCGTCCTCCTCCATTAGGGGATTCTCTCCCCCTGCCAATTGTAGGTGTTGGTGCCACAGTGACTGTGGGAGACAAAACCCCAATTTTCTTGCCTACCGTTGGTCTTTTTAGAAGTCAGATTGAACTTTACGCCTAGGTCAGTCTCAAACTGTCCCCTTCTCACGCATCCTGTGGTCCCAGTGAAAGGCTGAGCAGAAAGGATTATGGCCAACACCGAAGATGAGGAGATGAGGTAGCACTGTTGCTTCCGGACATGCGCAAATGTGAGCTGACCACAGAAGGTCGTACATTTTATATGACCGTCATAGATTCCTTCACAGGTCTTTAGTTCGCTGAGCTGTCTCGGGCCAGGTCCCTTGGAACATTGGATTTGTTCATGCTGCCTTATTTGCTATTCACTTTTATGTTCTAAAATATTTCACTTCTCCATGTTCCTATTTTAAACTTCTATTAAATTGTCTGGCATCGAAAAAGGTTAAAATGATTTATCATTATCATTAAAGGTTCCTAAAACACAAATGTGTGCTTTTACCCGTGTGGGATGTGTATTTTCTGGACAAGCGCATTAGAGCATCCGTTTGTCAAGCGGAAATTGGGCTGAGTGAAAAGGGCACGCGCCCCCCGCTGAACTGCAAACGAGAGCAGCAAGGACAACCAGCAATAGCAAGGAGAAATGTACTTACATGTGTTCGGCTTTAGTTCATTCTTTTAGTATCTATTATTGAAAGAGAAATAGTTCCACAACGTATTTTAAACACAATGTACTTTATCTTTCACGTTTATTTTGTTGATAAAAAAAACTGAATACAGAACTAATGCACCATTCATTATGTGTCCTTCACGAACTGAGCTTCATTAATGTGTTATATACTTTAGGCTATTTAGATATATCTGGACAAAGATGTGTGACATACATAACGAGGAGTAAATGTACCTCATGGTTCGTGACACAGGGATCATGTGTTCCAAAAATGCAGTTTTGACCGCCGGAAAAGCTTTTTCCTACTTAGGGTCCAATTAAATTGGCCGAGTAAAAAAGTTCCATAATACCAATACTGTGCGATACTACCACAACCTCCTTTAAGGCTCATTACGAGTTCAACATCTCGAACGGGGAATAACTTGCAGAAATTATTTTTATTGTGCCTATTTCCAAATTATATTCATGAATTCTCTCCCTATTTCTGGGACATATCCCCCCCACCCCCCCCAGGGGCGTAGGAGACACTAAAATTCTGGGGGGGACAGGGACAATCTTGTGGACTTTCCAGTGACCCTATACAAATCACCGCCCGTTAAATAAATACAATTGCATAGTTTTTAAGTGAAATATTGAGGAAAGCAGGCATGTAGTCACAGTTTGCATGTATGCTTTATTGTTACTTACATTCACATAGTAATCAGAGCAAATGTTAAAAAACACATGTATATAAATCTTGCATCTTCATGCACCAAGCAAACAAAAGTCGCTGACTTGGGGTGAGGGAGTCGTGTTTGCAAGTGCATTATGGTTTGAAAAGTACCTGCTGCTGCCTTCCTGGTCTCTAGCAATTTTCAGGCAACAATAAAAATGTGAAGATAACTTTGGTAATTATTGTTCTTTATTGAGAGAGATCAGGGGTTTGACTAGTGGATGTTTTGACTCATGGTAAGGTAGCCACAGTGTGTTAATATGCCTGCTGCAAAGAACGTGTACCACGCAGATCACAAAATGCATATCATGTAAATAGGTCAGTGTGTTACTGCTTTTGTCTGAGAGATTCTTTTGCTATTTGCATTTTATAAGTTAAAATCCTAACACTGAACAGTGAGCTATTAACCGTCATCAAAGAGCTGCATGAAAACTGCAAGATATAGATTAGAGCGTTATGATTTTTCCCCAGTCTTTCATTATCCTAATGTTGGAAAATGGGTTCATTAGGATGGAAATCAATTCTGATTATTAAAGAGAACCCCCCAACCATGGTATTATGTTTTAAATTCTGAGTTTGTGCTTCTCTAGTATTACAAAGCCATCCTGTGCCCTGGGCACTCCCCAACTTTTTGCTGACTGGTGCTGGTGGTACCTGACTCTGACTGACCCTGGGCTCTGCCTAACCAGGCCCAGTGCCATGCTGAAAGAGACACTTAAAAATACAGTGAAAACACCTACATACACTAGGGTGCATTATGGGTTAGGGTACCCCTATGATTGGCATGACCTCTCCTATAAGTCCCTAGTACAGAATAGGGCATGGGGATTTAAACTACCTTTAAGTCACTAGTATATATTAGGGCATGGCAGTTTAGAGGCCAGCAGCCCTTTCTGCGCTTGCATGTGTGCACTGCTGAAGCCTGAGGTCAGTTTAAAAGCAGGCCTGTGTTGCAGGACTGCTTTTAAAATGCAAATTGTGCCCAAACTTGACTTTTGGGTTTGGGCCACTTACAAATTGAGAAACTGCAATGTTAGGGCATAGTAGGTATCCCCAGGGTTTCCCCTAGGTGGCCCAAGGGTGGGGGGTCAGGTATTTACAATGAGGACCCTTATAAAATGAGTTGATGCCCTGGGCTTAGTGAAATTGCACATTTCACTGCCTACATTGTAGTAAAGTGCTTCTCCAAATCGGCTTTTGTGCTAGGAGCACTGTGGAGTGAGGATCTGCAATATTTTGATATAATCAGAACCACGAAAGTCTTTCCTAGGTATTCCAGGGGTGGGAGGTCCAGTAGGTATAAGCAGGGTCCTTATATATGCCCTGGTATTGGAGAAATTGGCCAGTTCATTTTTCCATTGCAGATCCCCAGCCCATAGGTTAACATTGCAAGAGGTTATTAATTGATAACTGGAGAAAGGAAAGCAATAAAACTAGGATTAAAGGACTCAGACGAATGTTAACGATAAATGCAACAATGTGGTATTGTTGCATTTATTCTAAAATGTACAGACAAGAAGTTATAAGACTTTCTTGCCTGTAAGCCACAATTCAGCCCTCTAGTGCTCTGCCTTGATTGGTCAGAGGTAAGTGGATTAGCCGGGCTGTTTGAAGAGGTGATAAATGACCCCTGGAGTTAGGAAGCCTTTCTGGGAGGAGAGGTTGCTGGGCATGGGAATGCCAGAGCCAGGGGGAGGGGTAGTAAATAATGCTCTTCAAGGGATGGAGGAGACAAGCTGGAAAAATCACTTCCATTTACACCTCTCCCCCCTGCCCCACAGCCAGATGGGGGGATTAAGGAGGAATTCTCAGATGTAAGGAGAGTGGACCTAGGTAGATGAAGCCATCCTGTAGGCTGGTTTAGTTGGTTCTGCTTCCTCTGCTGGAAAATCAGTCATGATGAATCTTGTAGAAATTGTGCTCTCTGTGAGAAAATAATGCCACACTTTAGAGGATGTGGTCATACCATGGAGCGTTGCCCTGCACCTCATTGGACAGGAATGACCTCCTTCTTGACCCAGATAACGTGGAATAAGTATCTGAGAGGGACAGAGCCTCTCAGATGATGCTGCTTCAAACTTGGGAGAAGAAGGGTCCCTGCTGAGGAGTATGATTTGCACAAACCGGGCCCCGGACTCTGAAGATTGTTTCAGAGTCCGGTTGCACAATCTGGAATTACAGCCCTGTGGACTACCTTGCTTCAAAAGGACTAAAGAGTGGACTCCATGCAAGCTGAAGGTTAACAGAGCTCACCTGGACCACCACCAAGAATCCCTAGCCTGGAGAACTACCAGTGAATTCTTAAGGGTTTTGTCCAAGTGGATTGTGTTAACTGAAGTCCCTTTCAAGGACCATCTTGGAGATTCCAGACCCCTGGAGTATGTTTTGGACACTTTGAGACCCTTAGGAAAACTTCAGGAAGAAGTTCCAGAGGTTTGGAGAAGTTTGGAGCAACTTTGGAAAAAAGCTCCATAAGTGGACCGACTCGCCCTTGCCAGCCAAGCTGGCAACCATCAACCATGAGTTGACCTGCCGTCCAGGTTCCTCCCGCTGAAAAGCTCCAAGGGTCTGGCTTCCAGAGTTTGATCGGGCGTAGGCGGAAACCCAAGCCGGTGAACCCTCACCGTATCCGGCCTAGTGAAAATCATCGAGGGACCCCGCAAAAAAAGGCTCTGTAAAAGTTTCTAATTCCGAACGTAGAAAAGGTGACCAGGACCAACAACAGAGCCAAGCCACCCACCATCAACTGTGTGCCAGCCTGGATCCCTGGCTTGTACTGCTGAAAAGCTCCTGAGGTTGGACTTCCATAGGTTTGACCGGGAGTTTGTCACAAGGCAAACTGGCGAACCCTTACCGAATCAGGGCTGGCTGGGAGCTTCGAGGGGCCCCGGGAAGAAAAGCTTCCCGTCAGAAGGTAAAAATTTTGACTGAGACCTACTGCAAGGAGTAGCCCCACAGGGCTTAATCGTGGTTGACCTGAAACTTTGACTTTCAGCAGGTCTAGCATGACCAGATGTACCAAAAGGGGCTATACGTTTCTATGTGCTATATAGTGCTAAATCTTTAAAAAGTTATTTCCCCGGTTCCCTACATTGGATTTTTTTCATTTTAAACAGAAAAATATTATCTATTTTTATAAATTGGTGGTGGATTTTTATTGTGTGTTGTGTCTTAATTATTTACTGAATTGGTGTTTTTAAATGCTTTACATACCTGTCTTTGAAGTTAAGCCGGTCTGCTCACAGCCAAGCTACCAAGGGTTGAGCAGGGGAATAATTTTCAAAGACTGGTACTGAGCCATATATTAAGGTAGTGGCCTTATTGCCGGGGACATATATACATTTGCCCCTACTATTAACACACTTTCCAACATCCAGACAAAGCACTCTTGAACAATACTGTCTACAAGTATGGATTACATGTGACCCCTACACCCTGTAGTTTTATGTAACATTTCCTATACACAGATTTACACACCTAAAATTGACTGCCTCTGTGTAGTGTGAGTGATGTAAAGTGCTGACACCCTGCACTGGTATGAGTGGCGCTATATAACTAATTAAATGCATCTGAGAGAGTGGTTATGGAGACTTGAGCAGCACTATTAAAGGGGGGTAGTGAGGGAATCCGTGACGGAGCTGGGTTGTTGAATACCAAGGCTGTCTATTTGATTTCAGCTTCTGCCTCCTTCATCCACCAACATACTCTCCCTCCACATTATCTCACTCTTCCAGGATCTCTATCATCTTTGCTTTCTCCCTTTTCTCTGTTTTCCATATTTCCCTTCCTCCTTCTGCCCACACCCCTTGATGCCTTTCTCTCTCTTGTTCGGTTTTACAGTCTGATGGTTTAAAAAATGTACCGGTCTCTAACAAAGAATGCAGTTGGGCCTCACCAGCAGACACCAACTTAAATTAAGCATCATTAGCTTGCAGCCCACAAAGGAAATGCCAGAGTGGCTAGTCTTGCTCTTTCTGCGTTGTATATCCTTCCTGAAGAGCAGATACACGGTTTTCTCTCCTTTCTGCAAGACACAAGGACCCCAACCTTCTCCCTTCCCCATGACGTGGCACAGAAACATTACATATGACCAAATATAAGGGCCACATGGTCAACCTCATCTCAAAGTCCCTGCCCCCTTTCTACCCAAAACAGTCTACCAAGTTAACTGTTCTTACTCAGCACAACTGACTCTGGAGTAAATCCGAGTCAATTTTAATGTATCGTTTCTGATCCTTGTTACTTCTGCTGAGGTACTTACATTACTATTTCCATCAGAGTGAATCCTGCTTCAGAGCATCACCAGCTACCAGTCTCTTGTCTATAATTGTCGGAGGGTTCCACTACTAAAGAATGCTTGCCAACTGCACTGTGTACAGCTTCTGCAATTTTTCATTCATGCCTCCCCCCACGTACCCTCCCACAGTATGTAAGAAATAGAGCCTCCACAGGCAGGACTTGTTGCTTGAACCCCGTGCCACCATATTCACATTCAGGCGCGGGCAGGTAAGATCGGTGGGACGGGTTGGGGAGGGGGATTCGACAGACATCCACGAGGAAAAATTTAATAAATAATTCATTTTCCCTCATCGTATGTCGAAATCTCCCCCTTCTACCGAGACCCTCTGCTCTGACCTGTACAGGCAGCAACTGTTCTCAATAACTGTATTTGTAAAGTGCACACATAGTTGAAAGGCAATGGAGTGCTTTACATGGTCAAAGGCAAAGATCCAACCAGAAAGTGAATCTGAGTGGGAGGTCTTGGGTTCTGCAGTGGGAGGTGGACTCTGTACTGTGTTGTGATGTAGTGTTCTTTAAAGATATGCATCTTTAGTCCTTCCTAACGTGAAGCATACTTGGGGTGGTCCTAATTGATACAGGGATGTAATTACAGATCCTGAGTGTGTGGATGGAGTAGGCCTGGTTCCTCGTTGTTTTATTGGTTCTTGAACGTCTGTATGCCCCTGAATGAGGGTGTCTGAATATGTCCCTGCCTGGCCCGTTGATAATTTTGCATTGTTTTTAAGATATGACCTGCATGACTAGGCCTAATACTGCAGATGAGGCCTCACCGGTGATGTGTACAGAACTTACAACTGTCTGCTGAGTTTGCACTCTGATATCCAATCCAGAAGTATTCATACTGGCCCCACGTTGTTGACAAGTGAATTCCACAGATTGCATTCTTTGAGAGCCATCATTCCCCTGTTATCCTGAACCCAGATTCATACCTAGAGCTGTTACGCTCCTAGCTGCCAATTGTCCACATGTCAAATGTAGGCCCTTCAGGCCATTCTGGATTTTTGTCCCACTGTACTTTGCATGCCTGGATTCAAAGTCACTCTCGCTCTAGGGTGTGCTTCTTCGTATGCCTGCCCGCAAGACTGGAGGTGAACTGCATGGATTGTGGTAGACAGGCCTTCAAGGTTAACTCACACTTGCCACCGTTAGGGTCCACCTGCGGGTGCTAAGACACCAGGACGTCTAAGGTCTATCGGACCTTCTAAGGTGTAGCATCGGAATGTGCTCTGGTGGACTGGTCATGAAGGCTGAACATGGTTCTCCAGTTCCAAATTCGGCAGCTCTGGCCAGAGTGCCGCATCTTCTCCCACACTGAACACCATACTGCCCCACTGGGAGAAACTCGCACTGCCTTCAGCTACAACCCAATTGTGCTGCAACTCAATTCAAATTATGCATTAGACAAGAGTAAAATGCTGCCAGAAAAAAAGTAATAACACCCTGAAAAAAGCAAACACTCATAGGGAATGCAAGGATAAGCAAAGCATGTGAAATGTTGGGAGAAACAACATGATTACCTTAATGGTTTTAAACTCATTATTCAGAAATCAGTAAGTGATTTTGCCTGAAAAGTTCATGATATGACTACAGGACCAGGAAGGGACCCGTTTCAATGTCCATTGCTTATTATGCAGCTGAGTTTTCCAACAGCCCTAACCCTTCTAAGTTAATCTTCAAGGTACTCAAACACCTGATGGGGAAATGGGCCACCTCGCAAGAAATCTGCACGGACTCTCACTGTGAAAGTTTGGCATCCTTTTTCGTGGAGAAGGTGCAGACAATCTACCGAGGATTTATACCATCTGTTCCCGGGGATGCTCCTAGTGATGTGAAGGTCTCGGTGTCCGAAACTCTGTCCATCCTGCCGGCCATGTCTCACGAGGTATTTGACACTCTGAGCCTCAAAATTAAATCTGGCTCCCCCTTAGACCCACTGAAGCCGGAGTTCCTTACCCGTCTCCCGCCTCTCTGTCGTGAGCCCATTTTGGACTTGATTAATCTCTCCCTCAGTGAGGGCGTGGTCCCGCCATCCTGGAAGCAAGCTGTGGTCAGCCCTATTCTGAAGAAACCCAACTCTGACCCCTTGCTCCCGGAGAATTACCGGCCCATCTCCCTCCTGCCTTGGACCGCCAAGGTCACTGAGGCACACGTGAATTCCATCCTGTCTGCCCACCTCTCTCGTAATAACATTCTTGACGAGAGTCAAAATGGATTCCGTGCTCAACACAGCACTGAAACTGCCTTGCTCTTTATGACCGAGCATCTGCGGTCAGTGCTGGATGCGGGGCAGACTGCGGCGCTCCTACTGTTAGACCTGAGCGCCGCGTTTGACACGGTGTCTCATGACATTTTGATGCGGCGCTTGGAGGAAGTGGGTATTGGGGGGAAGGCTCTTCAGTGGTTCCGCTCCTTCCTCTCGGACCGGTTTTTCAAAGTAGCCATTCCACCTGGCCAGTCCTCTTTCCATTCTTTGGAACTGGGAGTCCCTCAGGGCTCTGCTTTAAGCCCCACATTGTTCAACTTGTATGTGAAACCACTGGCTGCTGTCGTCAGGCAATGTGGCCTTACCATGACATCGTATGCCGACGACACGCAGCTGGCGGTGACACTCAGTGGGGACCCTGAGGTGACTGCGCCCAGGTTCCGTGCAGGACTTATAGCTGTGGCTAGCTGGATGCGTAGCAACTGCCTACAGCTCAATGCTAAGAAAACCGAGGTCCTGGTTGTAGGGAAGCAGGCGGAACTCTGGGGAGACCAGTGGTGGCCTTCCGAACTGGGGGTGTCCCCCATCCCAGCGGCCGAAGTTAAAAATCTGGGGGTTTGGCTGGATTCTAACCTTTCTTATACCAGCCATACAAAGAAGACAGCAGCTACCTGCTTTGGTATTCTGCGAGGACTGAGGCCAGTCCTCAAATTCTTTGACCCTCCCACTCGGCAACTGGTGGTTCAGGCCTCTATCCTTTCCCGGCTGGACTACGGGAGTGCCTTGCTACTTAGAGTCAACCAGGCTGAGGCTACTAGGCTTCAGAGGGTGCAGAACGCTGCTGCACGGGCCATTGTTGGCCTTCCGAGACGATGTTCTGTCTCTGCTGTTCTGACCTCCCTTCACTGGCTTCCGGTCAGACAGAGAATCAAATTTAAGGCTCTCTGTCTGACATTTAAGATTCTGAAGCTTTCCTCTCCCCCTGCTTTGGCGGGCCTTATTTCTTCATACGTCCCCACGCGGTCCCTCAGGTCTGAATCTTACCATCTGGCGATTAAGCCTAGGTTCAGGCTGAGTAGGATGGGAGGACGCTCCTTCCGTGTTCTGGCGGCTGATCTATGGAATTCCCTTCCTTTACATATTCGCGCCCTAAATAGTCTGACTCTTTTTAGACGCGCCATTAAAACCCACCTGTTTGCGTCTGCTAATTGATTTTTCTTCTCCTCAGCTTTGACCTGTTGTGTTGTGTACCTGATCAGGCGCCAGGACGCCCCTTCGCTGGGGCAGCTGTGCGCCTAATAAAAGTTATTAACATAACATAACATAACATAACATATCCTTACAAAATGTAAGCAGTTTGGTTTAAAAAAGATCACATCCCTAAACACAGAGCTGCAGTACACATTTGATAAGCTAAAATAATTAAAACAGTTGAAAATGATCATATTAAATATTTTCCACTCCAACCATCAACCAGGTATTGCAGTCCCTTTAGGAATGGTGCACTTCCCCACCCTGGGAAAACAATGTTGTTCAAACAAAGAAGATTTTAAAAAGTAGCGCTTCACTGGAAAACTCTGTAAAGCGGCACTAAGGTAAGTGGGTGTAAATAACATTATGTCTGCTGACCACTCTGTATTGCTTTATTTGGTTATTTAATTATTTTTCGTATTTTGATACTTTTTTCTCTCCTTCCCGAGATTGTACTTTGGAATAGAAAACGGTCAGAAAATGAGGACATTTCCAGCCAAAGTGTGCTGCTTGTTTTTGGATCCATTTCACAGGGGAACAAATAAAGAACAGGAGAGGCAAGAGAGAGTATGTGACAGCTGTCTCTTGAAATCAGCACTTAAGGAGGAGTGAGACAGAAAGAGATGGAGGAATAAAGAGAGGGAGAGGGGAGGAGGGCAGCTGCCAGAGGCAGAGAAGGAGAAGCGGTCACTGTCCTTGCCTTCTCTGGACAAGAAGGAAAAGAGACAAGAGGTTTTTTTTTCCTTCTCTGGCCTCCCCGGCCAAGCCTTACTGCAGCATAACAAAGGAAAAAGAGGGCAGGTGGCCTCTTTGACTGCAGGCAGCTCACAAGTCAAGGGCAGGGCCATTAGGTAGCGTTTTAGCGCCATAATGGCCATGGGAATAACAGAAGAGAGTGGGGAAATTCTTTTTTTTATTTTTTTTTTATCTTTTATATAGCGCAAACTCGACTCTAAGGTATTGGAGCGCTGTACATGAGCACTGTATTTACATTACACATTCAGGCACTGGGAGATTAAGTGATTTGCCCAGAATCACAGGATGTGGACGCGACCCCGAGGCTAGAACTCTGGTTTCCAGCACCAAAGTCGGCAGTCTAGCCAACGGACCACATCCTCTCCCTTGTCCCCTCGACCCCCCCAACACTGGTCCCTGTGCCCCCCCCCCACTCCAAAACCAGGGGGAATATATACCCCGCCTCCCTAACACTTCCTACACCCATGATTCCCCCAGTGTTGACCTAGTGGATGTTTTGTGGGTATCACACACAGTGGGCCTCATTTATGAGAAGTGACGCATCACTGCGTGAAAACAGTGATGCGTCACTTTTCACTGCGCCCTCCCTGCGACTCCAATGATGCGTCATATTTACAGTATGACGCATCATGTCGCAAGGAGTCACAGATACGTCAGTATTTCTGACGTATCTGTAGGCGCAAAAGTGACGCATTGCTGGAGTGTGTCACAAAAGTGACGCAACTCCAGCAATGTATCCTTTCACATGGGGTAAGCCCCATGTGAAAGGGCCTGCGTCAGTCTTACGCCTGCTGTGAGGCAGGCGCAAGATATTGACGCATTTGCACCCTAGAAGTGGCGCAGTGAAATCTCGTAGATTTCACTGCGTCACTTCTACGATGCTTACTTACGTGGGAACGCCCACCCTGCATACATTATACCTGACGCAGGTATAATGTAGCGCAGGGGTTTACAAAGTGACGCATCTAGGTAGATGCGTCACTTTGTAAATATGGCGCATCATGGCGCATGTTTTACGCCACTGGTGCGTCACAAAAAGTGATGCACCGGTGGCGCAAAAGTGACGCAGGGGCTCATAAATGAGCCCCAGTATTTCTCATGAGATAACACTGTAGCTCAATGAGGTCAATTCTGATTTGAGCGGAAAATTCTGTTTCTGCCTAAGTCGTAATTAAGATGTTACTCGTAATGAGTGCTAGTTTTTCTTTCCTTGTTGCAAACACTGTTTACCAGGCGCTCCTCTGTGCCAGTCTGCAACAGTAGTTGTAATACGGCAGACAGACCACCCACCGCGAGAACGGCAGTCATAAGACCGCCGCACTTGCGGTGGCATTGGTCCTGCCGTCGTATTACAACTACATGAAGTCGTAGCCGCAGAGGACCACCGGCTGCACAAGGGAACAGCTGTTCTCTGGCGGTGGCGCAGCGAAGGCTCAATGCAATATGCTGAGCGGGACTGGCGTAGTCCTGCCCCGCATATTACGAGTTTCTCACTGCCATCATTTCATGGCGGGAGCCCTGCCATGAAAAGGAGTTGGAAGTACAAAGGGGGCCCCACAGAGCCCCCATGCCTCTCCCACCATGGGGATACATTCAGGAGGGCACAACATGTGCCCCCATCTGTATTCTCTCCCAGTTCCAGCACTGCATGGACGTCACCAACCATGGCGTGCTGGAACATTTTTGCAGTTCCCATTGCAGTGCCCTTTTTCAGGGCACTGCTGTGGGAACGGCAAAAGGATGGTCCGCCTGTACGAGAAAAACTCGTAATCATGCCTGCAGTTTTTGCATGTCTTTGGCAGTGCTGTGTTAACAGAAAGCTGGCGCAGCACCCCTAAAGTTGTAATTAGGCCCTTTGCTTTTGACCTTGACCTTTTTATCTCCTAAGTGTAATAACTTTGATTAGTTATCACATGCATCCTCCAAGACGTCTAGCAAACTTAAGTCTTGAACTCAGTTTGCTCTAAATTATGATGGATGTATTTTTCCTTAGGGGACTTTGACATGCCCCTATCTATAGTTTTCTGAAATAGGCTGTTTTTTTAAAGCACTGTAGATGTGTTCTGCCTCTGTCCTACCGGCAGGTACTCACAATTCTCATCCTCAGCAGTAGAGTAACTTGCACAGGTGCTGTCAAGGTAAGATACAATTTCTTTCATTTAGTTTAAAAAATGACAAAAAAGCATCCTCTGATAGCTGTGAAAAAGTGGATTATTAGTTGCAGTAGTCCACCTCAACCAATAATGTCACTATTTTTATTAGGTTCTGTAAAGGTTTCCGTAATTTAAACCTAAGTTCAACACTTGGTAGCTAGGGCGCAGAGCAGTCAGGCTAAGCTTATGAAAATGTGCAAAACATTTAGAAGAACCAAAACAGTTAAATATATTTAAAACACAACATAATAAATATCCCACTCCAATTTAGGAAAATTGAGAATAATGTTATGAACAAAATGACAAAAAATCCAATAAGATATGAATTTTAAAGTTTAAATTTAAAAATAGGGGCAAATGCATTAACCGCCAACCACATATATTTAGTTTCCCTTGACTGGGACAGTCAAAAGTTTTACCTTTTGACTTAGGGCCTGATTTAGACTTGGTCGATGGGTTATTTCATCACAACGGTGACGGTTATCTTGTCTGACTAAATATAAATTCCATAGGATATAATAGGATTTATATTTCAGCAGACGGGATATCCCTCTCCATTGTGATGGAGTAACCTGTCCACCATGATTCAGATCAGGTCCTTAGTCCCTGTAATGAAAGTCAAAAATTATCAGCGAAGCAAGGCATTAGGCTGTGGCTGAGAAGGGCTCCATGAGTCTGGTTATCCGTCGGTCGAGGTCCTGGTAAAGCTGTTGACTTTTGGAGGGCAATCTCTGAGCGGGAGAGTTTTCAAGAATTCATGCCAAGGAAGGTCCCTCACCCACCGAATACATTTGACGCTGTCGCCTACTAAAAAGTTCTGAATTTGGACTTGGTCACTTTTTTGAAGCTAGAATATCTCCAGTGGGACAAGGAAGGTGGCAAGCTGTAGCCGGAAAAGGCACTGTGACTCTCGATACCTTCTCCACAACGTCCTGCTAAAATAGATTTGCTGTTACAAAAAATCTCAGAGCTTAAGCAACCTGAAGCATTGGCCCAGCTGCAAAGCACCTACATCGTATTGCTTTTGGCAGGTCTATGCAGGTCATTCAGAGGTCATTGGAGCCAGAGAATTTTTAAAGCCCTGGTTTTTCAGGATGGCAGGAAGGGTACACCTTGATGCAGCCAAGGGTCCCAGAACATCAGGAACCGCACTTGGGGATCAACGCTCATTCCAGGAGCAGCCACGAGCAGGGTCAGCTAGACTTTTCTGGGAAAATCATTACTAGCAGCTCATTGTGTCCTTGCAGTTTAACAGAAGGCTAGCCAACTGACCCTAGGAGTCCACTTATTTGTCCTGGGTACAAGTGGGAGCAGGTCCAGTCTTTCAGGTATCCTCACTTCTCTCCTCACTTGTCTCAACAACAGGTGAAGTCCTTCTTTTGCCTTTCAGATGTGCAGTAGTGAGGAGAGTTTGAAGAGGGTGCCCAGGGGTGCCACAGTGATTCCTGGCACTAGTCTGTGGATGGTGTTGATTCCTGGCCCCTCCTTAACAAATAGAGAAAAAGTTCCCAGGGGTAGCCTCCCCACTTTTGCAGTGGTTCTTGAGTGACTCACTGCAAACAATTCCTCAGTGCATCTCTAAAACCAAGATGGCAGAACCTTTCTTTATCTCTTGTCCCATCCTAGAGGCGTAGCAAGGAAAATGAGCAACCCCTCCTCTGTGGTCACTCATAACCTGCTCTGAGGGCAGCTTCTATCCCACTGGGATTGGTGCCTTGCTGACTAGAGGGACGAAGGAGAGAGCAGGACTAGGTGTTAGCTACATCTGCTTGTGACAGGGTAGGCCTCTTTAAAGTTTAATAAGTTCACGGGCACAGCCTAGATGGTCATCCTGCCAGTGGAACAGAAAACCCCACCCACACCCAAAGCCTTTTTCTCAGCATTCAGAGCAAGTTCACACCTCATCAAGTGACCTGTTCAGCTCCTAGCCTAGGTAACAGTTGGAAGATCATGCAAATAGAGTTCTAGAAGCTTTAGGTAGGGGTAGGTGAAGCTCGCAGAGTTTCACTCCATGGAATTCTGCAGAGTTGCATAAAAACTCAGATTTTGCGGAGTTCCATGAGCGGGCAGGATTTGGCACTTCACGCTGGGTACATAGGTACTGCAGTTCACTAGTGAAATTTCCTTTGCAGTCCCTTGGTGCATTATGTACCATATAATAGTGATTTGTAGGTAGAATAAATATGACAATTAGGATTATAGCCAATGTAGATGTTTAAGGGATCAGTTCACATGCAATGGGACCTGGTTAGCAGAATCCCAGTGCACTAAGTGAAAACAAGCATTGGCAAAGCCAACAGGTCTCATCTATGAGAGCTATTGGCAATGTTTTGTAGCCATGCTGTAGAGCAGTATGATGGCTTTGCAGTGTGGCTAATCCTAATTTTTAAAAGCGTTATGACACAGCCAAGGCTAAGGATTTTTTTTAAGTGCATTAGTGCGGGATGCATCATAGTCTTTTTTTATTATTATTTTCAGCCAATCTGCACAGCAGCCACTCTGCTATACAGTATAGACAGTAGTGGTCCCAGTTATAATACATCAAACGAGGTGTGTAAGCAAATGGAAAAAATATGTACAAAATCAAGAGAAATTGAGTAAGTGTTGGAGTGTTATTTAATCACACTCTATACATAATGCAATGTTTTTAAGAGCAATTTTTACAAAAACATCATAAAAGCCTAGTTGATGTGTCCAACTAAGTGCAAGCGGAGGGGGGGTGATTTAAATGAGGTAGTGAAATAAGTGACAAATACATCAATTTAGTAAAACAATCCAATCTTAGGGAATATAATTCAATGCCACATATTCTCAAACACAATCAAAGAGAGGTAAACGACAATTAATTACATAACCATGTACAAAAGTCGCAATGCGACATGCACTGTTGGCAATACTGGTAGCAGTAGTATGTCGACGTTGGTCCTGTCACGTTTTCCAGAAAAGAGTGGACCACATGATCTTTAACACTCATTGCTTTCTTAAAAGAGTGCATCGGACAGTTTGGTTGGTCTATGTCATTTGCCACCAAGTTCCAATGTTTATTGACCACCTTCTTAATGGCATTACTCCTAGTGGAGAAATTTGTAACACAGATTAATCTTTGTGATAAAGTGTCCTTCCTCTCTTTAGGGATCAGTAAAGTTTCACATGGGTTGTACCAGGCCCTCTTCTGAGCTCTCTTCCCAAGTCTTCTTGCATACCCTTTGTTCACCCGACGGACACTCAATTCTTCAGATTCAGACAGATAGTCTGACTTCTTTGAACAATTCCTACGAATCCGTAGGAACTGGCCCACTGGGAGATTATCTCTTCGACCACGTGGGTGATGACTGTTATACCTCAAAAGGGAGATGCGTTCCGCAGGTTTTCGGTATAGCGTTGTATAGAGCTTATTGTCCTCACAGTAGATTTTGATATCAAGGAACGCTATCTCATTGGCATCAGATTGTATAGTAAATTTTATGTCCTGATCACATTGGTTCAGCCACGTATGAAAAAGATCCAATTTGATTGCGTCTCCATTCCAGATAATCAGTATGTCGTATAGTATAATAGTAAATTGCTCGCTCTGTCAATATACCGATTAGTTGCTACCTGATGGCTTTTTTCATGATTTCAAGGTTCTGGCACTGATTGTGTTTCTCCTTTCTTCCCCTCCCGCCCTGGGATTTGTAGAAATTATTGAATTTACCCGCTACAAGCAATTGTGATTAACATCACTCCGCGATCAATGGTTTTGTGACCATGGTGTTTCCAGCAGTATTTACACTGAACTGGAGTAATAGTACGGATCTTTTCCCCAGCTGTTGAGTAAGTTCGCGTCCAAACCTTTCATGGGTTCCTTTTTTACGCAGTAACTATAGTTCCCACAATGGGTTTTGACTGACACCTTATTTTTCAGGTGTTCATCACTCTCTCTCTCAATTTGGAGCCTTCGGAGCCCCTATCGCCTGTGACGACCTTGTGCGCCTACTAGGCTTGTCCTTTTATTTCTCACACAGTAATTTGAGTATTTATTTAGTTTACTTTCTGGTCTTTATTTAATTTCATTGACCCGATGAGTCCTTATCTTATTGTACCCCTAGGTGCCCCTGCCCTTTTCACTTTCACCTTTGTCCTGAGGAAGACCCCGCCAGTAAGGATTGAAAAACCTACTTAGCTTCAGGGGTCGAAACATCGACATACTACTGCTACCAGTATTGCCAACAGTGCATGTCGCATTGTGACTTTTGTACATGGTTATGTAATTAATTGTCATTTACCTCTCTTTGATTGTGTTTGTGAATATGTGGCATTGAATAATATGCCCTACGATTGGATTGTTTTACTAAATTGATGTATTTGTCACTTATTTCACTACCTCACTTAAATCACTCCCCCTCCCCTTGCACTTAGTTGGACACATCAACTAGGCTTTTATGATGTTTTTGTAAAAATTGCTCTTAAAAACATTGCATTATGTGTAGAGTGTGATTAAATAACACTCCAACACTTATTCAATTTATCTTGATTTTGTATATATTTTTTCCATTTGCTTACACACCTTGTTTGATGTATTATAACTGGGACCACTACTGTCTATACTGTTCTACACCCAGGTCCCAGTGATTTTGGGTTTACCCTTCTTTACAACGAGCCACTCTGCTATACAGCATGGCGACAAATCAATTGCAGAGTCAGCAATGCCATGCTGTACAGCATGAACAAAAAGCAGTGGCAGAGTCAAAAGTCTCAAAGGTGAGACCTATTGACGTTGCCAGTGCTTGTGAGGTCTCAGTACAACACCTCTGTGATTTTGAGCAAATCAGTTAATCTCCCCATGCAAACACAAGAATAAATATGACATCTGGCACAAAATGCTAATTTAAAGAAAGCAATTGCGCCCATGTTCATGTCATTCAAAATACAAGCAGATAGCATCTGTTGTCACAATAAAAGTCGATTTCCCAGGAAAAAGTGGTTCTTTGAAGTGCGTGTGGCATGGTAAAACATAGCTACAAATGATAAGAGGGACAACAAGGATAACAGGGGAGAAAATACAGTAGTAATACAATCATAGCACGATCAACAGAAGGGCAGCAATCAAGCTGAAGCAATCAGTTCTTGATCCATGCTCCAGCCGAAAGAAGAGGAAGTGAAGCTAGCATGTGTTGGCCAATTAAAAGGCAGAAAATAAGAGTGACAATGAAGCCAAAGAATGTTAAACAATGATTAGGTTCACACTCCCTTGTTGTATACAATATCTCTCGGAAGCAAGAGCGCATGCAAACGATACCTAAAAACAGCATAATCAGCCCAAAAAAGGGTAGTGATCATGCAAAAAGAAGCATTTTCTTCCAGTCCGAATAGTATTTCTTTTTTTACATTTTTTAGAGTTCAAAATATTTAATTGAGGAAAAAACGATACAACACTATGGGGCAGATGTAGGTGGCCAAATACCGAGCGGTAACGCAGAAATTTGCTGAATTTCTGCGTTACCGACCGGTATTTGGCTGAGTGCAATGTAGGTGAGTTGAAACCTTCTTGCAAAATAAGGAATCTCAAAATAGAGATTCCTTATTTTGCTCTTGCATTTAAGGAAACGGAAATACTGATTCCTTAAATGCAATGTACGTAGCACTAAAAATAGTGCACTTCAGCCTTAAGGAATCACTAATTACCACCAACTTCAAGTTGGTGGTAAGTAGCGATTTCCTTTGTTAAAGCCCTTTTTTCTGCTTTTTTAAATGTGCAATGTGGCACACATCCATGCCCTTAGGGCATGTATGTGCGCCACATGTGCACACATGCACATTTCAGGGGTGCAACAGGGTGTCCTTTGGACACCCTTGCACCCTTGAAATAGCTCCCGCTATTAGCGATTCGGTAATACCGAATCGCTAATAGTGAATATCTTCCCATTCATTCCTATGGGCCTCCTAGCCCATAGGAATGAATGGGTAGGTATTCCTTAATAACGAATCTCAATTACCGATTCGTTATTAAGGAATGTTAAGGAATCGCTAATATTTTAGCGATTCCTACCTACATTACATTTAGCGAGTCCTTAATAGCGATTCGGTAAAAATAGCTATTAAGGACTCGCTAAATTGAAGTTACCTACATCTGGCCCTATGTGAGCTACATGTAGTACTAATCGATCTTGGGGTATCCGGGACACTAGAAGGATTCATTATACAAACATCTGAAATATAGCTATTGACATAAAACAACCCTCAAGAAATAAAACCACACCATACACAAATAGGGAATTCTAAAGATTGTAAAACATTCTAGTACAGTTAGAAAAGAAAGACAGGAGAAGGAAAAAATGCATAAGAGTGAGTCTTAAGAAGTATGGAGCTCGCGATTTTAACCAATAGGTTGCAGCCAAATATATTAACACCAAAAAACCAATGTATAGGGCAGAACTCCTACTATGAAATTCTACTTATTGGTTTAATATGTCAGGACCATGGCCTGTTCCATCACCATTGGTGAGATGTCCAAGAAAACTGATTATCCAGTGGTTACTTTTGGAACTGCAAGGAATAAAAATAGCTCTGAAAGAGTTGCATAATTTGTGGACTGTGCAAAAGCTATATCTGTTTGTTAACTTTTCCTCACTGAGTCAGGGCTACTTTTGCCCTTGAGCCATTAAACTTGATAAAGTACATGGCCTTAAAAACCCAAACAAGCCTGCTTCCTATATGGCAAAGATGCACTCTAAGGTAGTGGGGAGCTTTGCCTCTGCTCAACACATTCCCACTTTCATCTCAATGAGTTATATCTGTGCACTTCTGCCAATCTTTCCTGAATATTGCTTGGAACGCATGGTGTAAAATATCTTTCCCTTGACTTTACTCTCACTTGAGCATGCTCAACCTCATTACAGTCAAGCAACCAAAGACAAGGGACTATTCAGGAATTTCCTCAGGGCTTGGCTTTTTTATAAATAACCAAACCCTCACCATTCTAACTCCAGATTATTTTATGGAAAGTGACATGGGAACAGTAGCGGTATATGCATATTTAGTAAAGAAAATATTATAAGATCCAACTTTACCCAACTACTGTGGCACTGAACCTAGGGGTGTGATGGTGCTGCAGAAACCCCAGAACACTTGAAAGAGTCTAGAAGTGCAATGAATAATAAAGGGCCATTCAATATTTTTTTCTGTTCTTTCTTCAAAGCACTGTGAAATATTCTCTATGCTTTCAGTGAGGTGACATGATTTGTGAGGATCCTAACTCTAAAAACTGTTCCTGCACCACTGACCAACTGTTACTTGTCCAAGGTCCTTATTACGAGTTTCAGTGGTCCTGGAGCAGGCAGCATGCCACTTCTCCGATCTAGACTGCCAAAATCCACGGCTGCCCACCAGATTGCAAGTGATTTTGTGATCTGGCGGGCAGGAGGCATTGCAGTCCTGTGGCGGTGTTGTTTAAAGGTTCATTGTGAACCTTGAACAGCACTGCCGGGTGACCGCTAATGCATGTTCCACCACGGGAAGTAATGCACCATGCTGTGTATTCCTTACCATGCAGGAACTGGGGGTGTAAAACAACAGGGGGGCACAACATGTGCCCCTCTGCATGCACCCCCATGTACAGAAGCACAAGGGGTGACTGCCGTGAAAAGCGTAGCAGTGAGGCAACTCAAAATATGCTCGGCTGTGCTGTTGCTGCACCACCACATATTTTGGCCTTGAACCACTACTGACTGCCGCAGGATCCTTGATCCACGGCAGTAGTAGCAGTTCATTGACGATCCAACTGCCACACTTTTAATGCTGCGTGCGGACTCGCGGCGTGGTGGTGGTTGGACCGCCACTACGACTACGGCGACCCCATGGACCAGCGTAGTCGTAATAAGGCCCTTGGACTTAGTGTGTCCGTAGATGGATTAACACTGTACTACCAGCCATGAAATCTGAGGATGCTCATGGAGAAATTAAATGAGTATGGATGAACCTACTGTTGAAATTAATAAGGCAAAGGAATTAGCAGTAGAGCATGAAGAATGGTCCATTGTTGTGACTACAGGTTTTTGTGAAGTGTTTCAAAGAATAATGACTTGTGCGTGGGCTTCAACATAGTTTTTGGTAACAGTAAGACAAAGCAACATAGAACGTATCACGTTTGTGCTAAGTGACCTGAATAAGGCTCCATAGCATTGTGGTGGATACAGTCCCTGCACCAGTTAAATGCAGATTATTTTTCAATGTGGTAATCTATTTCATTTCAACAGTTAGTACAGTTCAAATCTCACCAAAGTAATCTCCTGATCAAAACGTTTCTGTTTCATGAAAGCTCATCAGTGGAGCTAAATCTTGTGAAGTAAGCAAACAACCCCCAGTGCACACCACTGTCCCCTGGAAGGTCAATGTTTTGTATGGGTTACTAACCACATCCCAAATTAAGTGAAAATAAAAGACTTAAATCTGATCTCCATGTTGATGAGGTGGTGCTCTAGAAACCGACAGAAAACAGTATCATGTTGAACAGGCTGAAGCTTCTGTAGGGTTTGAAATAAAGTATGTTTGGATAGCGCTGATTGGCTAGGGGTAATGAGGCATGGTGGATGACAGTAGGTCTTTGTTCATGAAATAAGTAGCATTATTTGTTTTGGTCAACAGCGAGGAAGAAGAAAGAGTCCAGATATAATTCTACTTCTACTTCTGGCCTTACTGACATCTCCCTTTGAAGAAAGATTGTGTCTGAGGGACCAGGGCTGGACTGGCTGTAGCGGGCACAGAGCGTTTCCCCGGTGGGCTGCCATGGTGGGGGTCAGTTTTGGGCCACTGGGGGGCCATTTTTGTTACCGGGGGGGCCGGCAATATCGGCCCACTGTAACACAATTGTCCGTAACTGGCCCCAACAAACAGCTCGGCCACACTCCCCCCTCCCCCCTTGGAGGGACGGCCGAGAAGTTTGCCAGGGCTGGTTTCGGTTCCCAGTCTGGCCCTGTGAGGGACAGTAATAGAGAACAAAGAAAGAACAGGGGCAGCCAGAGTAAGGTGTTCTCCTGTAGCCATTATTGTTGTCATTTAAAAGATGAAGAGGGAAAAGGTCATGTTTAGACTGCATGCCCTTGTTTGTTTTATGTTGTAAACCACTGTAGCTAAATCATGTTTTCTAATGTTTTCCATATATGGCATCAAGCTTGGGAGGAAATGCGATTATGGTGAAGTTGACAAATTATGTCTGGTGACTTGCTTCTAATCCTGGTTCTCACTCTTAACACAGTTGTATAATCGTCAAAACACCACCTTATCTTCAAGAACCTCAGTTTCATTAATTGGCAAAACAGAAGAGTCTAGAAATTGACAAAATGTAGGTTCATAGGTGTAACACACACATAAGGCTGCTGAAATCATACGTAACCCAGGTAACATATATAAAAATGCATCAGCAAAGTCAAAATGGTATGAGCTATTTGAGTTAAATAAGTTCTTTGTTGTAATGGCTAACATCAGATAAAAGAATTGTTGTTGCATATTGCAGTGCAGATTACAAAATACCCTGCACCAAGTTAATTGTCTATGAGCACTATGAAACTCATGTAGTACGCACTTGCTCAGGAGGTCCAAAGGAACAAAGTTGGGGGTCAAGCTTTGCTAGCGATATGGCCCTGCATGAACAAAGACTGGAGAGAATTACCATGTTTTGAAAAAGAAATTGCTCAAAATCTGATAAACGTCATGGTGAATACAATTGGCCAACCAGCCTTTCCAAATTTCCAAAATGCATTGCACTGAGATTATTGTCTGTGGACACCCTGAATCCTTAAAAAAATCCCTACATTTCAGCCACTCTCCCACTCAGGAGACCCAGTGGAACACACCTGGGGCCATATTACAGAATACTGGGCGCTATCTTTGTTTTCGCCGGGCGCACCTTTCAAAGGTGCGCCCTATTATATTGAATGTGCTGCCCCCTGGGCATTGGCGAAGTTATGCTTCCCTGGGGGCAGCACATGGAAGTGAAATGCAAAGAAGTTTTGAAGCCAAGTAAGGCAATGTAGTGATATGCGCTGTGTTGCCTTACTTCAGAGTTATCGAGCCCCTTAGGACCACGCAAACTGGACTTGCATGGCTTCATAAATCTTACTTAAGGTTTTCATCGCACATATACCACGTTGTGTGGTGCAAACGTGAGGCAAACCATCTCGTAAATAGGCCCTTAAGTCTCCACCCATGCGTAATATCTCCGTCCCATATAAGAGTTGTGGAGGTATCATTGCTTTATGAGCTGCAAGGACCAGTTGCAGTGCTGGGCCTCCATAATCTCTTTTACACTTCCTTAAACCTCCTATAGTAGAGCATGCCCTTGCTTTTAGAATGCCAATATGCAGCATCCCCTTTAATGACTTACTAAATATCATACCCAAATACTTACAACTCTAAACGCAAATGCCACAATTTTGGTTTTATTCAAATTAATTGTTAAAAGATTTTTTTGGCAATAAATATTAAAATCTTCTGGGGGCATATTATCTAGGGCTGGCGATAATTATTGCCGAGCGCGCTCAGCACGCTTTTCTTTATCGCCGGCTATCGCTGGAATATCTCGCCAAACTAGTGCTGTATTACCAACGCTCAGCGCTATGGCGATAAATATTCCAGCGATAGCGGGGCAAATGGCCAAACATCGCCTAAAAAACAGCGATGTCCCTCCCAAAACGGCGATGATCTTGGTGATAAGGCCCTGTGGCCTTAACCCCATAATCCACCTCCCATGTGAGGTATGCCTAACACAGGAATTTAGCAGACGTTAAATTCCTGCGTTAGGCCAGAGGTAGTGCGATTATTATCATCGCTACCCCTCCTTGCTAATATTGCGAAGCTGCCTTCGCGATATTTTCCCATGATGTTTCTGTCATTCACGCCTACTTTGCATCTCATTATCGATGCGTAGTGAGTGGTGACAGAAACGGGAGATAAATCAAGGATACACGCGCTAGCGTGTCCTTGTTAAAATGCGATAGAATTATCGCCACTTTTCGCCCGAAAACGGGCACTAAAACGGCGATAAATCTATTGCCAGCCCTAGATAATATGCCCCCTAGTTTCCTGTCTATTCTAATAGGTGTCCTGTCCTGTACTAGGCCATCTGTTTGGAGTAAACATGACAAGTGTTTACCAGCCCATTTTAGACAAAAAAGCATGAGAATTTGATAACGTCTTGGGAACGTAAGCTAGATACCATGAAAACAGAATAAGGACCAGTAAACATCCTTTTTCGCAATCCATTTTCTAAACTAATTTTCTTAATAGCTAATGTATTCAATTTGATCCTTCCCCAATGCTTTCTATGCAGCTCTTTCAGGACAGCCAATAGACCTGTTGATATTTTTTGAGATTCTGGTTTTGACCACAATATCTCTCGGTTGATTAAGTCAAATGCAGTATGAAAATCTACAAACGTGCAGAACAAGGATCCCCGGTTTCTATGGGTTTGACGCCATTGCCCATAGACTAAAACAATGGTTGAGTCGAATGATGACTTGGTTTGATCCTCTTTTTAATAGATAGGCTTTATAATTGCACCTTTCCAATTAGTTGGATCATCTCCAATTAAGGTAAATGTATAAAAGGCCCAATGGAAAAAAATAGCTTACCATTCAATGTTTGATTTAAATAAAATTGCGGGAACATCACCCCCTTCCCCTGCAGCTCTTATACGTTTCAGTGAAAAGACAGTGGGGCATATTAGTAAGGGCTTTATCGCCGCTTTAGCGGCACTTTTTGCCGCTAAAGCGGCGATTTATTATCGCCTTATCAGCAAGCTGTTGCTAACAGTCGTTAGCAACAGCTTTCTGGCGATAGCGGACGGTTTTCCTGTCGCCTTGCATGCCACCGATAATTATCGCTAATGGCATGCAAGGTAGGCGTTCCCAACTAAAAGCGACTGAAAACAGTTGCTAACACAATTTCCCCCTATTAGCAACGCAGGCGAAGCGATAAAAAAAGTCGTGCTAAGCGCGATTATCGCTAGTATTTAACACCTAAAAACATGACTTCAATGGGAGGTGGATTGTCAGGCTAAGTCCACCATGGCGTTAATGCCTGAATATCGCTGGATTTCCGGCGATATTCAGGCATTTCGCCGCTATCGCTGGATATTTTATCACAGTGGAGATAAACGTTGCTAATAGGGTGTTATCTCCGCAAAAATATCCAGCGATGGGCGGCGATAAAAACAAAGACGCTAAGCGCATTTTGCGATAATTATCGCAAGTTGTTGCTAATATCCCCCAGTATTTTTTTATATATGTTTTTATAAACACGGAGAGGATCTCATTTCGGTTTTGTATACTTCTTCAGAGGAATTTGAGTACACATTTGACAGGAATTCCATCCAAGCTTTTCCAGTTCCGTACATTTGAATGTGCATGAGATCCCAGTTGATCCAGACAGATTAAATTGCAGAGTTTAGGGTCATCATTACGTGCAATTACTGATATCATTTCCTCCCACTTAAACTTGTAATATTGGGGTTTAATCCCCAGAATCCATGCCTTATAGTCTAATTCTCAGAATGCACATTCATTATTTTGCCCCCCTTTGGTGTTACATCTTTCTCATCTTCTTCAACTCTAGACAAGGTGTATGAAACTTTTTCACTCTTTTTTGTTCTGACGATCAATAGCATTCTGCAGGATAATTCTAGCTTCACTTTTATAATTGATATTTTGGCAAGGTGAGAAGAGACTCTGGGGCATATTATCAAGGACGGCGTTAAAATTATCGCCGCTTTAGCGGCAGGAAACTGCCGCTAAAGCGGTGATAATGGGCTTGATAATATGCCGCAGAGAATTCAAATAGAAGCCCATGTTGACACCAGAACATGGGCTTCTATGGGAATTCTCAAGGGCATATTATCAAGCCCATTATCGGCGCTTTTAGCGGCGATAATTTTAACGCCGTCCTTGATAATATGCCCCTCTTACTTTTGTAACCTCTTTTAATGAAATCCCTTCAATGAAGCCAACCTGCTTTAAATCGCTTGAGGATATGTCTTTTGTGAGGGGTAGTTATGAAATGCCCCCAGAAGGCTTTCTTATTTAAGAGTCTCAGCTTTTTCATTGTTTCCCTTCGTTTATACGATCAAAGTAGAGTACCAGGGAGTCAAAATTCTCTTCTAACTCTGGGTGATAATTAGCTTCCTTAATCTCGCTTTATTATTTGGTTTCCAGGCTTGTTCCTCATGCTTCTGGTAAGCCATCTTCTTATTATTGGATGGAGTAACAAGACTCAAAGAGTCCCGGACTACAGGTTATTTTATCCATCTCCTGGACAGAATCCAATAGGGCCTTTTCTGTTCAACCCCCGTTTGTTTTCTGAGACTTGAAAAAAATGGTGCTTTGTTTGGCTTCTTCTTTGCGATTGGCATTTAAAAGGAATACAATGAACTGAAACTAAAGTATTAGCAACATGGGCAAAAACACAAACCAGGCTCTACTCACCACACCTTGTTTTTCAGTTGTGGCCTCTCTGAGTGCCTCTTTGGAGTCAGATTGCCTAAATTAATACTTCAGCTTAGTGCCTTTGGATAATTTACTAAAATTCCCCTGTTTCAGCTTGCAGAGAAGCCCCCAATAATGACCTGGAAATCGTACGCCACATAAAGCACTCTCAACAGGGCTTCCTCAGGGCCCCAAGAGTAATAACACAGAGATAGAAGCCAAAGGCATATTTTGAAAGCAGAAGAAAAAAAAAGTGTTAATTAATTCCTTTGTGGCTCTGACAGCAGAAGCTGCTCCTCTTGCAGTATTTTTGTCTGGGCTCACACCAGAACCTCAGGCACCAGTCATGATGACTTAATGGACGGTGATCACCGGCATTAGCTGCACCTTATAATACCTACTGCAACCCACACAACCAAACTCAGCCCGGCACAGTTGAAGCATTTCACACTCCCCTACAGCAACTTCTCCCTCCAAATCCACTCCCTTCATGACTTCCTCTATTACCAATTAGGGGAGGAGGCGGTATGTGAGCAGAGGTTTAAAGGCTGGGACAGTCCAGGGATCCTAGGATAACAGATGAGCAGACGTAAACAAACTGAACAATCCTGCATGAAGGTGGTATGGCTATTCAGCAACCCAACTAACAACCAGCGAGAGATATGAGCACAGGCAGCTCCAGGAGGGGAAGCAGCTTCCTCCTCTGCATAGCAAATGACAAATAGAAGGATAGAACCCAGCGAGTACTTATGCAGCATAAGTAAGGCATTCATTCAATTTTGAGACTGTGTTCTAAGTGCCGCTAGTCATGCAGGAGGTAATTGGTACTGGCAGGGCCGGCTCTAGGGCGGTGCAAACGGTGCCACCGCACCGGGTGCTGACTTGGGGAGGGGACGCCATGTTTAAAAGCTCCAGATGCCACGTTCCTTGTCCGAGCAATTTTCAAGCATCATTAAATATGTCGCGATAGATAACTCCCGTGATTAATGTTGTTCCTGGCGAGAGACCCGAGCTTTTTGTGGAAAGTTTTAACTCATCATAGCCAAGAAGGTTAATATGCCTGCTGCAAAGAACGTGTCCCATTCTGCATGCACTATAAATAGGTCAAGGGGTTATCACTTTTGTCAGCAAGATCCTTTTGTTGCTTGCAGTTTAAAAGTTAAAATCCTAATATAGAGCAGTGAGCTATTAACTGCCATCAAAGAGCTCATGCAAACTGCAAGAAATATATTACAGCTACATGTTTTTTGCCCAGTCTTTCCTTATCCTGGTATTGCTTAAAAAATTCATTTGGGTAGAAATCAACTCTTAATATTAAACAAAACCCCTAACAATGATGGTACATTTAAAATCCTTAATTTGTGCTTTTCCAGACCAAGGACTTTTAAATGATACTGCCTACCAGTATGAATGACGTGTGACTCCTACACTTTGTAGTCCTCTGTCTTTGGTAAAATTTCCTATACACTGATTTACACACGCATGATTGTCTCCGTGCAAAGTATGTGTGAATTAAAGTGTTCTGAGACCCTAAACTGGTATGGGGGTGGTAGAAAACTAAATGAATCTAAGAGATAGTGGTTATGGTGACTTGGGGGCATTGTCAAATGGTGGTAGTAAAGGAATCTGTGGTGAGGTGGTCATGGGGGGCGCCAACAAACATTGTCGCACAGGGCGCCACCAGTACTAAAGCCGGCCCTGGACACATGTTTCTCTTTGGTCTCTTGGGGCACTCATCCAAGCTTTTTGTATTTTTCAGAACATACAGGGCTATGTATTGGTGCAAACGTTGCATCAATATCTTCTTGCAGCCAGTTGATATTATGAAAAATGGAGAAAATTTTAAAATGTTGAACAAATGTGTTCAATATTTCAAACAAATTATACCCAGCTCAGTCATATGGTTGTGTACTGTGCTTGAGCCATGCACACTCCCCCCTCTTCTCTGTACAGGCTCTGGCTAATTAGTCTCGCTGCCACCTTTCAGTTTCACTGCCTTGCAGCCTTTATGCCTTAAAGACTACCTCAATTCCTGCTGACACAGTGGGGCCGGGGAAATCCAGGTAGTGGTCCCTGTGTCTCAGTACTATTCACACTCACAACTACAACCCTCAGGGAGCTGGAATAATAATTTGATTGCTTTGTGCATTCATTGCCAGGTGCCCGGTGCTCAAATGGGCTACTTTGGTTTGCATTGGGCTATTTTGGGCTACTTGACTGTAAAGTGCTGTAAAGTGCTGCAGAAGGCTGCAATGAGTAGTGGCTAGTGTGAACTGTGGCTGTATTGAAAGGGGGCTGCCGCATCAGCGTGCTCCAGTCCTTTGGGCTGTGGAGGCCAGTACCCAGGGCCGGGTTTAGTACTGGTGGCGCCCTGTGCGACAATGTTTGTTGGCGCCCCCCATGACCACCTCACCACAGATTCCTTTACTACCACCATTTGACAATGCCCCCAAGTCACCATAACCACTATCTCTTAGATTCATTTAGTTTTCTACCACCCCCATACCAGTTTAGGGTCTCAGAACACTTTAATTCACACATACTTTGCACGGAGACAATCATGCGTGTGTAAATCAGTGTATGGGAAATTTTACCAAAGACAGAGGACTACAAAGTGTAGGAGTCACATGTCATTCATACTGGTAGGCAGTATCATTTAAAAGTCCTTGGTCTGGAAAAGCACAAATTAAGGATTTTAAATGTACCATCATTGTTAGGGGTTTTGTTTAATATTAAGAGTTGATTTCTACCCAAATGAATTTTTTTTGCAATACCAGGATAAGGAAAGACTGGGCAAAAAACATGTAGCTGTAATATATTTCTTGCAGTTTGCATGAGCTCTTTGATGGCAGTTAATAGCTCACTGCTCTATATTAGGATTTTAACTTTTAAACTGCAAGCAACAATAGGATCTTGCTGACAAAAGTGATAACCCCTTGACCTATTTATAGTGCATGAAGAATGGGACACGTTCTTTGCAGCAGGCATATTAACCTTCTTGGCTATGATGAGTTAAAACTTTCCACAAAAAGCTCGGGTCTCTCGCCAGGAACAACATTAATCACGGGAGTTATCTATCGTGACATTTTTAATGATGCTTGAAAATTGCTCGGACAAGGAACGTGGCATCTGGAGCTTTTAAACATGGCGCCCCCTCCCCAAGTCAGCACCCGGTGCGGTGGCACCGTTTGCACCGCCCTAGAGCCGGCCCTGCATGTGTCTAAACAAACTAAAGCCCTTAAAAAAAGCTCAGGCTCAGAGAACTGCAAACACTCAGAAGTGGATGGGTTAAATTAACGCTAGAGATCCACAATGTGGTCTAACAGTCAACAAAGGAAACACACAGCACCAGATTTCCAGATGTTTTCTAACGTTAGACCAAGTAAGTTCATTGTACAATGATACCAAAACATCAGACGAGAACAAATTGCAACACATCTTCTTTAAGACAGAGCCCCACTTTTACCACTGCCTCTCACATTTGAGAAAATATCATGGTTCTGCCATATCAGGGATTATGTGGATCTCTTAGCTCAGGTGAACCTGCAAAGCTTGCACTACATATGCCTCTATTGTAGTGGTTTTGTGTATGAGTAAAGCTTGCACTTCTGTTATAAGTGTGGCAAGAAGTCTCTATTACAATCTTCCACTGCTGTTCGTGCTGTGCATGTTCTTAGTGCGAATTGAGGGAAACTGGCACTGCAAATGTTTGTAGTGTAGGTGCTGAGGGAATCTTACACTACTGTCACTTGTATTTGTTATGGTTGGGGTGAAGCTTGAACTGTGAATGCCTGTAGTGTACCTGTTGTATCTGAGAAGCTTGGTACTGTGCCTTATATATTCGTGTAGAAGCTTGTCTGTCCTGCATCTACTCCATGTGTGAGGGAAGCTAAGCATACAGATGCTTTTATTGTACCTCCTTTGTGTAATGAAGCTTATCCGTCTGTTGCCATTGCTGTGCTCTATCTGCTTTTGCAAAGGAATCTTGCACTGCTGCCCTCACTGTGGATGTTGTGTGTGAGCTAAAGGAAACGTGCCCTGTAGATGCTTGTACTGTACCTGCTTTGTGTGTGAAGGAAGTTTGCACAGCTGTCAGCAGTACAATACTCATCCCAACAGCTGGAAGCTTTCCCTATTGAACCTGAGTTCCAAGCTAGGGAAAGTTGTACTGTGGATATCCTATGGTAAATATCCCCATCCTTTATCTGCTACATCAAGCATTAGTTTAGTGGGAGATGGGCCTCTGGCCTTCTTGACATGATCATACGACCTGTTGTTTCCCTTCAGCTCCTTGGCCTCTTCGAAGGACACAAGAAGGATCAAGGGAAAAGGTGAAATAGTAATAGGATCATAATCTAGAACCCCTGATGAAAAACCTGGAATCAAGAAGAACACCTCATGAATAGGAAGAACAAGTGTCACAGGCAGGATGCCAAGAATTCAAGGTCTGAACATAAGACTGTGAAGGCGGCACCAACCCGTGCAGCACGATGAGCAACGACGAACCTTCGCAACTGGACTTTGCGATATCTCATCATACAGTGACTGTGTTAGGAGCGTTAAGGGTTTACACGAGGGGTTAAGACTCAACGCTCTTTGCTTGCTGTAGAATGCTCCTCACATCCGGATCTATGATGATTGTTGGGATTTGAAATGTGTTGGACAGTTGGGCGTGGAGACTGGGGGAAAGCCATCCAGAAGCATCTCTTTATTTGGTGTAGAACAAATCTGTGCTTACTTTAATTTTACACCGTGTCTGTACTCTATCACTACAGACGTGATGCTCTGGGCATCATATGGGGCCCCTATTGTGGTCTGGAAGTCATTCACCAGGAAGGAAGCATGCGGATGCCAAAGGAAGTAATGATCTGCCATGATACTTCAGATAACCAAAAGGAAAAGTATTGGAAAGAATGAATATGGCTTGCCTTAAGGAATACCTGGCCTGGATTCTGATTAATGGAGGGCTTAATCCATATTAAAGGAGCTGTGTCTCTTCTACAGTATTAACCAAGAAAGTTGGCATGGTGACTTGGATACGTGCTGCAAAAGAGGGTCAGCTGCACACTCAGATATGCATATTTCTGCCCTGAGTCTCTGCCTGTATCTACTGTCCGCCAGGACCCTGGGAACTTGGGGGCATATCAACAACAACCGGCGATAATTATCGCTAAGCGCACTTAGCGTTAGGATAATTGTCGCCGGCTAGCGTGGATTTTTATCGCTGAGATAGTGTGCTATTAGCAACGCTTATCTCAAAAGCGATAAAAATCCTCACGCTAACTGTCTAACGTGAGATTATCGCTGGAAACCCAGCGATAATCTCACGTTAGCTTGTTGATAGGGACAGACAAACTTAGCCATGATATCCTCCTTCCATAGGATATCATGGCTAAGTCAGAAAAATACCTGACGTAAAAAAGCAGCGTTAACCGCGGTTAGCGCTGCTTTGTTTGTCTCTAACAGGGTTAGCGATATTCTTGATAATAGGAGAAATGTCGCTTAGCGACATTTCTCCTATTATTTTACTCTGGAATGCCCCCTTTGCATCTCATTAGAGATGCAAGGGGAAGCGCAGAGTAAAAGGGTGCTAACATGCAAATTTGCATGTTAGCACCCTGTTGTTGATAGGGTGCTAGTTTTATCTCTGCTTTTTTTACTTTTAAAGCCAAAAAAGCAGAGATAAAGCCCTTGTTGATATGCCCCAAAGAGACTGTGGCTTTGATAAGGCCATTGTGTGAATAGCCCAGCAGGATCCGGCAATGCAGGAAAACTGCAATGTGTTGTGATTATTACTGTCTGTGCGTGAGACACTTGCTATTGCACCTGCTCTATGTGTTAGAGAAGCTTGCACTGCGAATGTCCTTATTAAGTAAGTACCTACGCTCTCCTCAGTCAGGGAGGGATTGAGATTGCTTCAATGGCAGCCAGTGAAGAAGTAGGTGCACTTCAAAGCCCTATGGGGCATATCAGCAAGGCAAGGCGATAGAATTATCGCCGCTTTTTCGGCCGTTTTCGGCCGAAAAGCAGCGATAATTTTATTGCCTAATTAGCAAGGTCACGCTAACGCTTGAAAACTTGCGTTAGCGCAGGAATTCCTAACGCCCAGCTTTGCATCTCTAATGAGATGCAAAGTGGGCATTCCTGACCTGACATGACAGGAGAAATGTCGCTAACTGACATTTCTCCTATCATCAAGCCCCACGCTATGAAGCATAGCGGCAAGAAAAGTAGCGATAACCCCTGTTATCGCTACTTTCCTTACGTCTGCTTCAGGACTGACTTAGCCATGATATCCTATGGAAGGTGGATATCATGGCTAAGTTTGTGGGGCCCTATCAACAAGTTAATGCCACATTGCATGAGATTATCGCTGGGTTTCCAGCGATAATCTCACGTTAGGCAGTTAGTGCGAGGATTTTTATCGCTTTTGAGATAAGCGTTGCTAATAGCACGCTATCTCAGCGATAAAAATCCATGCTAGCCGGCGATAATTATCCTTGCGCTAAGTACGCTTAGCGCTAACTATCGCCGGTTGTTGCTGATATGCCCCTATGTTTGGCTCACAAAGCTCTCCATTCTCAGGGGTCGTTTTGCCTCAGGACGTCCTTTAATTAGTATGTTCCATGGAGGCATCTGCGTTCAGCTGGATAACACACGATTGTGGTTCCTAGCAGAAAGCTGGGTGGGGGAGCGGGGTTTTCACAGTGGCTCCAACAGGCTCTGGAACTCCCTCCCAGAACAGATCAGGGGCTTAACTTTGCTCCAAATTTTTCACAAGCAGGTGAAAACATGGTTATTTGCAAACTAGTCCTCGTTGCGAGATAGTTGAGAAGTTCAATGCTTGGGACCTGCACCAGTCACACAGTTTACTCCGTTTTCACCGCTTGGATGCCTTCTGGTATAACATGCTCCAGAAATGCCAAAATTACAATTGCAAACGTCTTATACAGCTCACGACTGCCAAGGTGTCTTGGTGCTAGTGTTACAGAAGCAAGCAGGAGACTCTATTTTGTATGATTAGTAAAAAGCCAGGTTTTTAACAGTTTTCTTAAAGAGGATCGATTTGATTGGGATCACAACACCAAAGGCATGGAGTTCCAGAGTTTACAAGCTCGGAAAGAGAAACTTCTCCCTCCCAATCTGGCATCTTTATTGTTTGGACTGAGACAAGTCTTGCAGAGCCAGATCTCAGATTCCGCATGGGTGTATGCCATGAAAAGGTCTCTTGGAAATAGTCAGGGCCACTATTATACATGGCCTTATGGACTATACAAAGAGCCTTAAATTTAATTCTTTTACTAACAGGCAGCCAATGAAGATCCTGAATACTCTTTAAAATAGAAGCAAATGTTGGTATTTCTAAAAACAGACGAGCTGACACGTTTGAAGGGATTGGAGCTTCAATTGCAAGCGTTTCTGGGTACCCAGATATAGCGCATTGTAATAATCTATTCTGGATAACAGCAAAGCCACAACCTCCATTTTATGCATTTCCGCCAGAATAAATGAAAATACTTTCCTTAGGAGTCTAAGGAGATGGAAACATGAGGAAGTGACTTGGTTAATTTGATCAGAAAAACACAATTGTTTGTCAAATAAAACTCCCAGGTTTTTTGCTTCCCGAACAGGGCAGGGAAGAGGCCCAAGATTTGAAGGCCCCAAGACATATTCCAGAAAGAGGTGTTTGCACCAAACCGGATTGCTTGTCTTTTCTGATTTCAGTTTAAGGCAGTTTTTCTGCATCCAGATGAAAATATTAGCCGAACAGTTTTTAAATTTGCAGGCAACTTCATCAATGTCTGATGATATAGAGATACCACTATTTATGTGCCATCCGCT
The DNA here is from genome assembly GCF_964204655.1 of Triturus cristatus. Classification (NCBI taxonomy): domain Eukaryota; kingdom Metazoa; phylum Chordata; class Amphibia; order Caudata; family Salamandridae; genus Triturus; species Triturus cristatus. Next base: position 95,720,120 of record NC_140582.1, read on the forward strand.
GAGGATATTGCCACAAACCCACATGACCCGATGATTTTCGTCAGAGGGGTAACATATATGTAGAAAAGTGTCATCGATAATGATGAACCTTGAGGTACCTCGCAAGGTAGTGGAGAAAGGATCTGATGTAAAATCTCCAAAGATAACCTCCTGTTCTCCATCTTATGGGAATGAGCTGCACCTTTGATCCCAATACTCTAAGAAGTATGGAATGATTTACTATATAAAATGAGACTGAGAGATTGAGAAGAATCAATGGAGTCCTTCCTCCCTGATCTACCTGCTTTTGAATCTCTTCCATAGTGATCACTAAAATGGATTCTGTACAATGTTGAGGTCTAAAACCACATTGAAATGAATCCAAAACATTGTGCGCATCTAGAAAAGACATAAGATCTTCAATTATTGCCTTCTCCAATATTTACGTGGGGGAGGCAGCCTAGATATTCGATGATATTGTTTTGTATCGCCAGGATTTAAAGAAGGTTTTTTCAGTAAAGGGCATACCAACGCTTTTTTCTAGTCTATTGAATAATGGTCTGATACCAGCACCTTTTTAATGGTAGTGAGGTGCATAGAGATAGTATTCGAAATCATATGTAACACATATGGAGAACAGGGGACCAAAGGGGAACCCGGATTTAGTAGTCTTCAAAAGCCTGCTTGCTCTGTCTTCATTTAAGATTGTGAAATCATCTCAAATATTCCTGTCAGCTCCAACCTTATGATACACATCCCAGGACATCAGAGGAGTACAGGCTGAGGTACCTAGGTAGTCAACCTTTTGAATAGAGGAGAATTCTTTGTCAACATCATGGACCATGACTGGAAAATATTGGCCAACTTAGTACAGAAAACTTGTGAAGGGGTGAAAATCTGAGTATTATTATACTTAAAGAGGGTATTTATTGTGTTGAAGAGTTCGCTTGGGGAATCTTTAGCCACACTCATTTTTATGTATATTACTTTGATTTTTCTAAGTTGATCAGCGCTTTACATTCCTCAATAGCTACATTTCTGTTTTTCGTCAGCATCATATTCTTTCCTCCACCTTCATTCCTGGGCCCTGCATTTTTGTTTAGATTTTTTTAAGTCACAAGAAAACCAAGGAGCAGAAGGATTTTTACTGTAAGATTTATAAAACAATTACAGAGGTGACTTTGTGCATTATTTATCCAAACATTAAAATTGCTTATAGTGATTTCAGCATCATTACTTAGTCCAGGACCTTGATTACCAAACAAGCTCTCAAGCTCACATCTTTCTATTTTCTGCCAAGGGCGGATCTTTACAACTTGAGCAGGTTTGGAGTGGTGGCATTTTGTTTACGGAACCTCCATTTTAAAGAAGACTGCTCTATGGTCTGTCCAAGTTAATGGTATAGCTTTGTCAAAGCTTACTGCAGGATTGTTTGTAAAGATTTCATCTAATGTGTGATTAGCATTATGAGTCAGTTGAGTAACCATCTGGCTAAGACCTAAATTCCGTAAGCAGTGTATCAGGGTCTCTTTATCAGTATTTTCACTAATCTCTAAATGAAAATTGAAATCTCTCAGCAAAGTTAAGTTAGGATATTCCATACAGGACTCTACAAACGTGCGGAGAGATGACACAAAGTTATCTTTAGGACCGGGTGGATGATATACCAGGGATCCATTACAAATTGTATTGTTATTAAGTTTAAAGGCAAACATCAAAGCTTCACTTTCTAATTGTAATGCTGGATTCAGCACATCTTTAAGATGGTTACAATACACCACTGCTATGCCCCCCCCCTCCACCCCACCGTTTTTCTTGTCTGTCAGTTCTTAATATGTCAATCTCATGTCGTATTGCAAATCTCAGGTTGGGTTTCGACAAGAGATCTGTCTAAGTTTCCGTTAGGAATACCAAGTCAAGGACATGTAATTCCATAAAATCCCCAACTTCGTATTGGTTTTTACCTAGAGATCTTGTATTTAATAACACACAGCTGAGTGACTCAGCTAAGCGTCTTGAAATCTTGGCGTTACCTATAGAGGTTGTTGAATCTATATTACTACAGCGACCTGTGGACTCGAGACTAAATGCCTAGTTACACTTATGGCATCCATATTCACTTGAAATTCCCTTGCAGTTAAAAGCTTCACAACCAGTTGACTTCCCTATATGACCAATGTCCAATAGTTCCTTCCTAGTAAATATTATATTATATAACTCCTATATTATCATACCTCCTCTTTGTGTCAGGGAAGCTTGCCAATGACTTACTGTACCTGCTTGTGAGTAACCTTGGATTACAGATGGTTACACTGTTCCTAGATTAAGTGAGGGCTGTTAGAACGGCTGATGCTTTTTCTCAGGATAAGACCTGAATCTACATCCTACATGTCTTCTATGTGACTGGAACTTTCTCTGTGAATGTTTGCATTGTACTTGCTGTGTGAGAGTCCATAACCTTTGCTCTGTGAGAAGTTTATGTTACAGATGGCTGTGATTGCCTATTCCTATAAGTGAAACTTCTCCCTCTGTTGTGTGCTCTGTAGCCAGCCTCTCAGAGTGTGTCCGTGTAAAGACTGCTACTATACCTGCTGTTGTGTTTATATGCTTGAAATTGCAGAAGCCGGTACTCTACCTGATCTTTGTATAAGGGAAGCTTACACTTTGGATAACTGTATTGGGTCAGCTCTGTGTGTTAACTAAACCTCTGTTGAGGATGACTGTAAAGTACCCATTAGTTAAGGAAGCTTCTATTGTGGATGCCTGTGCTGAATTTGCTGTGTTTGAATGGAGCTTGAACTGTGAGTGTTTTCCTAAGGACACACATCTACATATTGTAGCTTTTCAATGTGAGTGAAGCATGCACTGCAGATGCTTTAACTGTACATGTTTTGGTTGAAACTCTGTATACCTCTACGTTACCTGCTTTGTGTGAATGAAGCTTGAGTGCTGTACCCATTATGTCTCTGTAACACAAACATGTACTTTTGTCTATGTTTTAATGTTTTCTGTGTGAGCCAAGGGAACCATGCATTTCAAATGCTTGTACAATGACTGGTCTTTATTGAAGGTCTACTTGCATTGCTATTGATAGTTCTATACATGGTCTGTGAACTGGAAGTTTGCTCTGCTGTAGCTGGTCTTTATATAATAAGAATCTTGTACTGCAGACACTTACCCTAAAAACATGCATCCGAGGTCTGTATTTGTTTTGTTGAGGCAGGGGTGGGGGGTGGAGGTGAGGTGCTTGCCACTATACATCTTGTGTGTGTTAGGGAAGCTTGGACTGAAGATGACTAAGCTGTACCTGCTTTTTGCGGGAGAGAAGCTGGCATATGGATGCCTTTATTTTACCTGCATTCTGTGGTAGAGAAGTTAACACTCAGGATGAATAGAATGTAGCTGATTGTGAGGGACGCTTGCACTGCTTATACGTGTACAGTTCTCACTGTATGTGAGGGACACTTGCACTGTGGATATGTATCCTAGATCTGCTCTTTGTTAGAGAGAAGCTTGCACTAGAAGTGAATTTATTTCACCTCCTCCGTGTTGGTAAAGCTCAGTCTTCTGTTGTCAGCAGTGTACTCAGTGTCCATCTGATAATGAGTCGGCAGTCCCACCTGCCTGATTAGGACAGGACCGCCAGCACGGCAGTCTAATGTGCCTTTTTGTACTGCGAACCAGGAAAGGGCTGCAACACAAACTGCAGTACAAGCAGGCACTTTTCAAATATCCATGCACCATGTGCAGGCACCTTGTGGTGCATGGCTCACAGTGCATGGATGTTTCGGGGGCACCACATGTGCCCTCGGTCACTTATCAGTGGCCCACAGGGAACAGGGGCTTTGCTTGGGGCCCCTAAAGTCTGTTTCCACCTTCCTTTTCATGGTGATGAGACTGCCATGAAAAGGCAATCAGGAAGGGACATCCGAATACCTACTGTGGTGCCTGTGCAGGCACCGCCTCCATTGTAGGGCTTAGTGTCCAACTGCCACCCGCCTGCTGTAGGAGGCGGCCCATTGTTATCTGGCAGTTGACCAATGCCCTGGATGTCCAGTGGACCGCCATCGACAGCTTGTTGGTGGCGGTCCGCCTGACATCAAAATGAGGAACTGAGTGAGAAACAGTGAAAAGCAGACAAATCAGGAAGTGTGGTCCAGAGAAAAGACAACTTGGACAGAGTCACATTTGCCCACTTCCTAACAGTGCCTACAACTGAAGGATAATATTGATGATGTAGGTATTATAACAACTTTATACCACAACATGAGGCCAGACCATCAATGAACCAGTGTCCCTTACATTAAAAATAAAGAAACTAAATGCCTGTTTTTCACAAAAGCTCTAAAGACTCAGGTCTTGCTTCACAAACTACATATTTCAGTAAGTAAAGTTGTACAACTATAGTACTCATTATTACAAAATGAAATTCACAAACATGCAGTTGGAGAGTTCAGGCTCTTCTATCTTTTATGTGCAGAGGAGCTCATTGCTCACATAAGTAAATTACTTTATAGGTAATGAGGAAGTGCTGGGGGAGTGGTGGGAAAATGGAGACTAATAACTCAAAACTGGGCAGGGTTTATGAAATATTGAAGAGGGTTTGGATGGGACGTTCTACTATAAAACACATTCCCTCAATGAGGAGACAATTTCAATTCACAAAATACACCTCTAAAGTTACTACAGACCTAAAAGTGTCGAAACAGGCTTAAATGAACTCCAGCCTAGCCATGTAAAAATTCAGCACTACACATTCCAGTCACTTATACTGGAACACACTCTCATATAAGTTAGTAGAGGCAGGGAATTAAAATGGCACCCAATAAGAAATAATGTTAAATTAATTAAATTATTTTGATATTTAAATAGTTTTATTATATCTACTTATATATGTATCAGGCAATATATGTATATTCAGTGAAAAATCCTAAGGTTAGTGAGACATTATAATTAGGAAATAAAATGTTTTAAAAACATAGAAAGTCACAAAAAAAAAAGGTTACAAGGACGTTATAGTTAGATTCAGAATTTACACACACAAAACCAAGGAAATTCAGCAGTTATAGTTAATTCAAGTAACTATAATTCATGCCCTAAGGTAACTATAACTTATGCCCCCACCATACACAGTTTTCTCATCAATAATTTCACTGCAAATGTTGCATTGATATTATCAATGACGGCATAGAAGATGTCATGAGTAATGCATTATGTAGGGTAATTAGCAGTGCAAGGGGAGGGCACAAGTAAAAGTTAACCTTAGAGAACGAGTTATAGTTACTTGAGATAACTATAACTATAAATACTGAATTTCTATGGTTTTGTGTGTGTAAAATCTGAACCTAACAATAAAGTCCCTGTAACCTTTGTTTTTTAGTGGATTTCTAAGGTTTATTTAATTCTATTTCCTAACTATAATGTTCCTGTATCCTGCATTTGTTTCAGTGAATTTCTATTTTTTAATGCTGTTTCTTTACTATAATGTCTCTGTACCCTATGTGTGTGAGTGGTTGTGTGGGTGTGTAAGTGGTTGTGTTAGTTAGTGGTGGGTTTCAGTGTGTGTGTGACTAAACATGTGGGTCTGTGAGTGGATGTGTGAGTGTCTATGTGGGTCTGTGAGTGGCTGTATGGATGTGCATGTGAGTGCGTGAGTGGTTCTCAGTCTCTGAGTGGGTGTATGAGTGGGTGTATGAGTCAGTAATTGGATGTGTGAGTGGTCTTCTGGGTGTGTGAGTGGTTTTCTAGGTCTCTAGGTGGGTGTGTGAGTGACTGTAGGTGTGTATGAGTGGGTGTCTGAGTGTGTGTGTGGGTGTGTGATTGGATGTGTGAGTGGTTTTGTGGGTCTCTGGGTGGGTGTGTGAGGGGCTGTAGAGGTGTGTGAGTGGTTGCATGGGTGTGTGAGTGGGTGTGTGAGTGCCTGCATGGATCAGTGAGTGGGTGTGTGAGTGGTTCTCTGGGCCTCTGAGTGGGTCTGTGAGTGGCTGTATGGATGTGTGAGTGGGTAGGTAAGTGGTGTTCTGGGTCTCTGAGTGTGATTGGCTGTATGTGAGTGAGTGTGTGAGTGCCACAGATTCACACGGGGAAACGTGCTGAGCACCACAGTGGAACCGCAGATCCTCACATGCACAAAAAACATTTTTGGACAATTTCTTGGCCATGAGGGGTCTCTCACAGACCCTCTATCAGTCCCATGGGGTCAGGATACCCCTTTCCTGTCACCTTATATTCTATTTACACTTTATCCCCACTCCCCTGAACCATGTCCTGAATGAAAAAATGGCAGCTGCAACTTTTCTCTCAGGTTGCAGACAGTCAATCATGGCATTACAGTTGGCACACGGATCCGCGCATCTACCACGGTGGATACACAGTAGAACCGGGTCTCTAAATTTTTATGAATCTTTTTTCTTCAATAACTCCAAAACTACTGAAAAGATTTACACCAAATTACAAAAGGCACTCTTTTTGGACCATGATCTAGCTTTTTGCCAGATTTGGTGTGTAGATAGTTATAGTCAGGACCTAGTTTCCACATGAAAAGTGTTTTTTTGTTTTACTGATAACTTTGTCTCCCTTTGACGAATCTTCACAAAATGTTTAAAACTATTGTGCCAGTCACTTCATCTGCTGTCTGGAAAGTTTCACGGTGATTCATCAAGCAGAGGCCAAGAAAAAGAAGGGTCCCAAAACCCATTTTCCCCATGCAATTTGCCATAGGGATTTTAGACACGACTACAGCCCAAACCGCTGAACTGGATTATAAATAAAAAAGTGTAAGGGGGCATGCGGCCCCAGTTCAGGGCTGATTTTAGTCCTGGGGACCTCATCCCATAGGACAGGCCGTATTTTAAACAGAGCATGCAGTACCCCTTCTCAGGCCTCTTTCGGCCCTTGGGACCCCATGGCTAGAGGCCCAGCCTTTTAAAAAATCCCCATGGCGCCAACCTTAGTATAGGGGGCACCCACCCTTTGTCCCCCAGGGACAAAATTGGCCCAAGAATGGGGGCCTCCTCCGCCTTTTGATACTGCGTGGGCCCCTGAGGTTGAGTCCCGGGTCGATTTCGGACTGGGAAGGGGGGCTGTGTGCCCCTCCCCCATTTTTTGAATATGGCCAGGGACCTGGGGATTGGGTTCCGGGGGTTGAAATTGGCCTATGGAGGGGAGCTGTCTGCCCACGTAAACATAGTGGCAGGCCCCGGGGAAAGGAGTCCCTGGGGCCAAAATCCAAAATTAGCTCAGGAGCAGGGGCCATGTGCCCCATAAATATGTTGCCAGGCCCCGGGATACAGTCCCCAGGCCAAAAGTGGCCTGGGAAGGGGGCCCACAGGTTGGCTGCCTTTGGGATGATTGGTGGCCAGGCCCTGTGACCAACCCCCCACTGTGCATGACCAATCGCTTTGCGCAGTGTGGGGTTGGCTGCATGCAGGAGGTTGGCTGCGGGGCCTGGCCTCCGGCTAGGCCCTGCTGCCAACCCCCTGCTGCACACGGCCAAAGGCCATGCATGGCAGCAGTTGGATTAATTTATGGTAATTAAATATTACTTTATGTCAAAAAACCCTAGAAATTCACTGGAAAAAAACGAAACTTTACAGCGAGGATATAGTTAGCAAAGTTCCTCATCACTAGTCAGACATTTCTGGTTTCTTGGCTTGTAAACTAATGAGGTACCTAGAAGCCAATCATCTCAATGTTAAAACTCCGTTTCCTCCCCTTTCCCCGGGTTGTGCTTGGCCAAGGCAGAAAAAATTCAGCTGATCCTTATTGCTTGCAAAGAACATCTCAAAGTGTCTAGCAACAGGATAAGTTGAATCTTTATCAGTAAAGGCTCATATATGTTCTAGAGTACGTTTTTTGACTGGATGTGTTGTGGTGCCTATGTTTCTTATTGAAACGAGTATACAATATACTGTATAGTTTGAATTACAGTTGAGTAGGTATTTGATTGTTATGGGTTGGCCTTCACTGGAACTTCAAATTCCTTTACTTTACTTCTAAATTTACAAGCTTTGCACTACATGCATGGATAGAATCCCATTGGTGTCTCACTCTGTTGCCTTTTGATTTGCAAAGAAAAGTGGCTATGTTTTAGATAATCCTTTAGAAAAACACTTCTCCTTTGTGATTTGTAGATGAATAGCTATATTTTCTTCTATGACATTATCTATATGGATTATTTGCCAATATTTTCTAAAGATGTGGAAATCTGTGCTGTATATGTGGAAAAATATGTGATCATCCTGACCTGGGTCACTTTTTCTTCCTTTTCTTTCTAGTCTAATAATAGTTTTTTTTGTTTTTAAAATAGAGTTTTATATAGCGCGAACTTGACCCGAATCGGGTATCAGAGTGTTTTACATAGCACCCGTTGCGTTACATTAGGACACATTCATTTTTGTTAGGCACGGGGAGATTAAGTGATTTGCCCAGAATTATAGGATGTTTAGCGTCATTGCCGAGGTTTGAACCCAGTTCCCCAGATTTGAGGTTGACCGCCCTAGCCATTAGGCCACATCCTCTCCTTAGTTCTTTATGGGTCTGTTGTTTGACTTTGTATCTGACCGTGTTCAGGACAGTCATGGGATAACCTCTGGCTTTAATTCTACTTATCAAATCTGCCTCTGCTTTTGCATAGTGAACCCTCATGGAACAATTTTGTTTAATACGTAGGAGTTCCCCATAGGTAATACTCCATTTGAGATTGTGTGAATAAATATTTTTGGTATGCAAGAGGGAATTCCCAGGTGTAGGTTTCCAGAATAGTGAGGTGTATAACATATTATCTTTAACATGGACTGTTAAATCTAAGAAATTCACCTCACGCTGACTAATGTGGCAAATAATGTGCAGAGTAAGAGAGTTTTGATTCAAAGAGGCTATATATTCTTCTACTGAGTCTCTTGTTTCTTTCCAAACTATAAAAAAGCTGTCTATGTAGCGGGCCCATAGAGCCAATTTAGATACCCATGGTTGTTACTTTTATGCCCAGGCCACCAGCTTCTCCCTCCAGCCCACAAACAAATTTGCTCAGCTGGGGGCGAAGCAGGTGCCCATAGCTGTCCCTTGTTTTTGTCTGTAGTACTGACCTCCAAACAGAAATATATTCTGATGTGGGCAGTATTCTATCAGCTGTACAACCATTCAAAAGTGTTCATAGTACTTGAGTGCCCTACTTCGCAGAAAGTACTCCACTGCCTTTTCTCCAGCCTTGTGTGCAATACTCTTGTGAACACTTGTGACATCAAGTGTATTCATGAGAAAATCATCTTCCCAAATAATGCCTTCAATCTTACGTAAAAAGTCCTTAGTATCTCTTATGTATGAACTAAAGTCTTTGACAAATGGAAATAAATAATAATCAACATAAGCAGACGCATTTTCCAGCATACTAGATTTAAAGGAAATGATGGCACACCTTGCGGGAATGACTAGCATCTTAATGCACCTTGGCAATATGGTAGAAAGTGGGTATGTGTGAAAATTGACATTTTAGGAATTGATATTCTTCAAATTCCAAAGTCCCCTTGTCCCTCCAATCACCAAGTAGTTCATGAAATGCTTTGACACTATTCATATAATCAGTTTTTTGGATGGGTTTGTAGTAGTCAAGGTCTTACAATTGCTGTAGTGCTTCCTGTTGATAATATTCTTTTGATAGTAGCACTACATTCCCCCTTTGTCCAATGGTTTAATATTATATTGCTATCCCTCTTCAAATCAAAAGAACTTGCAATGGTTCTTTGGTAATGCAACAACAAAATGGCTGAACGGATTTTCATGAAGTTTGGCAGGAATATAGGTCATGGTATGTAAACGGTCCTTTTTGTTATTTGATCTAAAATGGTGCAGTAATTTTTCGGTAATAAGGGACAAACTCTTAGTGATATCTTGGGCTGCTCTGTGCCTCGGTACTTTACAATGACGAAAAACAATATGATTGTTAATAAAAGCCCTTGCAAAATTAAAAGGCAGCCATATTTTTTAGACCAGACTTTGCCTTTGTTTTGTATCTTAATGGAAAGTTTCACGGTGATTCATCAAGCAGAGGCCAAGAAAAAGAAGGGTCCCAAAACCCATTTTCCCCATGCAATTTGCCATAGGGATTTTAGACACGACTACAGCCCAAACCGCTGAACTGGATTATAAATAAAAAAGTGTAAGGGGGCATGCGGCCCCACATCAGGGCTGATTTTAGTCCTGGGGACCTCATCCCATGGGGACAGGCCGTATTTTAAACAGAGCATGCAGTACCCCTTCTCAGGCCTCTTTCGGCCCTTGGGACCCCATGGCCAGAGGCCCAGCCTTTTAAAAAATCCCCATGGCCCCAACCTTAGTATAGTGGGCACCCACCCTTTGTCCCCCGGGGACAAAATTGGCCCAAGAATGGGGGCCTCCTCCGCCTTTTGATACTGAGTGGGCCCCTGAGGTTGAGTCCCGGGTCAATTTCGGACTGGGAAGGGGGGCTGTGTGCCCCTCCTCCATTTTTTTAATATGGCCAGGGACCTGGGGATTGGGTTCCGGGGGTTGAAATTGGCCTATGGAGGGGAGCTGTCTGCCCACGTAAACATAGTGGCAGGCCCCGAGGAAAGGAGTCCCTGGGGCCAAAATCCAAAATCAGCTCAGGAGCAGTGGCCATGTGCCCCAAAAATATGTTGCCAGGCCCCGGGATACAGTCCCCAGGCCAAAAGCGGCCTGGGAAGGGGGCCCACAGGTTGGCTGCCTTTGGGATGATTGGTGGCCAGGCCCTGTGACCAACCCCCCACTGTGCATGACCAATGGCTGTGCGCAGTGTGGGGTTGGCTGCATGCAGGAGGTTGGCTGCGGGGCCTGGCCTCCGGCTAGGCCCTGCTGCCAACCCCCTGCTGCACACGGCCAAAGGCCATGCATGGCAGCAGTTGGATTAATGTATGGTAATTAAAAATTACTTTATGTAAAAAAACCCTAGAAATTCACTGGAAAAAAACGAAACTTTACAGCGAGGATGTAATTAGCAAAGTTCCTCATCACTATTCAGACATTTCTGGTTTCTTGGCTTGTAAACTAATGAGGTACCTAGAAGCCAATCATCTCAATGTTAAAACTCTGTTTCCTCCCCTTTCCCCGGGTTGTGCTTGGTCAAGGCAGAAACAATTCAGCTGATCTTTATTGCTTGCAGAGAACATCGCAAAGTGTCTAGCAACAGGATAAGTTGAATCTTTATCAGTAAAGGCTTGTATATGTTCCAGGGTACATTTTTTGACTGGATGTGTTGTGGTGCCTATGTTTCTTATTGAAACGAGTATACAATATACTGTATAGTTTGAATTACAGTTGAGTAGGTATTTGATTGTCATGGGTTGGCCTTCACTGGAACTTCAAATTCCTTTACTTTACTGCTAAATTTACAAGCTTTGCACTTCATGCATGGATAGAATCCCATTGTTGTCTCACTCTGTTGCCTTTTGATTTGCAAAGAAAAGTGACTATGTATTAGATAATCCTTTAGAAAAACACTTCTCCTTTGTGATTTGTAGATGAATAGCTATATTTTCTTCTATGACATTATCTATATGGATTATTTGCCAATATTTTCTAAAGATGTGGAAATCTGTGCTGTGTATGTGGAAAAATCTGTGATCATCCTGACCTGGGTCACTTTTTCTTCCTTTTTCTTCTAGTCTAATAATAGTGTTTTTTTTTTAAATAGAGTTTTATATAGCGCGAACTTGACCCGAATCGGGTATCAGAGCGTTTTACATAGCACCCGTTGCGTTACATTAGGACACATTCATTTTTGTTAGGCACGGGGAGATTAAGTGATTTGCCCATAATTACAGGATGTTCAGCGTCATTGCCGAGGTTTGAACCCAGTTCCCCAGATTTGAGGTTGACCGCCCTAGCCATTAGGCCACATCCTCTCCTTAGTTCTTTATGGGTCTGTTGTTTGACTTTGTATCTGACCGTATTCAGGACAGTCATGGGATAACCTCTGGCTTTAATTCTACTTATCAAATCTGCCTCTGTTTTTGCAAAGTGTACCCTCATGGAACAATTTTGTTTAATACGTAGGAGTTCCCCATAGGTAATACTCCATTTGAGATTGTGTGAATAAATATTTTTGGTATGCAAGAAGGAATTCCCAGGTGTAGGTTTCCATAATAGTTAGGTGTATAACAAATTATCTTTAACATGGACTGTTAAATCTAAGAAATTCACCTCACGCTGACTAATGTGGCTAATAATGTGCAGAGTAAGAGAGTTTTGATTCAAAGAGGCTATATATTCTTCTACTGAGTCTCTTGTTTCTTTCCAAACTATAAAAAAGCTGTCTATGTAGCGGGCCCATAGAGCCAATTTATCTACCCATGGTTGTTACTTTTATGCCCAGGCCACCAGCTTCTCCCACCAGCCCACAAATAAATTTGCTCAGCTGGGGGCGAAGCCGGTGCCCATAGCTGTTCCTTGTTTTTGTCTGTAGTACTGACCTCCGAACAGAAATATATTCTGATTTGGGCAGTATTCTATCAGCTGTACAACCATTCAAAAGTGATCATAGTACTTGAGTGCCCTACTTCGCAGAAAGTACTCCACTGCCTTTACTCCAGCCTTGTGTGCAATACTAGTGTGAAGACTTGTGACATCAAGTGTATTCATGAGAAAATCATCTTCCCAAATAATGCCTTCAATCTTACGTAAAAAGTCCTTAGTATCTCTTATGTATGAACTAAAGTCTTTGACAAATGGAAATAAATAATAATCAACATAAGCAGACGCATTTTCCAGCATACTAGATTTAAAGGAAATGATGGCACACCTTGCGGGAATGAATAGCATCTTAATGCACCTTGGCAATCTGATAGAAAGTGGGTATGTGTGAAAATTGACATTTTAGGAATTGATATTCTTCAAATTCCAAAGTCCCCTTGTCCCTCCAATCACCAAGTAGTTCATGAAATGCTTTGACACTGTTCATATAATCAGTTTTTTGGATGGGTTTGTAGTAGTCACGGTCTTACAATTGCTGTAGTGCTTCCTGTTGATAATATTCTTTTGATAGTAGCACTACATTCCCCCTTTGTCCGATGGTTTAATATTATATTGCTATCCCTCTTCAAACCAAAAGAGCTTGCCATGGTTCTTTGGTAATGCAACAACAAAATGGCTGAACGGATTTTCATGAAGTTTGGCAGGAATATAGGTCATGGTGTGGAAAGGGTCCTTTTTGTTATTTGATCTAAAATGGTGCAGTCATTTTTCGGTAATAAGGGACAAACTCTTATTGATATCTTGGGCTGCTCTGTGCCTCGGTACTTTACAATGACGAAAAACAATATGATTGTTAACAAAAGCCCTTGCAAAATTAAAAGGCAGCCATATTTTTTAGACCAGACTTTGCCTTTGTTTTGTATCTTAATGTGAAATATAGGTTATAACTTTTGTTTTAATGTAGAGGAAAAAATGAGGCAGTTTACTATACTTTTTAGAAGTAGGGAAAAGTAGTTTAATTGATTTATGTATTTATTAAAAAGTTTACTGAGTAATGCAGTACTCTTGCAAAAGGATCTTGAAAGTACTGTGGTACTTATTGGAATGTCAAAAAATAATTAATACATGAAAAAATTGAATTAGTTATAAAGTGGGGTGACTCTTAAAAGAGCCATTGTTTTTTTTACTTAAACATATTTAAATAAGTTGGTCAGGCAAAGTGTTTAGGTTTGAAATGAAAAGACAGTTTCCATAGGTTGTAAAATGTACACCATCAGGACAATACAGTGCTGCATTTCATGATCTCAAAGGAATGCTGAGGGTGCCTTGTTGACATCGTTACCATTCCCACTTTTGTCTTTGACACGTATTTGAGAACACAAAACGTGTTCAGAAACTTAAACATTAAGATGGAAAATGTCTCCTTCATCTCAATTTCCAGTCTAACTTTAGTTATGTGTCCTATATCTTTGCCTCCACAAAGGATAACCGTAAAGTGGGGATGGTCACATTTACTAACAGAGGAAAGTAGAGGGAGTAGCTAATTTAATTTCAAACCTCTTTCACCAATTTATGTTATTTCAGCTCCTTTCAAACTTAAATTATTATCAATATCTGCTTTCTTGGCATGTTCTCTGGCCCAAAAATTAAACACAGAGGCAGAAAAACAAATATATAATGAGTTAGATGATCAGCCTTTCAGAAAGTACATAATATCAGCAACTTAATTTTGAAAGGAGGACAATTATTAGCTTAAATACAATTTGAGCTACTAATGTAGCACAATACTACCACGTTACTCTATGACACACTACTCCACTCTACTCTACTACTCCACTCTACGCCACTCCACTCTACCCCACTCCATGTCACTCCACTCTACAGCACTCTTTGCCACTCCACTCTACCACTCTGTACGAACTCTACTCCACTGTACGCTACTCCACTCTACAACACTCTACGCCATGCTATGTCACCCCGCTCTACTTCACTATACCACACTCTACCACACTCCTTTCAATGACACTCCACTCAACGACACTCTACTCAATGACACTTCACTTTATGACATTGCACTCTGTGACACTCCACTCTATGCCAATGTATTGTGCAATAATAATCTCCACTCTAAATACAATCACATATCACTGTAGTAGCCTATTATAAACTTACCATCTAGTATGAACACACCATAAGGTACATACTTCACTTACCTTTTATCTCTATATTAATTACATTGTATGGTACAAGCTCTTTATCTTTTAAGATATTAGGTTAGTTTTGAAGAGAATCTTTTTTGGGGTAAAAATTCTGTAAGTTTTTTTTTCAAACGTCAACATGACAAACCAAAAGAAAAGTCTAATCAGATAAGAGTAGGATAACAAAGGTTAAAAATAGGCTGTTGGGGGGGGACTCTGGAGAACCATGACAAGCTCCCAGTGGATAGTCAGATCAGTCTCTCCCGCAACAATCACAGTATGGCACAGGGAAAGTATGGGGAAATACTGCCATTTTGCTCTATAATTTGTCTACGTTGCCTGAATAGATCTGATGGCATCGCACTACTAGGAGCAAGTGCAGGGACAGATGCATGGTGTAGTAGTAAACATGGTGATGGAGCTGAAGAATTTAAAGGTGGTACCGGAGAGACATATGGAGGGGTGGTGGTGGGGGATAGGGGGGCCTGACCACACAGAAGAAGTTGAAGGTGTTGAACAAGCTGAAGAAGTGCCTGCTGCCGATATTCCTGCTTTGGCCTCTTCCAACAGCTTCTGACGCCTTCTTTCGGCCAATGACAACCGGGTTGAATGAATTGCCTGCAGGTATTTCCTCATTCCTGTCTTACCAAATTAGTATTATTTGATGTTCCCACAGGAAATTACCATGTTGAATAGGTTGCAGGTTGCCAGTTTGGAAATTACTTTTTCCTCCCCGGGTGGCAATTATAAAAACTCCCACACAATCAAATCTTTGAGCTTCTTCCTCCTCTCCACCTACTCTTTCTCATCTTGCATCCTTGGTTCCTGCTCTTCTTCTGCCTTTTCCAATAGGACAGGATCTTCTTGTTGAGCTATTTCAGTTTCTCTCTTAGAAAGACCCCAACCTTCACCTTTTAGGATCTCAATTGAAATGAGGATAAGGGGTGTACACTTCCTGTTTCCTACATTGGACAGAGTTCTAAGCCAATGAAATGCTGTTTTACATAAGTTAAAGTACCACAGTAGTATCTGGATAGTATCATTTTACAGTTATAATTCACAAACACAACCTATAGATTCACTGTTAGCACATAGATTATTACAAATCATATTTAGCCATGAAACCCTAAGCCCATAATTTAAATTTGGTGTGAATAATTTTTTGGTGTAAATAGTATTTTAAAAAATTACAAACATACAACAAAGTCACTGTGGTACCAACAAAATAAAAAAAACTAATATCATAATAAAGAACATTATATGGTAAATAATAATTTTTAAAAAATACACATTTTAAAGGATTAGCTATAGTTAGGAAGACTTCATTTAAAATTTTTATAGAAAATATAACTTAACTAACACAAACATTAGAAATTACTAAGTTATAGCTTTATAGTTATAACTTAAGGCTATAATGCATGCCTACCCTTAAACATCTGTACAGAGTTTTGTCAGCTCACTAGCTAGACTAAATTAACTATTACTCGTGCCTTCCACATGCACTGCTTATACCCTATCATATTACATCACTTTTCACATGTTTAATTATAGTCTTCATAAGAACACTTGTGACATTCGAAATTACATAATTTGTGTAAAGCCTGTGCATGGTAGAGGGCAGAGTTATAAATATATAGAATATGTGTGTAAGAGAGAGAGAAAATGTATGTTTTGTTATAATTTTTCAAAAACATTAATATGCACCATAACTGAAATAATTAAATGGCTACCCTTTTAAAAATAAATAAAATAAAAACTATTTAAATTAGAGACATGCAAAAGTTAGTGAGGGGGTAATTTCATTTTTCATTTATTGTTTAAAAATGACTCTATGCATTTAAATAATATTTTGAACATATTTTATAATTTAATACAGATTTAATTTGAGGAGCTAATGCGGGTAGCTTTTCCTTTTATTAGTTCCAGTATAACATTAATTATTGTCAGTAATTTTGCATTCATATTTTATATTCAAATATATGTATTTATCAAAAATAAATAAGCTAAAAATAAAGTTCAACCATCCTCATTCTGGAATTGATTTTGACTCTCTCAGATCTTGGATTTTTCCAACCTCAATTGATAGCAGAGGTCATTCAGTTTTGTTTCAGGCTTTAAGTTTGAAATGGACCACCATATCAAAAATGTGTACAAAGGTGCCAAATTCCTGCTGCATCTTCTAAACATTACATCTCAAAATCGGGCTTTTAATTAGTGGTAAAGACACAATCATACAAAGGAATGACCACTGCAATACCTCTCTTTTTTGATTTTCCAAAAAGCTTCCCTCTGGCCCGCACCCTCAGATCTGCAGACCAGCATGCTGGATTTCAAACACTTGCGATTTCAGCCATATGGCCCGTGGTGCCCACTCCAATGGCTTTCTTTAGAAACTTGCTGCTGATTCAGGTTATCATCCTTGACATATAATGCTCTCTGCCTAAACATTCCTACACCAGTTCAACATACTAAATCTAGAGATTGATGAGATTCCAAACCAAATACATACTGTGCTTGTAATGCTCGGATTCAAGAATGGGCAAGGGTTGAGCAAGTACTTTTATGGCAGCATCGCAAAGATCTGAAACACTCCTCATTGCAATGTGCTCCCTTCCTCGTCCTTTTCTGGAAAGAGCTAAAAGCAATACTTATTGTGAATTAGTCAAACAGAGTCTGTAAACTAACGATCCACCATTTAGATCTATGGGGCATATCAGCAACAACCGGCGATAATTATCGCTCAGCGCTCTTAACGTGAGGATAATTATCGCCGGGCAACGTGGATTTTTATCGCTGAGATAGCGTGCTATTAGCAACGCTTATCTCCTCAGCGATAAAAATCCTCCCGCTAACTGCCTAACGTGAGATTATCGCTGGAAAGCCAGCGATAATCTCACGTAGTGTGGCGTTAGCTTGCTGATAGGGACTCACAAACTTAGCCATGATATCCACCTTCCATAGGATATCATGGCTAAGTCAGTCCTGAAGCAGGCGTAAGGAAAGTAGCTATAACAGGGGTTATCGCTACTTTTCCTGACGCTATGCTTCATAGCGTGGGGCTTGATGATAGGAGAAATGTCGCTTAGCGACATTTCTCCTGTCATGTTAGGTCAGGAACGCCCACTTTGCATCTCATTAAAGATGCAAAGCTGGGCTTTAGGAATCCCTACGCTAAAGCAAGGTTTCTCGCGTTAGCGTGGCCTTGCTAATAAGGCGATAAAATTATCGCCGCTTTTAGGCCGAAAACGGCCGCAAAAGCGGCGATAATTTTTTATCACCAGCTTGTAAATATGCCCCTATAAAGGGAACTCAGTACAATGCACTTAC
Source organism: Triturus cristatus (assembly GCF_964204655.1). NCBI lineage: Eukaryota > Metazoa > Chordata > Amphibia > Caudata > Salamandridae > Triturus > Triturus cristatus. The sequence goes on from NC_140582.1 coordinate 95,738,089, forward strand.
ACATCGCTTCACACTGGTCACTATGCTGGCACGATTTTATTCTTATATCATGCCCTGATCTATTCCTAACCTTTGTTTTGTAATCTCTTTGTGCCACTGCCTACATCAGACACACAAGATCGTTGCTGGCTTAACTGCTTACATCACTCTAAGCCTGGAGGCTGCATAGGTGAGTTGCAGCAGCAAAAGCCACTCTCCTCACTTGTCTCATCCTCTCCTGAAAGCCATTTACTGCTACTGGAACCCTCCTATGCAGCCTCCAGGCTTCTGTCGTGCTTGATTGCTGCTCACTATGAGCTCACTGCTTTGCTCTGGACCCCACAGACTTCTTTCTTAAGGGTTTTGTATCACCACTACCCTCTTGTGCCTAACTTTCCTGAGTGTGCCCACAGATGAATAAGTTAGTGTACGCTCAAGTATCAGAGGTGCCTAGTGACTCAGGTGGTGACATCTTTTCAGATATAATTTCCCACATGCTTTCTTACTCTTGCTGCTTTGCTAATTTCCTATTAGCTAGCTCTTAAGGGAAGTGACTCCACCAACAGGAAGAGATCCTCCCTGTGAGAGTGATTCATTCCAGCAAAGGTGGCTCTATAGAATCTCCAGCAACAGGAAGAGGGACTCTGTGGCCTAGTCCTCCCCAATTTCCACCCCTGACTAACACTGATGTCTGATGAGGGCTTAGCCCAAACCAGTGTTTAATTTCAGCCGGTGGATTCCGGGGCTCAGCACATGCACTTATATGTCAGCACCGTCTCTAGTGGCAGTCCACCACATGGTGGCACTGTTTTTAATTTTGAGACCGGCACAACAACGGTGCTTATCAAGACAATATATATTGCAAATGAATAATACTAGCCTCTCACGTCATTATTATAACTTTGTGTGACCTAAAATAGTTTGAATTGTCACACTTGTGGAATGAGATAGTTAGGTCTTATGTTGGTAACGTCATTGGCAGCGCTGACAGGGACACGCTGTGTGGTGCAAGCTGCAGTGGCCTTCCGAGAAGGGCCCTCTCACTTATTTTTTACAAATGAACCCTGGTCCAAACGCCTGCCTTCCGTCCTACCTGACGGTGACTATACTGAATAATAAAAAGTCATATGGTGGAATCCAACCTAGGTAGCCATGGAATTTGTCGCCTCCAGCATTCAGCAGTGCAAGAGAAAGGTGCCTAAGAACATCTTTGGTTCCATGAACATTTACTTTTACAAATTAAACACTGGCAGTACCAGATGCCTTTCTTCCCTTCCCACAAAGTATTCATCATCATCACTCCCTCCAACCCAAATCCATTCCCCACCGCCCCTATTGTTCCAGAGTGCCCCCCCCCCCTTTACAATAATTTTACAGATGTCTTCCAATTACAAAATATGTTTATTATCATTTTGCCCTTCACTCAATGTATACTTACGGTATGGAGACAGATGCTCCCAGGGCACTGGACTATGCTATATAAATCTATAAAAGGAAAATAAATAAAATAAACAGCGTCGTTGCCAATGCACAGGAATTCGATTGGGCTTTCAGGCAGTAATAGCGTATTCCTGTCACACATCAGAACAATAATTGTTAAGCGACATTTTTTAACTGACTCTTTTATTTGGCTCCCAGAGCGCAGCAGAGATTAACCCCAAGCAAATCTCCTCATCGGCCACCGTAATCCAATCTGAGAGCCCACGCGCTGTTCTACCGGCGGGCCAGGAGCCTCTTTACAAGAGCTCGTCTGTCACAGAAGATCACAAATGCTATTAATTATGAAAGTGGGCTCTCTCTGGGCTTCGATGTCAGATGTCTCAGTCTGAAATAAGTTCCACCACCGGTCAGAGCCTCGTGTCTGAACTGTGCCACCTGACCTGCACCCGTGTTTTCAAGGCCGCTGTTGATTGTTTCCTTATCCACCTTGGAATCAGTTGGCATGGCAACAGCCCAGCGAGCCCTGGGCTTTGATGTTTGCTTTTGTAACCAGTGGCAAGGTTTCCATCCCTGCCTCTGGAGGAGATTTAGTAAAGTTCAGGCCTCCTGTTAGCGTTTGAAAATATCGTTTTCTTCTTTTGATATTGTGTCAGTTTCATAAAAGGCGAATGGCTGTGCGCATTATTGCTCAACTGTTTTGTATTTTCAAAAAATCTTTGGATCCACGAACTATTCGAAAGTTCAGTAAGGTTAGAAATTGCCTTACACTACAGGTTTACTTGCTGTTTTAGGGATCCTTTTCCTTGCAATTACTTTGCTGTTTGGTAGCCTGCATGATGTTACAGGGCAGTTAAGATATACACACTTTGCATGTTTCGGCTCAATTCTGGGTTAATATTTAATTACCTAAAAATTAGGCTCCAACCCACCGACACTGAGTTGCAGGCAGGCATGCCTGTCACAGTGAAACACTAAAGCCCTCATTACAACGTCAGGTGAAAACGTTCCGCCCAACACCGTCTCCGATTCGGGATCCGACCGACTCGCGGTCGGCGGTACCTACCGATCGATTACGATGCTTCCAAACACCGTTCGGAAGGGCTCCCATTGACTTCTATGGGAGCCTGTGTTCTGACCGACAACACAGGCTCCTAGGGGTAAAAGGGGTATCTGCGGAAAACCTTGCACCCTGTGGGGGGCAACCCATGGTGCCTGCCACACAGTGCATGGTCCTACAGGGGGGTACCTTGGATAACCCCGCAGCCCCCAACCAGAGGCCTCAGGATGAAGGGGGGCCTGCTAGGTGCCCCCAAAGTCGGGTTCTAACAGAATTTTTGTGACAGACCAAGTCGGAAAGGCTATCAAAATCCAACTTCGGAATTGGTTGGTCGGAAACGCTGTCCGTAGAGCTGCACGGATCACCTCCGACTGACTCGGATTGGTCCCGGGCGGATTGGATTCCGATGGACTCAAGTGAATGTGTTCCTGCACGGTCTAGGGGAATCCGACTGTCGGTTGTAGTCTTTCCACCCAACATCATAATCAGGCGCTTAGTATGGTGGGCAGCTGCCCCTCATACCAGAGTCCCTGTGCTTGGCATGGATTAGTATTTTGGATAATGGTTGACTGCAATTGATACATTCTAGGATTCTGAATCGCAATCAAGGGGACTTTATTTCATGCTGGGGACAAATAGCTAGCCCGCAGCTACTGTTAGAACCAGAGGTTCAGTACATCAAAAGTGCTGAGAGGTTTGGAGTCTTGTTCAAAATGCATAAAAGCTCCAGCGATGTAGACCCTTTTTAATCAGAGCTTATGATAAAGGATGACTGGGGCAGGAGAGCAGCTAGTGCTCGACATAGGTCTGCCGCTTAGGACAAGGATAGTTTTGGCAAGTTGAAGACCACATTTCTGCTGTCTAAGGACCAAATGAGGGTTTTCAAGGTCTAGGTGATGCTCTGTGAGGAAACATCAGTGGTCTCTAATGGCCAATTGAGAACATTAGGGGAGGTCTGAAGGACTCTGAGAGCAGACTCATAGATTCTAAGGATAGGCTGACTGAGGGCACCCCAAGTGTATCTGAGAGCAACCCTTGATTGTTAAAATACCAGATGTTGGTGTCTGAAGGCATGCAGAGGACCAGCTGATCATGCCTAAGAGCCAACAGAGATGTCCATTGGGCATGCTGGTAGCTGGCTCGTGGTCCCTAAGGCACAACTAGGTGTTCTGAGAATGGTCAGAGGGTGTCTTAAGGGAGAGTGTCTTATGGTTACGGGGGTCTTAAGGCCTTATGAGAACCTCTGAATGCAGGGTCTGGGTTTCTGAGGGACATCTTATGGGATCTAACAGCCAACTGGAGGTGTCGAAAGGTAGGCCAAGGGCTGAATGAGGTGCCTAATAACCCAATTAGGGTGTCTGTATGTATTTTATATTTTTATTGCCTTTACCCAAACTCTGTTTGCTACAGCTTATCAAACAGCTAACATACCTAATTAGGCAAGAGTGTTTTTATTCTTTAAGCAAAAAAGTAAGTTATTGTTTACCTTTCACTCTCTTCCTTGATTCCAATGCAAGTTAATTCAGAAATTACACTCCCCCAATTGTATTCTCAATATCTTCATTATAGGCATTCCCAAATAAGGACATGTGTGTGAGAGGTTTATTTGTGAGAAAGCAGAAGCATTTATTAATGTACTTTAATGCCAATGTCAATATGCCTTAATATTCACAAATACATTTTATGTTGAATGGTAATGACATTTCTATAGTGGCTTAACATACACAATAGTCTTAACATGCCTGCTATTATTTAAGGATTTCTGAGGCCCAGCATCCATTTTTTTGGTACTGTATATTTGCACATTTCCTGCAGTGTGTAGTAAGCATAGCCTTGTTATGAGGATTGGCAGCAACATGCGTACATTTCAGAAAATAGTGAATTCAGCAGTTGTTTTGTCGTGTAGTTCCTATAAATCTATATAAGATCAGCACGTTTAGACATAAACTAAGGAATTGGTGTCCAGACTGATTTCAGACACCCCCAAAGGATATGCCAGTCAGTAGACCAGCTTGCTCACAGGACCACCATAAGATCCATAACCTTACCACGGAGCGACTATGACAACTCTGAAACCTCAGGGAATGTTGACACAGTACAGTACTTTTCGCTCAGTCACTCATGCTCACAAGCTCTCAGAGAGATATACAGAATAAATGGTGGAGATGTTTTCAATAAGCATTTATTGAGCCAGCGTCATTCTAGTATAAAATATGTGTGCTGCAACAACCATTTGACAGAAACAGATGTATACACTTATAAGCACCATCAGAGTAAATAAAAGGTAGAATTCTACCATGGTGCTAAATCAATGAATATATGCAGGCATATAGATACATAACAGTATCATGAGTACTCCTAAGATGCAAACCCTAACTAGATGTACTTAAGTGTACCTAGCATGTATGTAGGTGTAAAGCCAAGAATCCCCATTAGGAAAGAGCCAACCCCATTACCTGATGGGAGAGAACGAAGGACCCCATGTTGGTCTCTAGTTGGACACCCCGCAAGGGATGTCAGACCAGTGCGTGCTGGAGTGTTTGCATGCAGGGACTTCAGCTTCTCATGTCAGCATGGACGTTTTTCCTCCTCTGGTTTGCCCAGAAGAGATTTGGTACTTATATATCCGAAAGGTACCCGCAGGGGTTCTACCTAGATGTGTCATGGTACTGTCGGCCTGTCGGGCAAGGATGATGATAGTGGTGACTTTTGTACAGAGTTATTATGCAGAAAATGGTAATCCTGTTGTGATACTAGTAATCCTCATGTATAATAAATGAGGCTAGTTTTCGAATAAAACCACATTTATTCAGCATCTAACTAGGTAAAAGGTCAGCACCAGAGCCTTTATGTAGAGCAAGGTAGGACGAATGTAGGTAAAAGGTTGTACAAATACCTGGGCCTATATTGGGGTACAATGGTGGACATGACACCCACTACTCATCCGACTGGATGACAAAATTAACAAATGCTCAAATATGCCTGGTTAAAAAGCATAAAAGATATTGCTAAAATATGAGTATATGAGAGCAAGAGAGAAATATAAAAAAAAAATGATGTTGTTGAATTCCAATTTTGGTTGTTTTGAAAAAAGACCAAATTGTTCCCAGCACACGGAGCACACGGAGAGACAAATGTTTATGTGTCCGTGTGGGAGACGCAACATCGCTGCTGCTTGCGTTCGCAGACGACGGTCCCTCTAACACCTCTTGGATCAGGTCAATAGAGCAAAGGTGATCTTCTCCAGTTCCCACAGCCGTTCCTGAGGAAGTACTTGAAGCCCGTGAGCCTCTGGTACAGCCGGTGTCCATTCCGACAGGATCTGAAGCATCCTGTGGGGGCTCTAAGAATACCAACATCAACATTGGAATGCGCTGAGGACACTGCAATACGTGGGCCTTTAATGGATCCAGTAGTACATCCACGTCCGGAGGCGCAACCGATGGAAGTGTTAGACATATGTTCAACATGCATTCGTATCTGCAGAATAGGCAGCGGAGCACAGGCAAGACGCAGTCAGCACAGACTGATCTAAATGATAGGAACCAATGCTTGCTTAGCTCCCAAAGCCAAGGTGTGCCCAGATGGAGTACCATGCATTCACGGACTCCTCGTCGCACAAGGACTGCTTTTTCCATCTCTTTGGAAACTGGACGTCCATTGTGTAGCAGGAAAATTAAAACCAGGATATCCACTACAAGTAGTCGGACCAATGGAAGCCCTTCCAAAAACGCCTCCTAATACGGGGTGTATAAATGCTGGAATAACTCCGAAGATCGTCGAAAGGTACATAATAGACCAGAACCTATGCTCTTAAATAGGTGTACTATCTAACTCGTATCAGACATGTTAAAGATACGATGTACCATTTCTCCAAAATGGAGCGGGAATTTAGTCCGGACTAATGCCTGTATCTCAGCGAAAGACCTTGCAACCTGGAGATCAAAATTCTCTCGGGCTGAGGTAAAGGCCAAATCCTTCTGTAAAAGTATGGCTTTCAGTCTGCTCAGAGAATCAAACTGTATAAGGGAAACATTCAATGAAGGCCATAGCGGTGCCTCCCTGACTGTGTGGGTCGGTGAAAACAATACTTGCAAACAACAAGTAACCCTGGAACTTACTGTGACAAGATATACAATGCCTGGCAGCATCCCACAACAACCTTGATCATTCAACATCAAATAACTACCATTTGAAAGCAGTTTGAACACCGAATGAATCACGGCAGCTGGGGATCCTTTCAAGTGACATGATAGGTTTGCAACCGAAGCATTACAAGCTCCATGAAGCCTAATATCCTGACAAATTGGAGACCCACTTAATGAATTCTCACAGTCTGAACCGCTGAGAAAGACTTCAGTGTCCCTATTCCTGCATCTAAGGCTGTATAGTAATTCCCAAGATTCATGTATGTATTCCTTACCCTACGCTTCATACCTGCCTACTTGGTGACACTGTAGACAGTATTGAAATTGGAATGTCATGACTGGTAGTGCAATATGGCCATTGATTAACCATTCTGTGGAGGGTGACTCAGCCACAGTGAAAGGTAATTGGTCCAATTTTTCAATGTTCTGCATTGTATATTTTGCATCTCTTCATGCCATTTCTGTTAGATGATATGCAGAAAATAAAGACGTACTGTTGATGTGTCACCAGGGCATGTGACCAGAGCGCAACAAGTGTAGTGTCCTGCTTAATAATAAAATGGACCGCAATTGCTATTGCCCATGCTGAAGAATAGACAAATCCTAGTCTATTATATCTATTGCAGAAGACACAATGTTGCCCAGAGAATAAATCCTGGATGTTAGTGTGGTCATACCATTGTCAACCACTGCCAAAGCCTTTTCTACATTAATCCTGTCAATCTCACACAATCTCTCTGCAGCTTCCTGTGGTGATATTTTCCATACTTCATTGTAAATAGTATATAACAAGGGTTTCTGACATGGCTTCTGGGGACCTAACAAAAAATCTCTTAGATCCATGTAATTTGAGAGTAAGGACAAGTGCCGTTTCACCTGGGACAGCATTGAGGTTTTTAGGCACATCTTCCAAACACTGTAGGAAGTCACCACCACCAGGTGTTCTCGTTGTACTTAGCGTTGGTCAGGCCTATGGATACTAAACCCTTTGGTGGTACCCCTAAATCTTGACTGGCACCTATTTGTGTCGATAGGCCATACCAACCATCCCTTCCAATTGGGGTCTGATGAATTGTATGAACCATCATAAAGAATGTTATTCAGTGTATCCTTTGATTTGTGGTTGATTTTGCCATCCCTCAATTTTTGTAGGTGAGGGAATCTGAGGTGTGTTAAAGTCCTTAATCTTGGCTAATCCAAGACAGGAAGTCTGTTGCACTGTGTTGTTCATGAAGATAATCTGCTTTGGTACGAGCCATGCTCTAAACAATGCATCAGTTCCCTTAACTTGCCATTCCTTAGTTCCCCAGACAGAATGTATGTCTATAGTGCCTTTCTATAAGTCAAAACCCTGTTCAGACAGTTGTGAAACAAAGGATGCAGAGTATATCTGTTTTGTGTTAGCAAGCATATTTTTCTCTGCTGTTATAGGTGCAACCTCACAGTAATAAGAGGTCGGGTCTGAAGTGTTAAACCCAGAAAAATAAGCAAACTGCTGTGCAAATGATTGCGAACTATCTTTTGACGGTGTTGAGCAATGTTCCCAATGGTGTTAAGCGAAAACATTACATGGGATTCTTGCTTTGTGCAAAAAATTATGACCACAATGTTGGTAACAATACATGGTGTTAAAATAATCAGATGTGTCATCATACAATTCATCATTATAGAATGCAGCAGATTGTTCTAAATCAGACAGCATACTATTCACAGTTTCAAAGTCCCAATCGTCAGACAAAGTACTGGAGGTGATGATATCATGCAAATAAATTTTAAACAAATGTGGTATTTTCAAAAGGTCAGTGGGACCAAATACATCATCTGAAACCCTATCCTAAACTATTCCTTCAAGAAATAGAACTGCTGTAATGCTCACGGACAGGTCTCTTTGTTCATGCTGAGATGATGTATGTGGTTTCAGGACTAAGTTCACATGTGGTACTGTGAAGCGTTCTGCGAGATAGTGTCCATTTAGGAGCAGGAAAAAGACATTGACTACACCTATCCAAAGGACTAGGAAAAGTAGACCAATTGCAATCCAGAGCTGTAGCTAGGGAGAAACAAAGTAAGTCTTTTTCAGCCAAAGGTAGAAATCCTATATTTTTTCTTTGTGGGAAACAGAAGCTGGCGGGGACTCAGGTTCACTTGGTTCCAGAGAAAAGGTATCAAAATCAATGAATGAGCCAGATGCAGTTTGATCTATCCTTGGGTGCTCTGCAGGTTTTGTTGAACTGGCTGATGACCCGTTTTGAAACATATTAACATAGATGTCGGTATTAGGCCGAATTGAGATCTGGGTTTCATTTGTAGCTTTTGACACAAACGAGACAGGTAGTAGTGTCTCCTAAAAAGGAAAATGTCCGCACCTTCACTGAGTATTCAATTGTCTTATAATTATAAGACCTAAAATATATAGGGGATTATTGTTATTTCTTTTCAAATATCACTATACGGGTGCTCGAATGGCCCAAAACACCTACTACCAAAAGGTGTTAACAGCACACCTGGGTGTGCAACCAAATTTCACAAAAAACACAGGCATATACAGCACACCGTTAACTGTTATCGAGATTCTTATGAAGTATATAATTCTTCGTCAACTATTGTATTGAAAATGAGAACTGATACACTGCGAAACCTGATGGTTGTCTATTTGGGCCCAGTTGTCTTTCTGGTGCTCGATTCAATGTTTATGCCTTGAAAAAGTCTTAAAAAAAGACGAAACACGTGTCGGCTGGCAAGTTGGATGCTGGGAAACTTTTATTCATCTATGACTCAAATAAAGACTGCTGAATAGCAAGAGGACCGTCTGTTTCTTCTGGAGCATTGTCTTGAATGATCTCATTGAACTGTGTTTGTCTGTGACGAAGAATTATATACTTCATAAGAATCTCGATAACAGTTAACGGTGTGCTGTATATGCCTGTGTTTTTTGTGAAATTTCATTTGTAGCTGTTCAATTGCATTAGGCATTAGTTCCATTCCATTGTTGGTAACTCCATCACTTCGTATAGTAGCATCTTCAAACCTTATTTATCTTTCAGTCTGAACTTCCTGTATGGTAGCAAGAGGAGATCGACGGCTACCCATGAGCCCACATGGCCTGCTATTTAGTATCGGCCACATAGTGTGATTTTATCAGATCGATGGAGACCAATCTATTTTCTTTTTTGCCAGCAAGAGGCAGAAGAAGTACTTTTCTTATTCCTTCGACAGCCAGGACAGGTACAGGCGTTCTGTAAGATGACCCAAATTCTTTTTTGTCCACAATCTTTTCTCTGACTAGGTCACGATATTTGGGACCCAGGCAGGTCTTGCCGGAACAGCTTTCACTTCCCCAGTGGCAGTGCGTTTTACTTGGACATTGCTTTGTAATGCCCGGAATTCATTGAGTTCCTGTAAAACAGCCAAACGATCATTGTTGTTAAATGCTTTTTCATCCGCCACTGTGCTGCCACAATCGAGGTCAGGTACCCACATTCTAGTTCCAAACAGGACCTCAGATGAAGTGCGGCCTCCTAGGTAACTTCTTGGCATGTTCCTAAGTGCCCTCTGGACCCCATATAGGTGATTGACCCAACTGCCACCTGAACCTAATAATCTTGCTGTTAAGGGTTAAGGATTGCTTTAAGTCCCGTTTTTTCCTTTCTGCTATCGAATTTCTCTCAGGGTAATACAGAGAAGAGTACCGCAAGACCACACCCAAACTCCCCATGGCTTCTTTGTAATCCCAAGTGCTAAAGGCAGGGCCACGGTCAGAATGTAATGTGCCACTTGTGCATGTCCCTATGAAGACTCGCAAAGCCTTTATAACAGTTTGAGCATCAGCCAAGCACTGGGGCCAAACTCACAGGAATTTAGAGCATGAATCCACTGTCATCATAATGTACTTGCAAGCCCCGCCAGATTTTAGTGGGCCACAGTGGTCCAAATAGACTCATGCAAGAGGTCTGTCTGACATCAGTAATGGTGTCAGTGGTGGACGTGCTACGGTGGAACCCTTCATCTGCTGACTGATGCCTCACTTAAGGACAAAACCCTTGGTTTGTTTCATAAAACCTGACCACCAATAACATCGTTTCACTAGTGAAATGGTTGCAGTAATACCTGCTTTTACTGAACCCAGAGCCTCGTGTGCAGCTAGAATTAAACCTAATCTGCGATCCATGTTTGGTATTACTCTAATCCTCACTCCTGGAATTTGAGCATACGGAATGTGTTGTGCATCTAACTTGTAGAGTACTTGAGTGGAAAACCTTGTGGCAAGGCCGAACTGTTATTACGTGCCGCGTTGACAGCTATGATTATCTGTCTGTCTATTCTCGTGCTAGAACGAGTGATTGCAGCAATGGCAGCAATTCTCACTGTCGCCTTGACGGCTTCATCAGCCAATAAATTCCCTTCAACGTGCACGCCATCATGCTGATGACTCAGCGTATGATTCACGTGAGCCTGTAGCAAGCCATTTTTCAGCTCTGCCACTTGTTCCCAAAGCAACTTGTGCTTTATTGTGCAACCTTTTGAATCTCTAAACCCATTCTGGCCCCAATAGTGTAGATATTTATTGTAAGACTGGACACAGTAAAATGAATCGCACACAGTAAGTACTGTACATTTTAGTGCCAGTATTAGGGCTTTTAGCTCTGCTAGCTGTGCCGTGCAATCTTCTAGAGACTGTCTTTGCGTACTGCTAGGACAGAACTTACCGTCCCACATACGTTCCTTTACAGTCGCACATGTGGCGCTTTATTGCCGTTTACTTCCTACGGCCAGCTGGAATTATGTATTCATACTGATCTAGAGGTATTATTTCATTCAGGAGAGGATATTCTTGTTTGTACTGTAAAAATGCTTGTGTTTTTAATGTAGAATCAAATTCGTAGTCTACATCTGTTGAAGTGAGAGAATTAGTCCATTGTATCCATCTTGGAATCAGTGCTTCCGTGCTTGGAATGCTTACTTTTGTAACAGCCTCTAAGGTTGGTACTGGAGTTACGACAAGTATCTGTTTCCCCAGAGCTAGTGCTCTTTCTCTCACTACTATAGTTTGTACTACTGTCAGTATTTTTTCAGTTGATCGGAAACGGATTTCAGCGTTTGTCTACAAAAGGGATTAGTATGGAATTGGTACCGTTTCACTTTCATTGAAGATTAGGTATGTGTATCCTGATTGACCCACTATTACACAGATCACCACATTTGTGGTATTTACACATGTGTTTAAGTGTTTGGAAGCTATCATGTCAGCTTGCAAGGAATTGAGTATTTCTGTGTGTTCCTGTGTCGAATGTCGACCTGAAAAATCAGATCTAATTAGGTCGTAGTAAGGTTTCACTTTTTCTGTGTAATGCAAAATGTATGTTCTGACAAAATCTAGGATTCATAAAATGGATTGTAAGTTTTTGGAGGTTGGAGCAGCGCAAATTTTTCAAAAAAATTAGCTGCTAGTCTTTTCCCTTCACTTTAGTGCTCATATCCTAAAAATATGACATTGAGATGGGCAATTTCTGATTTTTTAAAGTTAAATTTGTAGCCCACAGAGGCGAATCCTAAAATTATGTTGTTCACCCTGTTCAAATGATCTAATAATTCATCGCCTGTCAGATAAATATCATCTACATAGGACAATTCCTCCTCATAAAAATTTTGCAGTAACTCCGATACTCTTGCTGAGAACAACCTGGGGCTATACTTATACCCTAGGGGCAGTCTACAGAATTGGGGCGAACATTCTGTGAAATATCTGCTTTCAGGAAATATATTTTGGCAAAATAATCCATTTGAGATATCTAGTGTTGCATTATATTTTTTCTGCACAATGTTATTCATTAATGTAGCACTGTGTGCATTTTGTACTGCAAATGTTTTTGTGCATGTGTTCAAATGCCTGTAGTCTAAAACTAGACAGTATGAATTGTCAGGTTTAATTACACGAAACAAAGGATTATTAATTTATTCATAGAAGAGGTACAATTCTCAATCACACCTTGATATTTAAGTTGATCTAAGATCTCCATGACTTGCTTTTTTGCACCATGTTTTATTGGGTACTACCTCTGTGGAGTTGGAGTCGTTTTTTACTGGGATTTCATGGTGAGGTGATTCAGCATCCCACCCTTCATGATTGCGATTTAATGCAAGCGCTAATGCTATGTTGTTCATTAGTGCTGCGCTGTGTACATTTTGTACTGCAAACGTACGTGTAGCTGTGTTTAGTTGTCTGTAATCTAATAGTAGGCAATATGTGTGGTCTGGTTTCATTACTGGAAACAGAGGGTTTTTCATAGGAGGGGTGCACATTTCTATCACAATTTGGTATTCAAGTTGTGTGAGAATTTCTCTAATTAGTTTTTTTGCATCCTTTTTGATGTGGTACTGTCTTTGGGGCTGTGGGGTTGACCCCACTGGTATTACATGACATGGGGATGCGGTATAACATGCCAGCCAGCACTAACTCTCACTCCTTGGAGTAAGAATGTTTAACTCATTCTGGGGCTAGGTTGGATAAGGCATGTAAAATTATAGTTTCCCCTGTTGGGCAGTCCATGACAAAATCTGGTGGCCAATCCTTTTCAGACAAGAGATTGTCGTAGCTGAATGACAAGTTCTCCCAAAGGAGAACATTTATTGGGGGTTGTATATCCCCTTCAGTTTTGAGCTCTATCTTGTATAAACCATGTCGAACACTCACTCTCATATCCGGTGTTTCCACCTGGCTATAGTTATTCAATGCTACTGCAGCCAGACAATCCATCAGGTTCTGATAAACTATCATGACTTCTGCCACACTGTCCAGCAAGGTCAGAGCCCATTTCCTGTTCAGGAGCATTGTCCTCAATATACGTGGCATGTTTCACTTTGTTGCTTGCCTCTTTATTTATTTTTAATTGAGTCTTGTACATTTTAGGTTTGTCTTCCTTTTTTATGTAGTCAGATGAGCGTAGTGAGTCCTTCTGTTTCACCTACTCCGTTGATTTGTGCTCTGACTATCCAACTCTCTCTGAGCCTTTTTCAGATGATTCCAGAAAGGAACGAGATTAACGCGCATTAATATTCCAAAATCCTTCAGACGGATGTGCAGATTATAGCGCTTTTCAGTGGCTTCCTGGTGACGAGACCCACCTCGTGACTTAGACTTGTCTTTGTTTTTCTTATTATTCCACTTCTTTTTAGTTGAAGAATTGGGTGCTTGCTTCAAATTAATCTTTTCAGAATTACTCTTAATTTGTGGTTTACCAGGTTTGGCTCCTAAATTATCTCTATTCACTGTTGCGTAAGTTTCTGCTGCACATTTTGGTAAATCGCGCTCCTGCTTTCCTGGAGGCAAATCCTTTAGGCACTGGGATATAGCCAATGCTGCTGCTTACCCTCTAATGTTACTTAACATTATGGTGGACACTGCAGCAAAAATGCCCATCATTTTCATACCCAAATACAGGGCAGGGGTCAACCCGTACTCATGTAAGATCTGTTTAAACACTTCTGGCAAAACAGCTAATGAGGGTGTACCATGTGTTCTGGTATATACTGCAGCAAAGACTGTGCCCCAATTGGCACAGTCCTCTACAGGGGGAGCCATCCCCATCGGCAAGCATATGGAAAGACTCCTGTGCTTTTCCTGGGGTCCCATATGGGGAAAAACTGCTACAAGCTGACTTGTTTGGTAACTTTCACCATAACTGTATTGATTATTTCTGGGCTGATGCCGAGTGTAGCCAACTGTAGTTGTGCAGCTTGAGCAGCCCTCACAGGATTTAACGTCATTGATCGCATAATGAACTGTTTCAGACTTCTATACACTCTGACTAAATTAGTATATAGTGTTCATACTTGAGCTGCTGTTAAAGTAACAATATTTGGATTGGTGTGTTGCTGGCTAAGACTGGCAATGTAGCTCCCTCATTGATGAGAGGGGCCAAGCCTAACTAATTCTATTGTGTGTGGTAGAGCACCATCAAACCAATGCTGGTGTTCTTGGTATGTTAGTGCATTTCTGGATCATCATAAGCTGTGTAGTTATGTGGAATGTGAGTTGCAGTGTATGGCTTGTACCTTGTGTGGTAAAACAGTGCATTTGTTGGACAACATAAATGATGGGATGGTGCAAGTCTGATTCCCCACACCCCCTCAGGAGATGTTGGCCTATAGTCTTGCTAGTTCACAGTGCACCATTCGTACCCACAACCTTAAAGGGTAACAAATGTGTGTGCAACCTCAGAGCATGACAAACCTGACTCCCCAAGGAAATCGTGGTAACAAATCTAGAACCCTTTTGTGTATGACTCTCATGTATACCCAAAGGAAATACACAAGAAATACACACCCTGCCGTTTCAATATTTATTGAAACAGTGAGATTTTTTAATAGAATGTGTGTGCTACAATTACTAATAGAACAAAACATATTGGCATAATTAGAAATGCAAGAACAGTGGAAAGAATGAATAATTACACCATTGTGCTAAAACAATGAATATATGCTGGCCTATATGTAGTGTAATATAGTGCATTCCTACCTGATGCTCCCTAAACTAGTTTTGCATTGGGTGAGTGATCTGCCAAGAATCCCTGCTGGGTGATCTAACTACCCATTACCTATTGGCATGTATCATCAGGCTGTTCGTCTTTCTGTCGAGCGAGACATACCTCGTGGAGGTGACAGGAGTCAGCTGAGCTGGAATTCCGGCGTGCCACGACCTTGAAGTGTCAGCAGAGTGCTCCTCCGATTTTAACAAGAAAGAAGGTTCATATATATAATAAACAATACCCATGCTGGCATGTCAAAATCTTTGTCAGGCTGCAATTAGGTTTTGTTAGCTAGATAGCATCATCGCCTACGGGGCAAAATTAGTCATGAGGTATGAGCAGTGACCTTTATACATTGCACTGAATGTTCAAGGTGTCATGATAGTGTGCCTAAGAAGTTGAAGTGTAAGCAAATGCAGTTTTGGAGAATCCTACCCTGCACGTGCACAAATATATGTCAAAAGTCACTGTTTTGCAGAAAGAAGGCAACTTAAGAAATGTGAGCATGAAAATGGCATTGTTTCTAACCGGGCCACGTGACACTCTTGACATCTGCAGATCGATAAAATGCTTGATCCCTTCTCGTTGGTGGGGGCGGGGGGTAGGAAGGACAAAAGAAAATGCTCTGCAAATAAAATTAATGATATTCATAGTTCAGTGGACATTGATTGGGAGGAGGAAGTCTCTGTGCTTACCTGCACCAGCACAGGCTATGTGGCTACTACTGAATAATGCACCTAAGCCCACTTCCAGGTTACTTGACAGTCTGCTGGTCTAGCAGCTCGGATGCATGGGTGTGTCTGGCAGCCGATCACAAGCATGCTGGACCACCTAAATATTCAGTGCCACATCTGCTGCCACCACGGGGTCACCTTAACATGCTGTGGTCACCTGCTGTAGTCCGTAGGCTGATCTAGTCTTTGTTTGCCCCAGACTCACCCTCCCCACAAGGCAGCCTAGCTGCATTAGTGGCTTGCTCCACTCTGTAGGATAGAAGCAGAAATATGGAAGACATCACTTGGAGTATCGATTTAAACTTCTGCTCCAGTCGCCATTTGGCTATGCCCCTTCCGTGTAATGTCAGTGTTACTGTGCATCTTGCATAGTTTGTCTAATATCCTAGAATAAAATTCTTCTTCTTCCGTCCACTTCCAGGGGGCCTCACGTTATCGCAGTAGTTAAAGATTCTTGATATGATTACTCGGGTAGGGGAGCTGGGCTTAAGAGCAGACACAGAGATTCCTTTTAACAGAAAATAAATATGGATTGCCGTTGGGTCAAGGTTTCTCCACTATTTGGCTTGCCATTTTGCTTCAAATGTTCATATGAAGTGTCAAGATTACTGGGTACCTATTTTTTTCTTTGTACTCAGTTGCTGGGCCAGTAATCCTTCCTATGCCCATGGTCAGCCAGTAGGAGGCCACGTATTCTGAGGATAACTATATGCTTTATGTTTTGTATCAGCTGGTTTAATATTTAATATGATATAAAAATATCAACATTACTGAACAAATGTTGTTTACAGAGTGAGGAGAGTTAGCTTCTATATATATTTATCTATTATAACGGAAACCTATAAATATCCTTGTTTTGATATATCTAAATATGTTTATATAACTTTTAGTTTAACAAATCACAAATCAAAATTCTTAAATAATTGAGTTTGCGGGAATCCAAAAAAGAATATGGGAACAAAGTGGAATTAAAATGGAAGATGGAATGGCTTTGTTTTGATATATCTAAATATGTTTATATAACTTTTAGGATAACAAATCCCAAATCAAAATTCTGAAATAAGTGAGGATGCAGGAATTCAATGAAGAATATGGGAACAAAGTGGAATTAAAATGGAAGATGGAATGGCTTAGGTAAATGGGACTGTTTTTGAAGGTTTTTTAGATAATTGGAATGAGGGTCACTAGTAAATAGCAGAATTTCCGATCATACACGGGTTAAGCACTCCTGCAAAGATTACAGAATAAGAGATTGCTATAGATATTTCAGCTACACAATGCCCTAGATAGGACTGTCCGATATAAAGAAGATGGGAGCATTAGTTGGAGGGTATCTGAGGACAGGCCCTAAAATGTTGAGGTCAATTTGAATTTATAAGACGTTAGAATAATGTTGGATATGTTGAAAAGAGTGAGGTAAATGGTAAGCCTCAAAATTTGAAGTAACATAATCACTAAATATAAAATTTGATGAGAAGAAATTTGAAGACTGATGAGGCGAGATGGTGAATATGTGAGCTCGCTGCAGCTGCAGCTCTCTCTCAACTCTGTGCAGGTTACAGTATGAGGAGCGGAGAGGTGAGGCCTTCTCTCCTGTGACAGTAAGGTATGCGGGTGACTTCCAAGTTGTTCCCCGGCATTGGAACGAGTGTCAGAATTATCTGTGTGATTTTGCTGGTGGTGGAGCCTCGGATGTGGGTCCCAATCCCAGAGGCTCTCCGCCTGAGGGCTGTCAGGGCCCATAAACTGAAGTCTGCTCTTCACTGGGCCAGGTGATCGCTGCTGGAAGTATTGCCGGAATCATGGTGGCGAACAACAACAGAGCAGCCTGCACAGTGGTTAATTTGTGAAAAAGTAAGTGTTTGGGCTCTCGTCATCAGGCAGTTTGAACCAGGCCATTGCTCCTATCAGCGCCACCTATAACAGAACCAACTACTAACCATGAAACCCTACAGGTGTGGAAAGAATGTGGCGTAATGGCCAGAGCTGCTGACTTTGGAGCTGGGGAACAAGGTTTGAATCTCGGCAAGGCTTAACATCCTGTGTGTTATGTGTTGATTGTGGGGCATACCAATGTGGTTGTTTACTGAGTAGTGTTGTGTAACGCCCCCTCCCGGCGTAAGTCCCGATAGTCATGACGATGACGTAGGGACGGCGGAAATGGAATAAAAAGGCTCAGTGTGTAGTCAAGCAGGATGGTAGCACCACAGCATTGTGTTGTGTTGTGATTAATTACTTGTTCCTACCTTATGTTCACCAGCTGGAGAGGTGAACATAACAGTTGGCGACGAAGCGGGTGGTTCCCGCGTTTGCTGCGGCTCTGGATCCAGTTGCCTGTGGATGTGCTGTGACGGCCGGGGAGCGTGTCTGTCTGTGCTCCGTTTCTGCAAGTCCCCTGCTGGGCACTTCTCCTGCTGCACCTGTGCTCCTGGTGTGGCGCTCAGCTGCGCCGGTGGGGTCCTCTGGTGGTCGGCCAGTCCCGTCCAGTGCGAGGGGGTGTGGCCTGATATCTTATGAGCTGCAGCTGCTGTGGATGGGTATCCCTGACTGGGAGTTCACCGCCGTTCCCATGTGCGCTGGGCTGCCGCGGGCCCGGTGACTGCGGCAAGCCTCGAGGTCTGGGGCCTTTTCTTTACACGGTGGAGAGGAGTGGCCTGGCCTCCCGCAGCCCTTTGACCGACTGGAGCACAGGACTTGGTCTTCGTTTGACAGGCGAGTGTTTTCCTATTTCCAGTGGGGAAGGAGTGCATGTTGTTTGGAGCATCCATTTGGTCTCTTTTTGTCAGACACGTGCTTCTGGTATTGTTTGGAGTCCCCTCATATTTCATTACGGTGCCAGCTTATCGTGGCCAGGTCTGTTTTCCTACTGATTGTGCTGCCCAGACAGCGGCGCTAAGTCTACCTCCGGCGCTATGTCTGTTATTCTCCCTGTGAAGCCATTTCTGCTTAATGGCCCTCCTTCTACTCAGGCCGCTAAGTGGAGGGACTGGGTAGATCGCCTGGAGACTTACTTTGATGCCATTGATCTGGATGAGGAACAGAGGCGTCCCATGCTGTTACACTTAGGGGGCCGGCTATACACTGATTGGGTAAACCGGTGGTTGAGGCTGATCCGCCACACACCTATGTTACATGAAAACGGCCCATTTTGAACCGCTGGCGAACCCCGATTACGAGCGGTTTCTGCCACGTCAAGCCAGGCAGCTACCTGATGAGTCTGTTGATGCCTTTTATGCGTGACCGAGGGAGTTGGCGAGCACATGCATGTTGCCTGATGCAGCAGACGAGATCCAAGCCCAATTTATACAAGGCTGTTCATCTACTAAGCTTCGTGAAGCTATCCTGCAGGTCCCAGGCATGTCAATGGCGGCGATGCTGACCAGGGGCAGATCCAAAGAACTATCAAGGGTGCGGGCAGCCCATATGGAGGCATCACTCCCACAGGTGGTGAAGGTGGAGCCGGTCAATACTGTTGCTGCAAGAACCCCAGGCCGGAGGAAACAGAGGAATAAAATATCATTGGAACAAAGAACCTGTTATGGCTGTGGAGGACCATTCCCTCGCAAAAGTAAGTGTCCTGCATATGGAAAAAAGTGTTCAAATATTGGTAAGCTGAATCATTTTGCGAAGATCTTCCGTTCCGCACCTCTGCAAAGGTATCCCCGACCTAAAACGCTAAACCAGGTTTATACCAATGATAGTCAGGTTGAGGAAGGGGACATGGACAACGACGATGTAGAGGGGGCTGTTCACTTCATCCATGCCTTGAAACCGGGAGGTTCCCTACGGAAGCATATCCCAAAGTGCAGCGTGCTGGTGGAGGGCCACCCAGTGCAGGCCCTGATTGACACAGGAGCATCCATCAATATAATGGCACATTCAATGATACTCAAGTTACCCGTTTCACCGGTCCTGAGCCACTCTACCACCAGAGTCTATGCTTATGGGTCCACTGATCCTCTTCCGCTGGCAGGAGTGTTCACCGCTGAAGTGGCGCATGGAGCTCGATCAATAAAGACCAAAATATGTGTCACCAAAGGGGGCTAAGGCATGCTGCTGAGTTGCCAGATGGCAAAACTGCTCCAGTTTGTCGCCTTCGCGTCAGTGTGCATCAAGAGAGTGTGGAGGACAAGATGACACAGTTTGCAACGCTGTTTAAGGGTATAGGCTATTTAAAAGATCGCCTGATAAAACTTCATATCGGCGAGTCGATTCAGCCTGTGGTATTACAACACCGGAGGGTGGTGTTCCATCTTCGGACGAAGGTAGCGGAGGAATTGGCCAAACTTGAACAGACGGGTATTATTGAGAGGGTGGGTGGCCGACTCCCTGGGTGTCTCCGATTGTGGTGACCCACACACCCAAGCAGCCAGGAGAGGTTCGGATCTGTGTTGATATGCACCTACCTAACCTCGCCATAAAGCGCGAACGACACCTTACCCCTACAGTAGATGACTATGTGGTCGAGGTTAGTGGGTCGAGATGGTTTTCAAAGATGGATCTACGTGCCGGTTACCATCAGCTGATGCTGGACCCCGCCTCCCATGCGATCACCACGTTTTCCACACACGTGGGACTACGGAGGTACAAACGTTTGAGTTTTGGAATCTCAAGTGCTGTGGAGGTCTTCGAGGACACCATCAGGGGGGTCCTATCCAGCCTAGATGGTGTGTTCAACGTCAGTGATGACCTTTTGGTGCACGTCCCCACACTGAAGGAGCATTTTTCCCGCTTGAAGGCTGTCTTTCAACGATTGATGGAAAACAGACTTACTCTCCATAGAGAAACGTGTGACTTTCTTAAACATGAGATATCGTTTTTTGGCTATCACTTTTCGCAAGATGCAGTGTCCCCAGACCCCCTAAAGGTCCAGGATATACTAAGAGCTCCTTCCCCCATCAATGTAACTGGCGTAAGAAGCTTTATGGGGATGATGAATTACTGTGGCTGTTTTATCCTCAACCTCACGGATCTTACTGCTCCATTGACCAATGTTACTTGGAACTGGGGCCCAGAACAGGAGATCGCCTTTCAGGCCACTAAGCAAGCCCTTCCAGCAGATATGACCTTGGTGTATTTCAATCCAACGAAGGATTCAGAGTTGTCCGTGGATGCCAGTTCCACTGGATTGGGGGCAGTACTTTCTCAGTGCTAAGGCAGTGGGGAATGGCCCTGTGGCATATGCCAGTCGGGCATTGACGGCGATGGAACAGAGGTACTCGCATGTTGAAAAGGAGGCCATTGCCATCCACTGGGGGTGCCTCCATTTTCATTTGTACCTCTATGGACAGCCGTTTATTGTACACACAACCCCACAAACCGCTCATTCCATTGTTCATGGGGGTCATCATCCAAGCCTCCACCTCCTATCGAAAAATGGATTCTCCAATTACAGGACTATTGTTTCACTGTGGTATTTCGTCCTGGTACTCAAAATCCGGCGGACTATCTCTCGAGGCATGCCCGTCCAGCCACCCAGAGCGAGCAAAAGGAGGCCGAAGACACACTAGAATATGTTTGCCTAGCCGCCACTAACGGGGATGAGTGCCTCCAGCTATGCCTCTCCGCTATGATATCCGGGAAATTGGGCATTTTGTGGGACAAAAAGGAGTATTGCACTGAGGATGCAAGGTCTGCGCTGGTGTCCCTTCACAATGTAAGGGGTGAGTTGATTGTGTAATTCCTGGATGTCTGCACCAGAGGGTGGTGGATTTGGCACACTTGGCTCATCAAGGGATCGTCAAGATCTCTCTTGGGGAGAGGAGTTGGCCTAATGGCTAGGGCGGTCGACCTCGAATCTGGGGAACTGTGTTCGAGTCTCGGCAATGAAGCTGAACATTCTGTGATTCTGGGCAAATCACTGAATCTCCCCGTGCCTAACAAAAATGGATGTGTCCTCATGTAACGCAACTGGTGCTCGTGTAAATTACTCTGATACCCGATACCTTCTGGTCAACTTTGCGCTATATAAAACTCTGTTAAAAAAAAAAAGATGACATCCAGGCTACGGTGCAAAGTGTGGTTTCCCAGTCTGGAGGCCCTTGTGGAACAAACACTGAAGTGTTGCTCACTTTGTCGCGTGGCCGGGCCTGCTGATCCGCCCGCACCCATCATTACGGAGGTGATTCCACCGTTTTCCTGGCAGTGAGCTAGCGCTGATTTCAGAAGTCTCCCGGATGGACGTCTTATGCTGGTGGTCATTGACGATTTTTCTAAGTATCCCGAAATTGAGAGTATGGAGTCTACCATGGCCTTCCAGACTATTCCTCGTTTTGAAAACCCATGGATTGTTTAAAGAACTTCGCACCGATAATGACCCTCCTTTTTCATGTCAGGGCTTTGCGGAGGATCTAAAATCCAGGGGAATCCGTCACCGGAAAGTTACACCCCTATGGCCCCTGGCCAATGGAGAAGCGGAGCGCTTTATGCGCACTCTTAACAAGGCTATCAGGATTGCGGTGGCAGAAAGACAGGAGTTGGATTGGGCTTTATATGGTTTTCTGAGAGAGTATTGCATGACCCCTCACTCTATCACCCAAGTGAGCCCCATGTCTATGTGCATGAACAGGCAAATGGGTGATGTGATTAAACACCCCGAGGTTGTATCTGCAAAACAAGAGCTGGTGGCGGACTGACTGCAGCAACGCAAGCTGAAGAATTATAAGGTATCAGTTGGGTGTGGAGCGAGATCTAGCTCCCTGAAAGTGGGGGATGCAGTCATGGTGAGGAATAGATACCTTAGAGGAAAGTTTAGCCTGCCTTTTGAGATTGAGCCATGGATCACCAAGAAAGTGCAAGGGACCAAGGTCACGGCAGAGAAGATGGGAGTGACCATCACCAGGAATGTGTCATTCTTTAAGGCCCGCCGGAATCCTAGCAGTGGTCAGGTGGGGGACTGTGTGCTCCTGAGTGAGCTGGAACTGGGATCCGATGATGAGTTTGGAACTGGGGGGGGGGGACATGAAAGTGCCGGTTCTCCTGATCGGGGGTTGCCACTGTCTGGACAGGGAGATACTTGTCCACATAAGAAGTTGCCCATTGGGGCACCTGAGCGTGACCTGTTACCCGCCAAGAAGAAATCCAGGGGCCTGAGTTTGGTGTACGGCGAGGGTGTGCTTAGAGGTACCAGCTTCGTCCTTGCCCTGTCAGGTCATCGCGTCTGAAAAACTTTGTAACATATTCACTTCCATTTATGAAACGATCACTCATTTTCTGGTTGTATGTTTGTTTTGGCGCTGTGTGGTGGTAGTTGTTGTATTGGTTTTTTTTTGGTTCGGTTTTTTCATTTGCAGGTTTTGGAGGAGTGTTATGTGTTGATTGCGGGGCATAACAATGTGGATGTTTACTGAGCGGTGTTGTGTAACGCCCCCTCCCGGCGTAAGTCCCGATAGTCATGACGGTGACATAGGGACGGCGGAAATGGAAAAAAAAGGCTTGGTGTGTAGTCGAGCAGGATGGTAGCACCACAGCATTGTGTTCGGGCGTGATTAGTTACTAGTTCCTACCTTATGTTCACCGTCTGGAGAGGTGAACATAACAGTTCAGAGGAGATCTCCCATCAGAGGATAACAACTCTAAAACTGACAGCTCCGGGTTAAGCAAAAACCTGAACTTTTCTCATGAGGGGGGGAGTTTCACTCCCTCACTGAGGGGTCAGAGTCCATCTGTTTTAGTCCCAGCTGCAGCGAGGCTGAAACCAGTGCCTACATATCTGAGGCCAGTGAAAATAGTTTTTCAACAGTGCCTGAGACTGCAGTTAGGTGGCGGAAACATCAGAGGAGATCAAAGGGGAAAGCAGCAATCTCCACTTTAAAGAGTGATAAAGAGCCCCAAGCAACAGCAGCTCTAAAATGAGACTACTCGGCCACTCAACAGTAGGCCTGGGCTAAATTTCCGTTCCGCTCGCGGAAATTGCGATAATTTGACATTTACACGTTCCGCGGAGAGCGCAAAAATGTCAAAATTTCCGCAATACGCATTTTACCGGAAATTTTTTGCTTGCTCACGCTGTAAAATAATACATTCTCGCGTGCGCGCGATCGCCTTACCTGAATCCCCGCGTTCGCCGACAAGTTTTCCCGGTCCGGTCGCATTCTCCAGATGTTGGATTGTTGGTAGCCATTTGCGCTGTCTCGCGACAGTTCGCGCCCGCAGTAACATCATTCATCGCGCGATCACGTCTTTCTTCTCGCGATCATGCACCGCGAGACAAGTGAAAACAAGATGGCCGCGCCCGCGAGCAACCGCATGGGTAAGTTGGCGAGCCGCGACCACGCAGAAAAAAGCGAGAACGGGCAGGAAAAAAACTTCCGCATCTTCGCGATATTTCCGCGTGTTTGCGGAGATTTTTATCATTTTCGCGATAATTTGCTAAAGTGAATTTCGCAAATTCCGCCCACCCCTACTCAACAGTTGCATCGAAAAGGGGGAGGAGATGAAGTCGGGGAGCCTTAGTTAAAGCTTATCTATGGCTCAATAAAAGAACATCAAGCGGAGACACGGGCCGAGAGCAGAAGGACCCAGCTGGCGACTAAAGAACTACAAGGAGCATTAAAGAAGGTAGCTGAATCTTGTGCTGATATTGGAGAAAAGCATAATGCTTTTGTAGAGAGTACTACGATAGTTGAGACCGATGTTGAGATCCTTAAGGGGCATGCAGAATCCCAGGAGGCACAGCTAACAGACATCATGGAAAATAGAGGAATTTGAGAATGGCCAAAGACTGAATAACCTACGATTCCTTGGGATAAAAGAAGGGGCTTAAGGCAATGACTTTAGAGCAGATATGTTGGATCTCCTCAAAAGTGCCTTGACTGAGCTTTTATCCTGGAACTGGAAGTCTGAGGTGCAGAGATTCCACAGATTTCCAATAATGCTCAAAAATCAGGGGCGCTTGGCTGGAGCAATTGAAACTCGACCTAGGGCAGTCCGGGTCTATTTAGGGAACTTCTTACTTAGACAGGCAATATTTGAATAGGCTCAGCAAGATTCCCAGTGATATTATAACGATATGTCGTTTTTTGTGCATCCCGATATTTGTCTTACCACGGTGGAATGCAAGTGGTAATTAAGACAATTGATTAAGCCTTTCCAAGAGGTTGCAGCTGAAGCCTTCTTATTTGCCCCTGCCCTCCTAAAACCCATTGTTAAAGACAAGATTAGAACTTTCACCTTGGCGATCCAGGCTAAAGAGTACTTGAATGAGCTTGCTCCATTGCGCTGAGGAAGCCTCTACAGGGACGTGTACTGTGCACCTTGATTGAACTGTGGCTGGGTGAGGGTACAGTTAACAGAGGAGGACACCCCTTACCCCTTTGTTGAGTAGGCGCATGATGTATGATGGTGTATGCTGTTGAGCTTTCCAAATTAGGGGGCGACTAAAATTGTATTACAATAGTGGGGCTTGTTGATGGTTCTGTAATATTTGTAACTTGGTTTCTTTTTACATTTCTGGGTGGGGCTACGTGTTTTCCCTAACTTTTCTGCTCATAGCTTTCTAGATAAAAGGCTTTTTTTGTACAAGAGATGGGGGGGGGGACTGCGGGGGCACACATGGGACCCTTTACCCAGGCCATGGGTGGCCTGATTACTTCAAGCAGTTGGTGGGGCAAAGGGTTTGGGTGGGGATGGACAAGGGAGGGGGCCGGGGGGTTATAGGGAGAGCCAGACACATAGGGTATGGGAAGAGGGGTTGGATTCCAAGAATGAAGGGAGGACATTGGAGCGCATCAGTAGGGAATTCTCTGAGGGTATGATAGGTGGGTTCCTCACCAGAATGGTTTACTGGAGGCATTTTCACCATGTCTAAAATACGTATAGGCAATATTAACATTTGTGGCCTGAATGACAGGACCAGAGAAGGAGAGACGTTGAGGATCTGAAAGTCCGGAATGCAGATATTTATTGCCTTCAGGAAACACATATCAACAGAGCTAGTAGGAATCTGTTGGAAACTTTAGGTCTACATTTAATAACAAGCACTACTCAGGATATGAAGACTAGAGGGGTTGCTTTACTTGCAAAAAGTAAGGTATGTGTTTTTAGCCATAGCTCTGCAGACAAACACTGCAGGTTGGCAATAACAGAATGTTGGTGTAAAACAGGTTCATTCATTCTATGCTCATTATATGGCCAAATTCTGGACAATCCAGGCATTTTTGATTTCATGTCCGTACAGCTAGCGCTTTGGCCTGCACCCTATGTGTTACGCGGGGTTCTTTATTTTAACAGATCTGCCAGCACTCTGGGGGTCATAACTAGTAACTATGCAGGACATAAATCACGGGTATTCTGAGCCCATAGCAGCCTTGAAAAAGAGGTACGTCCGGTGGACGTCTGGACCAAGCTAAAAGCACCAGATCCTGGCTATACTTATTACTTGGCTCCCCATGGCTCTCTTGCGCAGCTTGATTATGTCTATATCACACCAGATTTATTGAAAGGGTGCCAAATATAGTGATTCCCTTTAGTTATGTCTGATAATATCCCTTTAGAAATTGAAATTGCTCTTGAAGGGTTTGCAGAGTTGGTCCTTTGAGAGAGGTCTCCTAGGTAATCCAGCTCACATAGAACCCATGAATGCATGGATTCCAGAGCTTCTAAAGTTAAATTGAGGAAGTGCCCAGTCTGGAGTCGTCTGGGACACTTTTAAAGCAAGAGTTACGGGAGAAACTTTCAGGTTCAGCCCGAATCGCCAGAAGCAGAATCAAATACTTATTCAAGAATTATATCAACAACTTAGTAGGGTGGAAGCTCAGCTTGTTGTGGCAGTATCTGTCGGGGCTGCCCCCTCGTCTGCTCAACAACAGATAGCCATAGCCAAGGCCAGACTTCATGAAATCACAGCTAAAAAGACAGCAGAAAGATGTCTTGTCAAAAGGCAGAAATGTTATGAATATAACAAATGGGTGGGCATATTCTAGCAGTATGGACTCAGCAAAAGGTGTCGACAGGCTATATTAGTGAAATAAAAAATGATCTGGGGGACCTAGTCTCGGATCCTGAAGATATATGAGAAGATTTCCGGGTGTATTACGGTAAGCTATATCAAGCCCAGCCTCCCAAATGGGAGGAAAATATAGAGCAATTTCTGAATCTGATTGTCTCGGATAAAGTTACCCCGGAAAACCAGGACTTTCTGGGGGCTAATTTTTCATTAGCTGAAATACAGGCAACCCTCCAAGAACTCCCCACTGGGAAATCTGTAGGGTCTAAAGTTTAGACATGCAAGAGACGTGGAACTCCAATCATACCTTCGTGGCCTTCAAAAAAGTAGCCAATGGAGCTGCAAAACAGAAATCCTGGATGGCCAATAAAGCAGCACTGGCAAAGAAAAAACACGGCTGGATGGTACTGGCCACGTATGAGAGATGCGACCCGCAACCGTATCTAGTTAACTACATAACACCATCCACGCAACAAATGCTACTACGACTACGGCTGGGAACCTACACCACAAAAGATCAGATCCCGGCATGGCAGCAAACATGGCCAACAGCGCTGTGCAGCTTTGTGGTCTCTCCGAGGAAACCTTGATTCATGTCCTGTGCATCTGTCCCTTTCTGAGTAAATTGAGACGGTATTATCTCCTACAGATATTCCGCCTTTTCCAAATTAGAACATGTCGGTCGGCAGCTATGTTAGTACTGAACAGCCAACAGCTGCAGACAGCTTGCAGGGCCACCAGATTTTTTCAGAAAGCGAGTCTCCTTCTGCTGAAAAACGAAATAAGAGGTGACCTATCGGGAAAAACCTAAAGCCTTATTGGAATAAATGACTTTGAAGATAGAAAATGAAAGTTGGACTATATTTCTCCAAAAAAAAAAAAAAAAAAAAAAGTCATCATTCCGCAAATGCTTTTTTAAATTATTTATTTAAATGGAATAAGCTCTTTTGAATTTTACTCTTTTGTAAAGGTTTTAATTAACCATACACAATAAAATTTTACTTACTTACTGTAGGAATTTTATGGAATTTTCCTACGGAATTTTATAAGGTTTTTTATTGTAATATTTTCTGATATGCAGGAGTTTTTTATCCAAGTGCAGAAAGGTTAAAGGCCCCCTGAATCACGGTCTACTGCCAACATTGTTGTCTTTCTAAAGAAATCAAAGGCACCTTATGATCTGGCCTCTTTTAGGCCAATAATGCTAATAAATAGTGAAGCAAAGTTATATTCTGAAATACTGGCTGGGCGGCTGGGTCATATTATTTCCAAATTGGCATCTACAAAACAGCGTGGTTTCATCCCCAGGCGGGGAACCACTGACCATATTCGCTGGGTGATCATGCTCATAGATGCAACTGATTTTGCAGACGAGCCTATGGCGGTGGCCTGTTGGATGCAGAAAAAACATTCAACAGGGTTGCCTGGGACTGTCTATGGAAAGTCATGGGCTCGTTCGGACCAAGCATGCGCTACATCAAGGCAGTCCAGGCAATATATCACAGACCTGTGGCTCGGCTGCAAATGATGGAGGGTCAATCTGGGCCAATATGTATTGAGAGGGGAACTAGACAGGGATGTCCTTGTTCTCCCTTCCTTTTCGCGCTTTACATTGACCCTTTTGTTCGTATGCTCGAAACGATTCAGTCATACCGCCAGTTAGACGACATGGATGGGGGACAAACATTTTAGCCTATGCAGATGATATTAGCAGTGGTAACTGCAAACTTGGATGCGGCGATATGCGTAATTTCAGGAAAAATTGGATTTGTTTGTGGGCTAATTGCTGAACAGTAATAAAACGCAACTGGTGGGGAATAGGCAAATTGTAACCCAGGATCCGCGGGTGGTTGAGCAAGCAGTTTATCTGGGCGTTAGTATAAGCACAAAGCTGAACATTAAAGGCGAGGGGAAACACGGCCCCTATCCGAGCCTGTTAAGGGGCTAGTTCAATGACTGTGTGCCGGGAAGGGAAGGTAAGTCTGCTCTCGCCCGACGGGAGCTTTAACAAGCATTTACAATGCAATGGTCTCGGCAATATTATAGGTAGAGCTAATGGTATTGCTCATTATTTTGTTATCATTTTTGTATCCCTAAATAAATGGCATTGTCATTTCTATTGGCATTAGCTTTTTTTGCATAAGTGATACCTATTGTATTAGCAGAGAGAGAGTGAGGTAGTGAGATAGAGAGAGAGAGTGAGGTATTGAAATAGAGAGTGAGGTAGTGAGAGAGAGTGAGGTAGATAGAGAGTGAGGTAGTGAGATAGAGAGTGAGGTAGATAGAGAGTGAGGTAGTGAGATAGAGAAAGAGTGAGGTAGTGAGGAGAGTGATGTTGTGATGTAGTGAGATAGAGAGAGAGGTAGTGAAAGAGAGTGAAAGTGAGTTAGTGAGATAGAAAGAGTGAGGTAGTGAGATAGAGAGTGATTGAGGTAGTGAGTGAGAGAGAGTGAAGTTGTGAGATTGTGAGCTAGAGAGTGAGGTAGTGATATTTTGAGAGAGAGAAGTTGTGAGATAGTGCCAGGCTCCGAAACAAATATAGGCACTGGGGTTAGGAGGAGAGGGTCAGGCACTTCATATCCCTATGGAATCATGGGATAGATGGGGCGGGGTTAGGATGGTTTCAAGCAGTAAGCACGAAGCAAGAGACATGCAACCTGCTAATACCACGTGAAATAAAATCCATGAACTTCACGTGCAGAAAATAGGGTACGTAACAACCTATGCTCTTTTCTAAAAACGTAGCACTTGGAATTGTGAATGTACCACGCCAGACCAGGTGATACTGCAGACTCTGCACTGAGTCAGTATATTTTAAATATAACTATCCAATCCTCGGAAACTCAAAGCCCCATGCGTAGAAATCCCCTGCAGCTTCTACTGACTACGTTTTGGCCCAGTAACATGTATGAGTAATTAGTTAACTTCTAACACTGAACAACAAAGGAAGATAGAGCGAGGGGGATTGCTAGTGGCAAGATCGGCCTCATATGACTCCAGAAGTCAAAGCCAGCGGCCAGGCACCCAGCCAACAGTAGGCCTGACAAGTAGCAGCATCAGGGAAACAGCCTCTTGAGGCCCTAGTATGAGGGAGACTGAGACAAATGCACACAAGAGGCTAAGAGTAATTCAGTGCGGTGTGTAGGTCATTATAAAAATAATCTTCAGAGTTATACTGAGTTGTCATAGTGAGTGGGGTCTGCACAAAAGCAAATATTTCTACAAGGGCATTAATGAAGGTTCTAGACAGAATGGGCCCGATTCACAGAATGAACTTAAGACTAAATCCTAAACTTACTAGTTTGTGGTATTCACAGAATGCACTTACTACTTTTGGTAATCACAGAGTGCACTTACTACTTTTGGTATTCATAGAATGGATTTACGACTACTAACTTTACGTCCGCACTCGGGCCGGATATTCCGGCCCAGAGGCGGAGCTTCCGGCCCGGAGGTGGGGCTTCCGGGCCGGAGGTGGGGCTTCTGGGCCGGAGGCGGAGCTTCCGGCCCGGAGGTGGAGATTTCGGCCATGGCTAAATCTCCGCCACCGGCCGGATTCCCCACCTCCGGGCCGGAAGCTCCGCCTCCGGGCCGGAATTTCCGGCCCGAGTGCGGACGTAAAGTTAGTAGTCGTGAATCCATTCTGTGAATACCAAAAGTAGTAAGTGCAGTCTGTGAATAACAAAAGTAGTAAGTGCATTCTGTGAATACCACAAAGTAGTAAGTTTAGGATTTAGTCTTAAGTTCATTCTGTGAATCGGGCCCCATTTATTTAGAAGGTACGAGATTCTCACAGCCGACCGAGTTATCTACCCATCGCAGGCGCATTGGAAAGACAATTATCTCATGGGCAACACCCCCAGCAGGGTTATTTATGCTATTAAAAAAAAGAAAAAACACAACATGTTCGCCGGGAGAGACTGCGGTTTGAGAAAAATAATTTTCTGAGCAGCTAGGGAAAAAAACGTAATTAAAAAAACGTGTTTGGCTTACTGTACTCGTCAGTTATGTAACGCCAGTAAACAGGTTGGTCACGCTCATCAACAGGGACCAGTTCGGCACAAGATCAGACCACGCGCCAGGCCATCAGCATCACACTCATCCATCTAATCCAATGTAGGACATTCAACAACAGACTTGCAACCAAATACGCTGATCCGTCCACAATCGCACTGTACAGTTTGAGTACTTGAAAAACATAGAAACTGACAATGTCGTGCTAAATAACTTAACGTAGAAAGAAGGTCTGGACTACCGGTAAGAGCTACTTTTGTGAGCAGAAAAGACTTGACATTTCTTGCGACTTGTAAGAGTCTGAAACACAATATCTAAAGCTGCAATTCTCCGTAAACTAACTGGTCTCTAGGCACAGCCGTGAACTTCATAGGAGGCAACGTTTATTGATAGACTCTAGCATCAGTTAATAAACCTTCAAAAGCGAAGACAGGTCGCTGGGAGCCGGAGGGCGACTAAAACCCACAGAGAAAGACAGTTAGCGCGCGCGTTTGCCAAGGGGATCCCAGCACAGAAGGAAAGGTGGTGCAGTTACAGGCAGCACATCTGATCCGAAAGGTCCATGCATATGCACGAGACTCCAACCGAGAGCTCCTTAAACAGCGCAGAGAAGACCTTGAAGCGCTTAAAGGCGACCCCACACAACTGTGAGCTGGCCATGGAAACCGTCGAGAACCCCCGCACACTGGTTCCAGCACCCTGCATTAACGGCGTAACAACATCACCTGGGGGCGAACATACAGGGGCCTCACAACCCTTGAGTGGGGTCCCCATTCAACCCCAGGCCAATGAATGAATATCTGTGAGCTACGGAGCACATGGGCCCCTCTTGACATTCTGCATGGGGGGGAGGGGGGTGGTCATTTGCGTAACGCCGCCGCCCCTACATCTCCGACGAAGGTTGCCACATACTTGGGCGCCGTCAAATGGCCCCACACAGCGCCCACTGCAGCTGCCAATCACAAGCAGGGTGGAGCGAATGAACTTGAAAACCAATAAAATAAAGAAGGGGAGGGGACAACACAGGAGCTTGAGTTTAATCAGCAGCTTGACCGAACACGTAATGTCGAGATTTAGAGTAGAACTGGAAAACTACGACAAGTGATCCGTATTAACCAATCCACAGGGGTATAATCAAAATAGTAGTCAATTTGTTTCCTTTTATATTTTAGGCACCGTAGGAATTAAGCACAAGCATTGGCATAGCCAATAAGACTGGCGACATTTCATTGTTAATGCACAACACAACAACTGCGCCACAACCTACGTGAGGAGAATGAAAGCAGCGGCGCCAGCCCGGCAAACAACAAACGGCCCGTGGATGCGACGCTCGCAGACGTGAGACAGTGCAGCAGCCGAACACGGTAACGAAGAGCAGGGGGAGAGGACGCCATGAACACCGCCGCCTTTCTCCGAGGCGAAGAAGAAATGCCTCGGAGAAAGGCAGCGTCGTTTCCGGATTCGGGGGCGTGTTTTTCTGTTCTCTCCTCTTGCCATTGGCTGGAGGAGATAATTAGAAAAGTTGCAAAAACACGCCCCGAATCCGAAAAGGACGGGGCCTGTTCGGAGTGACGAACCTCTTCTCCAATGGCTGACCAGCATTCAAGAGGCCAGCCAATGGAGAAGAGGGGAGAAGAGGGGCGGGTTCAAGCCCCTCTTCTCCAAGTCATTATCTCTCGCGAGCGAGACTGCGCAAGCGCAGCCTTCGCTAGCCGAGACCTAAAAATGCTGCCGCCAGGTGGGAGGAGACATGTGTTTCCCTGCCTGTGCTCTTGCAGGCAGGGAAAATCAGATTATTTCCGTCCCGTATGAGCAGTAAAAACCACCTACTCACCCTGAGTAGGAGTAATGCTAGCTCCCGCTTCAACTGGGATGGGTTCATGGGGTGGGGAGCAGGCGGGCTGTGGCGCTCTCCCCGCAGCCCCCAACATAGTGTTGTAGTTACCCACATGAGGCCTCGGGTGAGGTCCCCGGGGTCACTATTGACTCGGGGAAGGCAGCCCTATACCCCCCTCCCATTTAGTATTTGTTTTGTTACCAGGCGGTGGGGTACCTAGGCCATTATATTATCAGTGGTAACTGCAAACTTGGGGGCATATTATCAAGAAACGGCGCTAAAATTATCGCCGCTTTAGCGGCAGAAAATGGCCGCTAAAGTGGCGATAATGGGCTTGATAATATGCCGCAGAGAATTCCAATAGAAGCCCATATTCTGGAGTCAACATGGGCTTCTATTGGAATTGTACGCGGCATATTATCAAGCCCATTATCTCCGCTTTAGCGACAGTTTTCTGCCGTTAAAGCGGCGATAATTTTAACGCCGTGCTTGATAATATGCCCCTTAGATGTGGCGCTATGCGTTATTTCAGGTAAAATCGGCTACGTTTGTGGGCTAATCGCTGAACAGTAATAAAACGCAACTGGTGGTGAATAGGCAAATTGTAACTCAGGATCCGCGGGTGGTTGAGCAAGCGGTTTATCTGGGGGTTAGCATAAGCACAAAACTGTACCAGACTGTTAAAATCAACATTGCCCCGATTACTGGGAAAGCTAAATGGGATTTTGCTAGATGGAACAATCTACACCTATCAATCGTGGGCCGGTGTAATATTGTTAACATTTCTTGCCCAAGGTTCTGTATTTTGTCTGTGCAATTCCGCGTGAGTTTGAAAAATCCTGGTTTTAAATAATGGATGCCATGATCTACAGATTTATTTGGTTTTATGATAATATAAGGAGGGTGAAAAGGTATCTGTCTCTTCCTAGGGAGAGAGGGTGGTGGGTGGTGGACGGCTGGGCCGGCTGGGCCGGGTGAGCCCTCCCTAACCTTAAGCTGTGTCATCTAGCTGCTGCCTTTCAACACATGCGTCCTCTCGTAGAAAGTATTGGTGGTGGACATGGACCTGAAGAGTATGTACTTTCCATTTATGAGCTTTTAACTGGGGTGGGGGGGGGGGGCCATGGGCTGTTTATAAAAAAATGGTTGAATCTAATTATCATAAATAAGTTTGGTTTAAGACGTTAGTTGCAGCTTTTAATTGGGCTGGCTGATGGAAAAAGGTTGGGGTAGGAAGGTTTAATTGGTACACACCCCTACAAAGGACTAGGCAAGTCCCAGACATATTCTCGGATGCCTGCTTGCTAAGGTGGGAGAGACTCGATGTCAATGCACTGAAACTAGGAGATTGTTTTCCAAAGACCTAATTTGGCATCGTTTGAGGAGCTCCATGCCAGATGTGATATCAGTCCCTGGGATTTCTTCCAATACTTGCAAATCCGTGACTTTTTGCACAAGAGGACTGGGGGTATTGCTGGATTTTCTAGGGCACTATTGTTAGATTTGTTGTTAGGCAAAGATGAGTGTACGATTAGGCAGCAATACGCAAGTTTGACTCCAACATTCAGGATGATTTAGAGAAACATAATATTAAGTGGAAGCAGGGACTTGATTCCAGGGGTCTCAGTTTTTACGAGTCCCTGGAATTAAACCGTACTTTACTCAGCTCCTCAGGACTGCAGGTGCAGCACTACAAAACAGTCTTTGATTTATATTTCACTCCAGCAAAGATCACTAAGTGGAGGAGGGGGGGGGGGGTACAGAGGGTATGTGCTGTCCATGGTGCTGAAGCAGATTTGATCCACATGTTTTGTACATGCCTTCACCTGGATGCATTTAAATTTGAGATTGCAAAATGTCCGGACGAAATCCTCTATACCAATCCTGTTCTGACCCCACAAGCTATGCTTCTTGGAAAACGGGAGGCGGGGGATCAGAGTTGGAGACTCCTAAGTATATGTCGCATTTGTATCACTTTAGCATGGCTGGACACATAGCCCCCCTCCTTTCAGAAATGGCAAGGGCGGTTTTGGGCATTTTTTTACGTAGAATCTGCACAGATCTGGTTTGAATCCATCATAATTTTTTAGCTCACTTTGCCACCTCAGTTCAGACCCAACTATATGCAAATCAGTCTTTACCCTGTGCCTCATGGAAACAGTCCAGCCCCAGCTGCTAAGCCAGGTCTTCCCTGAACCGGAAACAAGAATCCTGGGACCGGTTTCTGGGTAACACCCTTCATCAGCCAGGCTAACTTGAATCCAGTCGCATGGTCAGGCAGAAGGGGAAGAAAATCTGGGGTCACCTTTCAGACTGGGTTAACTCCAGCCAGCCGGTCCCAGGCTCCACCTGTTATGGAAGTCTTATGAAATTTTAGGAAAACATCTATGCAAGAGAGACTATGTTTAAGCACGCTTAATGCTCATGCATGAGTTTAGCATTTCAGAAATACCATGAATTGGATATGGGCTCTGCATAGGTGGTTTGTTTCAATCCTCTGAAGATTTATATATTTGTTTCTCTTTCGAATTGTTGTGATGCAATTATATGTGGTATCATGTTGCTCGAGACTCATCAATCTATGTATTAGATATATTTGTTCCAATAGTTTTCAGATCTATTATGACATGATTTCTGCTCATATGTTTTTACTTAAGCTTGTGTTTTCTCCTCGTGATTTTGGTCAGCATATGCATTTTCTGGTGAACTTTCATGTATGATTCAATCTCAGCTGTGTGTGCCCATACTCCCCGTGTGTTTTTTGTAATGAAGTAAAGTATTGAAAGCCTTTCATACAAAAAATGTAAAAAGAGAAGACATCTGAATGTCATTGCTTTATAATATTTCTGGGCAATTGAGTGATGATGCCGATGAAGATGTTAGAACAATGCTGGATATATTCAAATGAGTACTATGATTGGTATTTTGATTAAGGGGCTTAAAAATGTAAAATGTACATCAACTAAATAGAAAACTCGATAAGAAGACATTTGGATGATATTTTTGGAAAATATTGGTCAACGGGGTGTTGATGTATAATGTAAGTAATGTAAATAATGAAAAATGTTTTTGCTTACAGACTCACATATAACCACAATTTAAAAATGACCTTGGCAGTCATATGGTCAGTTATCCTAATCAAGGCATGAATTAAAAGTTGCCTGAGCTATCTGATCATAGTCGATATCTCTAAGGTTGACTGTGAGAAGAGGAACCTTTGCAAGAGAATATTACAGGAACCCTATATTGTTAAATAGAGAACCACAGACGTCTGCACAAGATTCTCCCTACCAAGTGTTATTAATATCAAGTTAATGAATGAGAGTTTGCTTGGGTTAGGTTTTTATTGTGTAAACTGTGAACTAGATGTGTTTAATGGATTATATATTTGATAAAATAACCTGGAAAACTATTGGACAGGGTTTTCTACAATACTTAGTTGGGCACTGTGCTTCAAATGTTGATGTGAACTGTCAAGGTTACTGTGTACCTATTTTTTTATTTCTACTCAGTCGCGGGCCAGCAAGCCATCCTATGCCCATGGTCAATCAGCAGAACACTGTCTCTCCAGGTATTTTGCACCCAGCTCTGGAGGGCTAAGTATATAACTTTGTAGTCTAGTCCACTACTTTCTTATCTCTGCCAGTTCCTTTTTAGGTCGTAGCCTACCAGACAGCTGGCAAAAGACATCTTGGGGATTTGCAAAAAGTTGACCTTGGAATGCATTCCACCCATTGCGTACCATTGGCTTTGTGGTTTGTAACTCCCATTTTCTGGCTTTCTATTTCCTGGCTTTATTTGCTTTAGGCTGTCCAGCTCGTGTCCGTCGTCCTGTTGCCGAAATGCTTGTTTACTAGCTGCTACGAACTCGCTCTGTAAACAGGCCTTTGAATCTTGATTTTGTTCTTATCTTGCCACATTTGCTGTGCATTAAAGACAGAGTTCAATTATTAGCCTGTGCCTTCCAGGGAGCATAGTGTTTATTTTATTTTCCCTGACTTCAAAGTGAGAGGATTTATCAGACAATCATGCTGGCCAGCAGGGTCTGCTCGATGAAGACTGTACAAATGTTATGTTTTTTTCTTGCACACAAAAAAATGTAAATGTCTGTAAATGAACTGTGCTGATGATCAAACCAATACATTGGGTGATGACATTCCACACATTATCGTTTTTGCGCTGTATACTTTTATCAGTAAAACTGCATGTGAGTGCAAATGTAATGGTCATTTAAATTGAAGATGTGTAGGTGGTTGTTGGAGGTTCATACTCTTCGTATTCATGCAATGATTTGTATGGAAATAAAGTTCATACGATTCGTTCGTTGGACAATAAATAATCGCTTTATTGTCATGTGCAGGTAAGATGCTGGTGCAAAACGAAAAAGACATCCTCTCTAAGACCGCAGAGACCACGCAGACTATAGAGATAACCTTGACCTTGAATCACTTCTCTTTGACTTTAGCTGATAGAACTCGCCTTGAAAAAGCCCCCGGCTGTCTAGCCTTTGGACGAAACACGTGTTGGCTGTTTGTTTTTCTTTCCCTTTTTCCTTTTGCACCAGAATCTTACCTGCACATGACAATAAAGCGATTATTTATTGTCCAACGAACGAATCGTATGAACTTTATTTCCATACAAATCATTGCATGAATATGAAGGGTACGAACCTCCAACAACCACCTACACTATCTCTCTTCCAGTGGCTTTTGGGTGTAGCCATTTGTGAGGCACGTATCAACAACAAATTGGGTCTCTAAAAGAAGTGCGTAGATCCCTTTTGCACACCCTGGTTTTACCCTGCACCAATAAATTGAAGATGTGTTGTCTGTAATGGCAGTACACCACCATACCATGCATACTCCACGTTACCCCACTCCACTCTACTCTGCACCATTCCATGCCACTGAACTCTACTCTGCACCACTTCACACTACGCCTCCCTTCTCTACTCTACACCACCCCACTCTACTCTCTGCCAATGTAATCTACCCCACTCTACTCTAGTATGCACCACTGCACTTTTCCCCATTGAACTCTGCACCACTCCATGCCACTCCACTCTATGCCACCCTACTCAGCAACACTACACTATATGCCACTTTACTCGATGTCAATGCACTGTACATCACTTTAATCAAAATCAATGCACTCTACGTCAATCTACTCTGCACTAAATCACTTGATACCACTATACTCTACGTCACTGCACTCTATGCCACTCTATTCTACTCTGCGTCACTGCACTCTATTCCACTCTATTATACTCTAAACCACTGTACTCTGTGCCACTGCTATCTACGCCACTCTACTTTGCACCACTGCACTCTATGCCACTCTACTCTGTGCCACTGCACTCTGCGCCACTCTACTATATACCACTGCACTCTACAACACTATACTCTGCAGCACTGCACTCTCTGCCACTCTACTGTATGACACTCTATGCCACTGGACTCTATGTCACTGCACTCTACATCACTGCACTCTAAGCCACTCTAACCTACTCTGCACCATTGCACTCTGCGGCACTCTACTTCATACCACTGCAATCGCAACTTCACTCTACTCTAACGCAATCTACTCTGCCAATGCAGTCTATGCCACTCTACTGCACTCTGCACCACTCCACACCATGCCACTCCACATCATGGCACTCTACGCCAATGCCGTCTACATCACTTTACTCAAAATCAATACACTCTATGCCACTGCACTTTATGCTAATCTACTCTGCACTACTGCACTGTATGCCACTATACTCTACTCTATGCCACTGCACTATACGCTGCACCACTATATGCCCCTGCACTCTACGCTATGCCACTCTACTCTAAACCACTGCACTCTATGCCAATTCACTCTACACCACTTTACTCAAAACCAATGCACCCTTCGCCCCTGTACCTATGTCAAATACTTTGCACCACTGCACTTTACACCACAATACTTTACAACATTCTACTCTATGCCTCTGCACTCTAAGCCACTGCACTCTGTGCCACTCCACGCTATGCAACTCTACACCATTGCACTCGAAGTCACTGCACTCTACGCTACTCTATTATACTCTGCCCCACAGTACTCTACATCATTGCTCTCTACCCCACTCAACTCTGCACCACTCTACGACACTGCACTCTACGACACTGCACTCTACGACACAATGCTCTGCATGACTGCACTCCACACCACTGCACTCTATGGGCCCGATTCACAGAACTAACTTAAGACAAAATCCTAAACTTACTACCAGTTTGGTATTCACAGAAGGCACTTACTCATTTTGGTATTCACAGAAGGCACTTACTCATTTTGGTATTCACAGAAGGTAGGAGTCCTAACTTTAGGACTCCTAAATGCCTTCTGTGAATACCGAAAGTCTTAAAATTAGGATTTTTCTCAGTTTAGTAGTAGTATAGTTAGGACTCCTAACTTTAGGACTCCTAAATGCCTTCTGTGAATACCGAAAGTCTTAAAATTAGGATTTTTCTCAGTTTAGGAGTCCTAATGTTAGGAGTCCTAAATTTAGGACTACTAATTTGAGAAAAATCCTAATTTTAAGACTTTCGGTATTCACAGAAGGCATTTAGGAGTCCTAAAGTTAGGAGTCCTAACTATACTACTACTAAACTGAGAAAAATCCAAATTTTAAGACTTTCGGTATTCACAGAAGGCATTTAGGAGTCCTAAAGTTAGGAGTCCTAAACTTAGGACTACTAAATTGAGAAAAATCCTAATTTTAAGACTTTCGGTATTCACAGAAGGCATTTAGGAGTCCTAAATTTAGGACTCCTAACTTCTGTGAATACCGAAATGAATAAGTGCCTTCTGTGAATACCAAAATGAGTAAGTGCCTTCTGTGAATACCAAAATGGTAGTAAGTTTAGGATTTTGTCTTAAGTTAGTTCTGTGAATCGGGCCCTATGTCACTGCACTCTATGGCACTCTACTGCACTCTACACCACTCTACTGCACTCTACGCCACTGCACTCTATGTCACTGCACCACTCTACTCTATGCCAATGCACTCTACACCACTCTACTCTGCATAACTCCACTCTTATGCTTCTGCACTCTACCCTGTACCACTCCACTCTACTCTGCACCGCTCCACTCACGGCTTCTTCACTCTATGTCACTCTACTCTGCAACACTGCTCTCTCCACCACTGAACTCTACGCCTCTGTACTGTGCATTGCTCTACTCTATGTCAGTCCACTCCACACCACTCTAATCTACTCTGCGCCACTGCACTTTACAACATTCTACTCTATACCACTGCACTCTAGGCCACTTCACTCTACTCTGAAACAATCGACTGTATGCCACTTCAGTCTACACCACTCTATTCCACTCTGCGCCAACCACTATACGCCACTCCAGACTATGCTACTCAATTTGATACTGCTGCACACTATGCCACTGCACTCTACACCAATGCTTTCTACATCACTTAACTGAAAACCTATACACTCTATGCCACTGCACACATACCAATCTACTCTGCACCACTGTACTGTACGTCACTATACTCTACAACACTGCACTTTATGCCAATCTACACCATTGCGCTCTGTCACTTTACTCTACACCACCTTATGGCACTGCACTCTACACCAATGCACTCTATGACACTCTACTCTTCACCACTGCACTCAATGACACTCTACTTTGCATCACTGCCCTTTCTGCCACTGAGATCTATGCACTCTACTCTATGCCACTCTACTCTGTGCCACTTTACTCTATGCTCCACTTTTAGTCAATGCAGTCCACGCCAGTCTAATCTACTGTTCACCACTATGCTCTACGACACAGCACACTACACCACTCCAGTATAGGCCACTCCACTCTACACCACTCCACTCTGCAACACTGCACTCTATACCACTGCACTCTACGCCACTGCTCTATACCACCCCACTCTACCCTGCACCACTCCACTCTACACCACTACACTCTACTCTGAAACAATCTACTCTACGCCACTGCACTCTATGCCACTGTACTCCACTCTACACAGCTGCAATCAATGCTGTGCCACTCGACTCTACACCACTCCACTCTGTGCCACTGCACTGTATGCCACTCTACTCTATTGTACGCCACTGCAATCTACACAATGTCACTGTCCTCTAAACCACTGCACTCTATTCCACCTAACTTAAAGCCAATGCACCCTATGCCACTGCACCTACGCCAACGAATTTGCACCACTGCACTTTATGTCACTATACTCTACAACACTGCACTCTATGCCACTGCAGGATACATCACTCTACACTGCTGCTGCACTCTATGCCACTCTCTTTTACTCTGCACCACTGTACCCTGCACCACTCTAGTGCTCTCTGCACAACTTTACCCTGCGCCACTCTACTCTGTCCCACTCTACGACCCTGCACTCTACGACTCTGCACTCTATGACTCTGCACTCTGCACTCTGACACTCTACTCTACATCACTGCACTCTATGTCACAGCACTCTATTCTTCACCACTCAGCTCTAAGGCACTCTAATGCAATCTACACCATTTTACTCTAAACCAATGCACTCTGCGTCATTGCACTCTACAACACTTCCCTCCACGATTCTCCACTATATGATGATCATTAAACTCTGCTCCACTGATTCTCTACTCCACTCTAAGCCACTCCACTCTACAGCACTCCACTCCACACTATGCCATTCTAGGACACTACTCCACTATGCGAGGCACTACGAAACTCCCTCAATGCCACTTTACTCCACTCTATGACAATCTACTCTGCTGTACACCTGTCTACTCTACAAAACTCTACTCCACTCTATGCAACATCCTTTGTGCCACTCCACTCTGCACCACTCCACGGCACTCTATGCCACTCAACTCTACAACACTCTACTCAACTCTGCCACTGTGCTCCACTCTGCGCCACTCAACTCTATACCCTTCCACCCAACGGCACTCTGCTTCCTCCACAACCCTCTACAACACTGTACGCTTCTCCATGACGCTCTACTTCACTGTTCTCCTCTCCTCTCCATGTCACTCAACTCTACTGAATACCACTCCACGCCAGTCTACGCCACTCCATAACACTCCACTCTACTCCGCTTTACAACACTCCTTTCTACGCCACTCTCCTTTACCCTACTAACTGTAAGCCATGCTGAACAGCAGCTACTCTGGTGTACAACATTGTTAATACATATTGGCAAAGCCAATAGCTCTTGCATAGGCGAGACCTAGTTGCTTTGCCACAGCTCATTCTTTTTTCTCATTCAACTGGTGAATCCCTTCCATTACTTATAATTGCTAGAAATGTAGTCTGCTCTGTCACTCACCCTACTTGGTTCCCTGGGTTTGGTTAGC
This sequence comes from Triturus cristatus, assembly GCF_964204655.1. Taxonomy (NCBI): domain Eukaryota; kingdom Metazoa; phylum Chordata; class Amphibia; order Caudata; family Salamandridae; genus Triturus; species Triturus cristatus. The sequence continues at coordinate 95,780,127 of NC_140582.1, forward strand.
TAGTAGGCCGCAATTCACTTCGAAGCTGACTCTCCGAGCTTGTGCTGTTTTCTGGCCCTAGATGGGCCCCGAACTCATGATTTCTCAGAGCTGTGTTGTCACACTCTATTGGCTTTCAGTGTCTGGAGTCAGATGATGCCAAATGTTAGGTTTTGGGATTGGATCACCATTACAGTGCAGCAGTCTAGACTTATGTTCAGTCACCTCCCATAGCCCACCCTCCCACAACACTAAAATGTAACTTAGATTTGCAAAATGTGCTCTGGCTCTGTCTTCTAGTTTCTTGATGGAATTTAACCCATCTCTCTTTCATATCTGAGTGTTCTCATCTCTTTATCAGTGGGGTAGTTATTGTGTTATGGGCTATAGTGAAAGGAGGGAAATGGACCCCTGACTGCAATTTGAACTTTGAAATACTGCAATAATCAGGCTTCAGTTGGTCCCTTAGGACTCTGTGCCTCGTGCCACTGCACCTGCCGCGCCAATAGAAGCTACCCTCCAACCTGAAGTCTTTACAGACAAGTCCCCTTTCACCTCAAAACCTGCCTCTTGTGTAGAATATTTTTTTCTGCTGACAATTAGCAAAAATGTTTTCAGGTTTCCCGGGTTAGTGGAGGACACTAAAGCAGTGTGTTCAACATATTTGTAGGTCATACTCTTAAGTAATAACAAAGTAAGGATCCTGGTCACACCGAGTGTTTGAACACACTGCACCCATTGTCCAGATATGTGGACTAATTGAGAGTTTTTTCACATTGGATGTGGTCACCCCTCCATCGATTGTCCTTCACTGGTAGAGTCTAGAATGCTAGAGGTGTAAGAGGGCTCTTCAAAAGGAGGGAGGAGGGGTTGGAACTACTTGGGAACACCCACTGGGGTGGTCTTGGGTGAGGAAGGCCAGGAAGTTATACATCTGTGTGACCCCCATCTAGTGGGGAATGGGTGTACACTTGTAACATGCCTATATTTTGGCCAGACATCAGTATAACCAAGATGATGGAAAGGTCAGTGCACCTATTACCGAGATAAAATTGGTCTCAAGTGACTGATTTTGAATTGGCTTAGGGTGAAGGGTGGCCTGCTGCTGGTCTTTGCCTTTTCGCTGTACCGCGGGGTTGCTCACATCTTTGCGCTTTTATTTGCTGGAAGGGTTGTGGGAAGAAGTTGCTCTCTGTAACTCTTTGGCATCAGTCTTTTAACTTTGTCTAATGCCACAATGTCGAGAATTAACATTCTAATGACTAGGGTGTTTATCATGTTACACTGATAACATAAACAGGAACTTCTTATGACGTTAACACAATTTTGTCATTGCTTCACACTTTGCAAAATATGTTATTAATTGCTTCTAGTGTTAATGTCTACCCTGTCTTATCTACCATACATCAAAAGCGTACACCCCCAAGTTATTGTACTCAAGTTAAATTTGTCTGTTAGTTCACCAAATACTTCTGAGGTTCATGGCTGACGTAACAAAATAGGCCGTGGGTGCCTTTCTATCACATAGTGGCCATGTCTTCCTATGTGTGTGAAAGATACCTGAGTGTATTTACTAAGCTCCTGAGCACAAATCCTTAATCTACACTGAAACCAAAATTTAGACCTCAAGTTGATAGAAGCTGAACACCACAAATTGGCTGTTTCTCTAGAACAAGACTGTAAATCCATTATCTCAGCATGAACATAGATGGGGAGCTTACTTCAATAAATGGGACTCATTTGTGTCCTGAGGAGTTGTACATCCATTATAAAAGAGCCTGCATAAAAATCAGCTTGCAATAGGACAAGACACTGTGGACATAGCAGCATGGATCACGTGTCTCTTAGTTTGTACGTATTGCAAACCTGTTCTTAGCTGTAGTGGCCATATTTAAAACCAAATAAATGCTGGTGTAATCCGGCCAGGCTACAGCACCCCTAACCTCCAGGGCGGGGCTGAGTGTTCATCAGTGTATAGAAAATGTTATATAGGACAAAGGGGACTACAACGTGTAGGATTCACATTCCATCCATACTTCTAGGCATTTTATAAGAGTACTTGGTTTGGAGAAGCACAAACTCAGGATTCAGAACGTAACACAGTGGATAGAGTTGGTTTTAGTAATAAGAATGTATTTCTTTATTTTAGGAATCCTAACTTTACTACTACTAAATCCCTTTTGTGAATACCGAAAGTCATAAAGTTAGGATTTTGTCTCAGTGTAGTAGTACTAAAGTTAGGAATCCTAACTTTACTACTACTAAACGCCTTCTGTGAATACCAAAAGTACTAAGTTTAGGATTTTGACTCAGATTACTTTTGTGAATCGGGCCCTAGGAGTCCATTTAAGGGGCCATTGGTTTGGGAGATTTGTGGGAATAGGGAAATGGTTCAGGTCAGAGTCCAAAGGAAGGCTCTTCAAAAAACTGGTAGAGAGCGTTCAGCAAGGGAGTTCAGCATGCGGTCTGCAAAGAAGTCTAAAATCATCTGTCCCTTGATCCAGGGCAATCGATAAGTTATAATACATAACGTTTATTGTCAACTCCCCTTTTGGTACATCTTCAATAGTAATACATTGTATTTGTTTCAAAAGTCTGTATAGTTGCACATGATATTTACAGTGAAACATTGTAGGAAAGTCACACACTTAACTTGGGAACATTGTCTCAGTCCCACACTGTTGGGTAAAGACAACAGTCCATTGTTTGTCTACAGAGTTCTCATGTGCTCATCACTGGAATCCATGCCCAGTCATGTATCTATTACTTTTCATAAGAAATGTAGCTATTCAAACTAACAGTTGGTGAGAATGCCTGCAAATAAAGCAAGTCAGCGACATGCAGAAACTCAATGAATTCTCATGGGACCACGATTTAGACATTCAGTGTAAAAGCAGCTAACTTAAACATTACATCTATAATCACATTTAATATGCATGCACACATTTAACCATATACGTATATAATATTTCTTTAGTACTTTAGTCCACTAAAACATATAGCAAACAATGAACTTGGATGACCGTAAGCATACTTGGAATCCACATTCAAAACTATATACGTGTGACATTAATACATACATTGATGACATTTTATTGTTCAACCTACATTAACATTCTGCACATATAGGGATCATTTAAAGCAATGAACAACATTTCTAGCAGATGCACAGACGAAATTGCACACATTTATGAATCAAATGAAAAAGCTTCAGCAATTAAAGGAAAAGTATGGTTTAAGGTGAACTACACAGTACAAATGTCCCAATATTCAGTATAATGCATATTATTTCTCATAAATACTTTTAGTGGTAACAATCATAAAATTGAATCATACATGTCAGTCTATTTATTAGCAAATTCATTTCATTTATAGACATTTTTTATTAATAAAGATGGATTCTATGTTAACCTTCAAATGTATTTCTCTCGAAATTAGCATAAAACTTTCAATGTGCGATCTAAAACTCTACGTCAAGATTCTCTGCATCAGCAGCATCAAGTGTAATGTGTCAGAATTATAAAGACATACAGGATTCATGTGCAAAGTGAACACCCATTTTGTGTTTTAAGAGAGGATCGTTTTTTAGCTTTGTGATGTGTAAAGAGTGGGCAACTTTACGCTACACCAATCCCCCCTCTGATGACGAATATAGCCATCACATCAATCTCTTATCAGATGTTCAGATTACAACTTTGTTGTCTTCATCATTTTCCTTCAGGAATCCTCCAAAAATGTCATGTCATCATTAAGTTTACTCTGTTTCTCCTCAAGTTCTACATCTGCTCTCTTCCTCTTCACTCCATTTTTCACTTGTGCAAGCCTACACACTTTCAGTGTCACAAACAAAAGTAATCCACAAAGTGCAATTATCACTAAGGGTCTCAGGATACTTCCGACAAGTCCACTTCCAGTGTTACCAAACCATCTGCCTAGAGCCAAAAATCCATTCCCTGTTGCTTCCCAAGCACCTGTAGCTGTTAACCCTTTTGAATCTTTCTTCAAGTCAGTGATGTTGCTAATGTATTTCTTGAGGTCTTTACTTCCATCTGGCATGTATTCAACATTGTTGAACCTTTAATGTCCGGCAGACTCCACCCTCCTTCGCGAGAAGAACATCTAAAGTAAGTCTGTTCTGCAAGACCGTGGATCTAATGGCAACCATTACTGTAGCCACAACTAAGAATCCTCCAGCTGTACTGGTTGCTAACTCTTCAACTACAATAGACAGCTTTGTAACCATGTGTGAATTGAGTATCACTCCTACAGTTGGAATCAAGTCACCAAAAATATCACCTATGATTTCACTGGCACTCGCTCTCCTCTTGGTTCTCACTCTTTTCCTCCTTGTGGAATTGTCAATTGGGTCCACATGATAATCCTTTGGAGAAACTACTCCTAAATACCACGTTCCATACCATCTCTCGGGTAATCTGTGAAATACAATCTTCCTACATACATAATAGACTATCGGAAGCACAGAATCTCCTCAATCCAAATATAATCCCCAATTTTGTCAAACTTCAGAAGTGTGCTCACATTCACTCGTTCCTACAAAATTTATGGCAGTTGTGGACACCTCCTAAACCTGTACCTAAGGCAACTCTTTAAATCCTTTAGACAAGGGGTAGTTGTAACACTCACAATGTCAAAAGCTACCATATGTCTAATTCATAAACTGGGCAAAGATCCTAAATTATGTTTGGCCTTTAGACCAATAGGCCTTTTTAACATAGATTTTAAGATTTACACCAAGATACTTTCCACCAACCCGGAAGACATCCTCCCCCAGCTAATTCACTCCAGTCAAACAGGATTTATTAAAATCCAACAGACCCATGATAATCTCTATCAGATTATCCACATGATTGAAAAGGCACAAAAGAGGATGAGCTTTGGCCCCACTGACATGTGTGTTAATTTTGGCCCACGTAGAAATTATGCCATCTTTCACCAGGAACACGTTTCTTAAATTGCCTTCCCTTTCACATAGTAACCTTTTAGACACATTTGCGTGTGTGACATTGCTAGAATCGTTTCTCTGAAACTGCTTCGCTTACAGATTCCACTTCGGGAGACCATTCTCATGACTCCTTGAATACCATGTAAAAGGCCTCGACACACATTATGCAAATGTCGTTCTGTTTTTCATCCATGTGGTGACAACGCTATCTATAGACTATACCAATGCTGGCTTGCCCATGACTCGCAAGGATGCTTTTTATTATAAATAAACAGGCATTTTGGGGTTTAGTTACAAGAGCGCTTTGCTGACATTGGCGAGGTCTCAACAAGCTGAAGCTTTGGCCCAGCAGCTTGCTGATATCTCTGCAAAGGGCATCCAGCTTGTGAAGAAGATGGGGACTAACATTCTTCCCTTCAGGTAACCAGGGTTGGATCATCTAGTACAGGAATGCTTGGCAGAACACAAACGCATGCCCTAGACACTTAGGTTAGGGACTGCAAAGTACAAATGCGTCAGTTTTTCTGTATTGTTTTATATGCTTGCATATATATTTGGCTTTAGCACGATGGTTGAACTTTTTATTCTGTTCACTGTCCTGGTACTTCTAATAACTCTCATCTGCTTCTGTCTATTGATCATGGCAGCACATATACTCTATAAAATTTATTTATAATGTTTTATATAGCGCGAACTTGACCCAAGAGGGTATGAGAGCGCTTTACATATAGGATCGTTGCGTTAAAAGTTACATCAGAATCAAGAGCATAGTAAGGTACAGTACACAAAAACATGTTTCAAGAACTCAGAGGAGGGATGGGAGGAAGGAGTAATAGCGGGGAGACGAGAAACTGTGTCCAATGTCCAGCGGGGTAGGTGACGGTCAAGGGGGAAACCAGGGCCAATCTCCTCATTAACTATCTAGCAGCTCCACCGGTCATCAGCCATGTTGCTCAGGTCTCAGCGTTCAGGAAAACCAGTTTTTAGTTTATTTGATTTGCGAAAGTTATATAGCGCTGTCTAGACCCGGAGGTATCAGAGCACTTAACCAGAAGATCGTTGCATTACAAGGTACCTTAAAAGGATTATATAGTGCTGGCTAGATCCGGAGGTATCAGAGCGCTATAACAGAGGAACATTGCGTTACAAATTACATCAGTTACAATAGCGTAGTAAGGTGCAGTAAACAAACAACGAGGTTGAGAGAATTTGTAGGAAAGGAGGGGACGAAGGAGCCATAGCAGGGAGACGAAGACGAACTGTGACCAATGTCCGGCTGGGTAGGTGACGGTCGAGGGGGAAACCAGGGCCAATCTCCTCATTAATTGTCTAGCACCTCCACCGGGCATCAGCCATGTTGCTCAGGTCTCAAAGTTCGGGAAAAACAGTTTTGAATAGATACATAGGCTACGAGGATAGAGGTAAAAGAAGGAGGTGGGGGAATGGAGTAAAAACAAGCCAGAGTGGGAGCTGGGGCTACCATATAGGCCGATGGGGGATGTGATCCAGGTCTGGTCGGAGTCCGGTGGTAGGGAAAACTGTGGCAACCATCTTGGGGTCAGGCAAGGGATTCTGACCGCGAAGTTAGATAGATCCGGTAACCATTTGCCGGTAACTCTCCAAGTGCAGGGGCGCCCCCGCCACCATTTGAATCCTCATGGGCCGGTTTAAAGCCCCCCCCACTCACCGGTCATTAGGAGGGCCTCCGCCGCAGTGCTCCAACAGTTCAGTCACAGTACACTCAGGCCGACGTGACTTGCCGCGCTCCGGTCACCAGTGCTGTGCGCTTGTAAGGGAGGGGGTGGCCTCCCCTTTTCCGCAAAAACAACAATTGATGGACAGAATGCAGAACAATGTCATACTTTCACCCCAGTACAGAGATCTGGGCCTAAATCCATCGTTTTTTTGCTCACCATGCCATTCCAGTTTGAACCCAGCCATATGCAAATCAGTCTTGACCCTGTGCCTCATGGGAACAGTCCAGCCCGAACTGCCAAGCCAGGTCCTCCCTGGACTGGAACCAAGCCTCCTAGGACCGGTTTCGGGGTTTCACCCCTCGTCAGCCAGGATAGCTTGATTCCAGTGGCATGGAGAGCACGGGACTCACGTCTGAGCGTACCCGTACCACTCGGGGTGACAAATGCAAAAACAACAATTGATGGACAGAATGCAGAACAATGTCATACATTCACCCCAGTACAGAGATCTGGGCCTAAATCTATCGTTTTTTTGCTCACCATGCCATTCCAGTTTGAACCCAGCCATATGCAAATCAGTCTTGACCCTGTGCCTCATGGGAACAGTCCAGCCCGAACTGCCAAGCCAGGTCCTCCCTGGACTGGAACCAAGCATCCTAGGACCGGTTTCGGGGTTTCACCCCTCGTCAGCCAGGATAGCTTGATTCCAGTGGCATGGAGAGCACGGGACTCACGTCTGAGCGTACCCGTACCACTCGGGGTGACAAATGCAAAAACAACAATTGATGGACAGAATGCAGAACAATGTCATACATTCACCCCAGTACAGAGATCTGGGCCTAAATCCATCGTTTTTTTGCTCACCATGCCATTCCAGTTTGAACCCAGCCATATGCAAATCAGTCTTGACCCTGTGCCTCATGGGAACAGTCCAGCCCGAACTGCCAAGCCAGGTCCTCCCTGGACTGGAACCAAGCATCCTAGGACCGGTTTCGGGGTTTCACCCCTCGTCAGCCAGGATAGCTTGATTCCAGTGGCATGGAGAGCACGGGTATTCCCAGACGTGTGACCCGTGCTCACTACGCCACTGGAGTCAAGCTATCCTGGCTGATGACGGCTGATAGCCAGAAACCGGTCCTAGGATGCTTGATTCCGGTCCAGGGAAAACATGGCTTGGCAGTTCGGGCTGGACTGTTCCCATGAGGCACAGGGTCAAGACTGATTTGCATATGGCCATGTCTGAACTGGGGTGGCGTAGTGGGCAAAAGAACGATGGATTTAACCCAGATCTCTTGACTGGGGGAGAATGTCTGCATTGTCAGCATTCTGTCCATCATTTGTTTGTTGTAACGCTTTTCGCCCTAAGTGGGATGGGTATTCCCAGACGTGGTGCCCGTGCTCACTACGCCACTGGAGTCAAGCTATCCTGGCTGATGACGGCTGATAGCCAGAAACCGGTCCTAGGATGCTTGATTCCGGTCCAGGAAAGACATGGCTTGGCAGTTCGGGCTGGACTGTTCCCATGAGGCACAGGGTCAAGACTGATTTGCATATGGCCATGTTTGAACTGGGGTGGCGTAGTGGGCAAAAGAACGATGGATTTAACCCAGATCTCTTGACTGGGGGAGAATGTCTGCATTGTCAGCATTCCGTCCATCATTTGTTTGTTGTAACGCTTTTCGCCCTAAGTGGGATGGGTATTCCCAGACGTGGGACCCGTGCTCACTACGCCACTGGAGTCAAGCTATCCTGGCTGATGACGGCTGATAGCCGGAAACCGGTCCTAGGATGCTTGATTCCGGTCCAGGGAAGACATGGCTTGGCAGTTCGGGCTGGACTGTTCCCATGAGGCACAGGGTCAAGACTGATTTGCATATGGCCATGTCTGAACTGGGGTGGCGTAGTGGGCAAAAGAACGATGGATTTAACCCAGATCTCTTGACTGGGGAGAATGTCTGCATTGTCAGCATTCCGTCCATCATTTGTTTGTTGTAACGCTTTTCGCCCTAAGTGGGATGGGTATCCCAGACGTGGGACCCGTGCTCACTACGCCACTGGAGTCAAGCTATCCTGGCTGATGATGGCAGATAGCCAATAACCGCTCCTAGGATGCTTGATTCCGGTCCAGGGAAGACATGGCTTGGCAGTTCGGGCTGGACTGTTCCCATGAGGCACAGGGTCAAGACTGATTTGCATATGGCCATGTCTGAACTGGGTTGGCGTAGTGGGCAAAAGAACGATGGATTTAACCCAGATCTCTTGACTGGGGGAGAATGTCTGCATTGTCAGCATTCCGTCCATCATTTGTTTGTTGTAACGCTTTTCGCCCTAAGTGGGATGGGTATTCCCAGACGTGGGACCCGTGCTCACTACGCCACTGGAGTCAAGCTATCCTGGCTGATGACGGCTGATAGCCAGAAACCGGTCCTAGGATGCTTGATTCCGGTCCAGGGAAGACATGGCTTGGCAGTTCGGGCTGGACTGTTCCCATGAGGCCCAGGGTCAAGACTGATTTGCATATGGCCATGTCTGAACTGGGGTGGCGTAGTGGGCAAAAGAACGATGGATTTAACCCAGATCTCTTGACTGGGGGAGAATGTCTGCATTGTCAGCATTCCGTCCATCATTTGTTTGTTGTAACGCTTTTCGCCCTAAGTGGGATGGGTATTCCCAGACGTGGGACCCGTGCTCACTACGCCACTGGAGCCAAGCTATCCTGGCTGATGACAGCTGATAGCCAGAAACCGGTCCTAGGATGCTTAATTCCGGTCCAGGGAAGACATGGCTTGGCAGTTCGGGCTGGACTGTTCCCATGAGGCACAGGGTCAAGACTGATTTGCATATGGCCATGTCTGAACTGGGGTGGCGTAGTGGGCAAAAGAACGATGGATTTAACCCAGATCTCTTGACTGGGGGAGAATGTCTGCATTGTCAGCATTCCGTCCATCATTTGTTTGTTGTAACGCTTTTCGCCCTAAGTGGGATGGGTATTCCCAGACGTGGGACCCATGCTCACTACGCCACTGGAGTCAAGCTATCCTGGCTGATGACGGCTGATAGCCAGAAACCGGTCCTAGGATGCTTGATTCCAGTCCAGGGAAGACATGGCTTGGCAGTTCGGGCTGGACTGTTCCCATGAGGCACAGGGTCAAGATTGATTTGCATATGGCCATGTCTGAATTGGGGTGGCGTAGTGGGCAAAAGAACGATGGATTTAACCCAGATCTCTTGACTGGGGGAGAATGTCTGCATTGTCAGCATTCCGTCCATCATTTGTTTGTTGTAACGCTTTTCGCCCTAAGTGGGATGGGTATTTCCAGACGTGGGACCCGTGCTCACTACGCCACTGGAGTCAAGCTATCCTGGCTGATGACGGCTGATAGCCAAAAACCGGTCCTAGGATGCTTGTTTCCGGTCCAGGGAAGACATGGCTTGGCAGTTCGGGCTGGACTGTTCCCATGAGGCACAGGGTCAAGACTGATTTGCATATGGCCATGTCTGAACTGGGGTGGCGTAGTGGGCAAAAGAACGATGGATTTAACCCAGATCTCTTGACTTGGGGAGAATGTCTGCATTGTCAGCATTCCGTCCATCATTTGTTTGTTGTAACGCTTTTCGCCGTAAGTGGGATGGGTTATCCCAGACGTGGGACCCGTGCTCACTACGCCACTGGAGTCAAGCTATCCTGGCTGATGACGGCTGATAGCCAGAAACCGGTCCTAGGATGCTTGATTCCGGTCCAGGGAAGACATGGCTTGGCAGTTCGGGCTGGACTGTTCCCATGAGGCACAGGGTCAAGACTGATTTGCATATGGCCAGGTCTGAACTGGGGTGGCGTAGTGGGCAAAAGAACGATGAATTTAACCCAGATCTCTTGACTGGGGGAGAATGTCTGCATTGTCAGCATTCCGTCCATCATTTGTTTGTTGTAACGCTTTTCGCCCTAAGTGGGATGGGTATTCCCAGACGTGGGACCCGTGCTCACTACGCCACTGGAGTCAAGCTATCCTGGCTGATGACGGCTGATAGCCAGAAACCGGTCCTAGGATGCTTGATTCCGGTCCAGGGAAGACATGGCTTGGCAGTTCGGGCTGGACTGTTCCCATGAGGCACAGGGTCAAGACTGATTTGCATATGGCCATGTCTGAACTGGGGTGGCTTAGTTGGCAAAAGAACGATGGATTTAACCCAGATCTCTTGACTGGGGGAGAATGTCTGCATTGTCAGCATTCCGTCCATCATTTGTTTGTTGTAACGCTTTTCGCCCTAAGTGGGATGGGTATTCCCAGACGTGGGACCCGTGCTCACTACGCCACTGGAGTCAAGCTATCCTGGCTGATGACGGCTGATAGCCAGAAACCGGTCCTAGGATGCTTGATTCCGGTCCAGGGAAGACATGGCTTGGCAGTTCGGGCTGGACTGTTCCCATGAGGCACAGGGTCAAGACTGATTTGCATATGGCCATGTCTGAACTGGGGTGGCGTAGTGGGCAAAAGAACGATGGATTTAACCCAGATCTCTTGACTGGGGGAGAATGTCTGCATTGTCAGCATTCCGTCCATCATTTGTTTGTTGTAACGCTTTTCGCCCTAAGTGGGATGGGTATTCCCAGACGTGGGACCCGTGCTCACTACGCCACTGGAGTCAAGCTATCCTGGCTGATGACGGCTGATAGCCAGAAACCGGTCCTAGGATGCTTGATTCCGGTCCAGGGAAGACATGGCTTGGCAGTTCGGGCTGGACTGTTCCCATGAGGCACAGGGTCAAGACTGATTTGCATATGGCCATGTCTGAACTGGGGTGGCGTAGTGGGCAAAAGAACGATGGATTTAACCCAGATCTCTTGACTGGGGGAGAATGTCTGCATTGTCAGCATTCCGTCCATCATTTGTTTGTTGTAACGCTTTTCACCCTAAGTGGGATGGGTATTCCCAGACGTGGGACCCATGCTCACTACGCCACTGGAGTCAAGCTATCCTGGCTGATGACGGCTGATAGCCAGAAACCGGTCCTAGGATTCTTGATTCCGGTCCAGGGAAGACATGGCTTGGCAGTTCGGTCTGGACTGTTCCCATGAGGCACAGGGTCAAGACTGATTTGCATATGGCCATGTCTGAACTGGGGTGGCGTAGTGGGCAAAAGAACGATGGATTTAACCCAGATCTCTTGACTGGGGGAGAATGTCTGCATTGTCAGCATTCCGTCCATCATTTGTTTGTTGTAACGCTTTTCGCCCTAAGTGGGATGGGTATTCCCAGACGTGGGACCCGTGCTCACTACGCCACTGGAGTCAAGCTATCCTGGCTGATGACGGGTGATTGCCAGAAACCGGTCCTAGGATGCTTGATTCCGGTCCAGGGAAGACATGGCTTGGCAGTTCGGGCTGGACTGTTCCCATGAGGCACAGGGTCAAGACTGATTTGCATATGGCCATGTCTGAACTGGGGTGGCGTAGTGGGCAAAAGAACAATGGATTTAACCCAGATCTCTTGACTGGGGGAGAATGTCTGCATTGTCAGCATTCCGTCCATCATTTGTTTGTTGTAACGCTTTTCGCCCTAAGTGGGATGGGTATTCCCAGACGTGGGACCCGTGCTCACTACGCCACTGGAGTCAAGCTATCCTGGCTGATGACGGCTGATAGCCAGAAACCGGTCCTAGGATGCTTGATTCCGGTCCAGGGAAGACATGGCTTGGCAGTTCGGGCTGGACTGTTCCCATGAGGCACAGGGTCAAGACTGATTTGCAAATGGCCATGTCTGAACTGGGGTGGCGTAGTGGGCAAAAGAACGATGGATTTAACCCAGATCTCTTGACTGGGTGAGAATGTCTGCATTGTCAGCATTCCGTCCATCATTTGTTTGTTGTAACGCTCCCCTTATCCGCGGCAGACCAAGCGGGTTGTCGTCTGTTACTTAATGACCCCTCACCTCTATTTGAATGACGGCTGCCATTTTACACTGCTCCTCCTCCGTGCTCCCGGACCTCAGCACAGCCCACTGGGGTGTCCGTTCCATGCCGCGACACACCCGTTCTTGCTCTACTTGCTTCGGAGTTTCATGTGCGCTATTTGGAAATGTTTAGTGCGCTTAAGAGTGCGGGAGTGTTGCGCAGACCGGGATCCGAGGCAAAAACACGGATACCCGGCCATCTTGCTGAGTTATGAGGCTGGTTGTGGGCTGAGGCTGGTTGTAGGCTGAGGCTGGTTGTAGGCTGTGTGGTACCCCAGCACCGAATCTGCCCGAAGATGGCGAGGCAGAAGAGATGAGAGTCCTTGCAGGTCTCACAGCACGATCGGAAGTCAGCAATCGGTAGTCCCCGGAGTCCGCACGAAACAGGACTATACCCAGGGTGAAGAAGCCACAAACCTCACCGGGGCTCTGTGAATCCGCTTGAAGATGGCGAGGCAGAAGAGATGAGACTCCCAGTATGTCCCACAGCACTATCGGCAGAGCATCCGAACACTGGTCCACCGATGCCAGGCCAGTTCCCCTCTGGGGCGCCGAGGGGTCACCGAGAGAGTGATCCTGTCAGTAGGCATCGAGGTGAATGGGGCAAGTTCCTCACGGATATCCCCAATGCAGGTGAGTGAATCTTGAATCGTTGGCTGTAGCTCTGTGGCGCATTGCAGTGGAGGGTGGGTGGCCGGGCAAACACAGGGATAATACCAAAATTGGTGAAATTGGGGATCCCCACCCAGGGAGCTTTGAGGCAGAGCTCCTACCTGGCGGCCATCTTGCCATGCACCATGCACAAGAATCACATTGATTCAATAAACACTGAAAACGTCCCAGAGAGCACGAGTGACTTACCAAATGGGTTCTAGACTTGTTACCACGATTCCTGAGGGATCAGGGTTGTCATGTTCAGCGGTTGCCAGAACCATCTGCTACCCACCGAGGTTTAGGGGTACTCATGGTGGCACTGTGAGCTTGCTGGCCTATAGGACAACATATCCCATGGGGTGAATATAATCGGTCTAGCACCATCCCAACCGGTATGCCATCCCCAAACGCGCACTTCCTACTGTAGGGTATAAACTAAATGACACCAACATCATTGAGATAGATCTAGCAGCTAATCAGACCCCCCATCAACCAGCATAGCCTTCAATGTAGGGCTGTTTGCTGTCCACAGGGGTACGTGCCAGGGGTGCCCCCTTTCACCCCTATTGTTTGCCCTCTCCATAGAATCACTGGCCAAAATGATTCGCAAAGATAATGACTTTCATATCATTCAATATGGGCTGGATAGCCATAAAATAATGCTATTCACAGATGACATTATATTGGTGCTAATGAACCCTAAGCCTCCCTCCCAATCTTACAAAACCTTCTGGCTAACTATGAAGCGGTCTCCGATTTTGAAGTCAACATGACTAAATCTGAGATACTCAATCTTACACTGACATGAACAGAAGAGGTCCTCAAAAATTCTGCACAGCTGTGCTGGGCCACAAGGTTGATTCAATACCGGGGGTTGACACCTACTTTAGACATTGAGGAACTTTATAGGGCTAACTTCCACCCGATGAGAGGAGAGCTTCATAGGTTGCGAGGATCACCTATTTCGTGGATCGGTTGAATAAACTCTGATAAGATGACCATCCCCCTAAATATTTTATGTCTCTTTCAAGCTTTACTTATTTCATTCCCAGAGGCCGATTTTCACTGAGTTAAAAAATGATTTTAGGGTTTCACAAATTGAGAATCAGGTTTTCTGCAGTAGACACCATAATCCCAATATTATCATCCTGTTTACTGTTTTGGTGCTTTTCAGTTTAAAAGCACCCTGCTCTGAAATGTCTGAAGTGGTGGCCGGTAGTGACTGTCCTACACAACCTTGTGTCAGCCCAGAGACAAAGGGGTGCTGGCCTTACCCGAGTTAAAAACCTATTACAGAGCAACCCAACAGCAGAATGGAGTGCCAGAGCATTCGATAAACTCTGTTTGCACATGGATGGAGCCATAGCTGACTCCTTGCTAAGGGACCTCATATGGAAGCCGATGAGGGATCGTCCTCCCAATACTTACCTCAGTATGCCAACCTCTACTACCCTCCAGACATGGGATTCCACCCATCCAATGACCGCTTCACCTAACTACCCATCCATCCCTGCATACACCAGTTCACCACAACCTGACATTTACTTCAGCCTTACACTCAGGACTTTTTAAGACTTGGTGTGGGGGAGACTGCCTAATCATTTCAGACTTATTTAAGGATGAGATGATCAAGTCCTTTGAATAGTGAAAGGTGGAATTCTGCATTGGGGAGAAAGAGAGGTTCCATTACACACAGATGCAAAACTAGGTGGTCTAGCCAGGATGGAAGGAGGCTACAATTAGAGACCTGACTGTCTTTCAGAAGTTAGTTTGCCAGGTACCAAGGGAATAATTTTCTGATTATTCACGCCAAATGCATATATGGTCTCACAAACCATCACAGAGACTCAATGGTATATGATTTGATGCGATCTCCATCACAATTTTCACAGCATCCTGGGCAGGAAGACCCACTATAAATTACTTTTAGAGTAGTACTAATATCCTGACAAACTACACCGCATCTACCCACATGTAAACCACAGGTGATGCAGGGTATGCAATGCTGTGAAGCATGTCTGCTAGAACTGATTACACAGCTCACAGTTCTGGACTGAGATATGTCGGGCACCTAAGACCATATTGGGTACTCGCTCCCACATGACCTCCCCACCTTACTATAAGGGGTCTGACCGCTAGATCTACAGGAGCAGACTAGGGCAGTTAGGATGATCCTCTGAAACTCCTTAGGAGTAGCTAAAAATGATTTTGCATCATATAGGAAAAACTCTAAACCCACCCATTACACACTGGCATATGCGGTTGTGGAATTTTCATAAATTTAGCTAAGAGTAGACATACTTCAAACTGGTGTGGAAAGCACTGCAATCGTATCTCTCTGAGGGATTTCCAGCTCTGGAATATCCAATGAGGCTGAGGACCCTGAATTTGCTCACACTGTGAGGAGCAACTAGGGAAGAACCTATAGTAGGACTACAATGCTTTACAGATACGTTGCAGAATTTGATTTCTTCATACCAGCCTTGATTGGTGGAACACTATTGTGGCACATTTGATTGCGGCGGTCACTAAGCATTGACCAGTGAAGAAGCGGGGCATTATCTATGTTCAATTTTGCCTTTATTTCATTTTGAGAACAATGCACTTCTGGTTAAGTGTTGGAGTGGGGGAGTTTACATTAATTTGTTCCTTATGACTCATACTGATTAACTTACTATTTTAAAAGACGGACACCATGTGGCTAGACCCACTAAATGTAGTGATGATATGTGATTGCATCATTGTGTTCATTCTTACCATCGACTCTGTATCCAAAGAACCTTTTGCCTGTACTTCACTAGGGATTACACATGATTAGAATCAATAAAATGTTGCAGCTAAAAAAATATACTGCAAGACCTGTTGACTAACAATGTGACGAAGGTATGGATGAATATGCCACAAACAAAGCAAGAATTACTCTTGAAGTGTGGAAATACAGAGGAAAAGTAACTCAGCAGTCCTGATGAGAATGTTCCTTTAGTCCTACCAGCAGGACAGGGAAGGAACATCCATCCTAGAAGATGATGATGATAAAAGTTTGCTAGGAGATGGCAATGGGATTTGATTGCACTTTAGTTAATGTCAGGTAAGCAACCACTGGCTGGGTGGTCCTTGAAAGTAGGAGGGGTAAAGATGAAACTACCTTGTTTAAGAAATTACTCAACCCCTCCTTTCCTGTTTATAATGTCACTCCCGAGTAGTCAAAGGGATAAAAGCGTGACTCGAGAATCAGAAAAGATCTTGCAAAGAGTAATGTAAATGAGATACCCATCAGATTTACTGGTAAGGGCAAGGACCTGAATCATCAGTAGTGGAGTGCAGATGACATGGGTCCTGAGTGGTGTTGGACTAGGGTCCTATCTGGCACACTTGAACACCATAAAGCCCAAAATAAATCTTGGGCATAAGTGAGTGGTGTAATAAGCATGTTCATGGAATTTAAAATCCTGGAGTAATTTTGTAAAGTGAACTTCAGATGTTTTCCTTTTCTTAGAGACAAACTTTATGATAAAATTGCGGGCTGAGGTTTTAAAAGCATCCCAAATCATCTGAAAGGGAGTATGTATCGGAAAGATTAAATTGAAAATATCCATGAAAAAAGAGGTAAAAGAAGAGGTGACATTGGTATCCAACAGCAGGGAGTTGTTGAATTTCCATCTCTTAGGTGAAACATGTCTAGGCAGTCTAGCTGAATTGAAACTGGAGCATAATCAGATATTAAGATAGCACCAATGTCTGCAGCATGTAAAGATTTAGTTAGGTGATGTGAAATAAAAATACGATCAATCCTAGATTGTGTAAGGTGGGCTGGAAAAAAGACATGAAGGGTTACATAATCTCCAAGCATCCGTCAAGTGACATTGACAAATAGCATGTACAAATGCTTTTTATGATTTGTTTGGAATATAGTGTGGTGACGAGTGTCTGTCTAGGAAGGGATCAACACAATGATTACAGTCGCTTGCTAATATAAAATTATCGTTTGAGTGTTGTAAGAGTTTCTAGGCAATATTGGACCAAAACTGACAGCCAGGAGCATTAGGGTCATATGCATTACAAGAAAACAATTGAAACTTTGTTAAGAGATAATCTAAGCAATATCCATCTCCAATCTGAATCTGATTCTTGTGATACAAATTGGACATGTAGAGATTTGTGGCATAAAATCATAACACCATTCTTTTTACCATTATCAGGTGAAAAAAAACCCTCACCTACCCAACCCCTGTGTATTTTCATACATTGATGTTCTTTAAGATAAGATTCTTGCAAAAGAGCAATCCGTGCATTAAGTTTCGGCAAGTGCATTAGGACTCGTTAATGCTTGATAGGAGAGTTTAAACCCCTCACATTCCAAGAAAACACTGTTAAAATCATTGAAATACAACAATACTATTGATACAATCAGAACTATCATTTAGAGAAATATAAAACATCATATACGTTTTAGTACATGGTAAAACCAATAATAATAAAAAAAATGTAACATGACAAAATGAGATGTACAATGAAGGAAAGAATTAAGGAGGGAAGAGAAAAATTTAAAGGAAAGAAGCAAGAGAGATCGAAAAGAATAAGATGAAACAGAAAAGAGTAGTGTGAGAAAAAGAGAATAACAATAAAAATAAACACATCAATGAAAGTTGTTGATGAGGATGGGTGGGGGGGAAACTACATGAGAAGACAGGACGTCAAAACCCCAGAGGGAAGGGAGGCACATGGAGAGCAATGTAACATATGAAAGGAGGCAGAAACTTGAAACAACGTTTTTCAGATAGTAAGAGACATCAAATATTATACAAAGAATGTTTTGAATACTATTTTAGAAAAACAAACTGAAAGTTATCAATAGGAACATATCAATCCAACATTTTAGCATAAGACAAAACAAGAGTGAATGCAAAGGGGGAGAGAACATAGTCAAGTACATAAAACGTTATCTTGATGGGTGAGCTGATAAATTAAAGTCCATATTCTCTGCCATGTGAATTACAAGAAAGTCTCTAAAACGAGATGTGCCAACATAGGTAGTTGTTTTATTATTATACATGACCTTGAAAGGACAAGGGTGAAAAAGCCCAAAACAAGCTCCAAGAAAGTGAAGCATTGGTCGCATATTCAAGAATTCTCTTCTTTGATCTACCTTGATCTTGGGGTAATCTTAGCAGAAGAATAGATCATGACCAGACCATTATATACATTTGAGTTGTCTGGCAGCTGATATAATATGCATTAATTCCATTTACGCTAGAAAATACAAGATGACACCTCAAGGTTTTCCTAGAGGTGGTCGGAACATTGGAAGAATGATTATGAGCCTGTTGTATGTTGAGTGACAGGCCTTCAGGCAGGTTCAAAATCTGTGGTAGGAAAGTTTTGAACAAAGAGATAGGATTTGGTCCTTCTGTGCCTTCAAGTAGATCATAAATGCGAGTATTATTTTTTCTGTTGCGATTTTCTAAGTCTTCAACCTGCTTGTGCAAGGTAGTTATTTGTTGCTTAAGTAGATTGACCTTAGAAGGAGTGTCTTTGAAGTAAAAAACGTGCTGTTCCACCATGGAGGCTCGTTCATCCATAAGATTCCACCTGATAGTTTCTTCCATGAAGGTGCACAAAGATCTTATTTCCTCCAATAACAGATCTAGAGATGCATTCGGAGGAGATTTAGAGGGTGGCAGTGGATCTTTCTTAGGCCTTTTGCCTGTTTTTCTTCCCGGTCGCGGCTCTGAATCGGCCTCGACCGCCATTTTGGATTTCCTCCTTCAGAACTCTCTCAGCAGCGCGTTTTACCGCGCTTTGTGTTTCTGGCTGCTATATGGGTCCTACGCTATTCCCAGCACTATCAACATCAGGGATGTTGTAGAACTACTCTTCTTCACCACTTACGCAGCTGCTCCATGGACTTAATTTACATCTTCTGTTCTCCTCAACTTTGGCAGCCATTTTGATTGTTCATTTCTGTCTCCTGGCTCTGTGGTATTCAAGCTCCTCTGGTTTGGCAGTAATTTTTTCCTTTTTTCTTTTCTTTTTTTTATTATCAACTGCTTGCTCCTCTTTATTCTCTACGCTCATCGGAACCTGCAAAATACTTGTTTTTGTCTTCAGTCTGGCAGGGCGAACCTGCACTTCTTAGATGCTTTGATGGCTGAAAGTTGCGGCAAGTTTCAAAAGCGCAACTATATTAAAAATTCTAAGCTCTTCATGGAATTGGCTCATTTAGAAGCTTCTCAGTCTTCTTCTACAAGTGAAACGATGTCGAATATGGAATCCTCTTCACAGTCTTCAGTAAAAATTATACCTAAAAGGTTAAAAAAGGATCCACCTTCGCCTCCTAAATCTTCTTCGACCATTTCAATGGAGCTACTCCTCGAAGAGATACGGGCCTTGCGTCCTTTTATGGAGGAAACCAATGCTAAGCTGCAGGTTCTTACTGACAATTGGGCTGTGATGGATGAAAGAATGTCCTCGGTGGAACGTGATGTCTCCTCTCTTCAAAATTCTGCAGCCAAGGTCACCCACATGCATACGCAGCTCTCCTCTCTCCAGAAACAGGTGGAGGACTTGGAAAACCGAAATAGACGCAATAATCTTCGCCTTTACGGCCTGGTGGAAGGCTGTGAGGGGAGCGATCCCATCACTTTCTTCAAGTCTTTTCTTCCCAAGCTTTTGCACTTGCCTGAGGATACCCCACTCAATATCCAGCGTGCCCACAGGCTTGGTCGAGCATCCACATCTCTCTCCACACCAGCGAAGCCTAGAGGTGTAATAATGTATTTCTTGGAATACACAGATCTACTGAAAGTTCTTTCTGCGGCCAGAGCTTCTCCTCGCCTCATATGGTCGGGTTCCACCCTGTTCTTTGCGCAAGATTACGCCAGAGCCACGGTGAATCGTCGTAAGGCCTTTTTGGACATGAGACCTGAGCTTCGCTCCATCGGTGCTAGATATGGCCTTTTCCATCCTTGTTTATTCAAAGTCACTTACAATAATAAGACTACGACATATGAGGAGCCTACACGCCTTCGAAGTTTCCTGAATTCTTGCGGCCAGTCTGAGATGGAGCTTTCTGGTCCTTCTTCCTCTTCTCGTCCACCATGACTCTTTCTGAAGCTCTATTATGTTGCTCTTATTTTTTATGTCTGCAGATTCTTTTAATCCAATTGTTCTTACGCATGCATGTTCTCATGATGAATGTATTTTTTCTACTGTAGTATTTGTTATTGACGTTGAGATTCCTTGGTTTGTTCTATTTATTGCATGTTTTATGCCCTTGTTGTCCGCCGTTGCCTAACTATGTTACCTTTCTTCCCCTACAGATCATTGTTGTGCGTTTCGTCCTGTTTCTCTGGTTGGACGTCCCACTGACCCCGAGTGTCCTGTCTTCTTCAGTTGGCCCTACCTCCCTCCCCTTACCTCCACGTACGTCCTTGCTTATCCCTGCTCCTGATCGTATCTTCCTTGAGTTACCCCTTGTAAGTATCCCTTATTCCTTTATTGATATGTCTGTTCTTGTTTTGTCTCTCCCGACTCTGTTCTTTCTCTTCATCTTTTCAGGTTTATTGGTGTCAATATCTTTTATGTGCTTATTCTCTGCTTCCCTCTTTTTCTCCTTCCTTATCCTTGTTGTTTACCGGCTCTCTTGGTCATGCTTCTCTCTCTTTATATATTTTATCACCCCGCTACATCATTTCTCCCATGACCCATATTCACGTTCCTTTCCCTCTGATCTTCCTCTCTTGTGTCTTATTTATTTACTGGTCCTTACACGCATTTTCTTTGTGCTGTTTCATTTGACCTTACTTATCAACACATCTGGACTCCATTTCATCTCTTTTTCGTTCTCAGCAACACCTTGGCTCTTTTTTTATCTTTATGATATCCCTTATTCTCCCTTTATTCTTCTTTCTCTTGTTCATTCCATTTCTTCTCTATTCTTACTTATTTCTTTCTTTTTTCTGTGCTCCTATCTTTTACGAGGCTGTTTCTCAATGGTTTAGTTTTTCCGTGCATTACTCCCTCAATAACTCCTAATGTCCGTGCGTATTGTTTCTTGGATCGTTAAAGGTCTTCACTCTCCTATTAAGAGGCAAAAAATTCTTTCTTATTTAGCTAAGTTGAATGTCGACATTGTCTTCTTGCAAGAAACTCATCTGTCTGATATTGAAGCTGCTAAGCTTAAGAGGGGATGGGTAGGTGTTGTGTTCTCTGCTCCTGGTGATGGTAAAAGAAATGGTGTGGTTGTGTTAATTCGCAAATCTTTCCCTCACTTGCTCTTGACTTCTGAGTCAGACCCCGAAGGCAGATGGTTGTATGTCAAACTTTCCTCGAAGGGCATCCCCATCTCCCTTTTCAACATCTATGCACCTACTGGTGGTGACCCTGCCTTCTGGCGCACAATGGCTTCTCGTATTTCTGAATACGTTGATGTCAATTTTATCATGGCAGGAGATTGCAACTTACCCCTTGATCCCTTCTTAGATCGACATTCCAAAGTATCTTATATCCCTAATAAGTCTCAGAAAATGTTTGTTCAAGCAAAATCCCAGCACAAACTCATTGACGCCTGGCGTTTGTGTAACCCTACTGCTAAAGAGTTTACCTTTTACTCCTCATCCCACCAATCACAGTCCCGCATTGATTACATTTTCCTCTCCCATCATATTTCTCAGTCCCTTACTTATGCCGACATTGGTCCCATACTGTTTTCTGATCATGCCCCTGTTTTGATTAACATTGATATCCTACCCAAGTCCACTGGGCCAAAAAGATGGCGCTTCAACAATACTCTAATTCTTGACCCCAAATTCACCTCCTCCTTTGTTGATTTCACTAAAGAATTTTTCGCCACCAATGATACCCCCACTCTGCCTCAGCATGTTATTTGGGACGCTTTTAAGTCTCCAGCCAGGGGTTTTATCATTGATTATGTAGCCAGAAGGCGTAAGTCTGCTCACAAGCACACGTGGGATCTTCTCCTCACGATTAAAAAACTGGAACATTCTTTCCACACTTCTCATTCGCAGGAAAGTTTGACTACTCTTATCAAGGCTAAGATGCAATTTAACAAACAATCCACTGATGATGCTTCGCTATACTTGTTGAAATCCAGTTCAAAATTTTATGGGGGAAAGAACAGAGCGGGGAAGATTTTAGCCAATTATTTAAAAGTTAAGCAACATAAATTGAACATTGAGTCTGTCTATGATATTAATTCTGTTTTAAAGCACACAGATGTGGATATCTTAGAGGAATTTTCCCGTTTTTATTCCACGCTATACTCTTCTGAAACTCACCCTACTACCCAATCTCTCGCCACCTTTTTCTCTAGCATTAAAACACCTTCTAATATTCCTGTTGACTTATCCACTCTTGAATCGCCCATCTCCATTTCCGAATTACACAATGCACTTCAATCCCTCAAGAAGGATAAAGCCCCGGGTCCAGACGGATTCACAGTCGAATTTTACCTGCACTTTTCTAAATTACTATTACCCAGACTGCATTCTCTTATTGATTCTTTCATACTTAGTGGCACTTCCTCTGGCACTTTCTCAGACGCAAGGCAAAGACACCCAATATTGCAAGAACTATAGACCAATTTCTTTGGTCAACATTGACTACAAGCTGTATGCTAAATCCCTTGCCATACGATTAGATCCCTTTCTTCCTGAATTGCTGGGTCCGGAACAATCTGGATTTGTTAAGGGCCGTTTCATCACAGACAATACTAGACTTCTGTTTAATGTCCTGTCCAGATCCTCACGGTTCCAGGACTCGCTAGCGGCAATTGCTTTAGACGCCGAAAAAGCGTTTGACAGGGTAGAGTGGACTTTCCTTTTTTCCGCCCTCAGATGGTTTGGGTTTGGTCCTAATTTTATCTCCTTTGTTTCTTTTCTGTACTCCAGCCCCAGAGCGGCAGTTTGCGCTAATGGCCTAGTTTCCTCTTTTTTCAGTTTAGGTAGAGGTGTTCGTCAAGGCTGTCCCCTCTCCCCTTTCCTTTTTAATTTGGCTTTAGAACCCTTCCTTTCAAAACTCCGCCAAAATCCTAATTTGCATGGTTTCCAAATCTCACAGACCAACATCAAACTTGCTGCTTACGCGGATGATATCCTACTCTTTATGGCCAACCCCGTCATTTCTATCCCCACATTTCTATCTGAAGTTCATGAATACTCCCAAATTTCTGGCTATAAGTTGAATAATGACAAATGTGAAATCTTGCCTCTCACTAAATTTAACTTCAAACCTGATTTTGCTGCGTCCAATTTCACTTGGAGTCCCTCCCATATTAAATACCTTGGTCTGTACATAACCCATTCTCTCCCTGACACTGTCTCGTTGTGCCTTAATAAATGCACACAGAAATTGTCTGATCTTACCTCCAGATGGCACCCACTTTACCTTTCCTGGTGGGGTCGCCTTGGCACGATTAAAATGATGCTCTCCCCAATAATTCTATATACGATCTCCAATATTCCGATGCCTATTCCATCTAAATTTTTTAAGAAAATGAATACTGTTCTCTCTTCTTTCCTCTGGTCCGGCAAAAAAGCGCGCATGTCCTTGTGCAGACTACGTCTTCCCAAATCAGAGGGTGGGGTCAACTTTCCAGATTTCCCCACTTACCACAAAGCGTTTCTTTTGCGACAAGCCTCCCTTTGGTTGAGGGACCCTGCTGAACCCTCCCCCTTATGGCTTGTCATTGAGCGTCTTTCTTTATCCCCCTTTACTTTTGCTGAGTATCTCTCGTTTTCTCGTAAGCCCCAGGCTATTACCACTCCCATACATAAGTTTACTACCAAACTTCTTCTTTCCACTTCCCCAAGCCCCCCCTTCTTCTGTCGCTGAATTTCTCAATACCACCATTTGGTATAATAATAGTATCCTCATTAACCAGAAACCCTTTTATTGGAAGTCCTGGAGGCAGAAAGGCGTGATTTGGGTGTCCCATCTTTTTTCTGGCTCCGATTTCTTACCCTTCTCCATTCTTAGCCAAAAGTTTGATCTCCCTCACTCTTTCACCCGTAAATATCTCACACTCAAGAACGCAGTCATGTCCACTTACACCCAATTCTCTAGGTCTCCTACTCACTCTGACCTTCCCAGCCCTACTCTGCACCTCCACTCCTTGTTACGTACTTTTCCCACTGCTTCCTCAATTTACCATTCATTTCGCAAAACTCCTGCACCTAGGCCCAAATCCAAAGTAGAGGAACTGTGGGAGTCTGATTTTGACATCTCCTGGCCCACTTCTCTGTGGGATGGGGTGTGGATCAAACTCCGTAAGTCGTCTAGGGCTGCTTCTCTCACGCAAACCCTCTTTTTTGTCTATAATAGACTTCTCATCTCACCTTACATGCTGAATAAGAGGTTTCCTCTAACACCTGATCTTTGTTGGTCTTGCTCCGCGCCTAAAGCTTCTCTTTTTCACATGCTCTTTTCCTGTACTGCTACGCATGACTTTTGGAAGCAAGTCTGGGCCCAAATTAATGCCATATTTCATACTGCATTTCCTTTCTCCTTTGTTAATATCTTTTTAGGCAGTCTTTCTCCCTGTTGGACAGATACTGATTTTAATATACAAATTGTTGACTTATTGCTAGCTGTCGCATTCCAGCAAATTACTGTTAATCGGAAAAATTTTGCTAATATTTCTTTTAGAGCTTGGTGGTACAATGTATGTCATAATCACAGGCTAGATACTGCCTTTGTTTACCCCCTAAGTCTGGCCAAAAAGCGACAAGATCTTTGGCTTCCTGTAACCCTGTACCTTGATATTTGCGCCAAATGCTCGCATCATTTGCCTCCCTCTCAGCAGGAGGTCTCTAAACCTCCTTGATTGACCTTTTTGTTCCCTTACATTTTTTCTTTTATAATTCATTTATTGCACATTACCTCCAATATTGCTTCTGTTATTTAGCCTCAATTATTTGCTGTTTCTCAGTCTCATGTTTATTTCCACAGTCATGTTCTATTATATAGCTCATATTGCTGTTATGTTTTAGGTTTTCTTCTGTATCAACACCTTACTTGTTCTAATAAAATCTTTTGAACTTAAAAAAAGGTTTAAAAACCATAGCATGAGTAGCCAGTATATATAGTAGATGAAGCTTACTGAGTTAATGAGGATACAAATAAGAAGGCAATGTATTTTTCATCAAATCAGTCAAAAAGGAGTGTTTCCAATAATTAAGCACTGCAGCGTAAAGACAGTCACAACGTTGGAGAAATAAAAAAAACAGACATGCTCCCACTTGCAGAGCTTCAAAACATAGCAGTCATTGAGAATGGCTCAAATAAACGGAATCATGCCCCGACGCATCTCCTCACAGCAGAACAAAATGTTGGGCACGGGTAAAGGGAAAAAGACATGTTGCAGTAAATGAAGGTTTTGCGCGCTCCTCTTAAATACAAAGGTAAGGCAAGGCAAGGCATCCTGCTTACATTCAGAATAAATGTGTTTCCTCAAAAACAATAATGCGCCAAGGAAGCCGCTTTTATCAGGACCCTTCAAGAGCCATCCCACGGAGCCTCAGCGGCACGCCACCATCTTCTTTCGGCATTAAGCAACGCCAAGTGATAACTCGAGCAGACACATTCTTTATCCGACAGCTATCCAAATGAGAAGTAAACATTAATATGGTGGACTCTCTGTGAGCCCATCATCCATCTTGTAGACTTGCAAATTCAATGCTGCCACAAGTAAAAAGTTTACCAAAAGCCTTGACTGTGTCCGCATTGCTCACAAAAAAGTCAATACACCTTACAAGGGGTATTGCTCATTACAGAGACTGACACCTGAAATAAGGAAACTGTCAATAGCAGGGGAGTACTGTTTAGGGCAGGACTATTGCAAGAACTCAAAATGAGCAGAGGGCTGAACATCACACTCTTGATGGAACAGGAGAAAGAGTAGGAAGCTTCAATTACAGGTAACTTGCCTATCCGACCAGCCTTCACACACTCTAGTCCACGTTTTAAAAATACAGAATTTCGGTAAGTAGATTGCCCAGTGGAAAGTAACATAACTATTGCAAACAACAGTTCATTCAACAAGTAGATCTAACACAGCCTCAGTGAGGCTGTAGGTACAAGGGAACCAACTGTAGAAAAAGGAAGAGCCTAGTCTGCTTTGTAAAGAGAGGATGAAATATTCTCTTCAAACTATTCTCATAAAAGTTGATTACAAGATTTACTAGGATATTTGCATCAGGGATGCAACCCTTTTAATGGCACAGCCCTGATGCAAAATCCATTTTTGCATTTGTGAAGTCAATTTGCGTGGCTTTATAAATATAAAGTAACACAACACATTGCATACAGCTGCCTTGCATTATTTTGAGTCAGGTAGGCGTAACATGGGTGGAGCATCGGTGTTCACATGCATTTGCCCATGTATTTGGGAGCAAACTCAGAATTACAAAGACGTGTAAACCTGGATTTGCGGCAAAATGGTGTGCCTAACTTGACAGAGGCGCAACAAAGAGAACGGTCTTCTTTTCTCCTTTCTACTTCCTCTTTCCATATGTACTACATTCTGCAAAGCACATAGAAAGAGGAATATGCCTCTAAAGATTTTTTAGGTGCAGAAATGATCCCTTCCTGCACAAAACCAATCATGTCCATAATCCAGGCACCCCTGCATCATGGCGCAAGGATGCCTATGTTAGCTCTGGACAGCCACAAGTGCGCAAGTGCATAGAGGGAGCTGAACAGTGCCACATATTGGTAAACATGATGCTGTTCAGCTCTCTCGTATCCACACAACACCGCACAGTAACTTGCCTTGCTGTGCTGCGTTGCGTGAACTATCAGTAACTACACCTCTAAATATTTAAACCATTTCAGAAGTTTCTGAGAGAGGTAAACACCTCACATCCTCCCTCTGTTATCAAATTCCTTCGTCTCTCTCTAGCTTCATCTCTATCAAAATAGCACAATGGCATGCCTTGAAAATCATTTGAATTCCAAAGTAACACCACAGTAAATAAACAACGTACATAAAATGAAAATATCACTCCCTCTGTTGAAATTGCGGTATCTATGGTGGTGCATCATGGTTAGATAGGACAGCTTGTGAAAGTGAAGTTCATCCAAACCTTTTATGATCTTTGTGGCTTTGATTCTGTTTATAGCCAAAATTAATTAATGTGTTGTAGGAAAACTGGGTTTTTGTTGCATTAGTCTCCCCACTTTTCGCCTGGTATTTGATGCAACTTTGGTTGAAGTGCACTGGGTTCCTGCTAACCAGGTCCACAGTGCCAGTGTTCTTTCACAAAAACTGTGCATTTGTGCCTCAATTGCCAATACCTTTAATACCCTCTATAAGTCCCTAGTAAATGGTACCCCTGGTACTTAGGTCTGAGGTACTAAAGAGGGTCCATAAGGGCTGTAGCATGAATTGTGCCACCCTAAGGGACCATTAACCAAACTCATGCAAGACTGCCATTACAGGCTTCGTGTGTTGGTGCAGACCCAAAAGTGAAAACATGACACACATCTTGCAAGCCGTGACCCCTAACACTGCATGTAATATTTGTAAGTCACACCTACAGTGGGCCTTACAGCCCTATGGCAGGGTGCTTTATATTACATGTGAGGGCATATCGGCGTGAGCAGATATGTCCCTGTGCCGGTCAGTTTTGCTGCCAGACCAGTGATCAGGGAAGCCATTTTTAAACATGTGCTAGACACTGGTGAAACCGAGTTCCCTAGCTACATGATGGCTTCACTGAAAATATATATATATCCCCACTTACTCCACCTGTCCTCTATCATCACTCAACGCAGCCCTCATTTTCTTCCATTGAACTTTGGCATGGTTCTGTTTTTCTACGATATTTTGCATTACATATTCAGGAAACAAACTGGACAAAAATGTTTGGGAACTAAGTTTATTTTGTGTTGAATATTTGTGAATTTCCATAATTTATTTAAAGTTAGGTCTCCTAGAGGAGCATTCCTTGAGCAACTGCTAATTCTGCTTATTATTAGTACAGTGGTTTGGGCATTTTCATCTGGCTAAAATAAGAACATTACATTAATTACAGGTAGCAGTGCATGCTGTCATGCATCATCTTTAGCTGCAAGACTGTTTAACATTGCTCAGTCAAACCCACGTGACAGGGGAATAGCTATCAATAGTGCAGCAGGTATAGCGACACTGGGGTTCAGGGATATGAGGGATCCTCGGCACCCCAAATGCGTCTTTAGGTCATTACCTAACTGGAGACATGGGCATTGGAGTCTATGGCACCCATTCTATGCCACTGGGTGGGTACTCACACAGTCGCCATTCTCATAGCCCTATTGCTGCCTCTGATTTATTTAATGCTTAGGGGCTGTAGGTGTAGCAAGGTGTGGGAACATTTCCTCCCTCTCAAATGTCACTGGGAGAGGGGGAAATTGAAGGCTTCCGAAGTGTAAGAAATTGGGTTATTAATAGAGGTGGTTGATGAATTCCGCTCCACCGGTAGAGTTTGTGGAGTTTTGCCCTCTCCACACGGAAAAAGTCCACAAAGCGGAGCGGAGTTTTTCTCTTGTGTAGTTCACCAACGTTAGGTTGGTGAGCGTGAGCAAGAAAAATCATACGCTAGACCTCCTCCCGGAGAGATTTCTCAACCTGGGCGGTCATGGCAGGTCACTACCGCTCGTGTTGAGAAACATGCTGCTCACGTTGAGGAAGCTGCCACTCATGTAAAACATCTACTCAAGTGGCAGGAAGAAGCAGTGCCCTCTTTTACTCCACGTGGTGCTGTTCGCAGAGATTTTACAGCATGGGACAAACTACCGGCACTAAAAATGAAGAATAGCGCGACTTACAGCACACCCCCACATGCGGAACTCCGCAGAGCATGGCAGAGTCTTTTTGACACTTTGCATATTTCCACATAGCAGATCTCTGCGAACTCTGCCCAGGCCTTGTTATTAATTGGGGAAGGGTGTGTAAGTACACACCTCAAATAATAATCACAATCCTTGTGAGGGTTGACCCACAAAGTCACTAAATTCATTTGAGCTCAACCCCCAGGTCAAAGCAGACAGGCTTAACTATTTATGCAGTACTAAAACAGTAATTAAGTTGAAAGGCAAAATAAAAGAAATCCCAAAATGAATTTAGAAAAATAGAGTAATTTTTTTTTTTAAATGACACCATAATGTTAAAAATCTAATAAGGGAAACTGGAGACTTGATTTTTTAAAGTTTTAAGTGGAACTAGCGCCAAGAAGCACAAAGTACCAATGATAGTCAATGATTGCGGTAGCACAAGACCTAGGTGCAAGATGATGCTGATCACAATGGAGCGCATGTCCGATGCACTAACTAGGTTTGTCCTGGTCAAATATTTTACTTTTTGACTTTAGTCTATTATGTTCCCATCCATCAAAGTAGGACACTTCAAAAGACCCCCAGGACTTCAGGGAATGCACTTAGGGAGCACTGGGTGACAGGCAGAGTCCAACAGGAGAGTCTAGTCCAGGTCCAGTTGCCACTTGTCAACTGGGAAATTGTATGCAAAGGCCTCTTGTGGCTTGCTGTGTCTCTATAGCTTGAGCGGTAGGTCAGCCTTATGACCATTGGAGTCCTGGGCACAAGAGGGAGAGCAGGTCCTGTCTTCTAGGATCTTTTCATGTCTCTGACAGCAGGTTCAGTCCTCCTCTGATTCTTCTCTCCAGAGCCAGGATTGTTCTGAAGTGGTGCCTGGAGGTGCCATATTTATGCGTGGCATGAGCTAGTTGGTGGCAATGACCCCTGGGAATGTCCTAACTAATGGGGTAACTATTCCCAGGACCAACTCTACCCACTTTGTACATTTTCAAGATTGCCGAAGTCTTCGACTACACTGAACAAGGACTCTGAAGGCTGGGGTGTGTGAGGGGATTGTACTAAGGTAATCCCATTATCCTCTCACATCTAACTCCAAATTCCAGTTTGATGCTGCTGGCATACTCACGACAACCTCAGAGACTGGAATCTGCTATAATAAAGCTGAGCTCTCAGCAAACAGACAATGGATACACACAACTTGTTTTGGTATTCTGTTTCCCTACTTTGAAGTCTACGCCAAAAGTTATATGTAAACCTAGCAGACATGTCAAAAAGATCGTGACACTGTAATTTCACTGTTATTGGAGCCTGACTGGCTGGGAAGACAATAAAAGGGGCCTGCCCAAGTGTCAGCTAACATTTGCCTGTGACATGGGATGCCTCATTAAAGTGTGCCCCAAGTGTCATATGAAAAACCTCATCAGAGCTGTCAAGCTAGAAATGACATTGAAGCAGGACTTGACACATTAATGTCAAAAAGGATCCTTTCACCCTCCATCAATATTCTGTTGGGTTAGGAGGGGATATCTCTGCCCATTCTGGCCATCCTTTTGTTTTGCTCGTGGGAGCTGGTTCGCACCTCATTCATTTCTATTTAAATGCTAATTACTGGCTGCCTAAAGCAGAAGAACAAAATGCAGATTTAGCTCCCAGGGGCTTCAGACAGGGCAAAGGTAACTTTTTAAAGCTTTTTTCCTATAATTTTTAGAACAAATCCAACTTCACCATGAATTATATTTTTAACAACTATTAAAAATAGGTGCTAAATTATTTTTCAAGCTAGTCCCATTCCTGAGATAAATGTAAATGTTGTATACTTGTAAAGCGCACAGCTACCCCAGCAACGGGGCATCCCGGCGCTGTATACCGCTGGGGAACCCATCCTGGCTTTCCCTGTGAGATGGTCCCTACTGGGCATCTCCAAGGTGAAGACAAGCATCCCCGGCGCTGATGGGGCCGTAAGTGGAGATTAAGCAAGCTATTGCCCAGAGTTGCTGAGTGGGATCCATGGTTAGAGTAGGCACCGAGGCGAGAATGATCGAGTCTGCTGACCTTGGCCCAAGACCCTGCAGCGTCGGGAATCGAACCCTGGTCCCGGGCCAACCTCTGCTTCCGGGTCTGCTGCCTCTAACCAGTGAGCCACACCACTCCACTCCACTCCAAAAGGATTCTTTTTTAATATTGCATCCCAATGTTTTCCTATGGAACAGCCATACCTGTTGCAGTAAAAATAGCTTTGATGGCACTGTAAGGACATGTTTAACATTAAACTTTGTACATTCCTACTTTGAAATACTATGCACCCTGCTGTTACGGGCAATTTGGTCTAGTGGGGTGACATAAATATTTAAATGGAAGGTTTCAGCATGTGAGTTAGAGGTTGTGCTTAAGTATTGAAGACTATATATGAACATAGAGGGTCCTGATGGGGCATTTAAGGCTATGCCTGTGTGTATGATGATTGTGCCTTGGCATTTCAGACTATTGCTAGACATTTGGGGCAGTGGTTTGGTATATGATAGAAGTGCCTCTGCGTGTTAGAATCTGCCAGCTCACTTACTTTACCGAAGCACTCAATGTTGTTTCTAGGCATTTAAGAGTTGTGTCCGGATACTTGAGTCTGCAAATGAAACAGTGTGGAGGAATCTTTGAGGCTGTTTAATATATATTGGCAGTTGATATTCTGCCTGGGCTTTTTAGGTTGCTTCAATTAATTTGAATTCATGATTGAGCATTCAAGTCTATACCTTGGCATATGATTATTGTGGTATTGTATTCAACGCTGGTCCTGAGCATTTAGAGGTGCAACTGAACATGTGAGGGTGTGTCTGGGCAGACAGTAGTTATAACTGGGAAACATGAGGCTTTGCATGAGCATTTGGGGGAGATTGTGGGCATTCAAAGCTGTGCCTGTGTACATTATTAATCTGCCAAGAGAAAGGAAGCTGTGAGCGTACTTGTAATAGATGAGCATTGCTTATTATGACTGTGTCAGCTAATGTGATGGATGAACTCCACTATCAGTGTGCATGTTGGTTTGGTCAGCCATCTTAAGACAGCGAAACTGACATGCACACTGAGCTGTCTCCAACCCAGTTGTGTTGCTGGGTGGGAGACAGCAAGCACAGGAATGTAACTGAGTTTGATAAAGTCCCTTAGATAAATTTCGGCAGGTCGAACCTGCTGAAATTTAACAGGAGAAAAAACATGTTGTTTATTGTGACTTGCGTATTTTTTCCCCAAAAACTCAGAATAGTTGCAATTTACCGCTCCTGATAAATTCCGTAACTGGGGATTCTGATTTTATCTCCTTAGATAAATAGTATCTTCCCCTCTGGACCAGCGGCGGCTCCTCCGCTAAGGCAGAGGGGTGTTGCACCACTGCTCTGCGAGCAGTTTAAAAAGGAAAAATAAAATAATAATGCAATGTTATTATCATTTTATTTTCCCGTTCCTGCTTAGTTGCAGGGCTGAGCCGGCCAGAGCAGGAGTCAGGGGGAGGAGTGGTGAACCCACTGTAAGTGCGCATGAGGGTTTAGCGGGCCGTCTTGGTCCAGTCAAACAGTTATGAGCACATTGCATGTTCTCACCGGCTGTATTGCACGGCCTGGGAGGAGAACATGCACAGCCTCCCAGTCCCTCGCTGAGCGACGAACCACGGCGCTCAGAACAATTGACTAGGAGAGTCTGGGAGCCTGTGTGCTTCCTGGTTCCTGCTCCTGGAGTCGACTAAGGAGCCGAAGAGGACCAAGAGGCGCCGGCCGGCCCGCAGGTTTGTGATTTTTGTAATTACTTTTTTTTCATTTACCCATAGCCTGCCCCCTCTCACTCTGGCCACCCCCGTTAAGTAGCTGCCGCCACTGCTCTGGAACACTTGGAATCAGGACCTTTATGCTTAAATTGACGAACTCTCTCAGAGGACAGTCGTCACAGCATGAAATAGGCCTAAAACAAAGCCAGTTTACGAACTCCTGTGGTCTGAGGGGTCATCACTTCCATGCCTGAGACTTTTTAAGAGGACGATATGCACAGGTACCATACGTACACTTTATCATACAAATAATGAGAATATTAAGTTAATCAAAGCACTCTCCATTGGAAGACATTAAAAAAAAAAACTTAAAAACACATCTCTTAACAAGCAATCCGTGTCAATTTTTCCCTTCTGTACACTCTTGGTCTGTCCCATTTGTCTAGCAGTAATCTGCATTTCAAATGATTACATGGGAAGCCGAAGTGGTAGTGACAAGGATAAACGAAGCTTGTTAAACTAATAGCTGCACTAATGCCCAAATATGTGAACTTCCAGAGTAAGGCAGCATCCGAGGCTGGGGGAGCTGTCATCCCCGCTCCCCCTGGGCTCGTCCGCTGGCGGCTGCCACATGATGAATGGCCCTGTCGAGTAAATTCATCCGGGGCCCAATTAAACAGGCAGAAACGAACTAGAGCCGTCAAGCGGCAGAGAGAGAGAGAGAGAAAGAGAGAACGGAAGTGCGCGAGCCAGCAGGAGAGGGAGAAAGAAAGAAAGGACCAGGAGGGGCCGAGGGGAGATGAGGGGGGAACAGGAAGCACTTTCACCACAAAGTCAAGGAGGCTCCGAGGCATTGGAGTCATTCTGTCAGAAAATGGCCATTTAATGCTTTGCCGCGCTCACGACAGACATGTCATCTGAGGAAGCTTTAGTGGAGTCCCAGGGCGTTTCGTTTATTAATTATCAGCTTCAAGTGGGGGGCTGGCGGAGAGAGGGCCTCTTTTCCACAATATATTTTTGACTTCTCATCTCTCCGGGGCGCTGTCAGTGTGCGGCCCCCAGACCCCCGCTGTCAGAAATTTCTGAGGGCAGCTGCGGAGTAGCAACTAAAAAGTTTTTTTGCATCTCATCCTCTAGTGAGAAAATTTGAAAAATAAACGGTGTCATTGTTTTCTTCACTGGATCTCAAAATACAAAATCATGGCTTATGTTGGTGAAGTGATGACGGGTGGTTTGGTTTCCGGTATTCCCTTGTACTGCGCGTTACCATGCTCACCCATCTGTACAGAAGTCACATGGCTTATTGGCTTTGGTATCACAATAAATTGCCCAATTTGCATTTCTACCACGATGTTTAGGATGCAATGATGTATTAACTTGACTAGCAGCGCGTAACCAAGGTTTACATCGGGCTTACGACGTTGTCAAATGTTTTACCACTTCAGTCAAATCTGTTATCCGTCCTTTTGAAGTATCTAACAGTCCATCTAACCCAAAATATGAATTGCAGCGTAGTTTTTAATTCTGCTGTGTTTTTAAATAGACTGCATTAGAAGTGTGGGGTTTTCAAGTGTTGCTTTACTGTATGTGCATGGCTGCTTTCCAGTACTCTCATGTACTAACTGCTAGCATGCTAACATAACCAAATCATGCTCCTTCGCTTTACTAGCCTCGGAGTCGCACAAAAGCAAAGATTGGCAAAGCCCAGTAGGTTTGGCGTTAACTGTCAGCCGTTTTGCTTTGTCAGTGCTTGTTTTGTCAAGGTTTTTACTAAACATTACCTCCGCGCCCGCCTTCCAGTTCCATTCCTTGCCAGGGAGCAGCTTGTCTGCTCTACAGAAACCTTTTACCATAGCAAACTAAAATACTTCTACCAATATGGCGCAATTTCCCAGGTGTGCCTACTGTCTACCCAGACACAAAAGAAGCGAAGGCGACCCCCCAACTGGGAAAAGCGGACAGTCATTGATTTGGAGTAGGAGTTGAGGAGGCAATGGTGGACAGATACCGGGACAAGGCACCTCCATACCCCCCCACCCACCCCCAGCCGCGACCCCTGCCTCGAAAGGGCCAGAGAGCACCTCTGGACAGAGGAAAGGCAAAAGCGCAGCCATAACCAATACCCCGACCCTGAGAAGTAGG
Source organism: Triturus cristatus (assembly GCF_964204655.1). Lineage (NCBI taxonomy): Eukaryota > Metazoa > Chordata > Amphibia > Caudata > Salamandridae > Triturus > Triturus cristatus. Next base: position 95,815,095 of record NC_140582.1, read on the forward strand.
GCAAACAGAAGGCACTAGCTTCCTGTTCTCAGCGGACCATTTCACCCAGTGGCGTTGCAAGGAGGGGCGGTCAGTGCCAGGCAGCACAAGTTTTGGGGGCAGCAGCTGGCAAGTCCCCCCCCGCTCTTACCTGTAGCCGTCGTGGGGTAGTGGCCACAGGAATCGCCAACACACCCCTGCTCTTAGATTCGACTGCCACGGCAGCAAAGGCAGGGGCCACAAGCGGCAAACACAGGGGCCACCCCTGGCAGCCTAAGGCCCAGCTACGCCCTGGCTTCACCACATCCTCTAGCTGAGGGCGAGACACCATAGGTCCACCAAAAGGCAACTTCAAAAGGACAGGCATTGGCAAGGACTCCACCGTGCAAATACGCATCCAGATATGGCAACGAGCAGCAATGGAAGCCCCAGAAGCTGCAGCAGCCGCATAAAAAATATCAAATGCGATGTCTGAGAAACAGCGAACCTGGAGCCTCATCAGGGCCAATAGGGAGGAAGTATCCCCACTGTAGGAGAATAGGATATGCACTTATGTTGCCCCCACTTTTTTTCTGATGTTTACACTGGTTTCTAGCTATAGTCTGGCTGAGACCCTGCTAACCAGGGCCCCAGCCTCTCTGTTCTCTCTAAACAACTTGGAGTGCATATTAGATGCACTAGTGATTGGATACTGTGGTACCTTATGAGCCCCTAGTATATGGTACCTTAGGTACCAAAGGCATAGGTACTTCACAGGCATACCAGGGGCTGAAGCATGTATTATGCCACCCCTGGGAAGCAGACTAAATCTGACACCACAGGCCTGCTACTGCAGCCTGGGTGAGGTAGTGTTAGCACTCCTCACTGAGATATAGGTTCACTATATCTCTCCCTGCACACACATATAAACCTATCAGCCACCCCTATGGCAGGCCCTATCAATCCTGAGGGCAGGGTGCTTGGTTTACAATGTGAGGGGGTGCCTCTGCCTGAGCAGGGCCCCTCTGCAGCTCTCAGAGTCCATTCTCTGTGGATGTTTGTGGATGCGGTTAAACCATATACTCTTAAGTGCATTATAACCTCGCAGTAAATGCTAACTCTGGGATGGCTGCATCAAAACATGTCGTGTTTGGTGTCAAACGCTTTGGAATCATACCCCTACACCAGTAACTGGTGTGGGAGTATGATCCCACCCTTCTAGAGGGATAGACATGTACCCACTGTGGAAACACGGTAGAATCCTGAAGAGCCCTGGCATCACAAAATGGATACCACCAGTCACAGACACTGGGCTGCCCTCCTGCTGCTGACTGAAACTCGCAGTGGAGGAGGCAAAACAATAGGCATCCTGTCACAGGGAGGTGTGGTCACCTCCTAGACAGGGTTTAGTGTATTGGGGCTGGGTGGGTGCACTCCTAGAGTGCTTTGAAGTCCTGCACTGGGGGAGCAGTAGGCTCCTCTGTGCATATGCCAGCTCAAACCGGTTCAGGGGCTACCAGCCCCTGCTCTGGCATGAAACTGGACAAAGGGAAGTGGGTGTAGCCACCCACTCCCCTGACCCTCCCATAGGTGGGGTCATAGAGCTAGTCCCTTCCTTGTATTATAAGTTAGGGAACCCTTGCCATTGGAAACTAGATATCCCTGGATGACGCTCTGAAGAAGAATCCTGGACCTTCGACGTTCCACTACCTCTGGAAGACTGAAGAATCTCCCTTGGAGTCAAGGAGTGACTCCCCTGCTTGGCAGGCACCAAAACTTTGAATCAACGGTCACAAACGTTCCCACTCCCGCCGGAGTCCGAAGTCCCTGCAGCCCCGGAAGTAGATTTCCTGACTTCTCCAAGGCCATCGTGAGTCCTCAGTGATGCTGATGCAAGTGGACCCCACGAGTGACGAGGAACTGCAGCACCTGGGTTCCGGGCACTATTTTTAGTGCAACCCCTTCACGACGTTCTATGAACTTGTGCATTGGACCACGTGTGGTCCAAGTCTCCAGCAGGATTCCCACCAAAGATCAGAGGCCTACCCCATCCCGAGTGACCGTGGTCCCCTGTTGAGTGAATCCTCCCGAGGCGTCTTCGCGATCCCTTGCCGGTTGGCTTGTAGGTCCCCAGAAGACTTTTCTACAAAACCAAAGGGCTCCCCTGGTTGCTCCAGGCCTGCCCGGACTTAACCTTGCTGGGTGAGTCCCTCAGACCTTGCTGGTCTGCACCGCTGACTTTTTACACTTTCCACAAGACTTGCTGTTGCCAAGACTTGTTGGCTCCAATCTGGTGGCCGACACAGCAGTAAGCTGCAGACTTTGTGGGACATGCCGAATCCAGCTACTGGTCATCATCGACACCTCCTGGACCTCGTGGCTGAAGAGTCAAGATACCCGTGATCACCTGAAATCACCCAACGACTGTGGGCATCCATCTTCCTTGCCCCGGGTCACTGCCAAGTGACTTTGAACACTGTCCTCTCTGCGTTCAGGTCTTCCTTCTTCTGAATCCAGCCTTGGATTCCACCGGACACTTCTTCTGTCTTCACAAGCAGCAAGTCTTCTTTGGCTCCCATTGAAAACGACAACGCAACCCTACTCCAAAAGACACCTATGAACCCGGCTTCCCTGGGTGAGGTAACTCCAGCACTACGGTGTTCCTGTGGATGTTGGCTCTAGAACTACTTACCCTGTAAGTGACTTGCTTGTAGACTCTCCCGAAGTATCCTAAAACTTTAAAATTCCAACCGCGACTTGCTCCATTGAAGTCAATCTGGATCCGCGGCTGTGTTCTCACACTGCATAGTTTAATACATTTATAAAGCGCTTGGTTACACCACGTCTCCCGTGGGTCCTTTACTTACCTGCCTTGGGTGGATTAGTGAGGCCCCAGCACTTCTGAAGGCCCTAGGCCTTGTCCCCTCGCAAGTCGATATTCCTAAGTCTCTTTTTTAGTATATGGTCTGGTACGCCCCTAGAGCCCCAGCCATATTTGTGCTTAACTTGTTGTGAAATGTTGATTTGTGCATATGTTCCTGACTTCTAATCTCATAAAGAGATTAGTAGAGTGTGTCTAGTAATAAATACATATATATTTTATATATATACCTGTGTGGTGTCCTTTCATTTATTAACTCAAGAGATTATAAGGTAAAACAAGCTGCTTAACATTCCTCTACAGACTTAGCCTGAAGGCTGCTCTCCACAGCTACCAATAGGATAGCTTTCTTTAAAAGGTTGTCTTAGACCTATCTACCATAAGAGTCGAATTGTACTGGTGCAAGGTGGCCACTTTAACTAGTGACCAGCATATACCAGGCCAACTTCGCACACCCACCCTCACTCAACTAAAGAACCAGGACCAGGAAACCCCTCAAAAGGGACTCGATCATATAATTGGCACAGGCAGTCGGAGGCAGCGTAACAGCCCCCTTAATCTGCTTGGTAATGGGGCCGGAAGGAAGGGCGTCATCTGAAGGAACTGTGCCCTTCGAAGAGAGACCAGCCATCAAATTAACCACCATCACAGACTGAGGGAACACCTGAGAAAACCCCTCCAAGTTGTAATGTTTTCCTAAAAAGTGTGGAAAGAAAATCTTGTCAATACCATGCCACACGTGTGCAAGAACATTGCGGACAGCAGCATACAGCAGAAATGAGTCATGGTCTGTTATTGGGTAAAAGAACCTCCTCCAACTCAGGAGAAGAAAACTCTAGATTGACCCAATATGGGCAAACAAGTCAGAGAGCTCAGCACCCTGTACAAAACGACCCCACTGACCCTCCTCCACAGGATCCTTCAAATCAGCTAGTGGGTGAGGCCATGGCACTTTAGCAGGTGGACCATCCACCTCATGTGCCTGAAAAGCAGCCTCAACTGCCTCATTAATCAAAATACGTAGGGCAATCATAGCAGAATGACTCATAGAGCAGCCTGCAGCAGACTCCATCATGAAAATCCTCATTGTGGAGATTCCGCCTGAGTGCGGAGACTCCCCCACCGGTGCGGAGGCCCATTATGAATCAGGCCAGATGAGTTTAATTTTACTAATATTAATTTTATGACTGCAGAGACTCCTCACCCGTGGTGAAGGCTCAGCACATAAAAAAATAGGCCTGTCCTATCTTTTTATGTACGGAGTTCTCTGCCCTGAGTGCGGAGTCTCCATAGTTGTAAAATGATTATTAGTAAAATTAAACTTGTAATTTGTGAATACCAAAAAAACAGTAAACTTACACAAATGTATATGTTCACCTTGGTGAATCAGCCCTATATAGTTGATCTACTTTCCAAGGCTCCGAGGCAGTTTATTGCCGAGTCTAAATAAAAACAATGTATGGTCTCCTGTTTTGGCTTTGGGGGTTTTAGGGATAGTCATGAAGTTATCAGTGAGTGGAGAGGCACTTCATTTGAGAAGGGAAAATAAGCTAAGCTTGGATTTAAAGTAAAAGGGACTAGAGACGTAAAGGGCATGATGGTAAAAATGCAGTACTTTGAAGTGAATCTGATGTTGAACTGGAGGCCAATGTAAATGCGCAGGAAATGATGAAGTGTGAATACTAGGAGGTAAGCAGGCATGCCACCGTATTGTGGACAATTTGACGCCGCTTCACAAAATAAGCTGACGCCCCCAAATATAGCAAATTATTGCAGTGCAGGAGAGAAAGAATAAGAGCCTGAATATAGTTTTATGACAGCCAAGAGACAGCAAATTTGGGGGCATATTAACAAGCCAGGCGATAACATTATCGCCGCTTTAGCGGCAGAAAACTGCCGCTAAAACGGCGATAATGGGCTTGATAATATGCTCTATGGAATTCCAATTGAAGCCCATGTTAGATGTCCTTCACATCTAACATGGGCTCCAATTGGAATTCCATAGAGCATATTATCAAGCCCATTATCGCCTGGCTTGTTAATATGCCCCATAGTATTTTGCGAAGAAGACGGATGTAGTAGGAACAGCTAGATGTTACTTTTTTAACTAGAATAGAGAAGAAAAGGGAAGTATCAAAGAATACACCAACATTCTTAACACATTTTCTAGGGGTGGGGTGGTACTCAACCTAGTAAGCCACTAACCAGTAGACCACACAGAAGGAGGGCCACCAGCATCTCAGTTTTATCCGTAAGAAGCTTCCGCCAGTTAGGACTCATACAGTTGGCTACTTCAGATAGATGCAAACATTCTGGAGAGAAATGGATGCACCCAGTCAAGCAGAAGAACCAGCTGGTTGTCAACTGCGTATGACATGAAACATAGCCCGAAAGAGTGCGTGAGATGAAGGAGAGGTATACTATAGAAGTTACAAAGGGTAGGACTCAAGGAAAAGTCTTGTGGGACACCACAAGTCAAAGAATGAAATTCCGACTGAAAAAGCGGGAATGTGAACATTGTGGTAATGCTGCTTCAGAAAAGAGAGGAATGGCACCAGAGCGTTGCCCTGTAAACCACATGCAGCAAGCCAAGAGTTTTGAGAAATTGACATATGGTAGATGATTTTAAAGATGGTACTTTATTGTGAGCAGGAGTAAATCAAAGAAACTCCTGACAGGCACAGTTCGCTCAAGTTCAATTCCCCTCGAATCAAACTACCTCATCAGAATTTAGAAGTGCAAGCTTCTCATGAAACACTTCCCCCTTTTCCACACTGAACACAAATAAAAGAACAATAAACTTAATGTAATGCTAGACAACTATGCACATAAATTAAATAGAAATTCATTGAAGAAATGGTATTAAGCACAAACATAGTCTACCAGTTTCTTGGGTCTTCTCCTGACATGGCTTTGTTCATTTTGTTTCCCCCTATTGCAACAGTGTTCTTTGATGAATTATCTCTGCACTACATTTGCTTTTCTAAATCACTATACAACACGACTTTCCTCACATTCCAGCACTTGCAGTCTGTCTATTGTGTCAAGTTGCCCCGCGCTTCATCAACCTCCCTAGAACCTGACCGTGTTCAATCACCTATCTTGCAAATTCCTCCAGAATACTCTCTCACCCAACGCACTCTTACCCACTCTCGTCTTCCATTTTTCCTTCAATCCCTTTTTATTTTGGCAGTGTGTGCCTCTGGGTGTACTGATCTTGATATTTCCTTCCTTTATTATTCAGGGGCTATCTATCAGTCACAGGTGGAATTGATTTTTCCATCCATGCAGGAATGATAGCTGTGCACCACACCCTACCCTTCAGCAAGAAAAACGGGGCCTCTCCTGTGACTGAGTGAGGTGTTGGTTTATAGCTCCACAACATATTCTTTATTTCTTGCTTCCATTTCAAACATCCACTCATAGCCATTTGGATGCATTCTCCCAGCACTCGACTGACTTGTTCAACCAGTCCCTTTTCGCAAAGGGCGTATAGAGCCATTATGTGATGTTTAATCCCCTCTTTCTTATGCAATGATTCAAATTCCTCATACACATTGCAAATATTGTCTGAAATACCTACCCCAGGGCAACCGTCGCCCCTAAAATATTTTCATAGAAGAAAACCACTTGAGAAGCCCTTATCTTTCTCAGAAATCCTACCTCATGCCATTTAGAAAATCAGTTCATCACAACAATGCAATCAAATAGGATGCTGATATTAATGGCCGCTTTCTCCAACACTTTGCTTCAAAATGCAATAAGTGTCTCTGAAGTTGTGTGAGATTTGTCGCTACAATTGCAAGACACACAATTACAAACACATCTCTCAATCTGCCTGGGCATACCAAGCCACCAAAATTCAGCGTGTGCTCTCCTTTTCAGAGCTGACATGCCACCATGCACTTCATGCAACAAAGTTCAACAACCTTTGATGTAGAAAACTTGGAACCACGAATCTATTCCACATTAAATATATTATATCATCACAGACAACTCTTCCCATACATTTCTGAAGTAATTAAACCAACTTTTTCCATCATTCCTCCAAACCTTCCTATGTGGCAAATTCCTTCTTAACAACTGTAGTGCTTTATCTATCGACAATGGCCTTCTCCACTTCTCTTCACTGATGGCACCCATACATGTTAATTTAACCTAGGTAACTATCCATGATTTTTCTCATATGTCTTATCATTTAAAAGCAACTCCAAAAGACAGTCAACATCTGTGTTTTCGGTTTCAGGCACATATTGTATGGTAAATGTGAATACTGCAAGTGGTATAGCCACTTCGCATTACGCAGAGCAGTTTTACTCCCCCCCCGCGGTGGAAAATAAATTGATCAAAAACATGTGATCCGTGCGTAATTCGAAATGAGTCTCCCACACAAATGTCCTGAAGTGTTGCATGCCCCACCAGCATGCTTGCACCTCCTTTTCAATGCTGGAATAAGAGCTTTCAGCTCGCTTCAATGGGTGCAATGCAATGGCACCACTCTTTCACGTCATTCACCCAATGGCAGCAGCTCTGCCCCTAAACCATAATTACTTGCATCGATAAATACAATGATCTCATCAATGGGATCTAATGGTTTCAACACTACAGATGTGACACTTGACTCTCATCAACTGCTTGTTGACAGGTAACAGTACTGAAAATGAAAACCCTTTTTTATCAAGGAGTATCATACAGGAACTTTGTCAGAAAAATGTTCAACAAATTTGGTGTAATGTTCTGCTAATCCTAAAAAGGATCGTAGCTGGTCCTTGTCCTTCGTGGAAGGTGCCCTTTCAATGGCTTCCACCAATTTCAACTTGGGTTTTACAACCTTACACGACAGCGAGTGCCACAAATACTCTACCTCACCAAATCCAAACTTGCATTTTCCCACTCCTATCATAAATCCAGCTTGTTCCAATATAAACATTCTCTATTCCGATCCAAACAACAAACCAATACATAATGTTGGAAAAATAATGCATTGAAAAAACATGTGACACAGCCTGCATAATCCTCTGAAAAACAACTCATGCAAAAGCCAGACTGAATGGCATGCAGACAAATTGGTATGCACCCTCTGGGGTCACAAAAGATGTGAATTGCTTTGACTCAAGATGCAGTTGAACCTTATGGTAGTCACCCGATAAATCCAGATTTGTGAAAAATCTAGCACAAATCTCACAAACATCAGCACCTCTTTAATATGTGGAAAAGGATACCGACCATCCCGTATACTCTCATTCAGGTCCCTGAGGTTCACACACATAAGCAGTTTTCCATTGGCTTTCCTGGCCAATACTATAGTGCTGAGCCACTCAGAAGACTCAATGGGTTCTATGACCCCACAATCATGCAGCCCGTTTTGCTTATTTTTCAATGGCTCATGAGGAGCCAACGGAACATTATAATCTTTGCGTACCTTAGGCGACACCCCTTTCTTCAAAAGTATGGCAGAATCAAACTTTTGATAATAAGTGAATTTTTCTGCAAATAACCGGGGATATTTGGAACTCCATCTGTAATTTTTAATATGAATGGTGAGCAGTTACTGATCAGCATGATTTCAAAATAACACAATGCCCAAAGCTTCTTGCTCCATCCATCCAAGTAAGGTTTTTTCTTTCTCAATGACATACACCGGTCCAGACACCTTTCTGTTTCAATATACTCTATAAACTGCTATAAACTAACCAATGGCCGGTAATTTGCCATTGCAATACCCTTCTGATTCTTCTTCGGTAGGAGCAAAATCATAATTGCTCAAACCCTCCCAAGTCAATATGTCAAACAGGCTGTTCAACGAACATGGATCCACCCATATGAATACCTCACCAGCATTCACCTTCTGTACACACTTTAGAGGACAATAGATTTCACTACCTATGTCTAGCACTCTATCTTGAGTCCTAACACTGCACACCACTAGAACCTCCATGTCCTAATCATCTTTGTCATCATTGTCAACCATATCCACAACCATCTGTTCTTTAATTAGGCTCACTGAGCTTTCAATTAACAACTCCATCCAACATGTATATTTCAGAGAAATACCCTAATTGTTTGCATTTGTAAAATCTATACTTAGAAACTGGGCAAACATTAGATTCAACCATGTGCCTCATGATTCCACGCCTGTAACACTGTGTTTCTTTTCACCTTGTGACCTATGCTTACTTTCTTGCCAGATTTTTCTCCCACCGCTATCATAGCACTTAGGTATTCATCATCTGACGCCTTCTCAACATCCGACCCAGCATCCACATCACCGATATCCCTCACAGGCATAGGAGGTGTTTCCATTACCTTCCTGCCTTCCACTCCTAATCTCTGCTTCAATATAGCAAGTTTACCTTTGGCTTCAAACACATCCCCACCTACTGCTTCAGGATACGTTTCAAATGACTCTTTCTAACCCTCCCAGACATACTGGAATCCCTGGCTCTTTCATGAACATAGGAGTAACAGGTATATTTTCCAATAACATGTTGCTAGAAGAAAAGCATGAGAAATTAAAAGAAAAAAAGCGGTCACTATTGTTTGCACTGGAATTTATAGTCAGTATTGGAAATTGAATAATTTATGGCATTAACTTGACCTGAAACGCATAAGTGGTATCCAACAGTACTAAAGATGATAATTTCCTTGGACTGCTCCAGTATAAAGCAATATCTTTTTTCAAAAGGATTATCAACCCAGAAACTGTTTTCCAAGTTAAGAATGTCTCATAGGAACATGCTATAAGGACAAGTAGATATCCTGCACATGTAGTCCTCTTTTATATTTTGAGGATGGTCTGCTCTCAATATTTACGTTTTCTGTTCTAGTAATCAGCAAACAGTCATCACTTCCTGATGAAGAAGGGTGTAGCCCTTGGGAAAGTGGGCTGTCCTACAGGTCTGACGGTGAATCTGCTGATAACAATGCCAATGTTCGGATCCTAAGAGTCGGAGACAATTGTACAAGATGGTCACAGCAGAAACGAGATGCGATGTCACAGAGCAGATGGTGAGTGCATCTCGCTCAACGAACAACCAGTTTGGCAACTTGTGGTCATCATTCCCTGACTCTTGAAGCACATGAGGCCCGTTCTGCATGTAAATTCTATGTTACATAGGCACAAGAATACCACCTTGTCAGACTCACTGCTGTGAAAGGGATGAAAGCCTGAATTGCAAGGATCCAAACTAGACAGTGTGTAATTGTAGTTGGATAGTAATGTGTTTCTCTACATTTTTTCAGGAAGAGGTAAAAGAGAGACGGGGTGACAGTTAGACAACACAGAAGGATCTGGAATGGGGTTTTCACTACAAAGCCCTCTTTGATGCATCTGGAACTGTAACTTCTAGAACAGACTAGTTACAGTGGTGCTGCAAGACAGGGCAAATTGTAAAAGTGACTTTATGAAGGACATCAGGAGGGCAAGGATCTCAAGGTGGATCTTACACAGTGCTTAGCAATAATGAGACTGTCTGATCTAAATTAAATTAAGCAGAGAGAACTCGGATAGTGTAACAGTAAGATTGGGCAAATTGTGTGGTACTACATAGGGAGCATCAAGATATTCCACAACAAGCTACTTAAAATTTCAATGAAGTGTTCCAACTTTATCAGAAGAGAACAGGGACAGAACAGAACAAGGCAGAGAAGTGTAATGCTGGAGACCAGCAAGCAAGGAAAAGAAGCTTACTGACACCCTCTTAGAGGAGTTAGAAGATGCAGCATTGGCTTCAGCAACGTAGTTAGTGTGAGATGAACAAATCCACTTCTAATAAATTTTGATTTCATCCAATGTAATTTAGCATTGGTAGAATATGTACAATGCCAAGTTCACTCTAAACTTTTACATTTGCATCGAGCAAGAACAAGAACAAGTTTAGGAGTATACCTGGGGGCCAAAGGACATGATTTTGTTAACATTTCCTTTTAAGAGGAACCAAAGAACCCACGGCAGTGCCCAACCGAAGGTTATAGTCTGCCACCAGGCAATCCATGGTAGAAGAAGACTTGCACGAAGTAGTGTTCAGATACCTAGAACATTGATTAGGATTCACAGAGGCCCAATGAAGACACGAGATGGCTGAAAAGATGTAACAGGAAGTATGATATGTGATATCAAAGTCAGAACAAAAGATACTGCACAGTGATTTGTTCCTGGGCGCATAACAGGAGAAGAAATTAACATTTGATCAAAAGCCAAAAAAGAAACGTGATTAAGCAAGTGGCAAGAGTGATGCCTATGTGATGCATGGGATGGGAGACTCGCTGGGTGAGACCAAGATTACTACTAGGAAACAGAAACTCAGCCAGCAGAGAGCAGGGATAGGAAGTTATCCCAACATTTAATTCAGCCAGTATTTTTTAAATGGTGCTGAGGGCGGCAATGGGGGATAACATTTAAGCAAATCCTAAAATAAAATTCACTGCATTACTAGGAGAACGGTAAAACAAACCAAAAACATATGAACACCAGGATAAAGAATCTGTTTACAGAAATGTGCCATGCCAAAGGAAAAGACCTAACCAATAAACGAGAAATGGAAAATTGGTCACAGAAGATGACTGCAACTCCGCCACCAGTATATGTACGCCGATGCACATGGAGGATCTTGCAGCCATAGGGTACTCCTGTGTCAAATGCAGGATCGGAACCGGAATGGGGCCAAGTCTCAGGAAGAGGCAAAAGATTGCATTAAGAGTCAATGAGAAAGGTGCAAACTTCTAATTTATGGCAAATAAGTGAAAGAGTATCAAGCACACCACATGATAGTCCGTTAGTGCCAGAGCCGTACAATTTACCAGGATTGCAGAAAGAAGGAGCAATGTGAGCAGGACATAAGGATGGTCTAGAGGGTTCACTGAGAAAAAGTTAAAGGAAAATTAGAGCCTACCTGATGAGTAAGGTCTCAGCACTTCCTGCTTGGTGTACCTATGATGGAAGAAAAAATGGGCAGACGAATGTGCCTTCTTTGCACCAGCAGCGAGTCCGTGCTAAGGGGTCATCTAAACAGACCCTGGACGGACAACACACAATCTTGTTGCAAGTGGAGGCAACTAGACTGCTAAGAAGGAATCCAACCAAGTACGGTTCCGATTGCCTCTGATTTTGAGTGGAGGAAGGCAAAAAATGTCAGAAATCATGCCCACTAATGCACCCTCCAAAGTACATGTACACAAAATAAGAGAAGTCAAAGAGGAGGGATCCAATTACCTTGACTACCTATGACTGACAGGAGGTAATTCAAACAAACCATAGAGGGCTTATTGAGGAGTAAGAACAACAAACTGGCAAGCAATCCAGAAGTCTAATACCATAGAGTGAAATTGCTGTAACAAAAAAAAACCCAGTAAGTAGACTAAAAACACACTTTTTCTAAAGTAGGAAGCAATAAAACATACCTAGTATTTAATACAGATCACAGCTAATAGTCCATCCTGCACCTCCCTTTCCTTTCCTTGTAAAACTCCACACTTAGGGGCATATTAACAATAAAGTGGCGAAGCGTGTCGTTAAGCCAAGAAGGCTAACAGCACGCTTCGTCACTTTAGAAACGCAGGGCTGCACCATTTTAACTAGAAAATGGTGCAGTTCTGCATTTCCCCCTACGCTGGTGCTAAATTTAGCTGTCTAGTGCCAATGCAGGCACCCTTGCACCAGAGTGCAAGGGTGCTTGTGTTGAGGGGAAGATTGTTTATGTGCAGGAAGTTCCCCCTTCCTGCACATGAACAATCTTTAAATGCAGTTTTGTAACCTCTATGTGTGCTGCTTAATGCAGCACACATAGAGAGGATGTGGGAGAGGATGTGGTCCGTCGGTTGCGCTGCCGCCTCTGGTGCAGAAAACCAGGGTTCGAGCCTCGAGGTCGTGTCCACATCCTGTGATTCTGGGCAAATCACTTAATCTCCCTGTACCTGAATGTGTAATGCGAAACAGCATTTTTTTTAAATGATTGTTTATGTCCAGGAAGTGTGACCTTCCTGCACATAAACAATCATTGGTGTGTTGGTGCACCAGTCAAAAGAAGTCCAAATCAAATAGGTATCTTTAGGTATTCTCTTTATTTTCTTAAAGAAACTCAGCCAACGCGTTTCGTTCCACACAGGAACTTCTTCAAGGCTGCAAACAATTGGCATGACAACATAGAAAAACATTCATAATATATGGACAAAAAACATATATAACTTAAAACATAACGACGTATTCCACAGACAAAAAAAACATATATTAGAAAAATTTCTATTAGAAAATTTTTTCCAACCACAAAGGTCAGAGAAAACATAAAAACCAATCATAAATCATAAACATATATATAAAATCCAAGACAATATACAAATGACATATCATTTGTATATTGTCTTGGATTTTATATATATGTTTATGATTTATGATTGGTTTTTATGTTTTCTCTGACCTTTGTGGTTGGAAAAAATTTTCTAATAGAAATTTTTCTAATATATGTTTTTTTTGTCTGTGGAATACGTCGTTATGTTTTAAGTTATATATGTTTTTTGTCCATATATTATAAATGTTTTTCTATGTTGTCATGCCAATTGTTTGCAGCCTTGAAGAAGTTCCTGTGTGGAACGAAACGCGTTGGCTGAGTTTCTTTAAGAAAATAAAGAGAATACCTAAAGATACCTATTTGATTTGGACTTCTTTTGACTGGTGCACCTTCCTCCTTTGTTCTTCATATCTTCATCTGATCTTCAGTGGAGTTGCTCTACGACGCACTCCAGAAGCATTGTGCACATGACTTGAATACTATGAGACTTTGGGATTGCAAGTGCTAAACTAGTAGTCAGTCGTAGTTTTTCCTTGTATGGTAATCATTGGTGTGTTGCTGTTTCTATGTGTGCTGCACAACGCAGCACACATGGAAACAGCAAAAATGAGTAGAAATTAAGGGGCAGATTTACAAGCCCCTTGCGAGACATTTACGCTGCCGTTGCGTCACTTCTGTGATGCAGCGGCGGCGTAAACCATGCGCCATGTTGCGCCTTATTTACAACGTGACGCATCTAGGGAGATGCGTCACGTTGTAAAGCCCTGCGCTACATTAAACCTGTGTCAGGTTTAATGTATGCAGGGTGGGCGTTCTGTCGGAAAAAGCCTTGGAAAAGTGACGCAGTGAAATCTACAAGATTTCACTGAGTCACTTTTCCGATGCTGCTGCATCAAAACCCTGCGCCTGCTTGAAGCAGGAGTAAGGCATGACGCAGCATGTTCTGTATGGGCAGCCCCTGAGCCATGCTGGAGTTGCGTCGTGCTTGCGACACGACTCCAGCAATGCGCCGCCCCTATGCCATCAGATGCGTCACGCATCTGTTTATCCTTGCGCCATGATGCGCTGCATTGTAAATGCGGCGCATCTGTGGTGGCGCAAGGGTAAACTTGCGTGACGCATCTTTCCTGGCGCATCCCTGCTGATTTGCAGGGATGCGCCAGGAAACATAAATCTGCCCCTAAGCATTTCTCCTCTTTCGCTTGTTTAAGACCAGCTTTTCCCTGGTGTTAATTTTGGCGCTGCCCCCTATTTACGCTGCTCTTGTAAATAGGGGGCAGCGTCAAAATCAATGGGTATTGCGGTGGAACGCCCACCACAACACCCATTGCCCTCCCCTTTAACGCTAAGTACAGCGTAAAAGAGCGCCTTATTTACAAGGCACCGTTAAGACGCTGCCTCGTAAAAAAGGTGAAGTCCCTATCGTCATCACAACGTCACTGTAAGTGACGTTGTGGTGGCGATAGGGGCTTGTAAATATGCCCCAAAGTTTGTGACTGCTGAAAGTAGTAAGCTTGCACAAAAGTGTCAGTGTCCCTTTCTGAAACCTTCCCATTTTTGGCAAATGTATCTAATGTGTTTTTCCCGAGAATCTGGAGCATATACGTTCTCTTGGCCCAAAGTTGGACTTCCTGATTTATATGGAATGTCTACAGCCCAATCAAGAGATCCTATCAAGTCACTGTGCTTGGTGTACGAATCCTTTAAATCAGAGGACCCAATTCACAAAGAGCTTTGCATGCGGAGGCATCACATCAATCCAGGCTTACTCCTCGAAGTCCAGGAGTAAGGCAGGCCTACGACAAGCATCAGGGCCGGACTGGGAACCAAAACCGGCAATGGCAAAGTGCTCGGCCACCCCCCTCCCCCCCCCAGCAGGGGGTGGGGGCGGGGGTGCCGCCGAGCTCTTTGTCAGGGCCGGTTTTCGTCCAATTTTGTTAAAGGGACGATTTTGCAGCTATGCTATGCTGCAAAACGGCCCTGTAACCTAAACGGCCCCCAGGGGCCCACAACCGGCGCCCACCCATGAGACGCACAGGCGGATTGCCCGGTGCCCGCTACGGCCAGTCCGGCCCTGACAAGCATATCATTTAAAGCAAAATGTTTGCGAATCGGCCCAACGTATCAGTAGCACGAGTGCGGTACTGTAACTTGAGTGACAGAGTGGCATTGTCACGTATATTTAACTTTTCATCATATAAGAACATAATTGCGCCACATAAAATCAATTTACCAGGCACCATGGAATATCGGTCATTCGACTAAGCATTCTTTCTTTTATTTATTAATAAAGAATGTGCTATTCTCTACCAATATACTATGCATTTACTAATTAGACAAATGTCACCCTGTGCCAATACATAGCATATCATAGAACTGCTTTATTACATATTCATTAACGTCAGCCTATGAATATACATGTCCAATGGGCACATTAAATGTCTGCCGCAAATTAGTCCAGTGAGCGTTTATTCTATCTATTGCAGGTGTTATCTATGAGATGTTTAACATGTCACCACAATATGATTTTCTTGGGGAACCGTAGTGTGCTTGGTAGGGACACAAATAAACAAGCATTGGCAAATCCAACAGGTGTTGCCTATTGGTTCTGACAATGTCTTAGCCACGTTGAACAGTGCGGCTGCTGTGCAGCATGGTTAAAAGTTAGAAAAACTGAATGCGTCATAGCGTTTCTTATCTTATGGTGGTAGGTGGAAGCAACATGGACAACAAGTAGGAGGGTGGGAGGGAACAAGCAACACAGACAACAGGAGGTTCAAAAAAGAGGCTGGATCATAGTGATTTTTTTTTTCTTATGGCAGTGGGGCGGGGGGGGTGGGGGGGGGGTGAAACACAGACAAGAGGAAGGAACAAGCAACACCGACAAAGAGCATATGTGGGCGGTATCACAGACAAGGGGAGGGAACTACAAACAAGAGAGGATTGCCAGCTCAATTTAGACAGGACAACTGTGTCTTCTAAACCTAATAAAATAAAAGGAACATGGCGCCTGATATCCAAACGCGACTACTTTTAGACACCATTACCGTGTTTAAGACACCTCTCTGTTAATGCCAGCAAAGAGAAGAGAACCAAGAGACTCCGTGGTGTTCCTTTGAAAAGAAAAAACACCAATGAAGTGGGGCTTCCCTTCTCACCTGCCATTTCCCTACAACAACAACCTGAGGTCTGTTACTTCTGATGATGAGGCAGGCAGCATTTGAATTTGGTGGTTACAGCCAATCGGCAGCTTCGAAGGCACAAGCAATGAGTGCACAGGCGAAGAGACACCACTAGACACCTACACGAAAAGTAACCTGAAGGAATAAGGGTGGAAGGATAGAGATCGCTAACTTCCTTCCGGCTCTGTTAACATTGCTATTTTGACAGAGGAGGATCAAACCCAACATATGTTTTTTGTTGAAAGGACCAGGGGTGGGCAGAACAGAGCGATGGGACAAAGCAGAACTCTCCACCCATTTCTAACCACTCTAATTGAAATAAAATGCCTTGCTTTCAGTGTTTCAGCCAACCTGACCTGGTGGTCGGGATTTGGGTGACAACGTTTCGCAGCTTCCTCGTGCTTGGAGGTGCAGCCATGAAATGTAGGAAACCGGTGGCCACACAATCCATGGATGAATATATGAAGGGGAGTCCCATGGGTTCCACTCAGTCGGCTTTTTATGGGAAGGTTTCCACCCTCTCCCCCTAATAAGGACATATGGAATTTACTAGCAATGTACAATGTGCACTCAAATGTATTTTAAGGAGATGGAATCTGGATATATTTTTAAGAAGTCACTTTTCTAGTAAGTAGTCCACCTAAATATCGACTCAAAAATATTGTGTGATTATGATATGATGATCAAAATACCAGTGACGACTCCTGGAGGGATTGCTGCGAGGCGGTGCAGTGGGGCGGGGGAGGGGCAGGGTGGGGGAGTAGTAAACTCTGGAATACGGCCGAACTGAGGTAAGTACATAAATAAATAAATAAAACAAATTACATTGTGCGCACTGCATCGCCAAATGGGTTGCAGCACGCGCAATGTAATTCGTTTTATTTATTTATGTACTTACCTCGGTTTGGCCATATTTCGGAGTTTACTACCCCGCAGCACTCCCTCCAGGAGCCGCCACTGCAAAATACCATGAATACAAAAATATAATGGACCAACATATTGAAAGTAAGTATATTGTTTTATACTGTTTTACTATAGTATCGAAATTTAAAATATTGCTTACTTTCATATTGTATTTTTTATTATGGTGTTTTATTTTATTTTTTAGTTTTTTTCTTAGTACATATGTTATAGTAAAATTATTTTTAATAATATTGCAATGTATATTTTTGGAGATTGCTGGGTTTATTGTGGGATTGGTTGGGTAGTGCATTTTAAAATTATATATCAGTTATTCTTAATGAATGCAAATCAATTAAATTTTTCTTTATTCTGTCATTTATAAATAATCATTAAAGAATCAAAAACCTAACATAAACTGACAGTCAATAACAACATATGCCATTACATGTAGATTTCAAAGATTAAACATCATTGCTTATATATGAAAACATGCTAAGAAAAAAAAATAGAAGTATACAATTATAGCTTTGTAATCTCGACCCTCAAAACTCAAAACATTAGGGTGTTAAGGTAGAGATTAGCAGATTTTAAAAAGAGCCTTACTCCAAAGCACACCTCAGCACAGTTCAGTAGTTCAATAATATCAACGCCGGTCTACATGTTTTGAATTGTAACCTCCTTTGGATTGGAATTAAAACTTTATGAGACATTGGCTGATCAAATTTACAAAAAACAAATAAAGTGTAGCAAGAAGTGTGCATAGGTTTCATCACAAATTCCTGATGTATAATATTGCCTCAACGTGAAGTAGAGTTGTCAACTGATGGAGCCCAACTGGAACCTGGTGAGAAGAGACTTTTCTGATGAATTGGATGCCAGGTCCAGCAAGGGCTCTATCCCTGATGATGTTTGAAACAAAGCATATCCTTGCAGAGAAGGTTTTACATGCTCCAATGAGTCCCTTTGGATACCCCCCACAGCAACAAAGCTCTCAATGAGACAGCCTTTGTCCTTTTTCCTCAGCTCAGATGGGTTGAGGAACATGAACGGTCTACCGAAATTAAGCAAAACTACTCTAATATATTGCAGCCAGTGCATCTTATAAACAGTCTTTGGTGATATCTTTATTGCGTGAGGCATGGTCGTTACCCCATAAAGCTCCAATTAAACATGGCCCTCAACGTAATCCATGCCCATGCTTTGTATACAGTGTAATATGGGCTGCACATAGGGATTCCCAACATTTTCCTACGTATCCTATTTTCTTCCACTTGGATGCTGCTGACATTGCTGTAGCCCTGTAAATCAGCTCCATAGGTTAGTACACAAATGCATTTCCTCTTAAACATTTTCAAAAGTGGGCAAATTACCTTACTTGCTAACTTATAGAGAAGCTGAAAAGAGATCCCACAGCTTGAATAAACTGTAATTTCTGAATGGAGCCGCATGAAGCCAAAGTATTGAAGTGGTCAAATGCTACACCCACACTGGGGGACAGACTTGTGCTTTCTACTTGTTTACCTTTGATGGACAAGGGTGAGAAGGTTTTTTAATAAAATATTTATAAATTAACATTAATTGACTAATGTTTTAATTATGTTAATTTTTAACTTGGGAAGTCTCTTAATAGTTATATTTCAATTTTGAAAGTGTTTTTTAATTTTTTAAGACATTTTTGTTTTTTTAAGTTAGGTAGTATTTTGTGGGTGTGATTTGGAATTTTATTTTTTTAAGTAAATCTTTAAATTAGTTTATACATTTTAAAACAAAAATATAATGTTTAAAAATATATTATGTTTTAATGATTTTTAATTCTTCAAAAAGGCAATAGAATTATTTAGGTATAGTTAATGTGAACTCACCCCCCCCCCCCATAAATATGTACACGCTCCCCAGTGTTTGTTTGAATAGAAAATCTGCCCCACAGTGTATGCACTTTTCCCAAAGTTTTTTTAATGTTAACCCTCCCCCACAATGAAGGCACTTGCCTTAGTGTTTATGTACTGGAGTTAGAATAGTACATCTGGTCAAACTCTCCCCCTACACACACACAGTATATGTATCTTTTCTATATTTGTTGTACTAGAGTTAGAATATTAAATGTGACCCCTGAAATATTTAAACTATCCCCAATGTGTGTTTGATTGTAATTAAAATTGGAATTTGGAGCCCAACCCAATGTATGCGCATTCCACAACTTTGTATAACACCAAATGTATGCACTTTCCCCAATATTAGTTAATTTGGAGTTACAATAAAAAAAATGGCGACCCCTCCCAATGCATGCACTTTCGGCTATGTTTGTTAGACTAAATTTAGAATAGTAAATTTGACCACCCCCAATGCTTACATTTCTCCCAATGTTTGTCACACTGGAATTAGAATTATAAATATGACCCCACAAAGTTTACCCTTTCCCCAATTTTTGTTAGATTGGCATTACAATACTAAATATTAAACCTCCCAGTGAATGCACTTTCCCTAACATAGTTAGAATAGTAAATATGAACCCCCTCCAATGTATGCACTTTTACCAATGTCTGTTGAACCAGAGGAAGACCATTGTGGAGAGATAATCATTATACCTGAGATTTCCTATATACCAAGACTGCACTCATGTTGCAAAGAATTGCAAGCATTGTGCTAGGGCCAGCATTTTACCAATGGTAGATCCTGTGCCATGGATGGCCACATGTTTAAAAAAAAAAAACATTGTGTGAGGTTCAGCAATTTACTTGTGGTAGGCATGGGCTTACTTGCATGCTTGCCAACATGTCGCCAAAAATTACTGCCTCTTAGCCAGTGTGAGATTTTTAAGAGTGCAGGGCATCATGCCATAGAGCCCCACAAGTTACCAAGAATTACCATCATTATGCAAGGGCCATCATTGTTCCAAGGGAAAGAAATAGGCATCATCCCATGCATACCCGCAAGTTGCCAAGCATTACAACCATTGAGCCAGCCCAGGACCAAAATATTACCAGGATGGGAATAGGCATAATTCGCTGGATGCCTACTAGTTGCCAAGGAATTACTGCTATTGTACCATGGTAAGCATTTTTTACCACTGTGGGCACAACACCCATTGTCACAAGTCCCAATGATATGATTTGTGGCAAAAGCAGCTGCTTTTAATATCGTGTAAGACCTGTTAAGGCTTACATATATTGAGATGTACATTTCTTCTAAGGGCAAACAGAGCTTTTCTCAGGGGCCAATTCTTCACCTGGCTTGACCACTCATGGACCAATGTTTCCTTCTGCCGTTCTCATAAAAAGGCCCTTACAGATACATAAGAAGATGTTTTGAAAATGTTTTCTAGAGCTAGAAGTTCAGACGACCCTTTAATAAGTATTTATTTTAGGATCCCAACCATACACCCTTTTGGTTGATTTGTTTGTTTCTTATTGCCTCTATTTTCACCTTCTCTTTTGTTAGTCTGTAATAAATACACATATTTACCATAGTCTAACTACCTTTGTATGGACCTTTACATATTATTGCTTGACTGCATTCAATTGGACTTGTTATTTTCTGCATTCCCAAACACCTCTTGTGGGGTTAAGATAAGGACTTTGTGGGATACATAAAGGGAAAAGCAAGTGCCATCCTGTCCAATATTAGATATATTGTGGTGAGTACAATCTTACTAACAAAGCATTTATCCTGTAAAGCCCTATGCTCTACAGTAGAATCATTGACTCTGTATATCAACATATAGGCTCAATGAACCATATTTTACCTCAATTCTATGAAAGAGTTCAAATCCTATCACCAAGCCAATTGAGAGTGGCAGCATATACTCTAATCATTTCTCCTCTAGATCTTGGTGCCACCACACTACACTGGGACAAAATATAGCAGCTAAAGAGCAGTGGCAGTGTAGAAGAAGGGTGCTGTGTTACATACATTTGAGCAGTTTGTCTATAGAGATCTGTAAGATATTCTGAGAGAGCAACTAAGAGCAATAAGGAAGGGTGCCACTGAATTCCTTGAAAAAAGAGTGAACTTTAATGAGCACCTGTTATTTTAGCGTCAATAAACCTAACCACAGTTGGTTGTTTAGTTAAAGTTTTACCCATGTCATGCCTACTTTCACTCCTTGACCTTTTAATGATATCTTGTTGATCATTTTTCCCTGTTTATATCTATTACACTAAGGTATGTATGTCTTAATATTATTGCATTGGGTTGATTATTTCCTGCAATCCACACAATCTTTTGAATGATCAAGACATGAGCTTTGCTAAGCACTACACCTTATGAGCTGGTGGTATATTCCACACATGCAGAGTCAAGGGTATCTTTGGCTCACCACTGTTTCCGAATTGCTCGATTTGGGTACTTTGGTAAAATAGCTAATATTTATTGCATCTTCCACTACCATTCCTCTAGTGACTTTTTTACACAAAGTATCGCAAATTGGAGGGTATGGGATATTTTAAACATGTTGTTGTACTTACTGATTTCATACAGAAATGCCCTTTCTTTTAGTTTATCTTTTTTTTAAAAAAGAAGAGTGGGAGTAACCAACGAAATAGTGAATGCATGCATGGACGACATTTAGGGGTCACCCCCTGGCACTGCCTTTGTGACCCCTTCAGTGGTGGCAAAAGCAGTCCCAAGAGCAAAAGGTACAGTCTCCTGATGAGCAATGTTTACTTTCTGCTGCTGAAACTGTGAGGCTGGTGTCCTTTTGCAAGACCTCACAGAGGTATGGTGAGGAGGCAAGGAGGGTGGATAGCCACCTTTTTAGGAGGCTTGGTAAGAGATAAGAGAGGAATGCCGTCCAGTGAATTTTCCATAGAACAGTCAGGACTGGCATATGCGAGCAGCATAGATATATTTTCAGCCTCTCCTCCACTGAAGCCTAAGATCAGAGGTTACCGAAACAGTTTAGGTAATAGCAGCCTTGGTATTCAATGGGAGGGAACCAATGTAAATAGCTGCACAAGAGTTTTTGAACATTATAGGTGGTGGCTGTCAGTAAAGGTCGGGTCCTGGTAGACGCAGGAGCTGGGAGAGAGTGACTCAGAAGTAATCTTCGGAGCACGTGACACGCACCTGGAGCCCGGCACGCCCCAGGCAGGAAGAAGTCAGGCACATCGGGACCGTAGCGCTCGGTCACCGGCTGCCACCTCCTCTAGGCGCCGGCACTTGTGCTATGGTTGTGCAGCGGCAGCAGTGAGGGGGGCTCCTTGGAGAGGGTCTCGCAGACCCGGCAACAGGGCTCCTCCTGAAATGAAGGGAAACTGACCCCAGAAGATGCTCGCATTGCTGTCCTGGAAGACGGGATGCCGGTCTGTTAAGGCTTGTAACAAAGAAGGAGTATGTAAAGGCTAAAATGATTTTAACTGGGGTATCTATTGTCTTGAATCGAGGACAGAAAGGAATGGTGAAATCAATATTTTGACGTCTGGAACTAGAGAGATTGTGAGAGCCCTGATGAAGTCAGAGATGCAAACGCATCGTGTCTGACGAAACACGTGTTGGCTATATGAAGAATATTGTAACATGCCAGAAGAGGATTAATTGTGACTGTTGAAGAAAGTATCTTGAAAATAAACATCAGACTGGAAAGTAGACGAATTGGACTATAATTCTTTAATGCACACATAGTGGTGCTCAGGATAAATTGTTTCTGTTGAAGGACTGGATTTGTCTAGTCCACATGTGTGGGATTAGTGGCTGCCCTCTTCCTTGGAGCCCACAACTTGAGACTTTTTGTATTTGACTGTGGGGAAGTTTTTATCTACTCAGATAGTGGAGTGTTTGCCGTAAAGCAGGGACTGTCGTACATTGTAGGTGTGGGGAATTACACTAGCGCTTCCTATAGAAATCAATAGTGTTTGTTTTCTCTTAAGACTGTTTGGCTCATTTTAGAGGTAAAACTAAGTATCTTGTTGCTATGCAGGTGGACGAAGTCTTCCATGTCCATTGAAAAATATACAAAAAGGTGTTTCCTTGGTAGACTTTCTAGCAAGGGAATAAACAACAAAATAATCCTTTCGATTGCAGGAAAAAAACAAACCTGCATTTTAGCTTCTGCTCTGCAGCTGGCCTGAGCCATGTGTCCTTCCACCGCCGCCCCTGCTCTGCGAATTTCTCCCATTTGGCCTTCTCTAGGGACTGCTGCATTGCTTTGCCCTCCTTCTGCTACTCCAGTAGTCCTGTTTGGTCTCTTCTCAAAGCACACTAATATTTCCTTCTCTCCTTGGGCCCGATTCACAAAGATAAACTTAGACTTGAAGTCTAAGTTTAGACTTAAAGTTTTACTTTAGATCTGAAGTCTACATTTAGATCTAAAGTATATCTTTATACCTGAACTCTTTTTAGATCTGAACTCTAACTTTCGACCTGAAGTCTAAACTTAGTCTAAAGTTAGACATCAGGTCTAAAGTTAGACTTTAAGTCTAAACTTAGACTTCAGGTTTACATTTACCTTTGTGAATTGGGCCCCTCAGCACTAGCACTTGCTCCTCACCCAAGCATGTATTTCTATGGATGGACGAAATTCCTGCACTGAAAGTGAACCACAGGAATTTGGTCCATTTTTTTACACCTGCATACTTGTGTTGGAGCTGATCTGCTACTTCATGGGCCGGAAGAAAAACTAAACGACACTTGCTTTCTGAAGCACTATAAGGGGTTGGACAATGTATTTATCTTAATACTAAGTACGTTCAGGAAAATACATTGCCCCACCTCTCTCAGTTCACTTCAGTGCAACCACCCCAGCAGTGAAGTCTGTGTGCAGTGCCTCCCTGCAGGGTCCTCCTGGCAGACAGGATGGTGGCACTCTCAAACTCCTCTTCTGGGGAAGTTCCTTTGAAGAGCGCTGTCAAGGGCTGGCCACTGAAATAAGCTTAATATAATTACCTTTAAGTTCATTACAATGGCAGGCCCCTGGCAGTGCAGGTGGCACATGAACTCATCACTCCTTGCATTCCTTAATGAATTCCTAACGAAGAATCATTGTTTTGCTGGGCATTTCTCCTTCATTCCTCCTTCTTTCAAACACAGGAGGTGGATATAAAAACAGCAAACTAGCCCTCAGTTTCACATCTACTTACCGAGGGTAGGAAAAAAGCAATTTTGCCCATCCCTAGTACTTACCTACATCCACCTTACCCAACCCCAATCAGCACTCAGATACCCCTCCATCCTCCCAGAAGCACTGATCGAGAGCTGCGCGAGCATGAGAGAGGAGCACCAGCCTAGAGCTGTTGCAATTGTTGGGATGGCAGTTGAGTGAAGGTGAGTTAAAAAATCTTTTTATGATGTGTATATGTTTGTTCAGGAGTGCCTATTGGTGTTTACGTTTGTGTGTTTGCAAGAGGGAACAAAAAACAAACTAGAAACTGTTCTGTCGGGGAGAACACTTGCTTTAAACCTATGCAGTATTAATCATGCACAAAAATGTGTCTATTACATTTCTTTATAGACTTCAGGATGGAACACGCATAGAACAAAATGATTTTTGATATAACAATTGTTTTTACCCTTTGAATTATGTAAGGCTGTCAAATTCAATAATAATTAAATTACATCAGTGACATAAAAATAAAGTGAATAAAGTACAACAAGGTGACATTCGTAACTAAGTGAGATTATTCACATGTGGTAAGAGACATACAAATATGTACAGAATATACAAAACAGCTGAAATGAAGTCTGTCCTTTCCAATTTTTAACACATGGTCTCCGGTGATCCCTAAATACTTTTTTTAAGTCTTGGGGCCGGGGAACCTGATGGACATTGACTAAAATGAACGTCTTACCTACACTTTGCAGTGGCACATCCACGAGTGAAACGGATGGTAAGCCTGCGATAGAACGCATCTATAGGCGGCAGAGTAGAGAAAGTAGTGTTTTAGAGTTAAGAAAAAGCAGAGCAACAGCCTACGTCTAGTCTAAAGGCTAATGTGCTGACAGATTCATGGGACAAACTTACAGGTAGTTTTCAGATATCTCTCATATCGACGTCCATGGCTCCTCACTCAGCCTGGGCGGAAAATGCTGCTTCTGTCTCGGGAATTTCGAGGGCAGCGACTCGGTGGTTTTTTGGCCGGTCACTGCATCAGAAACAAAAGTGAAAGCGCGCATGGCCAACTGAATGTTGCAGGAAAGCATGTCGTGCCTGCAGTAGGAGAAACTCATTAAAGAAAATAGTGCTTACAGACTAAATATTACATATCATGTAACAACATTGGGACTATCTAGTGCAGTTGACACCCCCTTTACTCCTTAATTTGCTGAGAGGCATTTACAAAATCTACAAACAAGTCATTACATACCTAGGGAGTGCTCTCTGCAGAATACTGCATGCCCAAAATGAGAGTAGATCATTTTTGAAGCTGTACGCCTTTGTATCAACCACCTCTCACCTCTTGCAGAGTACCTACTCCAGAAATACACTATTTATCAACCACATCTTGGATGATGAAAAATTAACACCACTTGGCATTACATTAATCTAATCAGAGATGCCTGCAACAAACCCTCAGGCCTGCCTTGAGACTCCCCATTCATTCCATCACACTGTCACACTATCAATGCCATCTTCTGTGGTACGTTCCCCATCTGCCTCAAACCAGTCACATTCTGTATTTATCTCTTGCAAACACCACACATTTACCACAATGAACTACTCAATTAATGTCCTATCAACCATCTACTTTCTTTGCCAATATTCTAAAGAAATCAACTGCATTTTATTGGGAATTCTGCGTTGACTGCCAAATGTTTCTGCAAACTTATTTATCAGTCTTATGTCTCAGACGCAGCAAAGACAGAAAAAGACTCTAGTCAGGTACTGGATGAAGCACAGTGCACTACTGATAAAGGACACCCTTGTCTCCCAACGCTACAGCATGTGATTGTGTTGACATTGGTACCGCTTCACCACCATCCCCTATCACATGGCATCTTTTAGACTATCTTCTATTAATTCTTCTTTTTCTATTTTTTGGTTGCAGACACATGCAGTTAATGTAATCAATTCAATTCAATTCATTATCTTTATTTCGACTGTAAGAATGTCATTAAAGAGATCAGTACAATATAAACAGATCATTACAGAATATAGTATAAAATTTCCAGTGTAAAAAATACATCTTCGAAATAGAAATATTAATCGTAAAAACATCTTCATTGCCTGTAGAAATTATCAACAGATGGTCTCGATCATCATTTGAATAGTCATGTACCGTGGACAAGGTCTCATTTTACCACAAAGCTTCTTCTTATTTTCCACATTGCAGCTAAGAATTTACTTACAGCAAAAACAGTTAATGGGGATAGATCAGATTTTAATATTCGATAGGCATGCAAATGCTGCCTAAACCCCCATTTTCTGCAAAAGGGAACAATCCACTTTTTCCTAGGCTTCATATAAGAAGGGCAGAAAAACATTACATGAATATCATTCTCCAACTCCTCAGTACAGGCAGGACAGTTTTTAGTGGTTGGTGGGTACCATCTACTCGTAAGGGCTCTAATTGGTAAGGAGTTGTGTCTCCATTGGAGAAATATTTTCTGAGACCGATGGGGTTGATATCATCCAGAACAGTCTCCATCTTATAGTGATCTTTCATTATTAGAAATGTACTCAACATTGACCCCATTTTGTCACTCAATAGCCAAGCAGACAGGTTACAATCATAATACATACTGACCAGGTCTTTGCGGGATATATTTCTACAAGCCTCTTCCGGATTTGTCCACAAAACAGAGCAACCCAGCCTCTCAAACTCATCCTTTATATATTTTAACCATGGGAGTTTCCGTATATTTGGATATTTCAATAATTCCAAAAATTCTTGCCTGTAAATGTAGAGTTCAGGGGTTCCCCAAAGACGCCTCCAAAAAGTTAAAGGCTTTAAACCTAGTTCCTCCTTTATAGATCTTATTCCCAAGTCAAGCCTGAGAGGAAGAAGGGGAGAGCTAGTAGGTAGGGAGAGTAAATTCCTAAGAAACTTGTTTTCCGTGGCAGTGATTGCAGGGGCACAGTTGTGTCCTCACAATTCACCGCCATAAATTACTGCCCCACGTGCCTGCATTTTGTAAATCTCGAGTGGCGGTCCTATAGGTTTTGTCTGAGAATTATTCCATAATTTAATAATCCCCCCGCCTTTTGCGTTAGCTTTAATTGGGATTTGATCTGGTGTTGAACCCAAGCCAGATTTTCATTTAGAGTCAATCCCAAATATTCGAGCGTCTGAACTCTTTCCAGGCTGATACCATATATAACCGGATTTGGGCGAGATGTCTTTGGAGGATTAAAAATCATGAACTTTGTTTTGGCCGTGTTTATTTCCAGCTCCCGATCATAACAAAAAGAGACAAAACCATCCAAAACTCGCTGGATACCCATTGGAGTCTTGGCGAGTAGCAAGGTATCATCAGCAAACATGATCGCTGATATCCCTATACCACCAAGCTTTGGTGCGTCTCTGTTGGGGACCGCATTCAAATGAGAGATGACTCCATTTACATAGAGGCAGAACAGGGTTGGCGCCAAGACACAACCCTGCCTGACCCCCCTATCAACGGGGAAGCTAGATGACAAGTTACCTTCTCTCCCACACCTGACCCTTGCAAAAGTATGAGTATGAAGTCGTATTATAATATCCAAAAGGGCGGGTGGCATTCCTAAATCCCGTAAAACAATCCAAAGCTTCCTACGTGGGACCAAATCAAAGGCCGCACGCAGATCTACAAAGACAGTATATAGGGAGCCGCCCTCAACCTTAGCCGTCTTCCAGAAGAGCATACTCAGTCTAAAAATCTGATCAGTAGTCGATACACTCTTTCTGAAACCCGCCTGATAGTGGCTCAGAATCTCAAATTCCTCCATCCAATCCAAGAGGCGGTCTAGGATCAGCCTTGCAAAAAGTTTCTGGGCTACATCTATTAGGCTGATAGGCCTATAGTTGACTGGGAGCAGGGGCGACCCCTTCTTGAAAATAGGGACTACCTCTGCTCCCAGCCAAGTGGAAGGGACCGGCATACCCCCAGAGATTGCATTAAATAGGGCGCCCACACTCTAGGTTTGTGTTTATAAAGGTCTCCGGGAACCCTATCCAACCCTGGAGCTTTGCCCGCAGGAAGCATGGATATAGCAGTCTGAACCTCACCCAGGGTAAAACTAATCACCACTGTACCAGCAGCATCACTCGTCAACAATTCGCCCGATGGGGCCTCCATACAGGAATAGTCCCCCTTATACAGGGAGCTAAAATGGTCTTCCCATACTTCTGGAGCAATGTTCGGGTTTACTGCTGGATCAGGTTCAGCTGAACCAGTGGTCACAATCTGCCAAAACTTCCTCGCATCCCTACCCGCTAAGGCGGTTGTTAGCCTAGCCCAGTTCTCATTCCCCCACTCAAGCTTGGCATGGTGGATTAACCGTCGATATACTCGTCTCCTATGTTGGATAACATCCCTGTTTACATTATCTTTTAATGCATCCAACAGTTCACTCTTCGCCAGTCTGCATGCCCTATTATACCAGGGCTGCTTTCTTCGTACCCTTCTCCCACAAGGGGCTGGGGGATTTAAAATATCTATTAGACTAAGGAATAATGCCTTTTTGAGTTCGCCCAATTTTTCATAAAAATCAGACAAGGGTTGTTGCCCAATAAGAGTGGCCATATCATCCAATACTGGACTAACCCTAGCGTATGCTTCAGATAGTTCCTCTGGGTTATTAGCCAATTTGTCCCATCTTACCCTACGTCTATTATTAGACAGGATAACCCTATTGGATTTATCAGATTGCAATAATGCTTCGCCCTTGCGCAAGCCTGGTAATGAAAAATCCAGGATCAGGGGATTATGGTCACTCTCTCCCCTGGATACCACCCTGACCCCAATTTCCTCTTGTCAGCCATGATGTTCCTCAACCCATCCAACCAAAACAAGGAACACCTCGGTGTCCTGAAGTCAACTCCTGACATCACAATCATTATCCCAATCCATCAGTCACTGATGACACCCCACTTTCTTATGGGGTCAACAGTAAGCCTGGGCAAAGCAAGACGCTACGCTCGCGTAGTTTGCGAAGTTTGCGCTACTTCGCACTATGCGAATTGCACGTAGCACAGTGCAAACACGCGTAGCGTAGCGTAGTGCAGCGGTCATTTTTTGCTTGCTCGCGGTCCTCAACGACAAGTTGGCGACCGCAAGCAAGCAAAATGACATCCCGGCGAGACTTTTTCCTCGTTCGCGATCAGCAAAATCAAATTGCCGATCGCGAGTGTGGACAATAAACCTCCCGGCGAGATTCTCAACGCGGGGAGGTCAGGTTTCTCATTGCGAGTGGTCGCGTATGCTTCCGACCGTTCGGGATGAGAAACTACCAGTCCGCGTTGAGAAAGCTGCCGCTCGAGTAAAAATCTACTCGAGCGGCAGAAAACTACAGCTCGCACTGTGCAAGGTGCCATTTTCAACGATTGCACAGTGCCGGATGCTTGTCCGCACTGTGCAATCATTGAAAACGGCATCTTGCACAGTGCGAACAGGGTACTACGCAGTTCGCGAAGTACTACGCGTAGCTCGCGTAGTGCTGAGTGCACTTTGCGTAGCTACGTGTAGCTCTAATTCGCGAACTACGCCCAGGGTTAATCAACGGCATCCGACATTTATTGTCTTAGATGTTGTCTCCTGTCTTCCTGGATATCAGCTGTGTACCTTACACTCAAGCTCCCAAAAAACAACTTTGATACCATCTGTGGTGATAACCCCCTGCCCAAATAATAGCCCAGCTATCCTATATGAACATGGAAAACTTGTCACTCTCTCCATGAGTTAATGTTACTGAGAGATGGGGAGTGAGTGTTCCAGAAAAAGAATGCACTGGAAGATGTGCCATCACTGTATCACATGTGTTTTATTACAGTACAATAATATTGCGTCCACCATATTGACCAAACTACTGCATTGTAAAGTAAGTCTAGGTAAGTAGAGGTGGAGTTAGGAATAGTCATGATATATTTACCCTGTGGTGTAGTGGTTAGTTAGCTGTAGTGGATAAGATCTTATTGCAAGTTGATATTATCTATCTTGATATTGTGGCAAACAACGGTACTAGAGAGTGTGTATACCACAATGCATTTTATTTTCATTCTGTCCTCTCCTGTCTCCTGTTATGAATTAGAGTCACACAACCTGAAACCAACTGCACCACCTTCAAAAATCAATTATTTCTACCTCCTGTAAACATCTGTACTGAAGATCTCAAACTATCCCACAATAAGGGATGAAATGCCCTGGTAATTGAACTTCGCTATTCCTTTCTCAGCTCAATTAATTACTGATAAGAGAAACTTTTACCATATAATTGCTATCCTCAAAACTGCTCTTACTCCTCCTAATAGCATATATCAAATTTCAAAGGATGGTTTCATCAATATTGTCTTCAATCCTCCAAAGCATAGTGTCTTACCAGCAAATGTGCTCACAGTAAAGCCTCGACTCCGGAAGGCTGGAATTTCTTCTACACCGCCAAAATATTTTATCATGTGCCACCTTGCCTGAGACTGCCCCCTCCCTCATCCAATTCCATAAGGACCTAAAGACCTTCCATTTCCAGCAATGCTTCTGCTCGCCCCATATGAATTGCTCCATTATGAGATCCCTGTAGCACAGGGGTCTCCAACCTTTTCTGTAATAAGAGCTATTTATGTTCAACGAAAATTATCACGAGCTACTCTAAGTGATATGTTAGTCCATTCAAGACTGTCAGCAGTGATCACATCAAGGCATTAGGCAGGGTTGCCAGCAGTACACTAAAACAAAACACAATCAATTTGGAATGCATCTACATGGGTAATACATAATAGCAATAGCTGCTATTCTCTGGCACCAAGGTAATAATATGAGTGATAAATGTCTCTAACTCAAACAATAGCTTAAAATTTATTTTGGAAATTGAATCACTTTTCTCCAAGCATCAGCTTATGAGTTCTAAAAATACCCCCATTTTCGTCTCAGATACATGGTTTTTAATTTTAGCAATCAAATAAAAATATAATCAAGCAAAGGCTTTCATGTTAGTAGCCTGAGATGCACACAGGCAAGATGCTCACAGGTAGCTGGAGAGCTGCAGGTAGCTCACGAGCTACTCGTTGGAGACACCTGCTGTAGCACAACCTTGCATTTCTGTAAATGAAATATTTTGCTGTAACAAGTACCCTTAATGAGATAAATTAAAGTTGTCTCAAGTGCCGTGATTGGCCATAATGTCATTAATGGAGAGGTTTCAGTGTGGGAGCTACACCCCTTTGTCTTATAGCCCTTAGCATGAATAAATTGGTTTATGTATCAATTTTCATTGAGTGTTTTGCATGTAAATGTTAGGCTTTGGATTTTTAGGACATCTGCCCTGGCAGCGCACATGCTGAAGATGCTGAAGATGACACTCTCTAGTGGGTTTACGTGAGACTGTTACAGTTTTCAAACTATGCCTGTGCAGAGCTGAGGAAGAGACTGCACATGGCGGACACAAGGCCTCTTCCACCGTTCACAATTTTACTCATGTTGGTCTTTCGGAAGTTGCTGGATGTGACCATGTCCCCAGTACCATCATGGCTGAACGATGCTGAGAATTGTCCTTCAGCACCTTTTGGATCTCACTCTAGTAAGTTTTGGCTAGTTCTGGCTTAAGGAGGGCTCGCCGAAAGGAGGATTGAGTATGAAGAGAGGAGAGGGAAAGAGACTTGAGCATTTTCTGTTCTGATATAGCTTAGGGGATTATTTTGTTCCAGGCCCACAGTTGTGAGAATGATCCCTTAACCAAATGAGGTCCCTCATTCTGTACTGAGTATTCATTGGTGCGCGACTTCTTAAGGTTCACCAGAAAGGCGATGATAGCATCTAAATAGGCTCTGAGATTATTTGTTTTTAACACAGAATTTTATTACATTTTTCAGTTTTTATATAGTTCCTGTTACAACATTATAAATCGCAGAATAGTCTGTGTACACACTTAGCAGCACATTCGAGTACATCTTAAGATCTTGTCTGACAGCAAATCTATAAGGATTACCGTTACAAGGTATTGATGTATATATACACTCTATGTTGCTGGAATCAACCATGAGCATGTTGTATACATGTAGAGACAAGTTTGCGCATATAATTCTGATTGTATTATCAACTATTTTATAATAAAAGCGGAAATCTGTGACATAAAGAAGAAAAAAAAGCCCTTAATAAAGAACTATGCTACTGAACTGTGTGTCTGTTCTGATTGCTATCAGGGGGAGCGGAGCGGGCGGGGTTGGGGCTCCAGGACGGGGGAGGGAGGAGGGGGGGAAGGAGGGGGGAAGAAAGGAAGGAAACATCTTCAGAAACATATTAATCATCAGTGACATCTACCTATTGTGTCTTAAAGAGTTCCAACAATTGAAATAGGCTCTGAGATATGTTTAGGAGGGGTCACTGACAAAATATCGAAGGTCAAAAAATCGACCTACAAAAATATCGGAGCAAAAATATAGATGTCAAGAATATCGACATCCTATCTACAACATGGTAAGTACAAAAATATCTAAAATAATATATAGATGTCAAAAATATCGTTATTAAAAATATCGGTTTATTTTTAGTTAAAAGAAATATGTAAAATAAACCAACTAATACTTGTAAATAAAATAAACATAATTAAATATATTTTATAGTTTTTAAAATTAATAACTAATATATATAATTTAATAAAACATTAATCAAACATATACATATCATATATATACTTACGTAATAATCAGTTTTAATAATTATTTTCATACCATATTATTAAAAAATATTATAAATTACAAATACATCTATACACATAAAACTATAACATGAATAAAAATTAAATAATTATGTATAACAAATTAAAAAAATTACATTTACTTTGAATATTTTTAAAATTATTCATATATTACATTAGCTAAAATAATACAAAAAATATTAAATAGCGGAGAGAATAAAACTACTATTCCAACTCCACAAAAAACAACAGTAAGGAAAATGTAGGATAGCGTAGGGCTAAAAACTACTATTCCCACTCCAGGGAGTGCAACAGTAGGGAAAGTGTTGGATAGCTTAGAGGTATAAATTACTATTCCCACTCCATGGAGTGCAACAGTAGGGACAGTGTTGGATAGCGTAGAGGTATAAATTACTATTCCCACTCCGGGGAGTGCAACAGTAAGGAAAGTGTTGGATAGCGTAGGGGTAAAAATGACTATTCCAACTGCAAAGAGTGCAACAGTAGGGAAAGTGTTGGATAGCGTAAGGGTAAAAATTACTATTCCCACTCCAGAGAGTGCAACAGTAGGGAAAGTGTTGGATAGCGTAGGGGTAAAAATTACTATTCCCACTCCAGACAGTGCAACAGTAGGGAAATTATTGGTTAGCGTAGGGGTAAAAATTACTATTCCAACTCCAGAGAGTGCAACAGTAGGGAAAGTGTTGGATAGCGTAGGGGTAAAAATTACTATTCCCACTCCAGACAGTGCAACAGTAGAAAAAGTGTTGGATAGCGTAGGGGTAAAAATTACTATTCCAACTCCAGAGAGTGCAACAGTAGGGAAAGTGTTGGATAGCGTAAGGGTCAAAATTACTATTCCAACTCCAGAGAGTGCAACAGTAGGGAAAGTGCTGGATAGCGTAGGGGTAAAAATTACTATTCCAACTCCAGATAAAATAATTATTTAAAATAATTAGTGATTTAATTATTAAATAACTCTAATTATTTACAAATACCAATAAATAATTATTAAAAACATAACTACCAATGAATAATTAATTAACAATAAATTAATAATACACACCAATAAATAATAATTAATAAATATTAATTACAAAATAATAAATATTGATCAATAGAAATATTTTAATAACACAAAACATATTAATTATTAAAAAGAAATTACCAATTACAAATGTTGAACAATTAAATATTTGTTATACCAAAAAATAATAATTATTAAACATTAATTACCAATTATAAAATATTGAACAATTAAATATTTTTAATCTACAAAATTATAATTATTAAACATGAATTACCAATTCATAATTACTTATTAATATATTAATTAACATTTCACTAAATATTATTTAATCATATTTAATTACCAATTAATAATTAATCAACAATAAATTATTTTTCATAACCAAAATATTACAATTTAAAATATTTACCAATTAATAATTAATGTCCAATAAATTAATTATCAATACCCAACAACAAATTTAATAATTACTTAATTAGATTTCAATTACTTCCAACACTATTCCCCTATAAACGCATGACACACTCCAATAATAAAACAATACACTTAACATAATTATCAATTAATCAATTAATAAAAACTAATTACAATTAATAAAAATGTATTGCCAATTAATAATTAATTAACTATAATATAGCAATACCAATAAATGAAAATACATTGTTACTTAATTACAATTAAATTACTTCCCACCCTATTCCACTATAAACCCACGACCCACTACAGAACTTAAACGCAGAAATTAATTAAAATTCATTTATAATTCCTAAAAATGTATAATTAATTTCGTATAATTAAATTACTTCCCACCCTATTCCCCTATAAACCCACAACCCGCTACGGTACTAAAACACAAAATTGACTTAAAAAAACATTATTAACATATAAAAATTGAATACATATATTTTAAAACCAGTAGAACACTTAACAAAAAACATATAACACATACATATTAAATACATAATAAAATACATAACAATAATTTAAATATCGATATTTTTAACATCGATATTCATAACATAGATATATTTGATATCGATATTACTAACTTCGATATTACTAACATCGATATAAAAAAAATCGATATTACTTACCTTAGGGTTGATATTCTGTCCATCGATATTCTTAACATCGATATTCTGTCCCTTCGATATTGTCAACTCGATATTAGTATAGGTCGATATTTAATTTTCGATATTTTGACTGCTCACCGTTTTGGAGAAAGAGGTACTCTCATCTTGCTGCTAGACTGAAACCTTTTTGTAGAGGAAGGGTTTTTGCGGCTTTCTACTGAAGTGAGAATGCCAACTGGAGCAAGTGACTCTGTGTTGTGCTGCTGGAGATACGTTCTTTAAAGCTATGAATAGAGTGAGACCAGTAACTTGAGGTATGCAACTTTGCAAAATTACTGTGCCTCCTGATGGAATGAAAAATGTGTGCCCTTTTCCCATAATGACACTAGCAAGGAAATTGGAAGTCATGAGTACTTTTGGTGGAGTTATTGCGGCTGTTTTCTGAAGCTGGAGACTTCTTTGAGTTCTGCTAGAGTTAGATTCTGTGGCCTGTTAATAGTGTGAGGCCTTCAGTTGGACTGCAATGCTGTGAGGCCTTTTGCTGGATGCAGATTTGGTGTTGGAGTAAAGCATTGATGCTGGAATCAGGCATGAGGATGACCTACTAGTGTGCTTCATTACCTGCGACCCGCTGATATTTATTTATGTATTTCTTTAATTATTTTGTAGCGCCAGCTTGGGAATGCAGCCACTTTGGTGAGCTAATGGTGTAGTTGGTTGTAAGTTCTACAGTGGGATGCGCTCATTCCCACTTTCTGTTAAGCCATCTCTACAAGGGCTTAAGAATTTAACATGGATATTCAAACCCAGGAATGGTCAGGAATCAAACTGAATTAATTGCGACCCTCTCCCTCAATTGGGGTCAAACTGTCAGAGTCATGATGGAAAGGAAAGGCCTCTTTGGCGAGACTTGTTTTGGGCTTTTCATTAACGTAACAGTTGAGTGGTACCTTTGAGACCTTTGATTTGGGCACAGTCCATTGAAGGGCAGTCCCCCAATCCTGCAGATGGTCCTATCCGTTGAAGAGCAGTCCCCCTATCCTGCAGATGGTCCTGTCCATTGAAGAGCAGTCTCCCTATCTTGGAGATGGGCCTGTCCATTGAAGAGCAGTCTCCCTATCTTGGAAATGGACCTGTCCCTAGAAGGGCAGTCCCCCTATCCTGCAGATGGATCTGCCTCTGTGAGAACTGCTTTTACATCTAACCTAAATTATCTTATTTGAATTATTAGACTTCATAACTTCACTTATATACTTTGGAAAGGTGTGTATAAGTAATTGGGATGTGGCCTCTCATACTTTGAAAGTGCATGTAGATCCAGTAAAGGTTGTGAAAGCCGGGGTGATGTGCTCATTTTTCTTAAGGTTGAATCATAGTCTAAGTATTCGGTTTTGTATAGGCCTGTGCGAAGTTGTTAAAATTGAATGCCAGGACATACCTTGCTTTGACAAATCCTGCAAGATTCAAGCAATGGGTGAAGGTTCGAGGAGATCATTTCCCCAGCTAAACATTTTTTACTCGAGCCAATAACAAAGAGTGAAAGTTCAGACTCAAGACATTTGTGGAATTTCGCCTTCCACCAAATTTGTTAATTACAAAAGCAAGATAAAAATGTTGGTAGTCTTTGTAATTTCATGATCTCTTTCTTTGGGGCTCCTCCAAAGACTCTATTTAAACCAATGTTTATTTGTCATTTAAATCTATAATTCAAACACACATAAAATCCACAGTGCAT
The DNA here is from genome assembly GCF_964204655.1 of Triturus cristatus. Classification (NCBI taxonomy): domain Eukaryota; kingdom Metazoa; phylum Chordata; class Amphibia; order Caudata; family Salamandridae; genus Triturus; species Triturus cristatus. The sequence continues at coordinate 95,851,897 of NC_140582.1, forward strand.
TTATCGGCAACATTAATGTATTCAAGGTCCACCGTACACATTGCTAATATAGTCTTATAGAATGCACAAATCATTACTTCAACCTCCCCAGTGTATTTTTCACGTCACAGCCTATTTTGCGTACTGAATAACAATTTGCTGTTTATAAGACTACAACAACAAATTTTCCTTCCTTCCTTCCCTCCCTGTCCTTCTCCCTTCCTGAGGGTGTATCCTAAAAACCCAGCATCAGTGGCCAGCTATAGGGATTTACCTAGTTTAGTGTGGCTCAGTCAATTAGGTTGTTAGATTTTAGATATGGTGGGTTAAGAAGGGCTTGTTTTGGGGTCTCTGCCACATCATGGGGTTTTATTGCTCTGTCTATACACCCAGCTGCCTCGATGCGTTGTTGTTGTGCGTCTGCATTGTCCTTCCCCTGCCCAGATTCTGTCACAACCACAATCAAATTGAATTTCAGGGCAGTCTAGTTTCGTCATTGTCACTCTCTTTGGGTGTCTGGACTAACTCTTATGATTACCCAGTAGCGACTGCTTGTGAAGTCCCCTTTTTTTTCCCTACAGAGAGTTGCCTTCCACCTTTGCCCAGCATGTCATTGCTCTTCTTCAGGTGGCTAGACCGAGAGAGGGGGTTGGGGGATAATCCCAGCATACATCCTTCAAAATCCCCCAAATCTGTTCTACTAGTAGTTCGGGATAAGTTTTCCTGCACTTTCGAAGAGAAGCATCTCACCTCTACACATCCCCAGAGCATATGTTTAAATTCAGTATCATGCATATGCCTTGCAGCACAGATCGACGGTACACATCTTCAAACTGATCACCAGTCATGTGCAGGGCTGTCTTTAGTCCAGATCGCAGCAGTGCATTACAAGGCCCCACTAGAACTTCTTCATCGACAGTCAGTATCAGGCCTGTGATCCCCACCCGCAGTAAGGACTGGACAACTCCTGCTCAGACCTCAGTTACACGCACTGGTATCCTTCACAGGCAGGTGTCCAGCACCCAGCACCTCAATGCTTCTCCACTGATTCCGGCCTCATCCATCAGCTTCACAGTGCAAGGATCTTCTCATCCATGCTCGCAGCCATGTTATCCATCGTTCACCTCCCGAATCCTCTTCTTTAGTGGTTCATTGTCCCACTACGCGCTTCCGTTGGGTCACTTAAGGGGCATCCCCCATTGCCTGGGACTGTTTCAGGGCAGTCTCTCTGCAGATTGTTAAGGATTATTGTGAATCCTGTCAAATCAAGTCCGCCATCTTAGATGACAGGCCATACCCCCCTGGTCTCTCCCACAGACAAATGTTGCAAAATGAATCCATTCTCAGCATCAACAAGTCCCTGATCAATGCAATGTGATGACAGGAGAGGAAGGATTCTTATAAGAAGCTTAAGGTAAATTTGATGTTTTTAACTTCACTTGGGATTTGATGGTGAAAGGAAAGATTAAGGTCAAACTGCACCGAGAGCTTCCAGTGGGTAGAGGTGGCATCTAATTCCCTGGCCAGGCTCTTGTCTGATGATTCTTCCAATCTCAGTATTTCAAAATGTAAACCATGTAGGCCCAGGCACATCTCCTTTATCCAAAGATATATGTGTTTCAGGCTGCTGGCGCAGTTTTTGCGCAGATCTTTGTGCTATACTGACTGGTTGTGGAATTGGATGTCCTCCACATACATTTAGGAATCCGTTTGTGTCAAGAGCCTACCTTAGCCAACAGTCTAATGTAAATGTTGAAGAAGGGAGGCAACAAAGGAGATCTCTGTGTGACCCCTCATTAGACAGGCTCCACTTTTGATAAGGCAGAACCATTTCCTATTTGCTTGCTTCAGTCTGATAAGTATGACTGGCACCACAGACTTGTCAATCCAGTGATCACTGCTAATTTTTCCAGACTTTGTAACATAATTTCATGATTCAAAGTGCCCTATCTGGCAAACAGTTTGAGGAGAATTAGGATTAGAATTTGACCCTCATTTAGGCAAGAATGTAGATCTTCCCTAACATCAGCTTTTGCTGTTTCTGTGCTCCTCCTTGGTCTGAAATCTGATTCTGCTGCACATAGAATATTGTCTGATTCTACAGAATCTTACAGCTTACACGTAAATTCAGCCTCCCTCATTTGGTAATGAAGGGTAGATTGAGTGGGGACCATAGATGGAAAGGTCTAGTGTGTCTGTCTTTGGTTCTCTTAGAGGAGGGAGATTATTGCTTGTTTAAGGGCCTTAGAGCCTTTGGATGCAGACCCTTGTTGGAGTGAAACATTTATAATCATTGTTACATGTGTGGCAAGCACATTGAAGTGATCTTTTATTGTTGTAGCTAAACAAGAATTAAACAGCACATTTTGGACTTCCAGCCTGCTTCCCTCTGTGAACACTTGCTCAAGATGCAGTGGCAATTCACATGGGTAACTTACAGTTTACTGCTTTGAGCTATTCACAAAATCCGAGTATAAAGTTACTGAAAAGTCTAGACTTACATAACCTTACCCACTGAAAAAGGGGAGGAGACAAATGTATTACAGTAAAGTTACTACTGCCAAAAAGGAGTAGTATATCCAGCACCAGACATGGCCAACCACTAATAATGCAACACCCTCCCATAGAAAATAATGGAGGTACAAACTTAAACCCACATAGAAAATAATTTCAACATAACTGAAATTATTTAAAATAGCTAAATATATATATAATTATAATTGAATGTTGAAAAAAGTATCTAGAAATAAAGCATATTTGATTTTAACATATTGCAATATTCTTTATAAATTTGAAAATAAATGCAATATTTGTATTAAAATATGTTTAAACTACTTTTAATTAATTATATACATCACTTTTATTAAGTATAAATACTTAATATAAATATTTTTTACATTAGGTGGAAATTTTCTTTTAATTTAAACTTCAGAAAAAAACATTTAATTCAATTTGCTTTATTTAAATTAATTTCTTTTTTAGTTTAAAATGATGTTAATAAAGCTGTAGCGTTGTTTATTTTGGTCTACATTTAATTTAAATATGTAAAATTAATTTACATTAATATTTAAGATAAAATATTTTTACTGTTTTTCCAACTGTAATACACTTTTTTAATTAGTTTAAATATTATTATAATAGGCAAAATATAATTATTATTATTACATTATGTTAGATAAAATAAAATAAAAATATTTGTGGATACATTTTGTAAAATTACAGTATTTTAATTTATATTTGTCAGTATTTAATTTTGCTTCACATTATTTACTATTGGTGTCTTTTTTAAGTCCCAACTTACATTATATTTTATGGGAGGGGGTTGCAGTACCAGCGGTTCACCAAGTGCGGTGTGGGACTAACTCCAGCTCTAAGGTGGAGTATATTTACTACTTTCTTGGGTCCATTTTGGCACTATGGAAGTGCAGTTTATGAATAGGAACAGAATTACTCTTCTGTGGGTGGGTGCATGTCCCTCCCTATACCACTTCAAACACCCTACCGTGATCCTCTTTACTCTTCCGTAAACCTCTTCCCTTTAGTCTCAAATATTCCACATTTTACTACCACTCCTCCCTGTCTCTTCTACATTTCCTACTTAAACTTAAACCTAGGTTTCCAAAGACTTTGCAGTCAGAGCACAGAACTTGGCACAGAAAAAGATAGGACAGGCAGAGGCATAGACCTCCACTCGGAGTTTGGGAATAGCATTTTCTGTTAATTTCCTGGACTATTATAGTACTATACAAACACTACAAAATGTCTCCCAATAGGCCCCTCAATACTGCATAGGATGAGAGTGTTTTTTGGATGCTTGGGTATTGATTTAAATATGTAGAATTATGATTGCGATTTCTCTAAGATCCCTTCTTTTTCTCAAAGTAGTTTTGAGAGAGACCCCCAGAAATAAAAATCTTCTGCTTCTTCAAAGCCTTCTGTTGCAGTAAGGTCGGCTGCTGGTATGAATGTTGTCTATAAGTGAGACCTGCAGAGAGCATGATGATGTCTGATGACACCATAAGATCAACCATGCTGCTAACAAGGCTCCAAATAAATAACCCATAAGCTTTTCAGACATCATTCTAGAAAACACTGGAATTTAAAGATGGTTAAGAGCCTGGATCCAGCTAGTTGCTGTGCATTTATGCCGAAGACAGCAATTGGAAGAGCAATCACAGTTGATGATGGGCAGAACCTATTTAGCCCTATCAATGAGCAGGTCTCGCATACACCCCCTACACTGAGAAACTCAAAGTTTCCAAAGGCTGTGGATTTTCAGTCTGCTGAGCTCTAGCGAGGTAATGCCTAAAACTCTAGACAAACTGGAGCCCTATGCATGCCCCGTGAGATTTGAAATGGTCCTGCCTTAAACATGACTGATGAGGTCCTTTTCACATCACCCTATTGCTCTCAATCCTTCATACAAGTCCAAACTCTGGATTTTAGATCCCAGAGGCCTTGCAATGTTGTGTGTAAATAAAATGTGAAGCTTCCTCAGTCACATTTCTGCTTTTTATTTTAATAGGGAATGACTTTTCAGAGTGCGAGAAGACAACAACCTTACAAAAGGGCAAATAATCATGTGGCCAAGAAGAATTTTCATCCTTTCATTGGCTTAGCCAGGACACTAAGGGCTAGATATACTAAGGGGTTTCATTGTCCTTGCAACACAGAAGGTAACGCAAGCCCTTAAGAGTGATTTACTAAGTCACGCAAAGCCGCCTTACTTGGCTCTGCATAATTTAGTAAATCCAGAGTCAAGCAAGGCAGCACATGTCCCTGCTTTGCATTACCCTGAGTTAAGTAGGCATTCTATGGGTGGAGTATGGGTGTTCTCATGCATCTACTCGTGGAGTTTGACGCGATCCCAGATTTACTAAGGCTGTAGGCTCATTTTTTTCTGCCTTCGCACACTTGTCCAATGAAAGAGTTTAAACTGTAAGAACCTCAAAAAGACTCATTCTATATACACAAGGAGCAGTCTGTCTGACAGGTGTCTCACCCCCATCACCTACTTAAATATTCACCACAATCCCTCTCATACTTCCTCCTACTCCCTCTTTGACTCTCTCATCATAAGCAAATTGCCTTTCCTCCAAACAATTGTAGCCAAATGCTTCTGCCAAAATTGGTCTTTTCATTGCCAAGGCAATTTCTACATCTGACTCTCTAAAGACCTTCTCCAGCCAGCAAACCCAGTTGATTGAACCCACTAGGCACTGCAGCTTCCCATGGTATTTCTTTTTTCATTTATTATCTCTGGCATTAGCCATGACTTTTTGGTTTTACTTAAATTATATGTATAATATGCTTATATGGGGTATCAGTCAGCTTTCTTCCTCCTTCCGTCTGTTATTGTTTCATTCACATTGTTCTCCCATCTGCTGCCGCATACAGAATGGGCAGTGGGCAGCACATTTCAGCAATCAACAGAGTTCACTGAAAGTGACAGCGTTCTTCCCACTCACAAGGAGCACAACCACACATAATGCAGTTCCAGCAAGGGTGGGCTCTAGGGCAGTGCGACCGGTGCCTCCGTACTTGCTGCTGACTTCGGTAGTGGGGCCCATGCAGCGCGCACAACGAAATTCGTTTTATTTATTTAAATGTGTACTTACCTCCGTTCATCCATATTCCGGTGTTTACATTTCCCCACCCTGCCCCTCCTCCGCCCCGCCTCACTGCCCCACAGAACTCCCTCCACGGACCGCTACTGGTAGGGCCCCATGTTTACACATTTATTATGGTTTTAAAGCACCTGCTGCCACGTTCCTTACCTCCAGCAATTTCCAGGCAACAATACAAATGTCAAGATAATTAAGGTGATTAATGTTCTTCCTTGAGAGAGATTGGAGTTTTGTCTAGTTGAGGTTTTGATTCACTGAAAGGTAGAGCAGAGGGTTAATGTGCCTGCTGCAAAGAATGTGCACCATGCAGAACACAAACTGCATATAATGTAAATAGGTCAGTGGGTTACTGCTTTTAAAAGAGACATCCTTTTGTTACTTGCAATTTAAAAGTTAAAATCCGAATATAGAACAGTGAGCTATTAAATTTCATCAAGGAACTGCATGCACACTGCAGAGTATTGAATTGAGCATAGATTAATGTAGCAACAATGGTTCATTTGGGTAGAAATCGATTCTTATTATTAAAGAGAACCGCCAACTATGGTGTTCCTTTTTAAATTCTGAGTTTGTACTTATCTGAAAACTATACTTCTTACCAGTATGGATGACACATCACTCCTATACCTTGTATTCCTCTGACTTATGTAACATTCCTATACACTGATTTACACATGTATTATTGACTGTCTCTGTGTAATGTGTGTGTGATGCAAAGTGCTCTGACACCCTACACTGATATGAGTGGTGCTATATTACTAATTAAATGCATCCGAGAGAGAGTGGTTATGGATACTTGAGGGGCACTGTTGTTTTGTTTTTAGCAAATATTTTTTTTAAAATTGATGAGGGTCAGGCAGCTTTCCCAGCAACACAGTTCGGAAGAATAATTACAAAATAAAACAATCACTGGCAAAACCAAAAAGTTGGAAGCCAATACTAGGCATATTGGATTTTGCAATACTCGTTAATCGTATATCACTAATATGCTGTCTTCCACCTCTGCTAACACAAGAGAGTTACACTGACCTGTTTGGACAACAGAGCACAGAGATTAACAAGCTGCAAAGCACCGAACACGATTTTTGTTTCCGTAAAAAGGCTGGATTGATTTAGTTTCACAGTGTGCACGTTACATGGCTAGTTGGCATTTCACCAGGCATTATGCAGGTTTGAAGCTTCCAGCTGGAGTGACAATGTACAGCAAAGCATGCGAAACTGGAGCAGATAAGATCGACACAAGTAGGGGTGGCTTCAGCGACAATAATTTGAGCAATGTTCCTTTTAATTTTGACACTGCTATAGAACAAGCGGAGAGGATGAATAGATTAATAACACATCAATTTGAACACCTACTTAAAAAATCCGAGGTTAGTAAATAGCGATATTAACAAGCGGAAATTAAATTCTGTTATTCAAAAATATAAAATATGCTTTCGCGAGTTCTTTCATTTGCAGGTCAAATTTAAATTTAAATTTAAATTTGACCTCTGAGTGAATCTCACAGGTGTGACATGCGGGCGTTCAAGGCTGAGCACACCTGCAAAAGGGAGCCAGCACCCAAAAACGTATACGTTTGTGGGTATTCACAAAAACGTGTACACCTGTTTAATCAATCTTCAAGACTGGAAAGTGTGGGGAACATTCCTAAAATTGGTGATTGTGTAGGTGAAGGGGTTTTTCGACATAGAAAGATGTGCGAACGTGGAGCACACAAATGTAAACATGTTTGTAGGTAAAAAAAAACCACTTGTCTGTGTTCCTGAGAAGGTGTTGCAACCCCTGCATCACATAAAGCCTCATGGAATACTTTGTGATTTGGAAAAAAGTTATTTTATTTTAGTGGGACATTTATTTAACTGTTCGTCCGCACGTTTTCTGACATACCCTTAAGCAGGTTCCCTATCAATGTTTGGATATATGTTAGTGGCAGCTTTTCTGTGCTGAAACAAACAGGAAAAGGTAAAAAAATATATATTGATTAATGGGACCAGATTATACAAACTTTGCATTTTGCACACATGGAGCAAATGTTTTTGTGCACAAGCTTTGCTGTAATGGTTTGCTTCTGCCTTAATATATATAGATATGTCTTACAGCAAAAAATGAAACCAACTGTGGGGCACATCAACAAGCAGGCGATAAAAAATGATCGCCGCTTTTGTGTCCGTTTTCGGACGAAAAGCGGCGATAATTTTATCGCCTTATCAGGAAGGTCACGCTATCGTGTGAAACCTTGCCTGATCGCCATTTCCCTTAACACCCATCTTTGCATCTCCAATGAGATGCAAAGTGGGCGTTACTCCCCAGGATAACGGGAGAAATGTCGCTAAGCAACATTTCTCCTATTATCAAGCCTCACGCAAAGCAGCATAGCGGCAGGAAAAGTAGCGATAACCTCTGTTATCGCTACTTTCCATACGCCTGCTTTGAAACTGACTTAGCCATGATATCCTATGGAAGGTGGATATCATGGCTAAGTATGTGAGGCCCTATCAGCAAGCTATCGCCAGAAGTTGTGTGATTATCGCTGGATTTCCAGCGATAATCTCACTTTTGGCTGTTAGCGCTCTGAATTTTATCGCTTTGGAGATAAGCGTTGCTGATAGCACTCTATCTCCGCGATAAAATTCAGAGTTGGCCGGCGATAATTATCCTCATGCTAAGAGCGCTGAGCGATAATTATCGCCGGCCCTTGCTGATATGCCCAATAGTTTGATCTACTTTGTTGACTGTAGGTATTAAGGAATGCTCACATCTTTTTACTAAGGTGCTTCCAGGCTTAAGCCCAGTTTAAGACTGTTTTAAGGCAGGTGAGATAGCCTTATTTGGGAATGGTTTTGCCATGGCTAACTGATAATTATTTCTTAAATCAGTAAAACCCATTGTAAATGAGACACAACAGTCTTAAAACTGCCTTAAGCCAGGGCAAACTCCGATCTTGAATATTCCCTCCTACCTGACTTACGGCAACTGTTAAGACTGCCTTAAGTCTAGGAAAACTTCATAGAAAATTTAGCTGTAAATGTGCAGAAAAATCTCTTTGCTTCATTTCCTAGTAGGATCTCAGCATAAATAGCACGGAAGAAGTTTGCTTTTCCCCAATAAACAAAGATCAAAAAATGGCACAACAGAACATTTGTTTCATTTCTGAACCGGTGCAAAATGTTTGCAATCTGCCCATTGCATTGCATCATGATCACGCATAGCCGCCTTCGAATTATACGTTACATCAACATTATGCTAGCCATAGCGATACTAATAATCACTCCCAGTATAACAATGAGTAATAGTAATTAGGACTTGGACAACAAGCCGACGTTCCCCAGGACATGCTTCATGCCCAATTGCATTCCCAGCCATGACTGAAAAATATCTTCTTTTATATAAATTGTTTCATAATAGTGTTCTGTATGATTATTAGGTTTCCATGGCAGCTTTGACTAATTTTACAAGCTTCATCATTATTTCTTTTTGCATTCCAAGAACAAAATGTTCTGTCATTGGCATCCCTTATGCCAAGCTAAAGTTTAAAAAAAATCAGCTGTGCTAGTCAATTGTTTTTAATTAGCACAAGACTCCTCTGACATTTTCAGTGTGATTGTTGAGTCCCAATTTAAAGGCTAAATGTGGTTGATGAGAACATAGAAGCATATTTTTGCTGGATTTGCAAGTTCGTCCGCCCTCCCCCACTCCACGATGCTCGCCATGCTGTTCATGTCAGTTCATAAAGCAGGCAATGCACAGATCTTGATACCTGCATGTCGGGAGTCAGTGAGTGCCTGCGATAGTTAACGCAATGCCAGTGAAAATAAATGTGGCCCAATAACACAAATGGAACACTTGTATTAAAAAACATGGGGGCATATCAACAAGGGCTTTATCTCTGCTTTTTTGGCTTTAAAAGCCAAAAAAGGAGAGATAAAACTAGCGCACTATCAACAACAGGGTGCTAACATGCAAATTTGCATGTTAGCACCCTTTTACTCTGCGCTTCCCCTTGCATCTCGAATGAGATGCAAAGGGGGCGTTCCAGAGTAAAATAATAGGAGAAATGTCGATAAGCGACATTTCTCCTATGATCAAGAATGTCGCTAACCCTGTTTGAGACAAAAAAAAGCAGCGCTAACCGCGGTTAACGATGCTTTTTTACGTCTGGTATTTTTCTGACTTAGCCATGATATCCTATGGAAGGAGGATATCATGGCTAAGTTTGCCTGTCCCTATCAACAAGGTAACGTGAGATTATCGCTGGGTTTCCAGCGATAATCTCACGTTAGCCTGTTAGCGTGAGAATTTTTATCGCTATTGAGATAAGCGTTGCTAATAGCACGCTATCTCAGCGATAAAAATTCACGCTAGCCGGCGATAATTATCCTAGCGCTAAGTGCGCTTAGAGATAATTATCGCCGGTTGTTGTTGATATGCCCCATGGTTCCACGTGTTTATTCCTACAGTGCAAAGGTCAAATCTCATGTTATTACTAGTACACCTTAACTGACTTAAGAAATCTATGGGGAAGATTTACAAGCCTCTTGCACCACGTTTGCGTCACTTTTCCAAGTGACGCAAAAGTGATGCAAGGGTCTTGTAAATCTGCCCCTATGTTTATTGTATTGGATCACTGCTGGAATTGGGGAAGCTAGAAACATGCTGCCTTGTGAAATACATGTATTATGCAAAACATATTTCAGCAATCGTCATCGAGAAAATAGTATTCGAGGTGTGCCCTTCAGTACAAAAGTCACACAATATGCCTGCTTTATGTATTTTCCATACAATATTTAAAGTCATCTATAAAGATTGCTATTCCAGCACATTGAGCTGAGGCATGCAGTTTTACAGTTCTTGCATAACATTTTCTGCTCCAAAAAACCGTCTCCTACCGGAAAGTTACATAAAAATAATTATTGGACAAAAATTAAGTGAAATATATAAAACCACATAATCAAGTTTTACATGAGATTAGAGTTGCTTAAAAAATTAAGCTGGACCTAGTCAACATAGCAAGTGAATTGTAAGACAACACAAACAACAAAACTGATTATTTTTTTTAGAAAGAACTGGGCTGAAATTGAATTTATAATTCATTTAGGTGAGCCGTACTGAATGCCATTCGGTGTAAGTATTTCAGAAAAAAGTGGCGAATGTATAAATAATCTAATCGTTTTTAAACCATGCAATCTGAAGTGTCGAGATCAAGGGTGCACATCAGCAACACAGCGAGTAAAAAACGTGCTTACATTTCCGAGGATCAGTAACAAAGCAGAGTTGCCACATGTCAACGCGATCATTGGTTAAAACAATCTGTAGCTAATTGTCAATATTCTGGCCCTCTTTTGTTTACAAGTGTATTCATTTTTTAAGTCGCCACTTCTGAAATATTTACAGCGATTAAAATGTAAATTGACTCACGTGAAACAAACTGATAGCTCAAGTTACATACCAGACACTTGTTGGCATTTTTGACAGTGTTATTGATGAGTTTTCACCTCACACACTTTCTATTTATAAACTCCGATTTTTTTGTAACTTATGGTGAGACTCACCATAACTCAAGGGAATGAATGCAGGGTATTCCTTCTGTCTTAACCTTTTCCTACACAACACCCAACTGTATATTTCACAAATGTAAAATAATAGTTCAACAAGCATTGGCAAAGTCAATAGATCTCACAATGGCTGCCAACATTTGGCCTTGCCAATGTCTGTGAATTTTGTTTGTAAAACTGAACCAGGTTGCTACTTTTTGTGGGTAAGTGCATTTTGCGCAAGAGCTGAATGGTGTTACTCACAGAGAGGTAAGACAGTGGCTGAAGTGGGTTGACCCTGTGCACCATGCTGTGGTGTTATGTTATGTTATGTTAATTTGGATTTGTTGAGCGCTTAATACCGGGAGGTCTCTAAGCGCTGTAAGAAGAGTAGCGTTGGGTCCAGGCAGTACAGTGACGATTAGGCCCAGGCTTCTGTAAACAAGATGGTTTTCAGTTGTTTTCTGAAGGGAAGAAGGCGGTTTTCCGCGCGGAGTTGGCTAGGCAGCCCGTTCCAGAGAGTGGGAAGGAGGGAGGAGAAGGCCCTCCCTCCTTTGGTGACGTAGTTGAAACGTGGGCAATGTAGGAGGCTCCCTGTGGAGGACCTCAGCGAGCGCCCTGGCACGTATTTCGCGAGTCTTTGTTTGATGTATGTGGGGGCTTGGCCATAAATAGCTTTATGAGCGATACACAGGTCCTTAAATGTAGCCCTTTGTTTTACGGGCAGCCAGCGGAGGCGTTATAGGAGGGGCGAGGCTCGCGTGTGCCTCGGTAGTTTGAATATGAGCCTGGTGGTGTCATTCATAGCTATCTGGAGTTTTCTCACTAAGGAGTCCGATAGTCCAATGTACAGGGAATTGGCGTAGTCAAGGCGGGCCAGGATGATGGCAGACACAATAGTTCTCATGGTGGAGAATGAGAGAATAGGGGAGAGCCTCCTGAGTAGCCGGAGAAAGCCCACACAGGTGCCAAATACCGTGGAGACTTGATTGGCCAGGGTAAGTTTGTCATCCACTTTGATTCCCAGGCTTTTAACCACTGGGATCGGGACTGGGGCATCGCCCAACTCCTGAGGCCAGTACAGGGAGTTCCAGGGGTTGTGGTCATCCGTCATGGCAAGGACTTCAGTTTTGTCAGGGTTGATTTTAAGTAAGTTGGCCGTCATCCAATTGACCGTGAAGCGTAGGATCTCTTTTGCCCGGGATTGTGCTTGTGGGGAGTTATCAATATGAAGGATGATCTGTGTGTCGTCTGCGTAATTGAAGATTTGGCACTCCATAGCCATGAGGGCCATGATTAGAGGACTGAGGTAGATACTAAAAAGAAGGGGTGAGAGTGCGGACCCTTGCGGGACTCCACAGGGAATAGAGCCCTTCTCCGAGACCCAGTCGCCCATCTGAATTCTCTGGGCGCTTTGTCAGGAAAGAGGTGACCCATTTTAAGACAGATCCCTCAATTCCTATAGTTCGTAGTCTTTCCGGGAGTATGGCGTGGTTGACCGTGTCGAACGCCGCCGACAGGTCGAGGAGGACCAGCACACAGGGCTTTTTATTGTCGGCAATCAATCTGATATCGTCCAGTACTGATAGCATCACCAATTCAGTGCTATGGTGAGCTCGGAAACCGGCTTGCCTATCCCCCAGGAGGTGATGATCCTCTAGGAACCTGGAGAGATTTTGCAGGACATGCTGTTCTAGTATTTTTGCGAGAAAGGGGAGTTGGGAGATAGGGCGGTAATTTTTCATGTTAGAAATATCCGCGCCGGGTTTTTTGAGGGGGATGATTCTGGCTTCCTTGAAGCAGCATGGGACCTTCCCAATCAATAGGGAGGAGTTTAAGAGTGCGAGGATGTCCTGCTCGATTTCTGGAAGGGCTAGGTTAAAATTTCTGGGAGGGCAGGGGTCGGCTGGAGAGCCTGATTTTATCTTTTTGGTGGGTGGATCAAGAATGTGAATGAGACATTACCATACCAATGGATGAAGAGAGCAGGCTGAGAAGAAAGTATATCTTGTATATAATTTTATTAAAATTGAAAGATCTTGGCTAACACCAAGGCCTAAAAAGGTGAAACATAGAACAAATTATATACATTCCGACTTAATAGGATAGAGCAAAGTTTGACACAGTGGATGGCTGGATGTACTCAAAAGGTACAAAGGCCTCACCGGTTGGAAGGCCTCTACCCTGTAAGCACAGACCAACTAAAACAGTCTAGGCACTAATATCTGGAATCTCCGAAAATGATTCAAACCATGACTGCACTGGGACTACCAGCACTTGGTCAGAAAAATAATTTTCCTATTAGTGATGTGATCCTTTAGAAAACAGTCCCAAGAGCTGTAACATCTAAGGTTTCGCAGTAAGGTCATGTTGGTGACTTAATCAGTCTTCCTTACATTGAAAACCTCAATATCATACAGGGGGGCATATCATTAACGAGACGATAAGAAATTATCGCCGCTTTTGCGTCCGTTTTCGGATGAAAAGCGGCGATAGTTTTATCGCTTAATCAGCAAGGTCACGCTATCGCGTGAAACCTTGCATTAGCGCCTGTATTCTGAACGCCCAGCTTTATATCTCTAATGAGATGTAAAGTGGGCATTCCTGCCCTGACGTAACTGGAGAAATGTCGCTAAGCGACATTTCTCCAATTATCAATGGGCACGCTAACCTGCAGAGCGAAAGCAAAGTAGCGATAACCTCTGTTATCGCTACTTTCCTTAAGCCTACTCCAAGACTGACTTAGCCATGATATCCTATGGAAGGTGGATATCATGGCTAAGTTTGCCTTGCCCTATCATCAAGCTGTCGCCAAACTTTGTGAGATTATCGCTGGATTTCCAGCGATGATCTCACATTTAGCAGTTAGCGCTTGGAATTTTATCGCTTTTGAGATAAGCGTTGCTAATAGCATGCTATCTCAGCGATAAAATTCCACGTTACCCGGCGATAATTATCCTAGCGCCAAGTGCGCTTAGCGATAATTATCGCCGGTCCTTGATGATATGCCTCAAAGTCTTTTAACTTGTTTATTACTACAGTGCAAAGGTCAAATCTCATGTTATTATTAGAACAGCTTAAATGACTTAAGAAATCTGTGTTTATTGTATTGCTTTATGAATTATATTCTAGAATTCGTTTATTGAAGATAACAACTGGGACCATGTTCTCAAAGATATTGTGATTCAATCTCATTGCACTTTGGAAATAATTATATACATCTTGTATAGGTGCTGCACATGAAAAATTGAACATGGTGGACCTTGCATGCTGATCCACTGAGTGTAATGTTATTTATTGTAATTGTTGAGTGAGAGGAGGAGACGAAGGTCCACCGGAGGTTCCCCTGTCATGAATCCTGGCCTCTCACCAATGGCAATACAATACATGGTATATTACACTCAACACATCTGCGTATATACAAAATATGTCATATTACTAGCAAACATGCCATTGTTGTAGCATTTAGGGTTGCTGGGCTTTCAAAGAACATTGCTAAACCTGAGGATGACAGCAAAATAATACACCTATGAATCAGGGAAAAGCAAAATTAAAATTCACGCAATACACACATTTTTAAAATGAGACGTAGCAGTGTTAAAAAACATGTTCACATTGTCACAATCATTTGACTAAGCATTTCTTTTTCTGTGGAGACCCTCAAAATAGCTACAACATCACACTTTTCTACACATATTATTGGAAAATGATATCTAAAAAACGCAGTTTACCAATTTTGCTTTTAGATGTGAAATGATTTATAATGCATTCTAATCAAAGTTAGCCATTTGGTTCAGTGCTCAGCCTCAAAGCCAGTGGATGGATCACTGCTGGGTTGGTGACGCTGGAAACATGTTGGCACGTGAAATACATGTAGTATGCAAAACATATTTCGGGGATCGTCCTCTTGAAAACAGTATTCGAGGTGTGCCCTTCAGTACAAAAGTCACACAATATGCCTGCTTAATGTATTTTCCATACAATATCTAAAGTCATTTATAAAGATTGCTATTCCAGCACATTGAGCTGCGGCACACCGTTTTGCAGTTCTTGTGTAACATTTTCTGCTCAAACCGTCTCCCACCAGGAAGGCACACAAAAACAATTCTTGGAAAAAACAAAAATCAAGTAAAATATGCAAAACCAACTAATCAAGGTTTTCAGGAGATACCAATTGCATAAAAAATGAAGCCGGACCTAGTCAACTTAACAAGTGAATTGAAGGACAATACAAACAACAAAACTCTCAGAATGTTTGAGAAAGAACTGGGCTGAAATTAAATTTATAATTCATTTAGGTGAGTTGTGTTAAATGCCATTCGGTGTAAGTATTTCAGAAAAAGGTGGGGACTCTATAAATAACCTAATCGTTTTAAAACCCCTCAATCTGAAGTGTCGAGATCAGGGGTGCACATCAGCAAGACAGTGAGTAAAACACGTGCAAACATTTCTCCGAGGATTAGTAACAAAGTAGAGTTGTCACTTGTCAAAGCGATCATTGGTTAAAACAATTCTGTAGCTAATTAACAACGTTCTGGCCCACTCTTTGTTTACAAATGCTTTCATTTTTTAAGTCGCCACTTCTGAAATATTTACAGCGAATGAAATGTAAAGTGACTCACTTGAAACAAACTGATAGTTTAAGTTACATAACAGACATTTCTTGGCATTTTTGACCGTGTTATTGATAGGGGTTTAATTTCACACAGTTTCTATTTATAAATTCCTTTTTTAATGTATGGTCAGAGAGCTCGCTTTCCTCTCGAATCGTTTTCGTTGTAAAAATTCAAGGACATTAATACAATGTATTCCTTCTGGCTTACCACAGCCAACTGTATATTTCACAGATATAAAATAAGAATAATGTAAACAAGCATTGGTAAAATCAATAGATCTGACGCCGGCTGCCAACTTTTGACCTTGCCTATGTCTGTGAATTTTGTTTGTAAAACTGAACCAGGTGGCTACTTTTTTGGGTAAGTGCATATTGCGCAAGAGTAGAATGGTGTCACTCACAGAGAGGTAAGCCAGTGGCTGAAGTGGGCTGACCCTGTGCCCCATGCTCGTGTGGGTGGATCAAGAATGTGAATGACACACTAACATACCAATGGATGAAGAGAGCAAGCTGAGAAGTAAATATACCCTGTATATTATGTTATTAAAATTGAAAGGTCTTGGCTAACACCAGGCCTAAAAAGGTGAAACAAAGAACCAATTACTTAAATTCTGAGTTAAAAGAATTGAGCAAAGTTTGACACAGTGGATGGCTGGATGTACACAAAAGATACAAAGGCCTCACACGTTGGAAGGCCTAAACATTGTAAGCACAGACCAAATAAAATATCTATACAATAATATCTGGAATCTCTGAAAAGGATTCAAACCATGACTACGCTGGGACTACCAGCACTTGTCAGGAAAGTAATTTTCCTATTAGTGATGTGAGCCTTTAGAAAACAATCCCAAGAGCTGTAACAGCCACTGTTTCGCAATGAGGTAATGTTGGTGACTTAATCAGTCTTCCTTACACTGAAAACCTCAATAGCATACAAAGTCTTTCAACTTTGAGCTTCTAGTATGGCTATCAACAAATCCTCCCATCTATAAAAGAGACGGGTAATCACATTTGGCAGATTCAAGATTCATTCCATCATATTGCACCTTGGCAGAAGTTCAAATAATGCCTGAAATGCAACTCCCCCTTGCATTCATACACTGGCAATGACAATATACACAGGTGGCCTTTGAAATTCAGTATAAGTGATGTATGCACCTCCACACAGTTAGTTACCTATTCCCTTTCCTGACTACCCACCTGGTTCTCCACTGGCTGGAATATTCACAGACAAATGGACACTCTGGTCAGCTACAATTCAAGCCTTGCACCTTCATACCTGGATCCTCAGTGATTGTAAAGCATGGAGTTTCTAATGGTATTTGGACAAAACATTGAGTTTTAAATTTCAAGTTGCAGAAATATATGGAAAAAGTATTGTATCACAAATATCAAGAAATATCATTGTCAAGAATATCGACTTTTCAGGTAAGTAATATTGTTTTTAATAATATCTTTGTTCTTAATATAGTTTTCAATAATATAGTTGTAAAAAAATATTGTCTTTTTATTTATCTTTGTGTGTTAGTTCATATATTAATTGTGTGTGTTATTATTGTTTATATAATTGTTAATAAAATATTTAAATATATTTTGTAATTGTAAGTGATTTATAATTTTTCAAATTCAATTAAAAAAATACTTTATTTGAATACTTTAAAAGCATACCATAAAAGTACATGTCATGGGTTTATACAAGTTAAAAGGAAGGAAAGAGATATAACACTTATAATGCAATTGATTTCCGCAGTTTAAAATTGTTTTTTTAGAAAAACAGTAATAGCAGCAATTATATATTCGTTATACAAGAATTGTAGTGCTAGTAATGCGGGGCGACATTGTTTCAGCCCTAATTTTTTAAGCACTGGTACGATCCATCTTTTCCTAGGATTATGATAAAATTTACAGAAAAATAGAATGTGTAAGGAGGATTGTGCGGAGAGATCATCGCACGGGCAATTACATAATATTCTTGACCAGTCGTTCATTTCTGGAAAACTTAGAGACCTAAATATGATATTTAACCTAAATCTAGTTAGCAAAAATCTTTCGTAATCGCTAGTAACCATTAAAATATAAGGCTGCATGTGTTCAAAAGCCATAGTTAGATAGGGAGATTGAACTGTTATTTTGTCCATTTCACCCAATGTTCTCTTTTCAGTTAAGAATTTCATGCAGCTGGACTTTAGGTCCGTTCTAGACACATTACATAAAGTGCGGGGATCGTAATAGTATTCCTGATGGCCTATCTGACCTAAGAATAGTTTAACATATTCTAGCCATCTTATGCTTTTAACTCCATCAAGGCCCATGGCATCTTTTAGTATGTGGCGATTAAAAAACAACTCATCAGTGGTCCAAACCCTATGCCACAGGAGGACAGGCTGGATCTTAATTGTGTCTTCCAAGTAGGGTAGACCAAGTTCGGCATGACAGATGGAATTAGACGTGCTATCTGGTACGGACAATAAAAATTTAAGAAACATATTTTCCGTCGCTTGCAAAGTAGTAACGTTGGAGAAACCCCAAATGCATGCCCCGTAAGTAGCAATCGCAATGCATTTTGCCTTATAAATATGGAGTAATTCCCTCGGGGGCGTTTTCCCAACTTTCTACTAAAATTTGCCAGTGCTGCCAATGACTTACTAAACAGAAGTCTTCTAGATTTGACTGCACTAGTCCAGCTTCCTGTTTGGTCGATTAGAAACCCTAGATAAGAAAATGTTTTAGTGCATTCTATGGCCTTGTTATTAATGTAAATAGCGTTACACTTTTTGTTTAAACCGGTACCACGATTCATAGCAAAAGTTTTTGAGCAATTAATAGTAAGGCCAAGTTTGGACATAAAATTATTAAAAGAAGTAACTACCCTTTGAAGGCCAAGTGGCGTACGTGACATAAGGACCGTGTCATCAGCGTAGAGGAGCGCAGGGATAGAGTGAGTAAATACCAATGGTAAGTCCCTGCACTCCTCTACAAGGTTAGTCTCTAGGTTCTTTATGTACATAATAAATAAGAAGTGGGCAAGGACACAGCCTTGCCTGACACCCCTCCTGACTCTAAAACTTTTTGTACATTCACCATCCTGGCCAAAGCGGACCCTTGCCCTTGCACCCATATAAAGTTGCCTTAAAAAGGAAATTAAAATAGGATCGACCCCATCCTCCCCTAAAATTGACCACAGCTTTTCATGCACGACGCAATCAAATGCTGCCGTTAGGTCAACAAAAGTTAAAAACAGTCTTCCTCCCTTTGCCTTTGTATATTTATCAATTAAAATGTGTAGATTTAATCCCTGATCAATAGTCCCTAAACCTTGACGAAAACCGTATTGTAGATCACTTATAATTCTTTGTTCGTCCGTCCAAGCCTGCATTCTCTCTAAAATTACTCGACCCAATATCTTCACTGTGGAATCCAATAATGAAATTGGGCGATAGCAGGCTGGGCTCTGCCTACCGCCTTTTTTAAAAATTGGAACTATAATGGAATCGTACCAGGTCGTTAAAAATCCCTCTGAACAATATGCATTAAAAACTTGCGTTAAAATCGGCCCCCACAGCGTCAGATTGGATTTAAATAAATCAACTGGGATACCGTCTGGCCCTGGTGCCTTTCCATCTATGCTTGCGTTTATGGCATTTTTGACCTCATTCAAGGTGAAGACCAAGGGTAGCATTAGGGATGTCAGGGGAGGCTCAATTTCATCGCCAATTACCAAGGTCTCGTTACCATTTCCAATGACATTATTGTACAGATTAGAATAATGTGAGATCCACTCCGTTTCTGTTATGGCTATCTCTATACTAGCTTTGTTGCTCTCCGCCAAAAAAGGGGTATTTACTGCTTTCCAGAAAGCTATTGGGTCTCGGTCAGTTGATGCCTCATGCAAAGCATTCCATGCATCCTCTTTTAAAGTTTTTTTCCTAGCATTTAAGACCCTCCTATAGTTCCTTCTGGTTTCCCTGATATTATCCTGGTTCCTTACCCCCCTATTCAAAGCATGCTTAAGTTTGGTATAAGCTTTTGTACAATGGGAATCAAACCATCCTTCATACCGTGTATTCTTCCCTCTTGTTTTTACCCACAGTGTATCTTTAATGTGGGAAGCAATATTCAAAAAGCCCATAATAATTTCTTGGTCAGTGGACTTCTCATTTAGGCATGAATAAAACATATTTTTACAATTCGAGACAATATTTGTGACAAAATCCTCTATATTCAGTTTCTCCCACTTTAATGCATACCCATTTTGTCTAGTCAATGTACTATTCCTCAGCAGCTGATTATGGTTGCCTTTCGAGTGGGAATCGTGTTTCCAGACTGCAATGTCAATACTCCCTGGGTAATGGTCACTTAAAGCTATAACGTATGAAGTAAATGCTTTAACACGTGTGGAGTGCCTACATGTTACCAATATGAAATCAATTGTGGTAAGTGAACCTCGTCCATTAAATGTTGAAGAATAAGGGACCATCAGTGAGCATAAGTTATTTGCAAAACCCATATCGTACGAAAAGATGATCTCGTTTAATAAGTCTCCTAGGAGTGAGTGTGGGAAATGAGGCAAAGTGATATCTCTTCCAAGTATTAATCCACATGCCCCCTTAGCATCCCTGTGGCAGATCGGGAGTTAAAATCGCCACCCCATATGACAATAGATTCATTAATCGAGTGAAGGAATAGCTTGTTCATCTCGCCAATTAATTTACGCAATGTAGTCTCGATCAAATCAGTTGGGATGTTATTATAAAAATTTAATATTATCACTCGTGTACCTAAATCAGCTTGTAAGGTTATGAGTTGGTAATACCTATTACTTAAAGTTAGTTCAGCTTTCCTCAGATTTATATGATTAGAGGTATAAGTACATAGTCCTCCTTTGGCTCTACCATGTTGGGATCTAATTGCAGGGGTATGGAACGTTTTGTAACCATGTATGTGAATTGGTTCCAAAGCCCAGGTTTCTTGGAGGCTTATTATCTCAAATTTACGCACAAAGTCCAACCATAAATTAATGGATGTCTTGCTTTTTAGGCCAGCCACGTTCCAAAATAGGACCTGGCATTTATCTCGCCTGTCTGTGCCCCTCCTCCCGTCCTGGCCCTCCTCTCCCTGCAATTTAATAATCCCCGTATGTCCAGAGGAAAGCGAAGTTGTTGCGACCGGGATTTCTGTTGTTAATCCCGCACTTGCCTGTGTGTGTCCCGATGTATCCTTTTCTTGTGTATCGTTCATATCGATATTAGGGACAGTTATTAACGTACCCTGACTTGCTCTGTTTTCAATATTTCTAGATGTTATTACCTAGTAGGATACCTCCTGTCTCAGTCAGTCTACTGCCTCGAGGTTGTTGAATACATGAAAGCGATTATATGTTTGGATACTAAAAAGATTACTTGAATCTGCCATGCGGGATTCCCCATCTGACCTTACTCGGCTACCGTGTGGCGGTTGGTAAAAGAAGTCTAGTGGGAGCACATTAATACCTTGTACAAGTGTAGTATGATTACCCGTTCTACTCATAATCAGATTTACTAAGCCCGGTGTCCTAAAGGTCAAGACTACACAATCCCCTGAGAATATCTTCCGTCCTTTACCAACCCATCCTATTCTCCTTGCCATTTTAAATTCATGAAATAGCTCCCCCACAAGACCTGTCCTAATACCGAGCCAATGAAGTGATCTGTTTTTTAATGTTTCCAATGACTCTTCTGGCCCCTGATTTGATTTGGGGACTTTTGCCAGCACCACGATATAAGGCGTGGCAGCTTGAGGTAGGTCGAGGTATGTCATACGATGTTCCTTCTTTCCTTCATATGAGGTATTGGAGTTATTAGTAGTAGTATTACATATAGGCATGGTAGTAGCTGGTGGTATAGCAGGGCGGGAAGTTCGTATATTTGTGATGGGGGGATGATACGGTATATTATGTATACCTGATCCTGTGTTGTTAGTGATACCCGGGGCAGGGATGTTTATATCATTTCTCAGACTATTGACTGCCTTGCCCGAGGAACTTTCATGGGTAGAAACACACCCCTGCCCCAAAAGGTCCAATTTATCCAAGCATTTGATCAAGTTTTCTTCCACATGCCCAAATCTCGACAACAGGTTACTTATACTATCTCTAATGTACGTTTCAAGGTTCTACAGTTTGGCTTTTAACTTACCCACCTCACTCTGTATATACACATTTGAGTTGGGTAATGTTTTTTCCCCAGTTTCAAGATCCTGGGGCTTTGCTTTTGTGGAGAGCTTTTTACATAATTTAGGTGGAGGTTTACTTTGTCTACTTTGTTTTGGACGTGATGTCTCAGGGATGGAGGTACGTGCGTCAGGCTTTCTAGGGCGCTTGGTCGGAGGTTGTATTTCGTGATCATGTTCGCTATTTTGTTCGCCGTCAATAATTTGATCAGAGATGTTTACCACACACCCATTTAAAGACGAGTCACATCCCCGGTCTATTGGGCTTGAGGGATTAATATCCCTTATTACGCACCCTCTAAGGCTGGGTTCAAGGTCTCTTCTACAGTTATTATCTGGCGTTCGATGGCCCCCACCGCGCCTGTTAAGTAGTTTAATAATGACTGGCGTGGGTGCTCTCCTGACTTAGCTGATGCTTTACTCTGATTAGTCGCCAATTTTCTTTTCCCCATGCTCAATCAAATAAATAACAAATCAAAAAGGAAAAATAAAGAATTGATGAATTATATATGCAGCCTTAGAATAAATATACATAAACCAATGATCATATGGTGGCGATCAGTTCGATATCCAAAATCTTACTTTACGCTTGGCTCCTCAAAAGGGAGCGGCACGTGAGGTACAAGTTCAGTTATGTATTTTGTATTTTGCCAGTAGTAACTCTACAGTGTTAATCTGAGATAGTCCACAGCATGGGTTTTCTGGGCACACACTAAGTACAGCGTGCAGGTTCCTCAAGATACGGTCTCCCGCGTCGTGGGACCACCGCCGATATTTTAATGTCCCTCCAGGGACCAGCCACAAAGTGCTAGGTGCGTCCAGGGCAGGGCAGGGGCTCTGTGCAAAGTGCGTCGTGCAGGTTCCTCAAGATACGGTCTCCCACGTCGCGGGACCGCCGCTGATATTTTAATGTCCCTCCAGGGACCGGCCACAAAGTGCTAGGTGCGTCCAGGGCAGGGGCTCTGTGCAAAGTGCGTCGTGCAGGCGCCTCAAGATACGGTCTCCCGCATCGCGGGACCGCTGCCGATATTTTAATGTCCCTCCAGGGACCAGCCACAAAGTGCTAGGTGCGTCCAGGGCAGGGCAGGGGCTCTGTGCAAAGTGCGTCGTGCAGGTTCCTCAAGATACGGTCTCCCGCGTCGTGGGACCACCGCCGATATTTTAATGTCCCTCCAGGGACCAGCCACAAAGTGCTAGGTGCGTCCAGGGCAGGGCAGGGGCTCTGTGCAAAGTGCGTCGTGCAGGTTCCTCAAGATACGGTCTCCCACGTCGCGGGACCGCCGCTGATATTTTAATGTCCCTCCAGGGACCGGCCACAAAGTGCTAGGTGCGTCCAGGGCAGGGGCTCTGTGCAAAGTGCGTCGTGCAGGCGCCTCAAGATACGGTCTCCCGCATCGCGGGACCGCTGCCGATATTTTAATGTCCCTCCAGGGACCAGCCACAAAGTGCTAGGTGCGTCCAGGGCAGGGCAGGGGCTCTGTGCAAAGTGCGTCGTGCAGGTTCCTCAAGATACGGTCTCCCGCGTCGTGGGACCACCGCCGATATTTTAATGTCCCTCCAGGGACCAGCCACAAAGTGCTAGGTGCGTCCAGGGCAGGGCAGGGGCTCTGTGCAAAGTGCGTCGTGCAGGTTCCTCAAGATACGGTCTCCCGCGTCGCGGGACCGCCGCTGATATTTTAATGTCCCTCCAGGGACCGGCCACAAAGTGCTAGGTGCGTCCAGGGCAGGGGCTCTGTGCAAAGTGCGTCGTGCAGGTTCCTCAAGATACGGTCTCCCGCATTGCGGGACCGCTACCGATATTTTAATGTCCCTCCAGGGACCGGCCACAAAGTGCTAGGTGCGTCCAGGGCAGGGCAGGGGCTCGGTGCAAAGTGCGTCATGCAGGTTCCTCAAGATGCGGTCTTCTGCGTCGCGGGGCCGCCGCCGATATTTTAATGTCCCTCCAGGGACCGGTCACAAAGTGCTAGGTGCGTCCAGGGCAGGGCAGGGGCTCTGTGCAAAGTGCGTCGTGCAGGTTCCTCAAGATACAGTCTCCCACGTCGCGGACCGCCACCGATGTTTTAATGTCCTTCCAGGGACCGGCCACAAAGTGCTAGGTGCGTCCAGGGCAGGGCAGAGGCTCTATGCAAAGTGTGTCGTGCAGGTTCCTCAAGATACGGTCTCCCGCGTCGCGGGACCGCTGCCGATATTTTAATGTCCCTCCAGGGACCGGCCACAAAGTGCTAGGTGCGTCCAGGGCAGGGCAGAGGCTCTGTGCAAAGTGTGTCGTGCAGGTTCCTCAAGATACGGTCTCCCGCGTCGCGGGACCGCTGCCGATATTTTAATGTCCCTCCAGGGACCGGCCACAAAGTGCTAGGTGCGTCCAGGGCAGGGCAGGGGCTCTGTGCAAAGTGCATCGTGGTAATAGTGATTTATATTGTTGTAGTGGGTTGCTAGATGAGTAGGGGTGTAGGGTGGGATGTTAATTAAGTATGGTTAATTTACAATGAATTATGAATTTATTATTTATTATTTAATTGAATATTAATTATGCTAATTGTGTAATAATTATATTTTTAAGTTATATATTGTGGATTGCTGGGTTTGTTGGGGTGTAGGGTGGGAAGTAAATTAAGTAAACATTAATTGGCAATTAATTAACAATTTATTATTAATTAATACATTGATTATTGATTATGTAAAAATGATATATTTAAAATTATATATTAGGTATAATTTGCTAGGTTTGTAGGGGTATAGGGAGGGAAGTTAATTAATAATTCTTGAGCCCATCGAAATAAAGACGGAATGACCGGCCGGTTTCAGTTTTGACCACCTGCATTGTAATGCGGCGGTTGAAACTGAAACCTTGATGAGGCTCTCCGACCCTCATCATAATGAGGGCAACATTGTTTAAATTATTTATTATTATGTTTTTTAACCTTTTCAAAAATTATTGTAAAAAAGTTATTTCCCATTTATTTTACAGTATTTCTGATTTATAAGTGTTATGTCAGAGATTTCTAAAACATGTTTTAAATAATTATATAATTTTTATTGATTTTGTAATTTATTTTTGAAAATGTATTTATTGTTTGCATTTATTTATTGTAATGGTTTGTATAGTAAGAAAGTATTTTATTTGATTTCCATTATTCCGCATTTGTTTTTTACTGCTTGCTTAATTCTTTAGTATGTTTTTGTAATTTTTGAATGACAGTCAATCTGTAAGTTACTTTTTTCTCATTTCTGTTCTCCAGTAAAAAAGTAGGTTTAATTTGAGCTATTTTCTATAGTTACTATTTCTGACTGGATGTGGTAGATTGCTAGTGAGGTTTGCAGATGTATGTTGATATGCTTTTAGGTTGTAGTTAGTATGGGTCTTTGTTGTGGCTTTTTGATATGGGTACATTAGGTCTACTTCTGTTTTATGGTGTATGTATTTTTAGTATAAGAATTTTTTTATACTTTAATCTATTTTTAGATATTATGACTTGAGTTAGTATTTACATGGGGTATTTTTGTTTTGAGAATGGTTTTTTGGGTGTTTTCTTCTGGTAATTTTTACTTGAGTGTTCTGACTATGGTCGCAAGGTAGGGTAGGGCCTTGCTTGTTAGTAAATAGTCACACTTTGCTTGCTAGTATTTTGTGTTTAGTTTGTTTGGATATGTTTAGTTTCATTTGCATCAAGGAGTGTTCTAGTCTTATTTCTGAATAGCTGAGTTATTTTTTGAGTATTACTAGCAACATTTTAGAGTGTTGGGTGGCTTCTTCCAAGTGATCCACAAGTGATTCTTGGAAGGAATTGTGACACGCTTCCACTGTATTGTTAGTTTTTGCCTCAAGAGAAATGGTGACATTGTTGGACATTCTATCATGGGAGAGGAGTTGGCCTAACGGCTGGAGCGGTCGACCTCAAATCTGGGGAACTGGGTTCGAGTCTCGAGAATGACGCTGGACATCCTGTGATTCTGGGCAAATCACTTAATCTCCCCGTGCCTAACAAAAATGAATGTGTCCTCATATAACGCAACTGGTGCTATGTAAAGCTCTCTGATACCCGATTCGGGTCAAGTTCGTGCTATATAAAACTCTGTAAAATAAAAAAAATAAAAAAAAATACCATGGAATGTGAAATATGGGTTGGTGTCTTTGAGCTTTATTATGAGTCTGGCAGTCCACGGACCACCAGACTCACGATGGCACAGTGGTGGTGGTCTCCCGACCGCCCCATTATGACTAAGGCGGTCAGGCCACCCTAGGAACACCGCAACCGCCAGGGTTCAGAGATCCCTATTTCTAGTGGTGGCTCTGCAGTATTAAGGCCACAATATGCTTGGCAGGTCACTGCTGCCCAGCTAAGCATATTATGAGTTTCCTCGCCACCATACTTTTTATGGGGGTAGCACCGCCATGAAAAGTGTGTATGTGAGGAAACAATGAGGACCCTATAGGGCCCCCTTGTGCCTCACATCATATAGATGCACATAGGGGAGCACAATATGTGTCCCCCTGTGTGCATGCATACTAGTGCCTGCACGGCATGGACTGCAGCAGTCCATGCCGTGCAGGTACTGCCTTTGATGTTCCCAATGCTGTGCCTTATGTCATAGGCACCGCCCTGGGAATACAACCGCTCTCCAGATAGGAGAAAACTCAAGATCTGGCGGTTGTTTCGACATGGGCCCCGCCAACCTTTTAATAAGGGCCTGTGTTCTGATTAGTGTAGGCGACCAACTCATGTTTCTTCAAAATAATCCTTTAGCGATGAGAGTTGGTTTTTTAGAGGTATTGGAGATTATATTCATGTTGTAGTGTTTGCTTACTCCTGTCACAGATATATAGGCTAATGCTATTAATTTGTTTACTTCATATGGAAATTCTGAATTTGTGGCGTATTATATACTAAGGGAATATTTATGAATCCCTTTGCATCGCTCTTGCACCATGCAACGTGGTGCAGGAGCGATGCAACTCAAAAATGAGATTTATGAAGCCACTCGGGGCCACCTTGCATAGCCTTGGGTGGCTTCATAAATCTTGACTAATGCAACGCAGTGCAAATCACAGTGTTGCATTATTCTGCACCAGGCAGGCATTTCCGTGGGTGTTGCGTAGGTGTTCCAATACAACATTATTGGATTATGATGCATTCTCAGATTTACCAGAAGTGGTAGACAAGAGAATGCAGCAAAAACCTATGCCTCCCCAGTTTGGGAGTAGCGAGGAGAAATACGTTTATTTCTTCTTGTTTTTTTACTCTTTCTATGTGTGCTGCATTCTGTTTCAGCTGGGATTTGCAAGCTAACACAAAGCCGGATCAATGTTGATCCGTAACTCAAAGTATTGCAATGCAGCGCAATATGCTGCATCACGTTCGTTTTTGTCAATGGGCGTTCCATGGTTGGTGCATAGGCGTTTCCATGGAACCACCCATGGGTTTTCATGCAAATCCCCATCTACAAAAAAATTGTAGACAGGGATTTATACCAAAATCTGGTACCCCCCTGAGAAAGGCTTAAGAGGAGAAATGTGTTTATTTCACCTCATTTTTCTTCTTTGCATATGTGCTGCATTCTGTATCACACATACAAAGAGGAAAATGCCTTAAAGCATACATTTTGTGCAGGAAGGCACTGCTTTCTACCCATAAACTATGCTGAGTACAATACAGATTTGACACTATGCATTATGGCGCAAGGATGCCTGCATTGTGACATGGCAGCCATAAGTGCAGCAGCACAGAGAACAGCACTGCACCACTTTTAAGCAGATATGGCACGGTTCTGCTCTCTCCCATACACTCAATGCATCTTTACTTGCTGCTCTTCATTATGCGAACTCTTTGTAAAAATGTCCCTAAGTTTCAGAGTTTGCAGTCCCTCCGCCCCCTTCGGGTACCTCACCCATAATTCTGGTCTAGCCGTGCTCAGCCTTCACTTACCACCATCTTGTCTGTCCTAATGAGACCTCAACATTCCAAACGAGATTGAAATGTTGTCGACACACAAACGTAGGAAACTCATGTCTTCAACCAGAGTCCAGGCAAACAGAGGTCTGGAAACCTAGGGGTATATCAACAACAACCGGCGATAATTATCGCTAAGCGCACTTAGCGCTCGGATAATTTTCGCCGGCTAGCGTTGATTTTTATCGCTGAGATAGCGTGCTATTAGCAACGCTTATCTCAATAGCAATAAAAATCCTCACGCTAACAGGCTAACGTGAGATTATCGCTGGAAACCCAGCGATAATCTCACGTTAGCTTGTTGATAGGGACAGACAAATTTAGCCATGATATCCTCCTTCCATAGGATAGCATGGCTAAGTCAGAAAAATACCAGACGTAAAAAAGCAGCGTTAACCGCGGTTAGCGCTGCTTTTTTTGTCTCTAACAGGGTTAGCGATATTCTTGATAATAGGAGAAATGTCGCTTACCGACATTTCTCCTATTATTTTACTCTGGAACGCCCCCTTTGCATCTCATTAGAGATGCAAGGGGAAGCGTAGAGTAAAAGGGTGCTAACATGCAAATTTGCATGTTAGCACCCTGTTGTTGATAGGGTGCTAGTTTTATCTCTGTTCTTTTGGCTTTTAAAGCCAAAAAAGCAGAGATAAAGCCCTTGTTGATATGCCCCCTGATTCTTCTAGGCTATTCGTTATTTATAGATACGCAATCTATATGTTTTTAAGTATTTTAGTTACGATCTCTTGTGTGATCGTAGGGGTCACTACCCACCTAAATTCTCCTGTCTCACTATCTTGCGCCAAGCTCTAAAAAGTATTTTTATATTTTTTATAAATAACCTATTTTTAGTTTATGGATAATACATTTGATATTATTGGGTGTTCAAGGCTAGACAATATGATATCTTATTTTTACGTTCATTGTTTTCAGTGATTGATTCCACTGATTGAAAAAAACATTGTTTACTAAGCGAGTCCCTGGTAAGTCACTGTTTTAGTACACAACGATATTTATGGGAACAACATAATGTTTGCATTATTGCATGCTTTTTCTTCCTGTTCTGTGGATTTGGCACTGCACAGTTCTCTAGGCCACGTAGAGTCTCTTGTAATATGTAGTCCAGACTTTGGTGTCTATCGATGTTCAGCGGAGCTTTATGTTGCAAGCAGTAGCGGCTCCTGGAGGGAGTGCTGCGGGGCGTTGGGGCAGGGTGGGGGTAGTAAACTACGGCATACGGCCGAACGTAGGTAAGTACATAAATAAATAAATAAAACGAATTACATTGCCCACGCTGCAACGCCAAATGGCGATGCAGCGTGCGCAATGTAATTTGTTTCATTTATTTATTTATGTACTTACCTCCGTTCGGCCGTATGCTGTAGTTTACTACGTCCCACCGCCCAGCAGCACTCCCTCCAGGAGCTGCTACTGGTTGTAAGTGACATAAGCTTCTGAAATTGAGATGCAGCCACTGACAACAGTAAATAAGTGAAACAATTAATTTATTTTCATCATGAGTCTAAAGAGGTGGTACTCAAAGTTTGGCCCGCGGGCCACGTGCGGCCCGCCAGGTCATTCCATGCGGCCCCAGTAGAAATCAGCAGGCACAGAAATGGCACCATTTCTGCCGTAATTCCTTGGGGGCCGCATTTGCCCGGAAAAGCATAAAAGGGGCATGCGATGACAAACAGTGCCTCGCATGCTCACCCATAGCCCCCCCCTCCGCTCTCACCTCCCTCTCTGGCTTCACTTGCTCGCCCTGCCACTGAGTACCTTGGCTGTGCTACTTGTCGTTTCTGCTCACAGACAGTGTGGCCTCTTTAATCTCTCAATTGGTGCCACTAAAACAGAGCTGTCTCTAGAGTTAAATTTATATTTTTAAGGCCCCTGGTTAGGGTTTCAGCCGAGCCGAACTTTCCTTCCTCATGGTCTCAGAGCAGACACGTGGTGTAAACAGAATAAATAAAATAAGGATCCAGCAGAGTCCTCACATGGATCCGTGGGCTGCTCGTAGCCTTTTGTTTCATGGCATGGCTTCACTTTAGGTAAATGGGATGCTACAGGCTCTGGGTTCACAACAGTGGTGCTACGGAAAGTTTACAGGTGAAATTGGGGGAGATGCAGTTTATACACAAAGTTATATGCCTCGGAAGCAGCCGAGCAGGATAATTGTGTGCAAATACCAGCTTCCCCACTTTATTAAATTGTGTGATTCTGAGTGAAACATTTATGTGCCTGTGTTATGGAAAATATTTCTAACATTTTTTACAGGCAATTCAGCTTGGTTTGTGCATTTCTTTAGAAAGTGTATTACTTTTTAGTCATCCAACGCTACCAGTCTGAGTTGTTGCACAGATGTAGCATCAGGTCTTTTATGCTGCAGAATTGAACAGCAAATAGTTATTGGTTGTGGCACACATTAGGTAGTCACAGCTGAGGGGAGGCGCACAGTGTGTACATAGAGATGAATGGGCAGAGGCAGAATAAGACGGTAGAGGTAAAGGGAAGGGACAGAGAAAGGAAAATCAGAGGTACTGGCAGACTCTGTATGAGTAAAGCATAAAAGCAGAATGAGAAGCACAGTGAGGAAGTATAGAAAGGCGAGGGGTTAACATAAGAGGGCGAAGGAGTAGGAGCAATGTCAAATATGAACGCAGAGTAAGGATATTACAGGTTATGAGGAGTGTGAGGGGGTAGGAGCAGAGTAAGGACAGGAAGAGTTGGCTGCTCTACACGTAAGGACTATATTGTCAAGGACATGGGCAAGGAAATAGTGAGGGGTACAACACGGTAATGGAAGCAACAGCAAAGTGAAGGGAAGCAGTGAAGGAATAAAGCAGAACTGAAGGAAGGACAAAGGGACTGGCTTATCAGTAGAGTTAACCTTCAGTAGAGTGAAGGTGTACAGGCACAATGAGTGGGTAGGTGCTGAGTGACGCAGTAGGGTACAACGAGAGGTTTGACATAGAGTGGTGCGTTAGCATGCAATGAGAGGTTAGACGTAGGATAAAGTGTCAGGGCACAATGAGAGGGTAGGCAGTTTGATAGGGTATGAGGAGAATGAGAGAAATAATGCTGAATAAAGTAGAGAAGTGTGGCACCAAAAAGGTGTGTCCAGATAGGGGTAGAGTGTGATGGAAGGAGAGCAGGAGCAGCATTAAAAAGTCAAGGTGTGGAGAGAGTAAACGCAGTATAAGAAGTTGCAAAATGACAGGCTATGAGCATAGTGAAATAGTGGGGCCAGGAAATAAGTATAAGCAGAGTGAAGAGGGGTAGAATAATGAGGTTGGAGGGTCAGACAGAGGAAGCTTATGAGCAGAGCAAAGAGTTACTGGGACCAGATTGAGATGATAGTAATAGAAAGCTGGGGTAGGGACAGTGTGAGAGGCATTTGAGATAAGCAAAGAACCAAGGGTAGGGGAAGAGGTATAATGAGTGGTGTACATTGAGGGTAAAGCAATAGAAGAGTAAAGTTGTGACAGAGTGCCAGGCTGTGGGACGGGTCAGGAAAAAAGTGAATTATTAATGCCAAAGTGGTGGGTGGAGGTAGGATGAGGGGATGAAGTAGAGGAATATGATAAGCATGAAACAGTCATAGGGTAGGGTCCGAGTTAGAGTGCAGGGCCAAAGTGAATGCATAGGTTCACAGTGGACCCTAGGAGCTGAGTCATTGAGTGTAGGGCTCAGGGAAGATTAGTAGTAGACGTGCTGTCTGATACATGCATTATTATGAAATGACATGCACCTACCTGAGATGATAGCCATTTTAGAGATGACACTACAATTCCTCTGCTGCATTGTTGGACAAGCTCATTGACTAGGAGAAGGCAGCGTGAGAAGGCAGCAGGTCTCTTGCCCATCATGCTGGTCATTGTGCCATTGTAAATGTGCATTGCAGCCTGAGTATATGAATGCATGTATTAAGTGGGACCATGCTTGCATATTACAGCATGGGACCATTTATGCATGTACTGTCTACGTCCATTAAGAATATGGCAGCCTGGTGTCACTGATGCTTGTATTGCCTGGGGTTTCATGCATGTGGTAAATTTCATGAGCTTAGGTGTGCACATCGGCTGGACAGAGCACAGGAAACCTATCTCTGCCAATGCACTTTGCATGTACGCTTTTGAGTTTTGCTGGATGATCTTGGGGCTTGGTACTGTAAACTCTCAACAGGGCCATTAAGGGTTGTTTGGAGCGAGTTTAGGAGGCATAGGGGTTTGAGTTGTGTCTTCCGAGAGACAAATGAAGAGTGTGTCTAAGTGTCTGCGCAACTGCAGGCCTAAGACCAGGGAACTGGGTGCTTCCCAAAAACAAGGCAAAGATGGAAAACTATAGTCAGAAACACACAGATCCCAGTAAAAATTAAAATATTGACGGTATTTATTCGGGGTACATACATACATATATCACATTTCAAAATACAGCGTTGTCTAGTAATGTTTCGAAAAGCGGGTGCTTTTATTTACCCCTGTAGCCCCACCCCCAGTGATCCCACTCCTCCCACCGCCCCCACCCCCATTGCGCAGACCCATCTGGGCGGCCCTTGGCCACAAGCCAGACTGAAATTTTGGCCCCCGAGAAAAAGTTTGTGAGTACCCATGGTCTAAAGCGTCACTGTGGGAGCGAAAGAAATGTTGGCTATGATGTACCACAGTTGAACATCCCACACATTCCGAGAGAACACTATTGGCCCCCCAAAAAATAAAGTTTGCAGGTAGCCATAATTATTCGCCTTTTTCTGATCTACTAATCGCTCTTTAGAAA
The DNA here is from genome assembly GCF_964204655.1 of Triturus cristatus. Taxonomy (NCBI): domain Eukaryota; kingdom Metazoa; phylum Chordata; class Amphibia; order Caudata; family Salamandridae; genus Triturus; species Triturus cristatus. The sequence continues at coordinate 95,884,574 of NC_140582.1, forward strand.
ATATTGGTAAAATGTAATTGGATCATTGTAATGTTGAGAGCTCCATTGATGGCAACAGGGCAGCGAAGGCCTTCTGATTCAGCATTCCAGTGCTTGTCTTTCATTTTCCCCTTGTTTAATGTAGAACATTCCAACCTACGTGGGTAAAATGATTAGCATCAAATTATGTTAATTGATTCGATATCATTCTTTTAAGTGAAAACAAGTGACTCTTGTATATGGAAGGGGGATGGGAGCCCACTGCTACCTCCCAGCACAGTTCGCCCCTTTGCATCCTGGTACTCTTGTATATGTAAACTCTATTAAATTGTATATATGCACTTTGCACTTTTATGGTCTGTCGACCGAAATAAAGTTTATTGAACTGAACTGATCTAACAGCATTAATTCATTCAGGTTCAGGCGATACAGTTGTTAAAGGCCCTCTCTATCGTGTTGTGGTTGTTCAAGGGCCTTTAACACCTGGTATAACCCTCGGCAGTGGCTGTATTGCTATACTAGAGCGATAGGATCATTTGAATGACACAAACGACGACCTATCCCATGCCACGTAACGCATTACTGATGAAAGAAAGCACTTGATTTGCAGCGGTTTAATTGTTTAAAATCAGTATTAAAAAATTGGAAAACCGTCAGGAGTGCCCCTAAATCTGCCCGTCACATGTTCCCAGTAAAAGAACACTGTAAAGTCAGAGAGGCCCGCCCAGTGAGAGAACGGCACGGCCGTGTCAGACTTCCTGGCTGTGATTTTTCAGCGCGCGGTAGACATTACTGTCCACAGTCAAGTTTCGTCTCTTCAGAAGCAGCCTCCTTGAGATGCTAATGTCAGTCCCTGATTAGAATCTGTTCCTCATGTCTTGAAAGTCCCCAGCGGTCTCTTCAGACATGGTCTGTAACTTGTCAGCTGAAGAAAAACCTCTCAACAAATCAAACTTTACTGGATGCATGTAGGAGAAAAAAATATGTTTTCATAACCGCAACGCTTGACTGTGTCAAATCCGGCAGGGGCTTTCTAGCTTAGTGACAGAGACCATATTATTAGTTGCAAAGTCAGTTTTAATAGAAGTCTCTAATGGGGAGATGTTCGCGGATCTACGTGGAGCAGAGAAAACATGGTGACACAAATGTGGGCAGCTTATCCTAATTAAAATAAATAATTGTGCTTTAGAGAAAAACGCCAGTTCTGAAGTTTGCATTCTCTGTCAGGGGAAAGATGCAGTCCTTACACAAATATTTTTACACCAGTTTACTTTTTTTAGTGATAACTGAAAGACTAAAGGGAATATTCACAAAAACGTGTGCTAAACATCACCAAAAATTGCTAACGCAACTTTTTGCACATCGCAGCCTATCGCGGGAAAATAACCCTGTGCCAACGTGGAATTCACAACACTGCGGTTCCATGCGATAGTCTGCTAAAAACGCGGCCAATGTCCGCGATACAACCACCTCGATGGAGATAAAAACACAAGCCTCAACGTGAAAATACATGCTATGGGCCAAAGCGCGCTGAGGAAATCAGCGATAAGCAGCGCCAGGCCTGCAATATACACATGGCAGGTGGGAATAAGCACAACATAAGCCTAAAAAAGAAAGACAAACCAAACAGAAAACAACAGCCAAGCACAATGGAGGCAACCCGAGCCAACAGACAACCCCACAAGCCCCATTGGCAACAAAACATTGTACATGGCAGGCCATATTGGACAAGGTGAATGCACCCTGAGAGCGGAGGGGGATAATGGAAGAAAACCAGAACATCCGGAATGATGCGATAGGCACAAACGAGCAGAAACACGCCAACAATAAGAAGGCAGCAATGCAAATCGGAGGTGAGAGTCCAGCGTCACACCAGCAGCTGGATGACATGGAGGAAATGGTGTCCACCACATCAGCCTGGAGATGGTGGCAGGACTCAGGGAGCGGAAACTGCCCAAAGCAACAGACACAACAGCAACAGGGAGAGGAACCAGCAGGGACTAGGGGTGCGGGGGAGATGGGCACATTGGCACACATGCATAATTAAGCACAAAACAACTGCAGACAAACCATGCCCGAGAGTAACAACACCAACCAAGAGCACAAGTCACACAACCCGGCAATATCACACCACTGAACAAGCACAGAAGTGAAAACCACACTGCCTGAAAGGGAGAAGGGTGAGCCAAATCAGAGCTGAAGGGACATCTCACACACAATGCAGCACACACATATAGGAAGCAGAGCACCCCAACATCGAACACAATGAGGTACAAACAGCAACATTTACACAACCAAACACAGGACACAAGTGCACCCGCCTGTGGCCGGTAAATGGCCATACGCATCTGGCAAAGCACGAAACAGGGACATGATAATGCGCAAGTACAAACCCACAGTCCTGATGGGGTAGCAATACACGTATGGCAGGGAGGCAGAGAGTCCGTAACACACACATTGGCATACAAATCAAGGCACAACACAGTTGGAGACAAGTGATAGTGCGGAACCTTTATCAACAAGTGCGTGTCAGTACGGCCAAGAGAAGTGCCATGATATGCAGACCAGTGCAGCAGCATGTCTGAATGAGGAACAAAGGAAAGTGCCCATGTCCACCTCGGGGGAGTCCATCACCAACGCAAGTCAGTGCCAACCCGCGTTGGTCGCCCGCGCCTGGATCATGAGTCTAGGCCAATGCAGCCATGTCCACTGTCGTCTTGGGACATGTGACCAGATTCCCAACATGCAACTAGGCGTCAGGACACGTGCAATGGGTCACATCCAGTTGTGGCTGCAGGTACCTTGTCACTCATCCATGAACGCGAGTGCAGCAGCGTAGGCCAACATCTCCAATGAGCGATTGTTGTCCACCACATCCGACATATCGTCAACGTAATCCATCAGCTGACCCGGACAGATGTGCCGGCTCCAACCACTGGACCCAATGTGCACCAAAGCCCAATCAGGTAGTGGCTCAATGTGCTCACTGCACACGATGACTCGTGCAATCTCCCAGGTCCAGTATCCAGCCTACGTGCCAAACATCCATGCATGCCATAAACGGGCATCATGGTGACACTCCTGGTTGTGGGCCTACAGGGGCACACACACATGTCATAATCCAGGTCCGCTACCGTTACGTTGGAGGGACAGACATCCATGGACCACTCGAATATGCACGAGTGACAATGCAACACAGGCTGAACGCAGGTGATGTCCGCAAGGTGTAAGCTTAGCCGGTAACTGATCCGCAGCACTTCCAACGGCAGTGCCCCCAGTACATGCAGCAGACGTGCACGGTACAGCTCCACATGACTGGAGTCAAGCATGTGTCCGGGATGGACTGCCATTGCGTCAGGCGATCTGCTTGAAGCAGCACGCAGCACATGCCGGGAGATGTGAGTTTCATGCACACTGCCTGGGGAGTTGGCCACAACATTGTTGAGGAGTCCCGGGCGGTCCACTATTGCCTGCACATTCATGGTATGCTGGTGCTTTCTGTTGTGGTAGTTGTGTGCATTGTGGGCAGGGGGCACGAGGGGTACATATGTGCAGTTGATTGTCCCTGACACATGAGGGAATCCAGCTACGGCATAGGGGCCTTGCTTGGTCTCGAACTGCTCCTGCGCAGTGTGGGTGATGTGGGGGTGCTGGGGTACCAGGCTGATGTTGGCATCCAGGACAGGTGTAATGATCTTGGATGGGGCTGGCTGTGTGACTAACTCTGTGCAGCACAAATCATGGGGCCTTTATGGTTGAATGGTTGTGTCCTTTACGATGTACACTGTTGTCAATTTCTGACTGCACCAGGCAGCCCTTGCCGGCTGTTGTGCACAAACCCCACACACATCCAACACAGGTGTCACTCGGTATGTGCTGCACAGCCGGCAGCTTTGTCTGCGGAGGGATGTTGGTTGCCCACTGGGTTGGTATCGTCAGCAGGTGGGGGATGTCGGTCAGGATGCGGGGGATGGTTGTCCTTTTGGGCCTGTAGTGGGCAATGTCCTCCTCTGGCATTGGGTCTGGGCGGCAGGTGCATTTCAGTTGGGTCTGCTGTCTTTGGGTACGCTACCTCTGTGGTGTTCCCAGGGGGGGGGGGGCGGGACGGGTCCTGGGGGTTGTGGCAGCCCTGGGGTGGTTGCGGTGGGTGTTGTGGCCCTCATGGGTATCCACGTTGCAAGATCATTGACTCCATGGCATCTGTGGGTCCTCAGGAGTGGCTCTTGGCTGGGCTCCCTTTCATGCTGTGGGTAGTCGTCCTGCTTAGCACCAGCAAAAGGCAGGTGTTAAATCACTGGTGCTACCGTGGCTTATCGCCTGTTTTTGGTTCGCTTCGCAGATCTGGCAGTTCGTTGTGAAAGTGGTGTTGTGGTTTTTTTCGTGTGTTTTTGCACGGGAATGCCTACTCTGCATCTCATTACGGTTAGTTGGTGGTGTCCACCGTGAAGATACATTTTGGGGCAGTTATCGCAGGAATTTCTGACGTTGTTTGCAGTTTGCATCGGCTTGTGAATGGGGTGTTAAATCTATCTCCACTTTTGATGCGTTAAGGTGGGGATAATTCGGAGGTAAGTCCTTGTGAATCTCCCCCCAAACTCAGAGTCGGTTAGACGGAAATCCGTTTAGGGCAGTACTGTGAACTTTTTTGGATTAGTCAGTGGGCCAGGAAGGCTTCCTCTTTCGGTCTGTCCCTGGCGTGTTTTGTGATTGTGCACTGGCATGTAGATGCTTAACAATTGTAAACTGCTGTCTCACTAACACCAACCATTGGAAGTCTGCTTGTGTCTCTGTAATTCCCCATAGAAAACATTGAACACTTCGTGGCAGATTTATCAAGGCCTTGAACCACCGAAAAAAGTCAAAGCAGATGAATGTCTTGATATTGTATTTACTTTGCAGAGCAAAACGTTTTTTTTGTGTTAGAAAAGTGCCCTTTTGTAGCGCAAAAAGTGTTTTGCAATGCTTTGCGTTAAGGGGTGTTGTTCCATAAGTGGTACTTGGGCATTTCCACCTAGGATTTTTTAAGCAAAGCCCTAGCTACAAAAATTGTTAGACCTGGTAAAAAAATAACCCCTCCTTGATGGAGGCACAAAGTAGAAGATATGTTTTTATTTCTCATTAGATTTCACCCATTGCATGCGTGCTGCACTCTACAGCACACATACAGTGTGTGGAATGATTTAGAGAATGTCTAGGATTAGGATTTTGTACGGGAAAGGTCCTCTTCAAATGCAAAAACTATGCTTGGCAGCATGCAAACACCTATGCACTGTGGTGCAAGAGTATGTGTGCCACTAGACAGCCTTAAAGAGGACCAGCACAGAGGTAAAAACAGAACAGCAGCAGGACAAATTTAGTAAATATGCTTTCCGCTTCTTTCTCTCTCCATTGTGCAATGCAGTGCAATAACTTTGGTGTCTGAGCTGTGGTATTCTATTTTTTGTGAGTCTTCCCACTCGAGACAATTAGTTCAGAAATATGGTAAATGAACTCACAAATTCTACTTCTCCCAGTCCTTGCTGAATCTTCCTTAAACGTCATGCCCAGGGGCGTAACAAAGGCCCCCGCAGTCCCCTCGGTGCGGGGGGGGGGCGAGCTCCAGGGGGCCCCTTCAGCCCAGTACCCTGTCAGCAGAGCTCCTGAGTGTGGTTTCGTTACGCCACTGGTCACGCCTATCCACATCCCGACTCTGCATGAGGGTGGGGGGCCCACGCTGGGCTGAGGTACCTCACACTAACTGTGTGACAGATTCTTGTACTGGCCACAGCCTGCAAGGATGTTCACTGAAGGGAGCAAGATACTATCTGTTCTAGATTAGCATTGATAAAAGAAGACGGGGAGAGGAGTTGGCCTAACGTCTAGGGCGGTCGACCTCGAATCTGGGGAACTGGGTTCGAGTCTCGGCAATGACGCTGAACATCCTGTGATTCTAGGCAAATCACTTAATCTCCCCTTGCCTAACCAAAATGAATGTGTGTCCTCATGTAACGTAACTGGTGCTATGTAAAGCGCTCTGATACCCGATTCGGGTCAAGTTCGCGCTATATAAAACTCTGCAAAACAAAACAAACAAAACAAGACATAGTCCTAGTTGTCCAGTGTCCACATAACAGGATCTGTGTCAGGTATGTACATAAGGTCCAAAAGGCTAAGTGGAGGTCCCAGAAGATTGTGGAGATCACAGAAGATTTTCTGTTCAGTAATCTGTGTCCTCTCGGGCTGATCCCTTGCTGAGAGAGCTTTCTCCTGAAGATTATTCAGCAAGACATGATATGGCCATAGAGAGGAAATGGGTTCATTCTCAGATCATCCCTGGGTGCTGCAGTTTGTCTGTCCCAATTCTGCATAGACCAGCAGATGATGGAATTGATGATGGGAAAAGAGGGGAAAGGAGCTAAAGACGAAGAACCAGGTCTCTTCACCACCATCTGCTGCCCTCCCAGTCATACTCTGTCTATCACTATGAAAGTTTGTCAGAAACAAACTTTCACCAGAACTGGGTATAACACAGCACTGAAAGAAGAACCGTCTCTCTGTATGTCACTACAGGTGGCGGACACTCTGGTTTTTTTTGGATCGTTATTTTTTACTGGTTACCAAAACATAATTGTATAACATGGGAACAATGTGGCAAAAGAGGGAATATACCACATAATAGATACAACCATGGAGACGGTGGGAGGGGTGGGAACAGTCTGTTTTTGAGTAGATCACAGGGACCCCAAGCAGGAGCAGTATGTGACTGCACCAGCATGGCGGGGTAGCTTTATCAAAGAAGCCCAGAGACTCTCTCAAGAAGTGCTCTCAGGAGGAGCACTCGCTGGGCACCGCTTCCTAAGTGAGTCCTCAACAGACTCAATACTGTTGCACCTGTGTTGCTAACTTAGAACAGGCTCACACTCAAAGTCATCCCCTCAGATACATATGGCCATGCTTCTATTCAACTGACACCAGGACCCTCTGAGATTGCATGGGAACAAAGGGCCAGATATATTAAGCTTTTTTGCATTTGAAACAGTCCGGTTCGCAGAATCAGCCCATTCCTCCCACAAAAAAGCAATTTTGGCATGTATGAAACCCACACTGTTATTCAGTAACATGTTGCTGATTTGCAACTTGGGTTTGCGACAAAATAATGATTTGTTATTTGGAAGGGGCGTCCTAACCAAATACTGAATCGGAATGATATGTTTTAATGTGTTGCGACACAAATCATCAATAATTTACTGATTACAAAAATTTAGTGGTTAGCTATTAGTAAATGGGAAGTGGTCCCCTGGGGATCCCTTCCCATTTGTGAATGTAAAAAAAAAATGTTTGTTTTAGAGGAGGCAGTAGTCCACTGGACCACTGAATGTTCGAAAACAAACGAAAGAAAGAAACTTTTCTTTTTAAACACAGTCCCGTTTCCTTTAAGGGAAACAGGCTGCATTTAAAAAAAAATTAAAATGATTCCTTTATTGAAAAGCAATCACAAACTTGGTTGTCTGCAGACCCTAGCAGGCCACCATCCCTGTGATGGTGCCAATTCCTAGTGGATTGCAAAGTGCAACCTCATTAAGATTCATAAGGCAAGTTGATTTGCGACATACTTGGAATCACTAATTTAAAATTAAAGCTTTCATACATTAGGAATTACGATTTCCAAATTGTGATTCGTAAAAATTGAAATTTTAAAATCGCAATTACTAATCTTGGTACATATGAACCAAAATGCCCTCATCTGTGAGCCATAATATAGAAGTAGTAAAAGGATCTGTCACCTCATTCCGTTATATGGAAGTACCCTGGAGCAACATAAATGAGTTCAAAAGCTAGTTGTGGTTTGAGGCACTTCCTTAATATGGTGCCAAATGTCCCACCTGTTGTCCACACTCAAACCGTGTGGTTAACATTGGGCATATTTTAAGTCTTAGGGCCAGATTATGAGTTTGATGGACCGAGGACCACCAATCGTAGTGGCGCAGTGGGGGTGATCCAGCCACTGCTGCACCGGCGGTCAGTCTGCCCCATTAAGACTTGTGTCTCGATTACGGAGTGGGAGTGGGTGGTATGCCACCGCCATGCTCCTGCAGCGCCAAAGCCGTGGTCAGGCCGCCCGATATATTAGGAGTTTCCTCCTGCCTGGCAGGCTTTATATTGATGTTCCCATGGCGGTGCCTCTAAAGATGGGCACCGCCAAAAACAGTTCCTGCACCTCATGGACTGTTAAGTCCATTCGGTGCAGGAACTGGTGTACATGCTGTGCCCCCCTGTGTGAATCCACATGGCAGGAGGAACCAGGAGGCCTTGTAGGACCCCCTTTGTTTTCCCCCTGCCACTGTTTTCATGGCAGTGGAACTACTATGAAAACCGGGGTGAAGAAAAAAACTCTTAACATGCTTGGTGGGACTACGGCGGTCCCACCAAGCATATTGCTGCTTCAGGACCGCCACGCCACTGCCAGGGAATGGCGGGTTTTCTTGTAATATGATTGGCCTCCACTCCGCCACTGTTTTCATGGCAATTCCACCGCCATGAAAACAGTGGCGAAGAGGAAACACTGGTCCCTCATGCCATGTGGATGCACACAGGGAAGCACAACATGTGCCCCTTGTGTGCATGCACACCAGTTCCTGCAAGACATGGACTTAACAGTCCATGTCTTGCAGGAATTGTTTATGGAGTTCCCAAGTGAGGTGCCAATTTTTAGAGGCACCACTGTGGGAACGCGAAAAAAAACCCGCCTGACAGGAGGAAACTCCTAATCTGGCAGGCGGCCTGACCACAGCTTTGGTGCAGTGGGAGTGTGGTGGTGGCGTACCACCTGTTCCCACTGCACCAAAAGTTGTAATCAGGCCCCTAGTGGTAGACAATGGGTTGACTTGTATACGACTTCCAGTTTATTTAAGTTCTGAATTTCCTGCAGGAGAAACTTCATGCGTATATGGCTGATGGATGTGAAGTGGATAGTGCAGTCATCTTTATCCAGCACAGAGAATTTTTTTTTAAACAAACTTCTCTAAAATAAGGAGAGGTTAAGCCCACCACTGCAACATGGAGATGCTGGATGTGTTCAGTTATTTCTTTGGTTTACAGCTGCACAGTAGTGAATTGACCTTTCACTATGGTGTGTGAATGATATCTGTAGGGTTGATACATGGTTGTTCCCTCTTCACTATAAGGGTAAAAGAGATTAAGGGAAGACCTGTGACAATTGGTTCAGATTAATGAGATTAAGGTAAATATTTGAGACAGTATCACTCACAGTTTCAAACGATGATTCATGAGAGATAAAATGAATCTGATATAAATTATTAGATTACCTTATATGTGAAGTAAAATGCTTTTACATAAACAAATGAGCTGGGTCTCTGGAAGTCACACGGTCAAACCACAGGTACTTCTCTGTGCATAAAATACTTATTCTTGCTACGTATGTGTCAAAATGATTCGTACTTCCAGGAACAGTAAATTACCTCAGATGTGGGATATAAACGACAGGAATGCTGCGGTATATGTTTTCTCACTCAGTTGTGAATGCCGTGAAAGTTCCCGTTCATGCCTCTTCTATTTTCATCCTATGCCTGCTTTTAGTCTTTTTACCTCTTTTTATTAAGTGTGAAATACTTAGACATGCACAGAAATGTTGTCATCATATCCTCTTATTTAGATTGACATATTTTATTGCTTTCGGTAATGGACACTGGCATGATATCATGGATGTACAGTGTATTAGCTGACATGTTTTTATTATTTTTAGTTATGCGAAATTATAAACAACATGTGAATTGAGATGACACATTTATCGTCAAGTTGTTCAGTGTTGATGATACTTTAATGTCTGTTTTATAAATCTAAATATAAGATTGCTGATCAAATACTATAAAAACCCAGGAGTCATTCAACCGGTTAGGGAACTTTGCCCCAGGAGTATCAAGCCAGAAGTTGTACAGGTTTGCAGAGTCAGTCAGACCCTGTGGGGAGACATGGCGGGAGCAGTACAGAAGTTTGGGCAAAGCTGTGAAAGAGAATAGCTGAGTTGCTATTTTCCTAACAAAAAACAGGTATGCTGTGCGACCTAAACTATAGGCTAGCTACTTACTACTTCTGCTAAAACTTAGCACAGCCTCAAAATTGATTTAGGGTGTTAGGATGCTAGGAACTTGTTAACAATGTTAGAAATATTTTTACTGTTTTTGCTGACCATGGCATGCATCATCATAATCTTTATTTCGGTTGTAAAACCATAAAAGATACACACATATTCTTCCTTGGCAGTGGAGCTCATGATACAGTTTACACAAGTAAAAGTAGATATTTAATACACCAGGTTCAAATGGACATTCATTGCTGCACTCCTTTTTCTGCACAGTTACCATTCATATTCTATGCACTAGACTATTTTAAAGTACCTCTCTTGTTTCTCAGTGCAACTTTGAGATTGTTGTTCATTGACGAGCAAGGGTTTGGTGTTACACTGTGTCCCTGAATCAATCTTGTGGGAATGACCATTAACAGAAATACTTCCTACACAGTATTGCTCATGGAGCTGTGTATGGGTTGCAGTCCCACTGTATTTTCAATTCATATTGGTGCATTGGCAGAGTCCTTGAAATCAGGGTTAGAAATCCTACCCCTATAGCTCAGGGGAAAGGGGGGAGGAGAAATGGGCACAGAGAACGTATCAATTGACAATTGTGATAAGCATGAACAAGGATGAGATTTCAGAATGAAAACATAATGAGAATCCTCAATAGTTATTAGAATGAACTGCATGCTGGTAGTTTGTCTACATGGTTTCCAGAGAAGCCTTACTTGAAGGTGTGATAAAGATCATGCATATGAGTGTGATGAGACTCAAGGCACAAATTGTGATGTCACACTCGTATCCCATTGACTGTCATGAAGGTTGGATGCTCTGTCCTTGAATATTCAGGTTCATGTTCCCCTAAATTGTACCATCGCCACCTCAGTAGCAGAGATCTCTGATGGGAAAGTGTGGGGGAAAAGTAAAAAAAAAGTTTATTAAACTTAGAACATTCTGTCAAATATTTGTATTTGAAAAAGTAATTTAAATTAATTTAATACATTTATTTTATATGCAGAGCTAAATAAAAACTGCATCAGCACTATTAAATACATTTTTAAATAATTTGTAATTGATGCAAATATATTAAACAAATACATTTCTCCAGTTCAAATTAAAATAAAATCCCTCTTACAGTAAAAATAAAAATTATTAAATACTATTAATACTCAAATGTGATGTATACAAATAATTAAAAGTATTCACTTATATTTTATTTAAATGTATTGTTACTCCGGTTTTATTTTTTATTTTTTTTAATTTTTTTAAAAACTTTATTGTGCAGAGAACCGGCATTACAAACATGGGCCTACAACCACCAGGGCCGGCCGCTAGTATATGCATGTCAATTGCTTGACGTCACAAAGCAGCGACTGATCCCCAGAGGCGCAGCAGGATTACAGGAGTTATTCTCAGCAACTCAGAAGTTAGGCAGGATACAAATAGTTTCAATTTTAAAAGAAAAGAACGAACAAAGAAACAAGAAAACTAAACTCAAGGCGAGAAACCGTCTAGACGGTGTCAAGCGCCGATGGGGGGACCCCACCACACCAGGTAAAGAATCAGGAGGTCAATAGAGATGACCAGGGGGGGGGAGGCAGCGGGGAAGTCAGAACAGTCAGCATAAAGGGTACAGTATTCCAGGAACCTCAGGATCAGGGGGACAGAGAAATGTCAGGAGTATCTTCAAAAGGGGGCGTACAAATGTTACCTCGGTAGGTGTTCCACTGACCCCAAATTCTACCCCACGCCCCGGGCTTGCCCCGAACCAGATATACCGTCTTCTCTCTGAACATGCACCAGTCCATGTTCTCCTTCCACACTGACACGGTGGGAGGCCATCGGGAACCCCAAAGCTGCGCGATATCCCTCTTTGCAATCATGTTCCCAAGTGCCGCCCACCGGGCCTGGGCAACGTTGTAATCATTCGGCTCCCATACATTCAGCAAACATCGACGAGCCTCAGGCAACAGAGCGACCTCAGTGACACACTCCATTACCGCATGCACACGGTGCCAATAATCCACAACCTCGCGACACTCCCAAAGGATATGAAGGAAGGTGGCGTTCATTCCACAGCCGCACTTACACAGCCCATCCGAAGAAAAACCCATCACAACCAAACGAGGACCCGTCACATAAACACGGTGAAGAATTTTGAACTGGACGAGACGGAGACGGGCAGGAATGGCGACCTCTTTCGGGGAGGACAGTGCAGACTGCCAGTCTTCGTCATCCAACTCCAACTCGTCTCCGGTCCAGGCCTCCCGAAGACGCACAAGGAGGTCCGCCCGATTGTTGATTAATTTCTTATAAATCAAGGAAATCGTACTATCGGGCAGATGACCATCAAGTATACGGTCCTCGAGTGGTGAAGTTGCAGGGACCGTGGTACGGGCCTCGAAGACCGACAGCAAAGCGTGGCAAACCTGTGCATATCTGAAGAACTCCCTCTCACTCAACTCATACTCACTCTGAAGCACCGCAAAGGATTTGACCGCACCTTTCACCCAGAGTTCACCCACTCTGCTAATGCCAATCATATCCCAGTTCTCAAAACCTTTCGTTGTCCAGAGGCATCCCAATCCGTCCGACACAAACAAGGGGGTCGCTCGTGTCAGGCGATCATTCCAACGCATGGCCACATTGGCATCCTTCCACACACGTACTGCAATCTTAGTGGGTCCCGTTAGGTTCCTCCCCGCCGTCCGAGAGTAGAGCGCTCTGTTGAAGTTGCCACCAGGCAACTGATATTTATCCATCTCGAAAGCCGGATTTGGACCGGGTGCATACGTAGCATGGTTGATAGCGGACAACTGGGAGGCCCAATAATACCTCCTGATGTCCGGGAGCATAATGCCCCCGTCATACCAGGGGAGAGTCAGTTTTGCAAGAGCGATACGAGCGCGACCGTCCCAAACGAGTCTCCTGTGTAAACCCTCCACCTCCCGGAAGTAGGCCGCCGGAATAATATCAAAGGAGTTCTGGAGTGCGTAGAGAAATCGGGGCAGGGACATCATTTTAAAAAGTGCCGCTCGACCGAGTGGCGACAACGGCAACCTACGCCACCGAGCTACATCCAACTTCAATCGCTGGAGAGGAGGAAGGAGATTATGCTCATGGCGGACTGCCGGGTCCAACGATACGTAGACCCCCAAGTACTTGAAACCGGATTGCGAAATTTGAATGGGAAACCTATTCGGCAAGGGGGGAAGGCCACCGGAAATAACATACACACAAGATTTAGACCAATTAATGATCAGACCGGAGTTTTTACCGAAAGAAGTGAGGACGTCAAAGAGGACATTAAGGGATTCACGCGGGGAGGTGAGGTACAAGAGAATATCGGCGGCGTACAACGAGACTCGGTCTTCATAGCCAGTAGCCCACTGAATGCCCTTTATCGACTGTTCCCATCGGAGCCAGGCTGCGAGCGGTTCTAGAGCAAGAGCAAAGAGCAGGGGGGACAACGGACACCCCTGCCTAGTACCCCTCCCGAGAGCGAAGGGCTGGGACACCCTCCCATTGACAACAACCTGAGCTAGCGGATCCGTATATAAAAGTCTCACCCAACTAATAAATCCCGCCCCGAAACCGAACTTCGCCAGAGTGGCCCAGAGATATGGCCATTCTATCGTATCAAAGGCCATCGTGGCGTCCAAGGAAGCCAAGATGGCCAGCTCGGAAAGAAACTCTGCCCTGGCGAGAACGCCATGCAAACGCCACAGGTTGAGAACAGTATGCCGGTGCGGAATGAAACCAGATTGATCCGGATGAATCAGGTCACAGATAACAGCGAGTAAGCGATTAGCGAGGACCTTGGCGAGAATCTTCGGTTCAGCATTCAATAGGGAAATAGGCCTGTATGAGGCACAACGATCACGAGGCTTGCCCTCCTTAGGAATCACAACTATGGTGGCCAGACGCTGGTCACTAGGGAGGGAACCAAGCTCATGCGACTCCAAAAACATATCACGGAGAAACGGTGCGACTTTATCCGGGCGCAATTTGTACAATTCATTGGGGCCCATAGCCTTACCAGAACGAAGGGAACGAATCGCGGTAGCAATCTCGTCGGCTGACAACGATGCCTCCATGCACTCTCGATCCTCTTCAGACAGGCAAGGCAGTGCAATGTCCCTCAACAAGAAACGAGAGTCATCCTCATCTCTATCGGACACCGGGGAGTAGACCACACGAAAATAGTCAGCAAAACACTCCACAATCTCGCCAGGGTCAGTCACACGCACACCGTCGGAATTCTGAAGCACAGGGACCACACGGTTCACTCTCTCCTTCTTATCAAGCCATGCAATCAGTTTACCCGCCTTATCCCCAACATCATACAGTCTACCTTGCTGTTCCCTGTACATTGTCTTGGCGGCATCAGTAACAAGGGATTTGTATTCAAACTGTTTCAAGCTAAGGGCGTGGAGCCTATCCTGGGTGACACCTAAGTCTAGATCAGCCTCCAACTCCAGTATTTCGGCCTCCAGCCTCACGACCTCCCCATTCCTAGCTTTCTTGGTCTCAACTATTAAAGAGAGGGCCTGTCCACGAATAACAGTTTTGAAAGCTTCCCACAGGGACACTGAGGACAAGACAGACCCCTCGTTCTCCAGGAAGTAGTGGTCGAGCGACTTAATGAGGCTGTCGCTAGTCTTGGGGTTGCGCAGATGCCAAGGGTTAATAGGGGCGATCTGCCCCGCGGCTTGCGTCCCCGTGTCGAAAAGAAGCCACACAGGGGAGTGATCTGAAATGCCCCGGGCCAAATGTCTAACCTCCCCAACGTGGGTGGACTGGGCCGCGGGCATGTGGAAGTAATCAAGCCTGGAGAGACTCCCATGAGCCCCGGAGTAGAAGGTGTATTGACATTGCGTCGGATGCATTAACCTCCAGCAATCCACCAGACCAAAGGTGTCCAAAAACCCACCAAGCCATGATTGGGAAACGGGAAGGGCCCTGGGGGGGGTGACGATCCAGATCGCCGGATAGCACGGAGTTAAGGTCCCCACCCATGAGGAGAAGACTATCGGGGAGGTCCAGCAACATCCGACCAACATCAGAGAAAGTGGAGGTCTGGAGGCCTGGGGGAACATATATTGTGACTAAGGAAAGGGTCTTACCCTCCCACCTACCAGTTAGGGCGGCATAACGCCCTCTGTCGTCAAGGATGACATTATCAATCTCTAGTGGGAGGGAAGACCGGACCAGAATACCAACCCCTCTGGAACCAGTGGTGAACCCGGAGTGTGCAACCAATCGGTATCCCCACCTATTCATAGCATGACACACATTGCCGACCAAATGCGTCTCCTGCAGGAGTACAACATCAGGAGTCAAACGACGCAAATATTGCAGTACAACACCCCGTTTGATACGATCCCCCAATCTATTGACGTTCCAAGATATCAACCTCAACCCACTACCCCCCATCCCCACAAAAGTAGCAGGAGTCTCCCCACAGAGAGCAGGACACCTGAAGCAAAGAAAGAACCAATATGCCGCCTTGAGAAAAGAAAACACGAACACAAACACCCCAACCAAAACCCGTTACAACTCCCCCCTCCCTGCACCCTTGCAGACTATAAAACCACCCCAAAATGCAGTGTGCCTGTCACCCTATCAATCCCATTCTACAAAAAGACCCCAGAGTAGGAAAGAGGCCCGTCTCCACCCGCCACCCAGACGCGAACTACTATAAGGCAAAATATACAAAAGAAGTAGAACCCAACTGAGCAATGTCCGATTGTCAAGGTTAGGGACCGAAAGGTCACTTCTGTGGAGGCTCACCACCCTCGGCACCGCCAGGGTGCCCCGTTCGATCGCCCCGACCAGGCAGGGAATCCAACCAGTCACTCACATTGTCCGGTCGCTCGAAAAAGAAGGTCCGTTCCTCATATTCCACTCAAAGCCTGGTAGGGAAAAGCATAGCATACTTCAAGCCCAGGTCCCGGAGACGTCGCTTAACCCCCTGAAAGCCCATCCTCTGTCTCTGAACAAGTTGAGTGAAGTCCGGGAAAAAATTGACAGAGGAGTTTTCAAATTTCACCGGGCCGTGCACTCTCGAAGCCTGCAAAATCGCATCACGGTCCCTGAAATGAAAAAGTTTAGCGATGATAGGCCTCGGAGGAGCGCCAGGCTTGGGCTTACCGCCCGGGACACGATGTGCACGCTCCACAGCGAAAAACTTGCTAAGTCCAGAAGGGGCAAGATGGGTGAGGATTAGATCTTCGACCAGGAGGTCAACCGAACGAGTCTCGGGATTCTCCGGAACACCTATGACGCGAATGTTGTTGCGTCTTGCCCTGTTCTCAAAATCCTCCAGCCGATGGGACATCAAGTCGTTGGCCGATTTCAGAGCGCCAAGGTCTGTTCGAAGTTCCGACACATCGGCCGTGAGGCTGGAAGTCTTCAAATCCAATGACTTCACCTTCTCGTTAGTCTTAGACAGGTCGGCCCTGATTAGAGTGACATCGATGGCGACCGTGTCAATTTTACGAGCCAGGGCCTCATACTGCTGGCCGATGGTCTCCTTCATGCCGGTAATGGCGCCCATAATGTCCTGCAGGGACAAGTCAACAGGGGCAGATGGGTCTTCTCTGGCGTCCTCCGGGGTACTGCTGGAGAGCCCGGGGGATCCTTTGGCTTGAGTATAGCGGTCCATAACATTTGTCTGGAACTGTCCCCCACGAAGAGACGTCTTGGTCTTCCGCTTCTCGATTTCACCCCTGCCCGTCATGGTGGAAGATGCACCCCGGAGGGGCCCGCAAGACCTAGTGAAAATGGCCGCCGGCAGGTCGGGCACCGACCGGCCAAGAAGCTGGCTCGTGGGGTCCGGAGAGAGTCGCGACTTGACCCAGTAGGCTGTAATGAGGAGGCAGCGATGACACTAGATGGAGGCTGGATTGGTCCCCGGCCGAGCGAAACAGTCCCTCAATCAGACCATGCCAGGAACCGAAAGCAAAACCGAAAGTGGGGGTACGGCCACCGATGAGGTCCCAATGCCGTTGTTGTTCAACTACGTCCCAGCTCCACAGATCACCAAGTCCCCGGCACGGCCTCCAGGTGGGCCTCAAAAGTTCAAAGTCTGTAATTCTGATTTAAATTCTGGAAAGAGTTATGGACTCAGTTGAGGTTCACCTTCGAAAGTCCGTCCAAGAAATCAGGATATGATCAGGATAAATTGCGAGGAGTGGCGAGGGTCCGGGGAGCCCTGTGCTCACGCGACCATCTTGGATGCGCGCTAAGCTCCTCCGTTACTCTGGTTTTAAAACCAACAAAAGTTATTAAAATATGGTATAATTAAATGAAAATATATACTTCTTCTATATATTAACATGACATCATTTCTATTTTATAACCATTTTAAAGAATTTAATTTAAATATTTATTGTTTACGATGAGATTGACATTTAAGTTCTTGCCTTCATTATTTTCGATGTGAACTTGTTGCAGTGCCAGGCCATGTGTGGTGCTGGACTTATTATTTTTTTAGTAGTAAATTACACTCATAAATTTGTCTCCCCCTTCTTGTGTTTGGGGGGAGGCTTGGAGACATATAAGTCTACACTTTTGAGTAACTTTGGCTCAGATTTGTTAATAGCCAAAATTGCAACAGTTATTCAAACGTGTAAAAGTAAATTTACACATGCAAATTATTCACAAGTGTAACTTACCTTTGTGAATAGGACTGTTTTTGTCTGAGAGTTTGTGTTATTCAGATGTAAAGAAGAAGGAATATGCTGACAAATCGAATTCAAACTCTGCTTCTTTTGTTCCTGGTAAGAAGGCTTGATTTTCTTCCTATTTTCTGCCCATTTTACAGTCAGCCAAGTTTTAACCTCAATTTTTTGGGTCCATAACCTCATCAGATAAATCCTGTGGCCTTTCCACTGAAATGGCCTCACACATGTAAGATTTATTCTGTGTTTCATTCATCTCAACTGAAGTCATATGTTCCTGACGCATATTGGGACTTCATCTCAGCCTTCAATCATTATGTTTTCAGAGCAACTGGAATGGGAGGTTCTTGAAATGTGTGATTCTCTGGATTGAATGTTGACTTCAGTTCCTGATACATGTGCTCCTTGTGAACAAAGTAGTGTGTTATATGCTGTGGTTGTGCGAACTCACTGTGTAATACACTCAGGATACCGACTTGGGTCCAGGCAGGCTCATTTGTTAAACCTTAGCTCAACTGTGGGTAGCTGTGGGTTTGAGCAGTCAGGTTTAAACGAAGGGGCAAGTGTAAAGCAATTACAAACACCAAAACAATGATTAAGAAAGCCGAAATAAATTTAACACCAATTTATAATAAAAGATCTTATTTTCATGAATTTTTAGGCACCAAAGCAAACAAAATAAACTGTTATGGAGATATATACATTTAATCCTTAATCACTACTTTGCACACAAAATTCAAACACGCATTGGCAAGTGGAAAGTTTAGAAACTTTGTACAATTTTTATAAAGTTGTGTTTGGCTATTCTGGCCTTCTTTGAGTGACCAACTCCAGCAGGGAGGAGGTCATGGGGGCCAGTAAGAGGGTGCAGGGCAGTTACCTTATCCCCAAAGCAGTCTCAGGTCAGTTCCAGGCTCTATGGACGAACAGCTATGGACTTCAACAAAGTATTACTGAAGCAAGGGATACAGGATGACAAAGATGCTGAGGATGCTGTGCAGGCGATGGGGTCTACCTGGGGCTACTCTTTCATCCAGGGTTCAGGTGGGGTGACTTTGGCCACATGGGTCAAAGTCCTCTTGGGTTCAGCAAAAGTCCAGTTGCCACTAGACTACTGGTTCCCGATTCCCTTTGGTGATGGCTAGTTTCTATCTTGGGTGACCAAACTCCACTCTGATGACTATCCAAGGTCCAGCTAACTTAGGTGCAACATTAAGCATTGGGACTTGGTCTTCCCGGCTGCACATCAGTGGCAATCAGGTGATTGTAGCTACTGACTAGCAAGGACAGGCTTTCTCAGATTTTGAGTCCATGGTGCTCTAACCGGAAGGCTACCAACTGACTTTTGGAGTTCACCTGTTCTGTCTGGGGCTCAGGAATGAGCCAGGCACCACAAGCACAGTCTGATCTTTGCTAGCCCAAGGATCAACAAGTGCAGTCCAAATGTTGGTGTAGCCTTTCTTGCCAGGTCCAGGGAACAGCTGGGCAGTCCAACTTCGGTCCTCCCTCCAGTCCAGATGTGATCTGAGGTCTGGGTGCTAGGGGTGTCATGGTGCCATATTTATGCCAAGAAAGTGCCCTCACTGGATGCTGCGGTTTCTAGCCAATGGGCTACCAAAGCGTTCCCACCTGATGACAACTTCCTGCATTGTGTGGCATCTGGCTATCCCAGAGAGCACTATTCTGCCCTCTCCCAAGATGGTAGAACCTGTCCCTCAGTGTATGGAGCTTGGTAGCTCAACCTAGAGGTGTTGCTACCTGGAAACTGGTCTCTCCTCTCTGTCCAAGACGGAAACACATCTATCGGAAAAAAGAGCAGTCCCTCTTGTGTGTGTCTACCATTAGTCCTTCAAATGTGGCTTCTCCTTTGAATCTTGCCATTTGGGCTCACACCCGCTGTGGCTTCCTGCTAGGGAGAGGTAACACCTCTTTCAATAGCAGGCCTTTATTGTTATCTCTCCAGGGGTCATTCACACTTCTTCCCAGGCGAGCAGATGTCTGGTGACCAGTATCTGTGAAAAGCCACTGGAAAAGGTAGGCAACAGAATGGCAACTTTTCTAAACGTAACATTTCTTTAAAAGTTATATTAAATTTGACTTGGGCATCAAGTCGGATTTAATGTGATGATTGTTTTGATATCTTGAATTGCAAACTTTAGTTGTCCCATTTAGATATTAGAACAGCTGAGTTGTCAGTGTGTACTCTTGTACTCGCCAATGGAGCTATGAACGTTTCTGCATTAAAAACGTCAATTTGATGTTTTCACTGTCAGAACATATAAACATGCATGCCCTACTTTTTAACACACAGCACCCTGCCTCAGGACTCGATAGACGTGCTGTCTGGGTGACTTATATACATTAAAAAAAGAGGTTTGGGATTTGCTATTAGTTTAAATGGCAAAGTCAAGGCGATATTTGCAACTCCAACATTCTCTCAGTCGTCACCTGGATGCACAGCCCTTGGTCCTTCAGCACTCTCCTGTAGAATTCTACCTTAGAGCATTCGGCCGCTCTGCGGGGAGAAGTCTGGCCTCTATAGACTCTTGATTCATCATCTTTTCTCCCTTTCCTGCAAAATAGTTTCTGTATCACATGGCAAACCAGACTGCCAACAGAATATAAACTGAAAGTTTGGGTGGATCTAGTGGAGACATTGGACCGTGGGGCCCAGGAGCCACTATTGAAGTTCTATCTCTTTAGGACACTGCATAGCTAGCACTGGGCTGCTGTAAAACTGCGGGGTAGCTAGCAGGCCTGTTACCTCGTGCAAATTGTTGATGTTGTTTCCATGACCGATCTGACCTGATACACGTCCTCTGTGATTGCCCCTCAGTATAACCCTTTTGCGAGACAGTCAGCACACTACTGAGCGAGACCCTACCAATCATTTCACCCCTTCCTACCCCCCGATCCTTCACATGATCTTGTGACCTCTCCATATCTTTCCCGCCTTCAGGGCCATCTATTGCATATGGCTCTCGCCATGGCTAAGATCAGCATTCTCTTCCACTGGTATTCACCCCACGATGAATGGCTCTCGACGATGTACCAGACAGCCTCCTGTGAGCGGGTCATATATAACCCACAGGATAAGACAAAGAACTTCCTCCTTACCTGGGTACCTTTCCTCCGGGATGAAGCCCACTAGCCTTCAATTGAGAGGGCCCCTTTCCGCAAAACGGTGACCAGATATTATATAAGACTGACACTGCCCTTTAGATCTCATCTGGTCAGGATCCTTGTGTGTGTGTGCCTACTTCTCCCACTTTCCCTTCCCACTCCACCTTTTCCTCATCTTTTTTCTTCTATGCCTATCATCTCTTTTCTTTTTCCCCTTGTTAGAAATGGAGGTCTCTAGTTTTCACCTTTGTCCAAATAGGGACCCTTATTCCTAGTCAGGGTAAGGGAGTTACACTCTTAAAATAACCCCTGCTCACCCCCTTGGTAGCTTGGCTCGAGCAGTCAGACTTATCTCAGAGGCAGTGTGTAAAGCATTTGCACATAACTAACAATAATACATTGAAAACACTACAAAAGGACACCACACTTGTTTAGACAAATAGCCAATATTTTTATATATCCAGAACAAGACTAAAATGACAAGAATCCAACATACAGTACTTAAAAAAAATAATCACTTTGCAAGAATATTTTAAAAACACAGTTCCTTGAAGTCGGTAGCTTCGTCCGGTGCTACCACGGTGCTGTAAACAACAGAATCCAACAGTTACGACTGACTGTGTCAGTCAGGGGTGTCAACAGATTCGTAAATAGTACCTTTTATGTTGCGGCCGATACGTTGGTGCAGGCTGGTTGTGGCAACCATCGCGATTGCCTTGTGAAGCGGAGCGGTGAGGCGTGCGGTGCCCTCAAGTCACAGTGCAGGCAGCGGCTCAGTGACGGTCGTCCTGAGACCAGAGCTGCGGTGTGGGGTGGGATGGTGCATCGTGAGACTTACGAGCCCCCAAGCCACGATGCGGTCACGGACGTCCTGGTAAGCATGCAGCGACGGTGTTGATGAGACAAGGGTGGCAAAGTGAAGATAGGTAGTGCAGAATGCGGTGCCCACAGGTTACGGTGCAAGCAGTGGCTCGGTTGCGGCAGCGGCAGTCGTCATTATCGGTGAGACTAGGGTTGCGGTGTGAGATGCAAACGGTGCTCTCTGCGGTGCCTTCAGGACATGTAGCCATCGATGGACTCGGTGACGGAGTTGGCGGCTTTCCCCCTTCTGTGGCAACTGAAACCACAGTTCCAGAAGCGGTTTTCAGAGGTCGGTGAAGTCTTCACAGTCCCTGAGAGTTCAAAACAGGAGGCAAGCTCTACCTTGAGCCCTTGGAGATACTCAGCACAAGTAAAGAAATTTTAGTCCAGTCCTTTCACTGCCCAAGGTAAAAGCAGCAACTGCGGCCCAACCCAGCAAAGCAACACCCCAGCAAAGAGGAAATAATCCTGCTGGCAGTTCTTCCAGCTCTTCTTCTTGGCAGGTTCCTTGATCCCAGCAAGTTCTAAAGTTCTGGGGTTTGGGCCCGATATTTATACTCAGTTTATCTTTGCTCCTTTAGGCAGAGAGTGTCTGTACCTAGTCCAAACCAGTTTGGTCCTCTCTGGCCCAGCTTCCCGGCAGGCGGTGGAGACAGCATTGTCTAAAGCAAACCAGGCCCAATAAGGTGCAAGGAAATCTCCTCCCACTACTCTAAATGCATCTCAGGTCTATTCAGCCCAGCCCTGACTCATCCAGGAAATGTAGTACACACCTCAGCCCCCCAGTGGCTGTCTGAAGAGAATGCACATCCCCAGCCCCTGTCACTCCAAAGCCAGACAGTCAATCCACAGACCAAGCAGAGGAGACAGGATGGCTAAGTAAGAAAATACCTTCTTTCTAAAAGAGGTATTTTCAAACACAGAACATAAAAATCATCTTGACTAAAAGATGCATTTTTACATTCTGAGTCCAGACATACTAAACTCCATTTCCCTATCTGGTCCCAATTGGAAGTTATGCTTATAAGATGTTACAAGTAAACTCCCATTCTATCCTATGGGACCGATAGCCTTCCATAGTGAAAAACGAAATACACTGTAATTCACTACCAGGACATGTCACACACACCAGTACATGTCCTACCTTTAACATACACCCTGCCCACAGAAGTACCTTGGGCCTACCCTAGCAGTGAATTATATGTAAGAAAAGGGAAGATTAGGGCCTGACAAGTGGGTGCATTTGCCAGGTCGACATGGCAGTTACAAACTGAGCACAGACACAGCAGTGGCAGGTCTGAGAACCCTTTCTAGGCTATTTGTGTGTGTGGCACAACCAGTGCTTACAGGCCCTGGCACTCTCAGGGCACTTTACTAGTGACTTATTAGTAAATCAAATATGCCAGGCATGGAAACACCAATCCATAACACAATTTACAACAGAAGCACTTGCACTTTAACACTAAACAGCAGTGAGAAAGTGTGCAGAGACACTAAGGGCCTCATGTAGGTAGCATACAAGTTACCACTTCTTAAATACCGAACGTTACCGAATCGGTATTTAAGAAGTGGTAACTTGTATGTAGGTAATCCTTCGGTAAATATTACCGAATCGGTAATATTCGGTAATTACCGAATCGGTATTTACCGATTCGGTAATGAGGCATACCTTCCCATTGATGGGAAGGTATGCCTCATTACCGAATCGGTAAATACCGATTCGGTAATGGGGGGAACACATGCAAGGGTGGCAGGGTGTCACATTGACACCCTGTTGCACCCCTGATTCGGCCATGTGTGCACATGTGGCACACATACATGCCCTAAGGGCATGTATGTCTGCCACATTGCACACGTCTAAGCGCTTTAAAATGTGTAAACACATACATTCATTATTTACCACCAACTATTAGTTGGTGGTAAATACCGACTCCTAAAAACACCCACACACTCCCCCTACATCTCATTTTTGTATTCGGAATTTACCGAATCGGTAAAATTACCGATTCGGTAATTTTACCGATTCGGTAAATTACCGAATACAAAAATGATCCCCCTACATACCAAAAGCCAAAATACCGGTCGGTAACGGTATAATTACCGAAAATCGGCCGTTACCGACCGGTATTTGGCTTCCTACATGAGGCCCTAAATCAGCAAAAACAGAGTCAAAATCGGGCGGTCAGAAAGCAAAAAGACTGGGGAAACACGCCAAAAGATGCAAGGTTTAACACCCCTATTCCCGCATCTCTCCCTATTCTCTCCCTCACCTGGCGTGTGGATGCGAGTATGGCTTTCCTGTTTGCTTTTCTTCCATTCACTTCTTTTTGTCATGTTACATTTTGCTGCCCCACCCCACTGACCATTCTGTGTATAGGTGTGGACCTGAGTGTCCTCCTTGATATTGCTCTTCCTTGTCCTTCAAGGGTCCGTGCCTCGTGAGAACACCACATGCTATGTACCTAGCACTCTGTTTCATCTTGCGCTGTTTTTTTGTATAGTATTTGTTTCACAAATGGCACCTTATGCTCTCCACCCCTCTTTCCACTACACACTGCTTTGTTTATTGGTTCAATAAAGAATTATGAAACAAAAAAATACTCCTCAAGTCAGTAAAAGCAGACTGGGAGACATTTTTTCATGTTGTCACATCCAGGGTGGCACAATAAGTGGTGCTGCTCTGTTGGGACACTTTAAATAACAGGCCCTGGCTACCCCTTATAAGTAAGTTATACCAATTTTGTATAAGCCAATCAAACATATACTTTGAAGGGTCAGAGCACTGAGATCTAATTAGGAGGCACATCAGTGCACTCTCATAGTAGAAATACCCGCTGCATCAGTCCAAACATTTGAGGGTGATCAGGCAAAAAGAGGTATTTTCAGTTGTTTTTTTCAATGGCACACCAATAAGCCAGAGGCTTTGGAGGGGGTATACTGTTACAACAGTGCCAAGAATGTAGTTGAGAGCTTACCAGAGAACTCGTGGGTGGAAAAAGAAGGAAAATTGTTTGTGTGGGAGCACGTTCCGAGATGACATACTCAGCGCTTGGCTCAACACCTACACTGTTGGGATCCCCGTACTGTTTCCACACTCACTGCCTCCCTTGAGCGGTGTACAGCAAACTGTCTTGAAAATAAAGTGAGAACTGCGGCAGCCATATCATACAATGTCACGCTGTATGAAAGCGGTCACACTTATAGTTAATCATCCGCTAGCTAATTTCAATGGATGCTTCCCTGGCTACTTTCCTTCATCAATTTCACGCATCTAACCCAAAATGCTGTTGTTGTTTAATCTTTTTTTCTCAAGAGACATCTTGACAAGTCCATTCAAGCACATTGCTGTTCTCCTTCCATATATCCATCATCTTCTAACTTTCATCTCATTTTGTTACATCCCATGCTATCATAGATTTAATCTTGATGTGATTCCAACTTTCTTCTTCCCTCCTTTAGCCGGATTTTCCTTCTGCACACTCTATTGAAACTGCTCTCCCTTTTATTCTCCACTCCTAACACTTAGTCCCTGATTACGAGTCTGGCTATCCGAGGACAGACAGACTCGCATGGGCATGGCGGTGGCGGTCTCCTGACTGCCTGATTACAACTCGGGCAGTGGGACCACCATGTGACCACCGCCAGGGAACCGCTGTTCCCTGGAGGTGGTGTAATGACCCTGAGGCCGCAATATTCTTGGCGGGACTGCTATGATCCCACCAGGCATATTACGAGTTTCCTCTCCTCCAGGGTTTACATGGTGGTTACTCCTCCATGTAAACCCTGGTGGAAAGAAAACAAAGGGTGTGCCAAACGCCGTGTGGATGCACACAGTGGGCACACCATGTGCCCCCCGTGTGTATGCACATCAGTTCCTGCACTACATGGACTTTCAAGTCCATGCCGTCCAAGAACTGTTATTGACGTTCCCATTGCAGTGCCTATTTTTAAAGGCACCGGCGTGGGAACGGGAATTAAAATCCCACCAGACACAAGAAAACTCTTAATGTGGATGGCTGCCTGACCATGGGTTTGGCGGTGCAGCAGCTGGGCGGACCCATTGCCGCACCACCAAACTCATAATCGGGCCCTACGTGAGCCCCTTTTCCTTATATTATTTTAGAGCTCTCTGTTGCTTTCAATCTGTTTTTCTTCTGCTCTTTTGTTGGAATGTCTTGGCACTTTCCTCACTCTCTTTATGTGTTTCAGGCTGCTCTAATTCTGAACAATGAACATGCAGACCTGTGGCTCTTTGAGATTCTTCAAGGCTCTTTCCTCTGCAGTGTCTTTTTTTTCCTACTTGCAGCTTTATTTCCTGTTCTTCTCATTACTCTTTTGTGTAAACACCATTTCGGTCTTTCTTCTGTTTGAACATGGATGTCTTTTCCTTCAATCCACTATAAACCTACTAACACAGTTTTTTAACTCTGCTTTGTTCCCTCATATGAGTTCCTCACTATTGTCCATTCAATTTCTCCCTATCACTATTTCTCTGTCCACCTTTACTCATTGGCAACATTTTTCGTCCTATGCCCTCCTTTTCATCTAATAATTCTTGCATCTACCTTTCCCATCTTTGCCTGCTCTTGAATATACACAAGATTTGCGAGTTCATTAAATTTCAGGCTATAAGGCCATCATCTCTACACATGATCTACCCCATCCATATTAGTGCTCTTTTCTCCATACCGAGCTTGCCTGCCTACCGCCTGGCTTCGCTTTAGTTTATCCTTAACTCATCTTTTCATCTTTTCTTTCAACTTACTCTGATGGTGTATAGCTCTCTGTCTTATCCTTTTGCTTGCTTCCATTTCGCTCCTATCTCTGTTTTCTGCTTTTTTAACCCTACTTTCAATGGTATGGATGGTCTTGCTTCCTCTTATCTTTCACACTCCTGTCTCTATCTACTGCCTACACTGAAATCAATGTTCTGCTTCGCAACCATTCTTTGTCTGTCCTACCCCTTTGTGGGCCCAGTCTTGTGTTTATTCTTTTAAGGTCTCGCCTACGCAGCGCGCATGCGTTGCATAGGAAAAAGACCTTTTGAAATCGCTTCAGTTTTACAGGCAAAAACATGCACAGGTTGCATTGCTTTGAATGGCAACGCGTGCACGTTTGGCGATTCCCTTGCGGGAGCGAGCTTTAAAACCATCTGATTCCTCCTCGCTCCTGCAAGGGAAACAGGCGGAGGCCCACTCCTCTCTCCCCTCCCCCTGCTGCCTCCTCCTCTCCTCGTCAGTGCGAGGCGCGTGCTCTTGTTTTTTTTAGTAGCGCGAATCTGACACCGGTGCTTTAAAGTGCTTTATAATAGACCCAGACTCTAAACTTAAGGCACAATGATAATAAGTGATTTGCGCAGAGTCACAGGATCCGTCATGTTGATGGTGGGATTCGAACCTGTTTCCAAGTCTATAATTTTGCAATTTTGGACGCCGGTGGGCCGCAGTAAACACAGGAACGGCAGCGCCTGCCACCGTTTTTAAAGGTACCAAGTGTATTTAGCCTTAAGGTTTCAATTACAAATGCAAAATAGCTAATTTTCCCTGCAGCATTTTTCTTTTTAAAAATATGACACACTACAAAGATTCCGAATTTAAAGAAACCCCTTGTTTACTTTTCTTACATAGTTACAGTTTTTTGTAGTTTCATATAGAGCGAACTCGACCCGAAGGTATTGGAGCGCTTTAGATGAGCACAGGTTACATTAAATTAGGTTACATTTCACAAGGACACATTCATTTTTGTAGCCATGGGGAGGCTATGAGATTTGCCCAGAATCACAGAACGTTGAGCCGACGCCGAAACGAATGAATGAATTCTTTTATTTGTGTGGTAACTTAAAACCTAAAACTCCGAGGCCGAGACTAGAGCCTGGTTCCCCAGCTCCAAAGTCGGCAGATTTTGGTCTGCCACTCTTTTAATATTAAAAAGTCTATATCACCTCAAGAGACGGTTCACTGAGTATGCGGCTAAATTTGAGTAATACAAACTAGCGTTTCTTTGAGTGCTTATGCGTGATCTGCTCACTCCGGATGGTTAGTGATTTCTGTTCTGCGCATGCGTAGAGGGTTGACAGGAGACTAATCCATCTGCTCCACTTCCGCCTCTGCACAGGGAGTGGACCATGTGATGTCCGGGGTCAGGTGTCTGTATCCTCCATCCTCTCTTCCTTGACAGGACACCACAGTCCACCAGTGGGAGCACAGTGTTCACGAAAGAAAGGAGGGCTCGGCACTCAACAGAGAAGGTGAGTTGTGACGCTGCATGCCTTAGAATTCTGGCCAATGGCCCCTCGTAGCCAGACCTGATTTTCCAGTCAGTATGGGTTTGCATTCTGGGTTTTGTAGTTCGTGTTTCCCTAGTAGAAGTTTGGGTTTAGAAGTCCCGGTGTGCAAAATCAGGTCAGTAAATAGGTCATCCAGAGCAGGTGGTGTATCAGACTGCACTGCCCATGTGCCAGATATGAATACATGCATTAATGAAGGTCCCATAGACTGTTGTCGTGGCTCAGTGTGTTAATGATTCTGCCCGAGTGGCCCGTTGGGACCATCTCCACAGCCCCCCCAAGTGGCTCCAGGTCTTCTGGTATTTTCTGTCAGTGGTGGCATTTTATCCAGCACCATTAGGCATGCTGGCGTCTTCAGGCCCTGTTTACAGTGTCAAAAGTGGGACTACAAGTTCCACAATTCAGTATTTGTGGAGGGAAAAAGCTAGGCGTAAGTGAAGAGGCCACACATGCGTTGCCACTGGATACCTTGTCTTTGGCGAAGATGGTATTCCTGCAGGGTCGGCTCAGACATGTATCATTCTAAGGCTGCTAAAATGACTAGCGTTGGAGCCAGCAATTGTCATGTGACGGACAAAGGACCATGAAGATTTTGAGTGTGCCTTGTGATGTTTTTTTTACTATGTGAGAAGACGTGACCCTGGGACGTACATTATAAGGATATATCAAGACATCAAAGAATACTTTCCTTTTTAGGTCATAGAACTTCAGGTAACTTGTAATACTCAGTAAGGTGAGATGGCAGTATTTTATTTATTATACCACAGGGTCACACCTTCACTCAGACCCCCTTTGCTTTATGAGATCCTTGGTCTATTTAACTTATCTTGTCAACAGCTGGTCTGGTTGCAGATAACCTGTAATGCACGTGTTGGATGTACTGTGAATATAAGCACATCCAGGGCTTTAAGTGGGATGAAAAAACTGGGGGGGTCTCTCAAAGGGGCGTGGCCAATGTAATTAACGGTGTGGCTTAAAACACGTAAGTTAAAAATCTGTGCTCAGCATAGTGTGCCGCCCGACTTGCATTTTGCTGTTTCTGTCATTGCATCCAGATATGATACAAGCAACACTACACCTTCAACAAGCCAGGACTATTGGCTTTGTCAATGGTTGTTAGTTGCATATAATAAATAAGCAACGACTACGGCTTGTATATAATATTGAGAAATCTTCCACTTACAGTCCTGGTGACACCACGACAATGTTGCTGCTCCTGAGTTTCAAAAAGAGAAGGGAAATCCAGAGAGAAAATGACTCTTTAAAGGATTTCCCTTCCCTCCAACGCTCACCTGGCATGACTTCATGCCGTAACTTCTCCACTAGTGAGAAGTGAGCAGTGTGAGCACGCGCACATAGATGTGCCTGCTGTCACTGCAGTCGGAAACAAGCATTGGCATAGCCAATAGGTCTCGCTTTTGAGACCTTATAAGTATTTAGTTATGCAGCACAATATCCTTGGTGCAACATCAACTGTTGCATGGCTAAACACTGATACGGTCCCAAAGGCGAGACCTATTGGCTATGCCAATGCTTGTTTACTCCTTGCTCCTAAACAGGGGTGTGCATTTTGTGAAATGTGAAATTTGCCCTCTTTTTATTTCTCCAGCTGAGGAAAATTGGGCTACCAAAACTACTGTCCAAATTCACTCCCATGTGAATCTCAGAAACTGGAAGATTTCTGGTGTTACTCATGGTTTGTGCACTTTGTGAGGGTCTTTCTTACAATATGAGTGTCCCTTTATTCCAATCCCTGAGCAAACACATTTTTGAGCAGGGTCCGGGGGCTCCATCACATAGCTTGCGAGCTACTGTAGCTCTCCAGCTACCTCTGATTGTGCAGGCCAGCTTATTAAATTAGGAAGCTTTTGCCTGGTTGAATTAATATACATAAACAAAATTGAGATAATACAACACTAATAATATTAGTAGCTCTCAATGCGTTTCATTGAACATAAGTAGCTCTTAGTACAGAAAAGGTTGGAGACCCCTGGATTAGAATCACAAGTTTAGCTCTAACTATTGCTTCCACAGCAGTTTTAATCAGGTGAATTTCGGCAGGTCAAAGGTGTCAAAATTTACTGGAGGAGAAGACCTGGTAAATAGCAATGCATGCGGATTTTGGTGCAGAAAGGTCCAAAATCTGTGTGTTATTCCCCATTTGGACTGAAAATGCCTTGATAGCAGCTACCTGCTAAATAACCCGGGCGGTATCTTTTTTAATCATGCTGATAAATACCTCATCTTCTACCGCAGCACTTAGAATGAAGGCCTAAAAGTGCACCTCCTTCTACTAGGTTCCCTACCTAATTATATTGTTCAAGTTCTCATTTAAATTTCATGTTTTTGCTCTACAGTGTATTGGTGAAAGCACAGAATGCATTTCATTAAATGAAATGAAGAGATATGGTTTTCTATGTTCGTTACTTGGACCACAAAGAAGCTGTTAAATAAAGCATAAACTCGGGAAAGTTCAGACGTCTCACACATGGTTAATGTAAAAAAGCCAGCAAGCATCAAAAATATTCTAAGTGCACTTTGCCATTTCAACAGAGCAGCGCCCACCCATCTGATGAGTTGAGCATGTAAAGCTAATTCTGAAGAATTTCACGCTACCTTCAAATATCATTTGTCTCAAAGCAATACGTTAAGGAAAGGGCACCTGATCAAACAGAAACAAACTCCAGATAGACACTAAAGAAAAGATGGCAAGCTCTTGTCCTGGGAGAAATTGGAGAAGGCCTTAAAAAAGGATACAATAAGCTATGGTAATAGGCTGACTTCACTAAACCTGCAGCTCTCAGTTATTCTTCCCAATGTCAGAAAGGAACTACACTTACTTAACCAGTTAACCTAAATATGCAATGTACAGCACAGGATAAAAAGTGCATTTAAAATACATGTAAAAGTGTCATAAAGGCAGGAATAAAACAAATTCACAAATGTTATTATAAACATCTGGGCCTATATAGCAAAAACGCTCTAAACATCTTTCACAAATTAAAATGATATTGAAGTGTTATCTTCACCATTACCCCATTCCAAGATGGCCCCAGCCAGTAACCCGGCGGTCACAGTATGACAACCTTCTGGAATTAATACAATAAGTACTGTTGGGTAACAAATCTTTTTTTTAAAGGCCAAGAGGAAGTTTGTGATTTAGGTTTAATTGTCATATTTATCACAGTTAAAAAATGTTGGTACGTTTTGGACTGAATAACCTTTATTATGTGCCTGTTTGCATGGAGTTTTGAGACCTTCAAATCAATGTGTTGTTGAATGTATTCATACACATGTACAATTACGTGTGAATGCAGTTTTGTCTTCTGAGGATTTAATTTCATGAGTAAAATGCTGATTTAATACTCTTATCAAAACCCTGAAGGGCAAAATAGTCAGTTTGCTGATTCAGGGGGAATGAAGCTATGCATATCTCACGGTAGGAATGGTACACCTCATTAAATGCTTGCTAAAGCATCGAGTTATTGGAAAATCAGACAATTAGCACTGGCCAAAGGGCTATAAGTTATTTGTAAGTTTCAAGAACATTAACATATCTCTGCTTCAGAAGGCCCAATTTAATATACAGAAATCGGCCCTTATTTAATAACAGGAATGGTGCAGAACACACAGCGCTTTCCACCTGGTTCAGTGGTTTGCACAAATTTGGAACTAAGCAGCAGGTAATTTGTGTAGGTGGCTGTGGGGGATGGTCACCAACACTTAGTGTTGGGGGCTGGGTCTTCAGACTTTGACCAGAAGTAAGAAAAAGAGATGCAGAAAAGAGAAAAGGAGGAAGGGAAGGATATTGTGGTGGAAGAAAGAGGCATGGAGTGGAATTGAACAGGGCAGGACTGGCCGTACAGGGGGTAGGGTGTTTCCCTGGGAGGATGGAATGGTGGGGTTCGGTTATGCAGCAGTGGGGGGCAGCTTTTGTGACTGAGGGCCGGTTTTGCCGTAGTGCTGCAATATCAGACCCCAGTGACAAAAGCAGCAAGCATGCGTTTCCATCCTCCCGGGGCCAGGCAGTGCTTCCCCAGGGGCTGGTCTGGGGAAAACAGCCAGGGCTGCTTTGGGTTACCAGTCCGGCCCTAGAATTGAAACTCAGCATACATTGTTTCAAGTAGCACCAAAGCAGTCCATGAGAAACATTTTGCGCTCTTAAATTTATCCTTATTTTACAAATTAGGCACTGCGTCTGAGGAAAAGGTACTATGCAACCCGTCATGCTCTGCATAGTGCACCGAACTGGCTTATTCATTATTCATAGGTTGCGTATTTGTATTGGTCTTTCCCTTTATACAGATGCCCTCCAAGCATATAAAGTTTATTTCTTTTTATTTTGGAGCTTCATAGACGTCATTTAGGGATCACCAAGGGTCTCAGCTGGTTGCTCCTTGTGCCATCTGGCACTCCATTTGTGACCCCTGGTCTCAGAGGTGGCAAAATCAGTGCCAGGAACCAGTCCTACATAAAGCTGCTCTGACACACTTCACCAAAATGCCAGGGGTAGCAGAAGTGATATCGCACACCATTTGACCTTTATATTCACTCACGCATAATTGCTTACACATACGCACATTATCACATATACACACTGTAGTATCCACGCTCTCAGTGGTATGAAGTAGAAGCTTATTTATTCACAGGTATATCTAAACAGCTTCACAGTAACCTCCAGCTTCTCAACTGACAACAAGTCTTAGAACTCGCTACCATGTTACCCCATTACATCATTGGGTTCCATAATAAACCCAATGATGTCTGTAGTAAAATTGGATAATGGGAGAGAGTGGAGTATGGGTAATTTGTGTAAGGTTCGTACTCCATATCCTATGGTATAGAGGTTCTATTTTTATTATATTAATAATGTAATTTTCGTTATGTTTCAATTGTAATGAATATTGTAATAGTCTAGCTGTATTCATATTTAGGATATTCTTTTATGTTCCCTTAATCAATTGTAGGATTTGTTTGTAAGGGGGGAGATGTGTGGAAATGTCTTTCTTCCATTATGGAACCCGATGATGTAATGGGGTGACATCGTAGAGAGTTAATGTAAAGGTCAAATGGTGTGCGATATCACTTCTGCTACCCCTGGCATTTTGGTGAAGTGTGTCAGAGCAGCTTTATGTAGAACCAAGCATTCAGTTTCATTACAATAGATTATTACAATGCCTGGTTTTAGGTAGCCGGTTACAATTTAAGATAAAACGTGTGAGTTTAGGGAGGTCTAAAAACTGTAAAAAGCAACATTTTATACTCCTTCGCTAGGCAGAGACACCCATTACTGAGGAGCCACCGCCAGTTCTGCTCAGACTTATATACATTCCCCTTTGAATTTGACGAACCCGACTGGGATCCAATGCCAACCTGTGTTAATTCTCTGCAATTCCATATCAGTTCTTGCACAAGAACCTTTAATAAATTAAATGGGATTTGGTTGTATTGCTAATGAAGAAGCAGAAGAACTGTAATGTAAGCTGTGAGCAATGGCAATTCAGACCAATGATTGACTCCTGGATATCATTAGTGTCCATAGCAGATACAAGAAGTGACCTGGCCACAACCACTATGGTCAGCATAGCAAATCAGGCCTCCGTCTCATACTTGGGTTGTGGGGGCTGCCCAAACTCGTCGTCAATTGCGCCCCAATCTGCTTCTGTACAGAAAAGAAGCTAGCACCCACCAGTCACAAGTGCGCTTCTGAACTCTTCAGAGCTATAGGTCATTTGCGTGCCCAATACTGCACAAAGAACGGGGACAAATAAGGCGATCATAGGTCTGCATACTGCTGTGTCAGCAATAATATGTGGGTCCTGTGGCAAGGGAGTAGCTAGAAAAAAAGTATCTCCCACATTCAACAATGCTCAAATATCTCTGAGTGAAGAGGTGAGGCAAGCAAATCCAACAGTGTTCAGGAGATTGCTCCTCCTGAGGGAATTCTTAAATTCTTAAATTAACTCCCTATCTGTGCACCAACTCAAAAAAGGAGAGCAAAATGTCACATAACTATGACTCAATTCGAGCAATGAAAGTTTAAAGTATTTTGTCATCCATAATTCTCAAACAACATAAATTCAATCGAATTCAGTTCATCAGGAGTCTTGTATATTTGTTCAGATAAAATTTTATTGATTTTTTAAACCATATTATTTTGGATCAACTACAAATTAATTCCCAAATGATGTTCCTTCCACTGACTACAAAATATCCATGCACCATGCAAAAATGTAGCTAGACTGACAACCATCATCACCCATGTATCTGTTTTTAATTTTCTCAAAGCTAAAGAGAGAGACCTTATGCCTAATAATTGACATAATGGAATAATCCATTTTCTTCTTAGCAATGTATAGGCCTCACAAAAAAATGCAAGATGTACTAATGATTCGGTAGCTTTGTCTCAAGTGGGGCAAACAGCATTAGAGTTCTTGGTTTTTGCCAATCTAGCTGTGAACTCTAGCGTAGGCAGAGTCCCATACCTAAATTTTAAGTATAACTGTCTGGGGAGGAAACCATGAATGCCATCTAATGTAGGTTTAGAAACCCCAGGAGGTCGAAATGTGTTTGTCTGTTCTTATTTGTGTGCAAGCTTTAATAAATGGATTAATATACAGCTTTTTGAGCGTGTGGCAAATCTGTGAATTTCAATTTTTCAAAATGAGACCATCCTCGTCAGTTGCGGCACCCACTACGCGAGAGTGGTGACCTAGGTGGAAGTGTGAAACGAATATATATATATTACCTGGTCAACAAACTGCAACTCCACTGCGTTCAAGGTCAGTTTTTAAACGGTTCATTTTTATTTTGTTTCTTTCATATCTATATCTATATTTGAAATATTAGTAAAGTAAAAAAAATAGAAAATTATGATATAAATTAAAATTAATGTTTTGCTAAATTGATTTACATTATATATTTGTATATAAACATGCAGATAACCAATAAAGAGTCCCTCCTAGAGCGATAATAAAGGAGTGTAATCTCTTTATTAGAAAAGGGTAAGAAAAAGTTCTTTTTAAATAACCCTCACCCACCAGGGTTGCCCCATGGTGGCATGCTTCATCATTGGGGTTCCTCCCTGTCCTATTAAGGACAGGGGCGTGCTACTACCTGCGGAGATGCAGGAGCACTTAATGAAAGGAAGTCCCTATACACCTATGTGGTATTTGGTATGTTGGAGTGAGTTAAATATATGAGAACATTGATGAGTTAAAAATATCAGACTAGTAGGAAAAAAATAACTTTATCCGCTCCTCTAGTTTGATATATTAAAATAAGGGGTTTGTGGGAAAAGTTACTGGTGTCTGACCTACTGTTTCCTTGGTCGACTAGTTTCAAGCCCTATTCCAAAGCTTTTCTTGAGGACCTTCAAGGAGAAAATACTCCCAATCCTAAAGTTAGAATCAGTGGCGTCACTAGGGTTGGTGTCACCCGGTGCGGGTAACTCACGGTGTCACCCCCTCACGACTTACCGCATGGACCTCCTACGCTCCGAGTCCGGCTTCCCCCTCATTTCAGGGCGTGCCTGGTGGTTTAACCAGATTTAACAGGTGGATGCGTTTCTGCCAGGCAGCTCTCCACCATGGTGGAGTCGTGTGACAATGACACCGTAGTTGAGCCTCCCACCCAGGCATGGACATCGGGGGGAGGTGCTCCTACAAGCTATTCCAAATAAAGGTCTCAGATCAATAGCACATAAATGCCCAATAAAGGGCAGCCAAATATAGCCCCTGCCCCCCTTCCTGTACTCTTATGGGAGTGATAGAAGTAAATGGTCGGTCTGAAAAATGATAGCGCCACAGATTCACCCCTTGTGTCGTCTTCACATTTCAAATTACAGATGGCTGCCAGGACACCAGGTCACATGATAGTGAATTTTACAGCACATTTTTCATTACATATTCAAATTGTATCAACTTTCAAAGCACAGTAAATAGTAGATGATGACCTTAAAGAATATCAGGTTACCCACCCAGTGATATGTACCCATAGACATTCTTTCAGAGAGCACCAAAAATAGAAACAAGTAGTGAATCAGAGGGAACAAAGTAAAAGTGAGACCAGCCCCCACATGGTGTGTAGCGAGCAAGCACAGTGAGCAACCACTACTAGGGGGAGTTTGGGGGGTTGAACTTCTCCACCCCAAGAAAATTTGGGAGACAGAAAGGGCAAAACAAAGCATTTTTCAACACATTGATCATTACATATTAGATTGTATTCACTTTTAAAGCATAGTACATGATTACCTTATAGAGCACCAGGATATCTAGTCATAAATCACAGACATTCCTACAGAGAACACTAAAAAATGAAATGTCGAGCATGAAACATGAATTTAAATATAACCAATTTATTCTTCTACCACCCAAATCTGTGTAGACAGTGAGCGCCCAGCCGTGCCTCAGCAGACAGAGACCCCTATGCCTGTTAACAACAGTGTGATAATGACTCATTAATCAGGTTGTACAGTGGGCTACCTGCTAGTCAACAGTTTATTGGAATTTATAATATCATAGGTATGGTACTTTATACTGGTGTGGTGTTCCCACTATCCGGCAACATGAAATATCAGTGGTCGAAGTGGGGGGGAAAAAAGTAGGGGAACTGTGGGTGGAGAATCAGAGGGCGGGAATAACCCAAGGATTGGATCAGTGGGCGGAGCCAGAGGTGTGGCCAGAATGCGCAAACATCCCTATTTTTTGTATTTGGTTTGACTGCCCAGTTTAATCAACCAATGGATACACATGATTATTTAAGGTTATAATGAGTTATTGACAGTAAAATGTATTCACAAAGTGGGATATACTTCTAATCACAGAATGTCCCCAAATACGATAAAAAGCACAAGCCATTTGTCTCCGAGCCATGGAGTTTCTGTCATCAGCACTTCTCCCTTTTCCACAACAGCAGTTCAAACATGAATGGCTAAAAATCCTAGTTTGCAAATGTTTTCTAAATAATAATGGCTCTGCCATATTTGCCTCATAATGCAAGATCTGCAGCATGATCTGACCATTTAAACGAATAAAATGTTTGTAGCTCAAACGTATCAAAAGTTAATAAAAAATGTGACTTGTGTTGCTGCGGAGTAGATGACAGTTAATAGCTCACTGTTCTATGTTAGGATTTTAACTTATAAACTGCAAGTAACAAAAGGATCTCTCTGACAAAAGCAGTAGCCCACTGGCCTATTTGCATTATGTGCACCTTGTGATCTGCATGGTACATGTTCTTTGCAGCAGATACATTAACCCTCTGAGCTACCTTTCCATGAGTCAAATTTTCCATTAGACAAAATTCCGATCTCTCTCTACGTAGAACATTAATCACCAGAGTCATCATGACATTTTTATTGTTACCGAAAATTACTGGAGGCCAGGAAGGAGGCAGCAAGCACTTTTAAAACCATAATATACTTGCAAAAATGATGCCTCCACCTAAAGTCAGCACCTGCTGCGGTCACAGTGGTTGCGCCACCCTAGAGCTGGCCCTTATCAAGGGTCCTGTGATCTCAGTGACAGGGTCACTGTTGTTCTAGGGTGTGCTGCTTCATAGGCCTGCCCTCAAGACTGGAGGTGAACTTCAGTATGAATAGTGGTGGACAAGCCTTGAAAGTTAACCTACACTTGTCATGCTACGGTCTCCCTGCTGGTGCTACGACACCGGGGCTTCTAATATAAGGTCTAGCATGAGATAGTGCTCTCTCAGTAAGTGGTCTGATGGACTGGTCATGAAGGCTGAACCTGGTTCCCCAGTTCCAAATTCAGCAGCTCTGGCCATAGTGCCACATCCTCTCACCCACACTGAACACCATTCTGCCCCACTGAGAAAAACTCACACTGCCTTCAACTACAACCCAATTGTTGCCAGCTATAAACACCTGGATGCGGCTCAATTGAAATTACACACTGGGCAAGAGCAATATGTGGCCTACATTTACAACAAAAAAAAGTGACAGCATCCTGGAAAAAGCAAACAATCATAGGGGATGCAAAATTTCACAAACCATGTGAAATGTAAGCAGGAACAACATGGTTACCTTAATGCTTTTACACTCACTGTTCAGAAATCAGTGAGTGCTTTTGTCTGAAAAGTTAAGGACATGACTACAGGGCCCTGAATGGACCTATTTCAATGGCCATTGCTTATATCCTTACAAAACCGTAAGCAGTATGGTAAAAAAGACAACATCCCTAGATGCAGAGCAGCAGTACAAATTTTGTTTTTCAATCCTCACATTGCAGTACCTCCAGGATTGGTGCACTAGTTCCAAGCCCAGGGAAAACAAAGCCAAGACAACAAAAATAGCACTTCACTGGCAAACTCTGTAAAACTGGCGCTAATGTGTTTGGGTGTGAATACAATAAATCTGGCCAGTTTGCTACCACTCTGTCTTACATTATTTAGTTATTCATTTTTCATATTTTTAAACTTTTATTCACGATGCTGCCCTTTGGAATTAAAAATACGACATTGATTTCCAGCAAAAGTGATTTTCTTTTTTGGATCCATTTCACAGGGGTGCAAATAAAAGAAAGGAGAGGAAAGAGTGTGAGAACCCCGTCTTGCAGGCAGCCTCTGTTTTCAGTAAGAGTCAGACTAGAGAAGAACTGCCGCGCTAGCAGGCGAGACTGAGGCCTGAAGTTATTTACAACAAGAAGAGATACACACAGTATAACACCCTTCGAGGTACAGACACGAGCGGAGATCCGCATAACCGCGGCTTGACCACCACCCACCGCCACCTGACCCACATGGCTTAATCAATTGGTGCCGCCCGGTCTGCAGTGCCGGAGAAACACACTCACCTGCTGAGTTGGCAATGGTGGCAGACAGGGGGGGAGGGGACTACGTCGGTCGGTCGGTGGCTAGCCTTAAGCCTGGCTCCTTAGAATAAAATTAAATTATGGCAGGCGGTCAAACCTGCTGAGACCTCCTCCTCGACCCTCGTGATGCCGACTAGTCACGCGCACTTAGGACCCAATGCGCATGCGGGATTCCCGGCCCGGGCCGGATTCAAAATTACGATCACTGTGACTGCACCCCTCTAGTGACGATGCCGAGGCGCACAGACAAGGTGGAGGAGGAGACAGTGCGCACTGTGACTGTGCACAGGCACCTCCTCCTCCTGAAAGCAGATTAGGTTGCGTTCCGCCGCGGTTGCGTTGCTCTGCACAGCCACTGCCACACACACCAGCCCTTTGGTGTCACCCCATGTGAGGGTGTCACCCGGTGCGGTCCGCACCCCCCGCACCCCCCTAGTGACGCCACTGGTTAGAATTTAACTCATATGCAATAATAACAGAAAAATGAAAATAAAATGTCATGGACTCCAGAGTCCACGGGCGATCGGTCAGGTTATTCTGCGAGCGAGCAGCCTTGAAAGGGGTTTGACTACAGGCATCCCTCTTTTCCCCGCTGATCTCATGAGGCACAGTCATGGTCTCAGAAACATGACTTTTGGAATTTTAACAGACCAATTAGGTGCTGTATGACATTTTATTTTCAGTTTTTTGTTATTATTGCATATAAGATGAGCAGGGAGGAATCCTATGATGAAGTATGCCACCATGGGGCAACCCTGGTGGGTGAGGATTATTTAAAAGAAACCTTTTCTTTCCCTGTCCTAATAAAGAGGTTACACTCCTTCATTATCTCTTCGGTTATCTGATTGTGTCGTGGAGGACGAGTCCACCTCCCCATACCTCTACCATCCCTCTTTGTTTAGCAGTATATAAACATACACACGTACATATATATGTATGTTTAAATTAGATTATTTGTATATATATTTTCAAATATTACTTAAACATATTTAATTTACATTAATGTTATATGATAAAATATTTAAGCTTTACTACTTTTAACTATGTATGTTAAACAAAATGGATATTTTTTGTCTATATTATTTCCATATTAGTGTAAAAAGAGATTATTTTTTATGTTTTTGTACTTATCTGCATATGTATAGGAAAACAATATTTTTGTGCTCGATATTTTTGACACAATATTTCTGTTACGTGATATTTTTGATTTTGATATGGTGTCAGTGAACCCCATATATATCAAGACAGCGACGTCTACAACCTTGAGATAAGCAAAAAGGTCTGCTTAATTGAAGCTCAAGCCATATTTAAACTAATTCAAAGTGATTCAAATAATGTAGTTGCATTTAGATCAAATAGACAGGATAACAATGGGGAGGGAAGGACTTAAGTGTGTCTATCCCTTATAACAGTGAGTTGAAGCAAGGCTA
This sequence comes from Triturus cristatus, assembly GCF_964204655.1. Lineage (NCBI taxonomy): Eukaryota > Metazoa > Chordata > Amphibia > Caudata > Salamandridae > Triturus > Triturus cristatus. The sequence continues at coordinate 95,924,839 of NC_140582.1, forward strand.
TGTATTAGTGCTGTGATCTCTTTGTTTATTTATTTATCAGAGATTTATGTGTTGTCTCAAAACACAATTAATATTGTTTCAGTTAGCTCTTTACTGCATAGCAAGGACCCGTTGTTGTTTGCCATGTGCAAAGCGTCAGAACCTGAATCTAATTTCTTATGAAACAAAACAAAACTGGTGCCACTTAATATAAACAAAAAAAGGCACATGCAAATCCAGTACGTCTGGAGTTGGCTGCCAGGTTTTCAGGTTAGCTTGTACTCTTTTTGTTTCATCATTGCTTTTATAAAACACTTTTGTCGGGGAGCTGCCGACCTCTCATCAATATATATAAAAACATTGCCACAGCAAAAATATATTGGGTCTCAAAAAGCACACACTGCTATAATAGCCTCTAGAATAAAGGGAACTCCTTAGTGTACAGATATGCTCAGTTTCAAAGAGCACGATAGCGTCACTCACAGTAAAGTCAGTCAGTAGCTTCAGTGAACTGCCCCACTGCCCCATGCTGTATGCTGTAGAGGGCAGAAGAAAAGTGTGAATGGCATAATAGATTAATGTATGGCGAAAGCTGCCTGAAAAGCTCCTATAAATATAGGACCTCATTTACAAGATTTTGGCAGCGGAGCAAGCCTTCCTGCTGCGCTGCCTTGCGTCAAAATAAAAGGGCAGAAATGCGCCGTATCTACAAGATACGGTGCATTCCTGTCCTTCTCCCCTCCCTGCGCCGGCACACAAACAGCAGCCATGTGCCAGAGCAGACACCCTTACGTCATTTTGCAATGGTGCCTGCGCTGAGGGGATGATTGTTTTTGTGCAGGAAGGGACACCATATTGCACAAAAACAATCATTAAAGGCATTTCCCTCTTACTATGCGTGCTGCAGAATGCATCACACATAGAAAGAGAAAACAACGAGGAGAAATACAAGTATTTCTCCTTGTTGCATCTCCTTACGCCTCCTCTGGGGAGGCGCAGGATTCTGACGCATTCCCAGGTTTATAAAATGTTGTAAATCTGGGAATGCATCACGTTCCTTTGGATGTTGTGTGGGGACACCCACAGCAACACCCATGGAATGGCCTTTTCATGCAGTTATGCGTGAAAGAGAAACATATTTATAAGGCCTTGAAAAGCAGTGCTTAATTTGAGCCGGAGCTTTCCGGTGCTAAGCACCGGCACTTAATTAGTTTCCGGTGCTTGGTGCTGGCACCTAATTGTCAACACCATACTTAAAACAGTCCACCACATGGTGGTGCTGCTCATCTAATTTAGAGATGAGCAGAACAACGATAGTTTAGGTATCCAATATGCATTAAAATTGCTAATACCTGCCTCCCCAGCCATTCCTTTAGCTTTGGGGACCTGGAATAATCTGAACTGTCGCATTTACATGCAAGAGAGATGGTTAGTAGCTGTTTTGGCAGCGATGACAATGGAGATGAGTGGTGCAAGCTGCAGTGGCCTCCGGGTCAGAGCCCTGGCACTTAATATTTTACAAATTAAACACTGTTGAAAAGTCATGCAGGGTGAGTTTACATGGCCTTGTAAATATGGGGAAGCCCATTGCGCTGCCGGTACGTCAATGAAAATGATGCACGGGCTGCGCAATGGGCTTGATAATACCTTTATAATTTTAGCAAAAACGAAAGTTCTTGGCTAACGCCAGACCTACTAATGTTGTTTGGTCCTTGCAGTCAAAGCTTTTTATTTGGAATATCAAGGGAGCTAATTAGTAACAGAAGAAGAGTTTCTCTGATGTGCCTTAAAAATGGCAAATTAAACATCATTAAAATATTTAGGGGGATATTCTCAAGAACGTGTGGTAATTATTGCAAAAGTAGCTTAACATAACTTTGCACATCACAGTCTATCACGACAAAATAACATTGTGTTAACGTTGTATTCTCAACCCGGCGGCACCATGCGATAGTCTAACAATAACGCACCAAATGACTGCATTAAAATTATCGCAACGCCGAAAAACTTGAAACACGAACGCGAAAAAAGTTGCGATGTGGCCAATCGCGAAACAAAAATCAGCGATAACCAGTGACAGGCCTGCAATTCCCACGCGTCATGCGGGAAAATGCACTATAAAAGCACCGAAAAACACAAACAAAATAATTGAAACAGCGTAGCACCATGGAGGAAGCCGGAGCAAGTACAAAAGATGACCAGAACCCCATAAGCCCCCAGGAGGACCAGCCTGGGACCTCGGCGTCACGGAAGGGCAAGGAGAAGAAGATGAGGAAGGCAAGGTTTAGTCCGCAGGAAAACAAGATCATCATCACGGAGGTGATAGAACACCACCAACAACTGTTGGTCACCTCCAACGTGTCATTGGAAAATAAAAATGCAATATGGCAGGCCATCCTGGACAAGGTGAATGCAGTCGGAGTGTGGAGACGGACAATTGGAGAGGTCTAGAGGCACTGGAATGTTCCGGAGTGCAAAACCAAGAAGAAACTCGCTGACAACCATCAGGCAGCAATGCAGACTGGAGGTGGCAGGCCAGTGGAACACCAGGAGCTGGATGAGATGGAGGAAATGGTGTCCACAGTCATCAGTGGGGAGACGGTGGCAGGAGTTGGGGGTCCGGACACTGCTAGACATGACCTGACACAAAATCAGGGTGAGTACCGAACAGGGACTGGGGAGATGAGGGGGGGAGATGGGCACAATGGCACACATGCACAATTAAGTAGAGCACACTGCACGCCCACAATGACTCTGGATCATGTCCCTCATCCCCTTGGCACACTGCAGCACACATACAAACAGAAAGTAGGCCCCCGTCCACTATGGGCACAAAGGGGTCCCTCCCCACACAAAACCAATCTCACAACCAACCCATGCACATGTGTGAAAACCTGCAAAGCTGTGCGTCTGTGAGCCACATTGACAATGCCGGTGACACTCCATGATGAAAAGCATGGCTGCAGTCCAATTACCATGACATGGTGCACGCCTCGACACTGAGGTGGCTGAGTGTGGAACACATCCGGAAAGGAGCAGGTCACACTCTGACACATCCACGTGCACAAACAATCTCTGACGTCAACAACACATCTGCGGATAAACCATGTCCAAGAGCCCAAAATCCGCTCAAGAGCCAAAATTAGGCAAGTCTGCAACATCTCAGCACTGTAGAAGCACAGAAGTCAAAGGCACACCGCCTCAAAGGGCTAAGGGGCAGCAAAATCACAGCTGCAGGGGTGACTCTCTCACAATGCAGCACACACACCTAGCAATAACAGCACATCAACATTGACGACAATGTGGCACAAAGTGCAACACTTTCACTACAGAACAGAGTATACAACTGGTTCCACTTGTGAGTAGAAACTGGCCAATCACATCTGGCATAGCAGGAAACTGTGAGATGATAATGTATGTGTAGAAACTCACATCTGTGATGTAGTCCAAATGTCCACAGTCCCGCATCAAATAGTCAGCTCCTCCCAAACAGTCACAATGTACATTGTCATGCAGTCTGTATGTAAACTTGAGCAATGCATCAACATACATGTCAACACAATGTTAAAATACATCTCCCATTCACATTGCAGAGGGGCAATCAACACCTCCTGCAGAGCAGACTCAACAACTCTTCACTGATGACGAAGAAGATCTCCCCACCTTCGACACAGACGCCCTCCAACAGCTCATGGACAGCTACGGCAACCTATCTCCAGGAGCAGGGCAGCCCAGCTGCATCGAGGAGATCCCACCCCATGCACAGAACACACAGCAGGAAGCACCCACCACCACGGCTGGTTCCCAGCACCTCACCAAAGAACACATCACATTCCAAGGCCAGGTGTTAGACTGACAGAAGGGGGTGTCTAAACAGGTGCGGGTGGGGTTTGACCACATGGCAGCCAAACTAGATGACATATGTGGGTGTCTAAGTCACATCAGGGACCACTTACACTCCCTAACGGACACCCACAGTTCGCTCCATGATGTCCAACAATCCATGCCCGGCACCGCTGGAGTCATGCCTCTGAGACGAGAACAACTGTCTAGTCAGAGTGGCCTCAGCGATGTCAGCCGAGAGTTGGCACAGATGCTGAGGGTAATGGAGAACATGAAGCGGATGAATACAAAATGAATGACTGCCACGGATGCACACCAACGAAAAGTTGTTGGTATCTTCCATGCCCTGCAGATCCTCATCATTGCATTGCTGCCACTAAGGCAGTCGCTGATGAATTCTGCCGGTACTTCCACACACACATCTCCAGCCCCTGATGTGTCAGTGGCACACAGTGCTGCAGACCAAACAGCAGCACCCACATGTCAGACAGATGACATAGAGGACAAAGATGCGGGTGATTCCACCTGTGTACTGAGAAGGAGCCAGTAGCAATCTTCTCCGCCATATGTCCTGTTTCAGCTTGGCTCTGCATTCTGCATCATGCCCTGTAACAACACCTCCCACTGTCCCCTGAAACACTCTACGACACTCACCTTGGACCTCGACATGGACTGCAATATTTTGTCTGCTTAACAATGACACAGCAATCAGACTGCGGATTGTACTCTTCCTCTTCCCTAAATGACTCTGGCTGGCCCTCCACTGGGCTACAATGTAATGTGGGGTTTGCATGGCCATGTACTGTTCCAGCTCCGACACTCCACCGAATGTGAATAAATCATTCAAATTCACACAGAAGTGTCATGTCCATAATTGATCAAGTATGAAAGTGTGGATGAATGTAAGGACATTGATTTCACAAAAAGGTACACCCTGGGAAATGAAAGCAATGCACATGTGTGACCGTGACGCACATAGGCAGTGAGATGACTGGGAATGTGTGCACTAGCTGTGGCCTCATTGCTCTGAAACTACAATTGCGCAATTTCACAACTTTGCCCCACGCAATGTTAGAAATAGGGCTGTGTGTGAAATGTCAAAGTCGTTGGCAGGCCTAAAGTAGTGTCCCCATCACATTTGACAACAGAACATCTCTTCGCTTACCTACTCAAACTCAACTGGGTGGACACAGCCTGTAGTGAGGGATCACATTGATCCACATAGCAAGAAGTTGGACACCATACTCACATTGCTGAAGACACGTAAGAGCACAGGTCTATCAGCAACTATCCCAACCACAATGTCTGGCTCACAGAGGTGGAGCTGGCAATAGGGACTCACCCCTAAGTGAAATGCGTCAGTCAGCCCCTCACTGTGTACGGACAATGCTCATTGAGGCACACGATTTGTCATTCTAATCACAGTTGAACACTAGTGAAGTTGCATAGACCTCATTAGTATGTGCGTGTCAGTATGGGCAAGACAAGGGCCATGACATGCACACCAATGCATCAAACACTAACAGGCAGCATTCGGTCACGGTACAGTTCCATGTAACAGGCGTTGTGCATGTGCCCGGGATGCACTGCCATTGCGTTGGTGGCTCTCGTGGAACAGGCCCTCTTTTGACCTGTGGCAGTTGTGTGGATGATATGCCATCGCTCTGAGCAATGAGTCGTATGTGTGTGCAAAGTTTGTACGCACGGGTTGTTGTGTAAGTAAGTGTCAAGGTCATTCCATGCAAAAGTACCTCGAGCAAGGACTTCTGTGTGTGGGGTGTGGATACGTTGGTCTTCCATTAGCCTTGTGCGTAGTGTGGGAGTTGTCATCATCTGCTATGGTATCTGTCTCAGGGGGTGCCTGTCACATGCAAGACCAAGGTTGGAGGTGCAGATGTCCTTCCCCCTTATGTATTGAGACAAAGGTGCTTTCATCCCTAATGTTAGTCTGACTATGGCTTGCATTCTGGAAATGTGATGTGGCTTTCGTGCTGCAATTGAGGCTAGTTCTTAGGCTTATGATGCACCAATAGTGATACACACACAACAGTTGGCATGTATGAGCCAAGAGCCCGAGCGTTCTTGCGCTCCTTGTACCATCCCTTCGTGCGTGGCTGCCCTCCGGGTGCATGCACCATTGCAACATTGTCGATTGCGGGCCGTGTGGCGCCGACACTGTGACAGAGACACACGCATCAGTTGGTTTCCTGGCCAGCCCAGGAATGAACCACGCCCAGGGATAATTATTCACACCCCTACGCTGGCCTGGTGTACGCTGACCCAGCCCACTCGGCTTACGTTTAAAGGGGGGAACAATGACGCTACGTGTCCCAGTTCTTCCCCATTGCCGGAGGTGACATGGCTGTGTCCGCCTGGCATAACACCAGACTCAATCATAGAGGGTCCATGACTTGCGTTGCACAGACTTGGTGGCACCGGATATGCTGCAGCCGGCACAGGCCTACCGCCACGGGACGGTGACATTCGGTGCACTGAGGTAGGGGCACTTTAAGTGCTGAGTGGGTGTGCAGCCTGGGATGATGACCGTCCTGGCGGGCAGGACTGGTAAGGATTTGTGTGTGCCCTGCTAGACCGCAGTGTAGGCCTGAGTCAGCCGGCAGCGCTGGCCTACCGCCACGTGGCGTTGCCTCGCGGTTCACAGAGTTGGTGGCACCTAGAGAGCTGGGCGGGTGTGCAGCCTGCAATGATGCCGTGTGCACTAATATGATCTCTGCCATTGCGAAATCAAGACCCAGAATCACGTGTGTGACCTTGTGGCCCGCGGTGCGGGGCTGCATGATGTGGAGTCTGCCAAGGTCACGTGCCCTGGGCTTGGAGCTTGCACCGGCACGTGGTGGGCCCTCTTGGAGACACGCCGGTGGCAGAGGTGAGCAGTGAGGCCTGGGTGCGCTGGGGCGGGCAATAACTGCTGGGCGGGAGGAGGGGCTGGGGTGCAGCAGCCTGTGTGCGCAGGGGCGGGCAAGCGATGATGGCGAGTGCAATGATATGTACTCTGCCATTCATAAATCTGGACTCTGTTTCAGATAAGGGACCTGGTGGACTGCAGTGTATACCAGCACGTGGTTGGAGACACATCGGTGGCAGCAGGTGAGCAGTGAGGCCTGGGTCCACAGTGTTGGCACTCTCTCTCCCTCTCCCTCTCTTGCTTTCACTGTCTCTCTCACTCACTCTCTTTCTCTCCCTCTCCCTCTCTTCCTTTCACTGTCTCTCTCTCTCTCTCTCCCTCCCTCTCTTTCTCTCTCTTTCTCTCTCTTTCTCTCTCTCTTTCTTTCTCTTTCCCTCTCTCTTTCTCTCTCTGTCCTTTGATGAGCGCATGACACACCTTCTTAGCTTGAATTTTGTCTTGCAGGCTGTGACTTACAGATTGTCCAGAGAAGAACCGCCATGACTCTTCCAAATATTTGCATTGAGTTTAATTAGAATAAAATGATTTGTTTGGAAATTCAAAGATGAATGAATGATTCTTCTTTTTTCTGACCACACATGAATGTTAATTGTTGTAATTGCGTGACATCAGGCGAATGTTTTTGTTCATGATTTTGTACAGTTGATGTAAATTATCTTTGTCCGGGGGGGGTGCCCGGGAAGGGCCCGGGGGGAGATTGGGGTGGTGGCGGCGGGTGTTGTGGCCCTCTTTGGTGTCCGAGCTGCATGATCAGTGGATCCATGGCATCTGTTGTTCTTCTGGTGTGGCTGTGGGCTGGGCTCCCATTTCTGGTGCAGGTTATCGTCCGACTTAATACCAGGAAAGAGCAGGTGTTAATTTCCTGCTGCTAACGCGACTTATCGCATGTTTTGGGATCTTATCGCTGATCTGGCTGGTCGTTGAGAATGTTGCGAAGTGGTGTTTTCACAGCTTTTTGCACGGGATCGCCTACTCTGCATCTCATTAGCGTTAGTTGCCGGTGTCATCCGTGGCGATGTTTTTTGTGGCTGCTATCGCAGGAAAACTGGCGATATCGGCTGCTAGCACCAGCTTGTGAATAGTGCGATGAATTTTTCACCACTTTGGCTGCGATAAAGTGCCGCTAACTCGGCGATAAGTCCTTTGAAAATATGCCCCTTAGAATGTTAAATAGTTTAATGTACCTAAATTATAAGTAACACTGGACATCCATTGTTGTAAACGTCGTAATTCGCTTAGATTTTTGACTGCTAATTTATAGCAATAAAACGAGCCATATATAATCTAATTATGAACTTCTGTTTCAAGTAATAAATTGCCCCACCCCAAGACTTTACCTAAAATGTTCATAAATCTTGCATTGTTTTGTACTGGAAATAAGTATTTATGATAAATTAAAAATCACAACCGAGAATCAGTATGTCTATTTTTCTTGCAGTAAATGCCCTGAAATGCCACAGCGATGTACCAGCTTTTTCACAATTTTTTACTTTTAAAAAATTAATTGTGAGAAAATATTCTGTTATTTTGAGGATCTTTGACCAAGTTTTTGGGGGGGGAACCCAGCGGAAAAAAGTTTAAAGGCCAATGCTCTAAATCTTCTTTGATAGAAAGAAAAAGTACGAATGGTAATTGTTCAAAAATGTAATGTCTGGCAACCTGAAGAAATGTTGTTGACAAAGTTGACGAAATCTTGATACCAGACAATGTCACAGGCCACTGGCTGCCCTGGCTCTGCATTAGATTAGCTGTATAGGTTTTCCAACACATTAGCTTGTCAGATATTGGCAAATTTAACTAAGTGTCAATAACTCCAGAGTGTCCCTAAATCTCTTTTGTCATTGTCATTGAAACTGACTGGCTAATGATTTCTTAGCCTTTCAGCCTGAATAGGCTTCCATGGATTTTCTTTCGTTTCATGTTAGGCCCAGAGTTATCACCAGGGTGTTTTCTGTCAGCTTTTGGCTATTGCAGTTAGCAGCTAGTAATGTTGCTGCCATATAAATCCGCGCCGACAAGGCATTCAATACTGAGGGCACACGAGTTTTACTCTGGTAATGATATAGCACGTAAATGCTTTTTGTGTATTTCTCAAAATTGGCACTTCGAGTTCTAATTTAAACGCGCGTTGGTTCTGCTTGTAAGTGCAACTATATATGCCATGTTGTCAAAAATCTATTTGTGAATTTAATTCCTGAATATTCCATTTGAGGGAAAGCGTGTTTGAGAAACAACAAGTTCAGCAGAGGACAGAGTGGTTAGGAATGAAAACGTGTCATATGATGAAGAAAAAAATGGATGAGGGCAGAGTGAGCTCAGTAAAACAGACGTCACAATGAAAGAGAGCACAGGGATGGCTTGAAGATGTGAGGATGCAGGGTTATGCAAGTAATTGCCCTTTACTTCTTATAGAATGGCAGAAACTGGAAAGGGAGCAGCAGAGTGTGACCGGATAGATAACAAGCACTGTCACTACCAACAGCTGTGCCTTTGCTGTAATTAGTTTTACTTTTTTGCAGTTTTATATAGCGCGAACACGACCGGAAGGTATCAGAGCGCTTTACATGAGCACCAGTTGCATTACAGACGGACACATTCATATGTGTGTGTGTAGATATATATATATGTGTGTCTGTGTGTGTACAAATATGTGTATATGTGTGTGTGTGTGTGTGTGTGTGTGTGTGTGTGTGTGTGTGTGTGTATATTTAGGCAAGGGGAGATTAAGGCACTACCTCAAGCTGTATTTTGTGCATATAATCTCAGAGGGATGTCTTGGAGAAGGAAGTTGTGTTGTAGTGAGGAAATGGGGTTAACTGCAGACATTGCTTAGTTAGCATAAGTAGTATATGCTTGGCTGCCATTCTGCCGCTTTTGCACACGACACTACATGGCTCTGTTCTAGTGAAATACTTTGCTGGCGCTGCTACACATGAGAACTGTCTACCTTTCACATATCCAGCTGGGCACTGTGCTCTCTGTCTGCACAGCGTGTTCAAGGTCGAATAACAATGTATGCTGTTTATTCACTTTGGTCAATGCCACGCACATAGACCTAACATGAAGCACAGCGGCCCAACTGAAACTCGGGTGCTTTTTAATATGGCATTACATGCATGAGAAGGCACTTGGAGAAAACATTTCCAACATAGAAGAGCTGTGCTGATCCTGGGATGTAATTCATTGCATCTGATCTCGCTGACAAAGCCTAGAGGTCTTCTATAATTATTATAAACTAGCTCATTAGCACGGGGAGGGTGGTAAAAGGCGCTATAGTCCTGTTTCCACTGTCATTATAATATGGTTTCCCCTTTTGTGCTTTATGGAATTGTAACAATGCTGATTATATTGTTCTTATGCATTATGCTGCTCGTATTGGCTAGAGTACTGCACCTTAGAGCACGTTAGTTAAAAATAAACGTTTTAAAATATACAGTGTCTCTGTTTACTCACGTTATGGACAAGTATGAGTGTGAACAAAAGAGTGTTCTTGTTTCCCACTATTCCTGAGAGTTTACTAAGTCGCATGTTCTAGGTTGTCTAATCATTGGTGGCTTCACTGTAGTACAGAGAACAAATGAGACACTATTGCTAGTCGGATTGGGGTTCTGGGGACTGAGGTGCCTTTTTTGGAACACAACAATACACCGAGGTCCTGGTTTCCTGTGCATAGTTCTGTGCATGAGCAGAATCCCTGCAACATGGCGCCTTAACGTTTGGTCTGGTACTTATTTACGAGACGCTTTATAGTGCATAGCACTAATCTTTGTGGTTGGAGCCAATCCGTCTTTCCACTTTGAGGTATTTTACTCTTGGGTAATGTTTCCGGCAGTGAACGGAGATGATAATTTGTTCCATACATCCACTCCCACTGCAATACCTGTAGCGTATCAGCCATATACGACTCTCGAAGTTACGGCTTCAGCATGGCAACACATATTTGGTTCAATGGCGCCCTCCCCCACACAGTGACTCCGGTCCGATTAGGCCCTTTGTCGATTCCAGGGGCCACTTGGCCTGTTTTTGCTGGGTACGCACCACATCCACGTTATCTAGCAGTCATTGTAGATGAATTGCGTGTCTTGCACACCTCCTTAATTAAGGTGCATAGGGCTCTAGTACAATACGTTTCCCGTAATCTCATGATGGGAGCACCTGGGGTTGCGGCGCCACCAGCTGTCCTGGCCGGGATGTCTATTCGTCTTGTCATGGTTAATTGGGTAATGGGCAAGCGACCACCGAATAAGGATGATTTACCTTACTGGCTTGCTGAGAAATTTGACCAGCTGGAAGCGGTATTTCCTAATACCTCTCCTGTGGAGAAACACAGGATCTTAACAATAAGTTTGCAGAAAGACTTAACTCCAGAGGTAACCGATTGTGAGAATTGGGGTAAAGTGTTCGCAGCAGTGTATGCGAAGTGTTTTGGCACACCTTCTATGACTGTGCTGCTCTCCTTGATTAAGCATGTTCAGGATGAGCACGGCCCGGAGGCGGCGGTGGAGTTGGGGATGAAGCTTGTCAGAGTGTTTGACGTAGTTGCTGATCTCATACTTGCGAACGTCAAGGGGGATGCGGTTAACTTTCAGGTGTCTAATGCTTTACGTCTTGTCCCAGAGGAAGAGAAACCCAGAGAGTTACCGAAAAGTATTGCAGATGCCTATAAGACCATTGGACGCAATAGTCTGGGTTTTAAGCCTTTTACTAAAATACCGGCACAACAGCAAACTCAGACGGCACAGTCTAATAAAGACGACCATCCTATTTTTCCTAAAAAGAATTGGAAAAATAAAAAACAGGGGAAGCAACAACAGAAACAAGGGTCACGTGCAGCGTCACCGGTACCCGAGTCCTCTGAGCGCACTTATGATTTGTGTGACTGCGCGAGAATTAGGTCTCCTGACAGGTTCCAGGTCCCTGATCAGCGTTCTCCTGTTTCTTCACAGGAAACATCAGGCTCACAAGCCGGTGGAGGTGATCGCCAGGATCGCGGCAGAGGTCGAGATGCCCCGCAAGGATGCGAACAACCTCAGCAGACTGACGATAAAGGAAAGCAGGACGGTTTTCCTCGTCAGCGCCCTCAGTTTCAGAAAAAGAAAGGTGCTGCTTTAACAGCGAGATATGCCACAGACGGTGAGAACCTGCCTCTGGAATCTAACTTGGGCAGTAACGCTGCTAGACAGTGCAGCAGAGGTTACAATAGTGCAGCAAGCACTGCGTCCATTTCTGGTGGCGACAGCAACTGACACTTTCATCACAGTAGAAACTGCTGACACCCAAGTGGCTCCCCCTGACTTATTATATGAAATTGTATTTCTGATTGAAGGTGATATACAACGTGTTATTAAAGGGATTTTGGGGGAAAATCTGACTTCTTCATATGACATCTTGTTAGCTGAGGCAGACTGGCCCCGCCTTTTGTCTTAGCCGCTCCACAGGGGGAGGAGGTAATCCTTCCTAGTTTTTCACATAACGTAGCCAAGGAGCAAGCAATGGCTTTTGCGAAAGAGTGGGCTTTGATGCTTGCACCGGCTCTGTACCGTACTCTGGTGGGCTGGGATAAAACCACTCCGCCTCATGAGATAACATTGCGGTCTATACCACAGCCACAACCCCAATATCCCCTCCGGCGGGAAGCAAAAGCTCCCGTTTCTGACATTCTTGAACAATTAGAGTATCAAGGAGTGATTGAGACGTGTGTCACCGATGAATAACCCTTTTTTTACAGTAACCAAACCAGATGGGTCGTACTGCTTAGTTTTGGATTACCGACATTTGAACTCTCATTGTCATAACTGTGCGGTTCAGAATACCCATAGCTCAGGTCTTGTAGACAGTCTTGTGCGTAAAAAATATAAAACTACACTTGACATTTCCAATGGCTTTTTTAGCCACAATCTGTCCTCTATAAGTTGTCAATGGACAGCATTCACCTTTGGCGGTAAACAAAAACAATTTACAAGATTGGCCATGGACTACAAAAACAGCCCGGGCGTTTTTGCCGCACGTGTTGTCTCTTTGTTAGATTACATAGACCCTGATGCGTACTCGTACGTTGATGATATTTATCTCACGGAAGACAAATAATGTCCTCATCTTTGTCGCGTGGACCGCATCATAGTTTTGTTTGCGGACTACGGTTACAAATTTAACTTTGCAAACTCACACATTGCAGAGTACACAGTGTTGTTCCTGGGCTATGAGCTCAATAATGAAGTTAGAGGCCTGGTGCCTCACTTCTTGGAGAAATGTGCATGTTTGCGCTCTCCTACAACTCTGAAAAATTTGCAATCTATGCTGGAATTTTTAAACTTTGGACGAACTTACATTCCCGATTATGCCCAGTGTATCAATCCGCTGTATGCCTTGATACAACCTACCTTTACAAAAGCCTGCTGGCTTCTGGAACATTCAGCTATTCTGCAATCCTTGCAGTCTGATCTTCTTGAATCTAAATACTTGTTAACGCGTGATAACCACACAAACCTGGTGATAAGAATTGTGCCAGGGGCAGTGGGTTTCACCTACTTGACATTTAATGAAGGTGACACAGTACCTATTGCTTACAAGTCACATTTGTACTCTTCGGCTGAACTGCATTTTTCAACTGTTGAAAAAGTATTGACCGCAGTCCAGATGCCGATCCTGAAGGAACGTAAACTGGCGCAAGGAAAACACATGATGGTTGTAACACCATATCCTGCTCTTGAGGCTGTGACAAAAGCCAGTGTACCAAACTCAAAGGCTTTACATCCGCGTTGGATACAATGGGCTACTTCTTTGACATCATCTGATGTCACCTATATCTTTGACTCCTCATTGCAAACTCAGGAGTTCTTACAGTAAGAATTTGTTCATCCTGCTCCTCTGTCAATGCGCCTGCTCAAGGACTACCATTGTATTATTTATACCAACGGTTCTGCGCAACCGGCGACCGGATCAAAACATTCTTACTCGGCAGCATGCACTATAGTGGCAGGTACCATAGTGAACGGTGAGTTCAAGTCCAGTGTCGTGCACACGCAGACACTAGGGTACTGTACCCCCCAGTTAGTGGAGCTGCGTGCTCTGGTGCTAGCACTGGAGTTTGCTGATCCTAATTTGACTACCTTGATTGTGAGTGACTCTTACTACTGTGTACAGTCTTTTAATGACAACTTATTATTTTGGTCTCAGAATGACTATCGTGATTCTAAAGGCAGCGCAATTAAGCATAAAATGCTTTGTGTTCGAGTCACAGAGCTTAAAGAACGTCTGCCTCTCACACAAGTAATTCATACTCTTGGCCACCAGCGTGTAGGAGTACATGCGGTCAGTAACAGTTTGGCTGATGAAGCGGCTAAAACAGCAGTAGCCACATATTCAGTTGCAGCAGTTACAAGATCCATGACTCAGATTGATGATGACATCTTGGCAGCTATAGCTGCTACAGAGAAGGGAAGTAAGTACCCACAGGGTTTCCCTTCAAAATACTCTCATCATTTAAGTCCTGATAAAGTTCCCTATGTGAGAATTAATGTCGTTGGTGACTGTTTGATTCCCAATGGGGATCGCAGACTAGCATTGATAACAGCTGCACACAAAGGCATGGCCTCGGCTCATGCAGGCGTTTCAGCGACTGTCTCTATCTTGCAGCAACATTACTGGTGGCGTGGGTTATATAAACATACCCTAAATTATGTGCTTTCTTGTGACATTTATCAGCAGATTAAACCTTCAACGGCAGCACAAATGCCACAAACACAGCTGTACATTTCTAATAAGCCATTCAATTGTGTTTATTTAGATCACTGTGGTCCGCTTTCCTCAGATACTGCGTATAAGTTTATCTTGGTTGCAGTTGATTCGTGCACACGTTTTCATTCGGTTTGGCCACAACGCAGTGCTGACACACGAACTGTCATCAGGGATTTGCGTGTGTTTGTGGGAATTTTTGCATGTGGCACCTTTCATTCTGACCAGGGTCCCGCATTCGCCTCTAAGGCGTACAAGGATGCCATGAGGTCTTTGAGGGTGCAAGTCAAATTTTCGTCTCCATACAGGCCTGAGGGCAACTCAGTTGTGGAGCAAATGAACCGTGACTTAAAGCAATCCTTGACAGTTATAGGTACTGGCAGGAACTGGTTTGCCCATTTGTATAGCGTACAACGTGCACTAAAGAATCTCCCTAGAAGATCTCTGGGTGGGCGGACCCCATACGAAATGCTCTTTGGCATGGAAATGTTTGTTCCAGACCTTGATGGTCTAGACATGGCGGCGACAGCCGCATCCTTTGACGTAGATAATCATTCTGATGTGTTACAGAAACTACAAGAGACTCGAGTCGGTCTTGCAAAGGAACATTTACCCTCCGCCATTGAAGCGGAGCTGCAGATTCCGGTAGTCGGCTGGCTACCCAAGATCGGAGACCTGGTCCGTAAAAAGGTGGAGAACAAGAAAGAGTTTGGCCCCTCTTATCGTGCACCTGTCCCAGTGTTTGGCATGAATGGTACTCGTACAGTCATTTTACCACCACTTCCTGGCCGCAAAGACAACAGATACATCTCAGTGAACAATGTCAAACTACAACGCTTGGACTATTCTACATAGTATGACACCTGCTGCTTCCTGTCCAACAATATCCAGGAATACGGTTTTGGCCAATTCCAACAACATCAGGCCTGACACTGCCTTAGAGATGACAGCTGTTACTGATCCTTTGCTAAATCCTCCGGCTTGCAGTCTTCATGAAGAAACTGAATATGCGTATCCCACTACAGAGTCATTGCCTGGTTTACAAGACAACATCCTTAACCAGTCAAGTTTTTCTTTTGACACTAACTCCACATTATCGAGCCCCCCATCCAAATTTTCTATTTTTGTCACCTGGTTTAAAAGACATTATTTGGTTCCTCCATGGACATACATTTGGTTGGTGTTCATCACCATTTTTTTGTTCATGTTGATTGGATTTGTGACGTTTTTCTTCCTTTTAATAAATGGTCACTACCTCACCGAACGCTCTGCAGTAAAAGTAATTGATGGAACTTTGGCACCACACTCCTCTTCTCACATCATGAAAAGGGACCAGACTTTTGTCAACATCTCTGCCTGGCTAGTTGCGGATGGAATAGTTTGGTATGCAGTAAATTTCCAAATTCATGGCCCCACCGAGGTGGTTAATGTTCCAAATGTACTTCGTGTCTCTATGGAGGATGTAGTGAAACATAACAAACGCTCTGATGATTTGGACGTACAAGCCGTTCAATCTTTATTTACTGATTTAAAGTATTATGCTGCATTTGATGCTGAGGATTCATATTTAAATATTGCAAAATATGCTGATTTATTTTGTTACCAGCATTATGGACATCATTACCTGCATAAAGCTAATACATTTAGAAATGTTTTTAATTACACACAATGGGAACATTGCCCGGCTCCCATTGAAGGCAGTTTGAAAACTCTTTTGAAAAAATATGTCTATTTCACTGATTTTGATAAATCCGATCCAAATTCATTTTATTTTAAAATTAATACTACATCCAATTCTAAAGTCATGCTCACCCACACTAAATTAGTGTATTCCAAATTCTTTATTGATCAACTGGCAGTGGGTGGCTATGAGCTGTGGAAGGATGCAGTTGATCTTAAGTCTGTTTGGGGTTCTAATTTCTGGCAAGTACAAGGCTCTGAAGCTTTGCATCGTGCGTGCCTTATCCCAATGCAAATCCTATTCTTAAATAGTTCCATTTATCAAACAACCTGTTTAGGTTTAGCCACGGCAAAACACATGAATGCACCTAAAATACCTGCACTAGCTCATTATGAGACTTGGAATAATCCTACTGATTTGGCCGTTGGTGATTTGCAATTGTTGCTTATCAATAATACCTTTAATATCTCTAGCCTGGACCCCCTGAGTTGGTTGATTTGGCAAACAAGTTCAGATTCTTGCCAACGCCGTTTTCTAGGCAAGGCCCCAGGATACATTCAGGATAGACCTGATCCACGTTTTTCTGACTCCCATTCGGTTACTACCTATTCAGTAGGAAAATTCTGTCAAAATGTGTTGCAACACTCGGCCCTTACATCAGTTAAACGCCATTTGTCATTGTTGTCAAGTGACGTTGACTTGACAGATTTCATAAAAGGGCCTGCTGGTCCTAGGTCAAAAAGATTTATTTATGCAACTTACAATGAAATCTGGAAGCTGTCCCAAATTGAAGCTGCTTCGTATCTAAGGGCAATAGATCAAGTTAATTTAGATAGTTGATAATAATATTAACACTCTTTCTTCCCGTATTTACACATTAGACAATATTGTTTCATCTGTTGTGGATATTGTTCATGAGGAAGTATCTGTTTTGTATCATGGTCAAAATCAATTGCGTTCAATTATGCAGTTTGCATGGACATTGCAAACTTTGAAGATGGGGAAAGTTCCATGGGATTACATGAACATGTCATCGTTATTTACGCCATTTAACTTGACAAATAAACAACAGTTTATGTCCATGAAGGATTCCACATTCACTGTGTTACATATTGAAAAATTAGAACCTTTGCCATTTATTGTGTTGCTGAAACTAATTCAGCAGTGTGGCTCATCCATGGGGTAATAACTCTGCCGTTTTCCTTGTTTAAATTTAGTTCATGTATGAAACATTATCCCTTGGGCCGCTTTGAACCTTTAGGTAGTGCATTTATTCACGAGGTGCGGTCTTTACCATTCACATACAGATGCTTACGTGATGACAAAGAGGTGTACCTCACTGGGGAATCATGTGATTCCTCGCCTGATCATTCTATTGTATGTAAGAATGTACAGTTGCATGGCGCATGTAATTTAACAGCACTGAATTTGGCGTGTGTTTTGAAAGGACATCCAGTACCAGCTATCACACCTACGTTTACCCTGCTAGCAAACGGTAGCTATTTGCTTTTGAATAATGAAGATTACTGCGGCATGCTTGCTGGCATCCCTTACATTGTAACAGTCTCACAACGTGTGGTTTGCTTTAAGAATGTGCTTTTTCCACCCCCACATGGGAGGCTTGACATCTCGATTTGGCCATCCATTCTGACCTTGACAACAGAGTTCAATAAATTGAGCAGAATAAGAGCATTATTGTCCCAAAAAGAAGTTGCTCTCACATGTGCCCGTGAGACATTCGTCCTTCACGTGGCTAACACCCGTACAGAAGTACATGTGCTTCTTAATACCAATCTCCCACTACATTTCGATCCGTTGATTCAAACTATCTTCAATGCTTCTAACACTACAGGCATTGCCCATTTTTTTTAAAGCTCTGGGCTCTGACCTTGTGACCTCTTTTCAAACTATCTTTGGTGTGATACCAGCATTTATCCATTCTACTTTTTCCAGCATCTTTGGTGGCTTGCCACTATTACTTGCCCTAGCCGCAGGGATTCTGCTGTTAATTTACTTGCTCAGAAATGGATGTTTTTCCTGTGGCCCCAAACAGTCAAGAACGGCTGCTGCTGCTTCGTAGTCATATGCTTGAATGCTACGGTACTTTCCCACTGGCCACTCTGAGCGTAGTTTATGGATTATCATTTCCTTTTGGTTATTTCACTTGCATGCAACCAGTCTTCCACTGCCTGGAATGTTCGTTTGAATGGGCATTGGATCTTTGCCTCTCTAATATGGTGTCTCCTGCCCCGGATTATGACCTGCTAATGAGTCCTCTACTGGCACATGAGCTGGAACGTTCTGGTGTTGGGATTATGGCCTGCGCGGCTGCGCTTGGAGTTTTAGCAGAATGGGATGTCTGTGCAGCTGCACATGATTTCCTACAACAAAGTTTTCTTGAGGAACACGCAAGTTGTCCACTGATGGTGATAGAAGCTCCCATTGTTGATGAACTAGTATGTTCATTCTCTTTGCTGGAATTTATGGCTACTCTCTTTTCTGACGATATCAATGACTTCCTCTTGGAGGCTGTTGCAACTTACTGCTCATACACCTTAATGGATTAACCTGGATTTTTTTTTCACTACGTATTATGAATCAAATTTTACACATGCATTTGTGCAACATTTGACTCTTTGCCCAAATATGACTGCTGCTCTTGATTCTTGCTCACTCTGACTTGAACTCTATGCTCTATTGAGTCCATTGTCTGTTGGCCTGGCCAAGGGGAGGGGGTAGTGAGGAAATGAGGTTAACTGCAGACATTGCTAAGTTAGCATAAGTAGTATATGCTTGGCTGCCATTCTGCCACTTTTGCACACAACACTACATGGCTCTGTACTCGTGAAATACTTTGCTGGTGCTGCTTCACATGAAAACTGTCTACCTTTCAGATATCCAGCTGGGCACCGTGCACTCTGTCTGCACAGCGTGTTCAAGGTCAAATAACAATGTATGCTGTTGATTCACTTTGGTCAGTGCCACGCACATAGACATAACATGAAGCACAGCGGCCCAACATAAACTCTGGTGCTTTTTAATATGACATTACATTCATGAGGAGGCACTTGGAGAAAACATTTCCAACATAGAAGAGCTGTGCTGATCCTGGGATGTAATTCATTGCATTTGACCTCGTAGGTATGGGGTCTTGCTGACAAAGCCCTGAGGTCTTCTATAATTATTCTAAAGTAGCTCATGAGCACGGGGAGGGTGGTAAAAGGCGCTATAGTCCTGTTTCCATTGTCATTATGATATGATTTCCCCTTTTGTGCTTTATGGAATTGTAACAATGCTGATTATATTGTTCTTATGCATTATCATGCTTGTATTGGCTAGAGTACTGCACCTGTCCCTGCAAGCAAGGTGGTGCTATGTGTTACTGCTAGCAGAGGAAGCTGTAAGCTACTACTGCTGTTTTGGTTTGTCACTCCTGGTGGAGATTATAAAGGCTTCCTGTTTGCAGGGTGGCAGCGTGTTTTTGCTGGCATGGTGTATTGTATGTCTTGGTAGAGTGCATTGTATGTCTCTGCCAGCAGGCTCGCTGCTGCTGCGTTCTCTAGTTTGCTTACTATGGAGTTGAGGATGAAGTGCATAACCAAGGCCTCTTTCTTGGTGCTCCTGATGGTGGTGCAGTATCTCCGCACATTTCTCGGTGGGACGGGCTGATTCTGCTATTTAACCCAGCAGGTGATGAACGAGTTCGACCCTACTGTGGGGAGTAGAGAACCACGGTTCAAAATATGTGGTTTTCACTGTGAGTCCAGGGTAAGATTACTCTGTATGAGCATCGACAAGTCCAGACACTGGGAGGAGTTAAATCTCCTTGTTGTTAAATAGGAATGCAAATACCCTTTTGAAAGAGAACACCAAACCTGCCCAAGACACCCCCCCTCAACCCTACCAGAAATGTTATCCTTAATGCAAACCTATAACACTCCTTGCCATTTCAGAGATGGGTCCCAACTGCAGCACTACCACCTTCATCCTGGCCTGCAGAGCCCTCCATATTTAGGAGCACAGTTGCCCAAAACAGCTGGACATTGTGCCTCAAAAGTAATCTACAGTGCCCGCCATTTTGAAAGACTCAGGACCTCAAATGAGCCTTTTAAATGCACATTAGCTCTGAAAAGCAGCGTCCCCTGAACTTCCCAGAGTTGAGCTAGGATCATTCCATTAAGCCACAGCACCACTTGCTGCCGCCTCCATGGGAAGCAGCCGCCCTCTAGTATGCAGATCCATATGAAGTGACACAAATGTATATCTAAACTTTCTCTGAACCAGTGGGGCAGGATCCTTTGAATTGAGGATATCACATGTCAACTGTGAGAGACTTAACTATTGGGCCACTTTGGACGCTATGTTGAACTCAGAATTCCCAGGTACTGAAACAATACATGTTGATGCCTTGCCCCTTTGCAAGTGACAATAAAGTGCATGAGCAAGTCCAAACCTCATGGGTACAAATGGAATTTCCCTCCATTTAAAGCGAGGTGTACCTTTGTAAACAGGCATGAATCCAGGAAGCCAAAGTTGTCAACTGCCTTCATAATGTAGCTTCAAATAGTTACCTTGGAATAAGTATTGTTCAATCAATTCATCTGCAAACACTAGGGTGACGATTCCGATCCTGTAAAACCCGGGTACGAATGGTCGTACGGAGCGTTTTTTCCGTCTGACTCGTACCCGGGAAAAACACCTTACAAACTCGCAAGTACGATTCGCACAGAACTACCAGAAACACCAACCGGCAAAAAAATACATACAAATCTGATTCTGGACGGCACATACGCGACGTCCGGACGAAGTCAGGCAGCGTTCTACGGACCAGCAAGCACGATTCGTGCCGACGTCACTCCGCACGCAGCATTTTTTACGGGAGCCAAAAACTGCCGGGAAATTGAGGACGATGCGAACAAGGAGCCCCGGTACGCGACGGACAGCGATGGAGCCTTCCACCTCGTGTACAGAAATCGACGCAGACGCCGCAGAAGGTCAGAACAACCCCCAGGGGCAAAGGAGGGGGTGTGTGTGTGCAAGGGGCAGGAAACACAACCCACACCCCACAAATTACTAAAACATCCTGCACATTATTTACCTCCATGGTCTGGTCACTTCGGGGGGCGTGTCCACTAATCCCACATCGCGCCACAACGGAAGTGGACGTGGACGCGTACCCGTCACCACCACAATGGTGGTACGGGACGTCCCCGCGCCCCTCAGAGCGTGGGTACAGGCCGTACCACGCCTACCCCTACGTCACACCAACAATGGCGGTACAGCCCGTACCCACGTCCCAAAGACATGGATACGGGCCGCACCCCCAAAGTTGGGGTGCCGTAGGGGTACCGGCTGTACCCAGGCCATCAGCGCGTGGGTACGGCACATACCACGCCTACCCCTACGTCACACCAACAATGGCGGTACGGCCTGTACCCACGTCCCAAAGGCATGGGTACGGGCTGCACCCCCAAAGTTGGGGTGCCGTAGGGGTACGAGCCCTACCCAGGCCATCAGCGCGTGGGTACGGCGCGTACCACGACAGTGGACAGATACATAGGGGTGTGTGCCTATCACTCCCAGCAGTTCCCAGACATATGAGGGGTGTGTGCCTATCACTCCCAGCAGTGCCCAGACATATGAGGGGTGGGTGCCTATCACTCCCAGCAGTGCCCAGACATATGAGGGGTGGGTGCCTATCACTCCCAGCAGTGGACAGAGACATGGGGGTGTGTACATCACCCTCCGATGAGCAAAACTCCATGGGTGTATGAAGGCATCCACAATGTGCGACAATGTTGAGAGTGCCATGACAACACATCACTGACAGCAGTGTCCCACTCCCATGAGGATGGATGTCCTTTCCCCACTGCATGACACACCACATGTGGGTGTGATGACAAATTACACATGCATACCCACCCCTGGCGGAGGCAGCACAATACACACACTGAGATCATGCAACAAGACTGTATCCTCATGTCAAACACCACTAAGCTAAGAGAGCCTAAGGGAACACATACTGTCACCCACATTCCAGGACTGATAGGAATGTGCAGGCTCCGGGGCAGCCAACAAGTTGTAGCCTCCCATGGAAGGAAAAGGGTGGAGTACACACAGATACAATGCCCACAATTGTCAGTCAGGTTCCCAAATACCCTGCAGAACACGTAACACATGTGTGTGAGGCAGGGAGTACACCCATGCATAGTGCGTAAAAGTGAAAATGTCCACATGAAGTCATGTCAATTACTCCATACACAAGTACAGTGTCCAGCAAGGATGCCACAAACGATGCAGGTGGAGACAGTGCAGAGCATGCATGGGCAAAGTCGAAAGGTTGTGTCACACACCGAGGAAATGTTGACACAGCTCAGCACAACAATTGGGAAACACCCTGCAGGGAAGATGTCAGGTGCCACAGAGGAAGGAACACACCTTGGGACAATGTCACCATGCAGTAAGAGCTAACATGACCTACGAATATATGCAGACACCTTGTGACGGCATGCAGATACCAGGGTCCACCCCATGAGCAGCACACTACAACATTTCCCAGACACCCAACACATTATCACCACCCCAACTCAGGGAGCAGCAGCACCAACAGCAATACCAGAAAAGCAATAGTGTGCAAACGAAAAACAAAAAACCACATTCAGCATTTCGAAGAAAATTAGCTACAGTACACTATTCACCAAGCCCATAGGCCACGCCAGATGCGAAGTCCTGGGGGGGGGACACGTTGGGACGCGTCTCCCCTAGCTTGCCTGCACAGTTCACTGTACCATATCATCCACAGAAGGGGGGATCATGTGGGGGGGAAGAACCAGGCACCGCAGGGACAAGAGGGCACGGGTAGGTGTCATGGGTGCAGGGACGGATGACTCCACCACAGGGGGTGGGGCAGCGCCAAAGGAGGAGGTCAGTATGGCGCTGCACACGGCCGCAAGCTCTTCCAGTGTCTCCCCTGCACCCGAAGGAACCACAGGCCCCAAGGAGGGGGGAGGGTCGGAGGGATGGGTCGCAGCGCAACTGGGGTTGGGTGTGGACAGGGGGGGACTCAACTACCCTGCCCGGGGAATCCCTCAAACGCTTGCGGGGTGGTGTCACACCGGGGCTGAGGGACAGACTGGCCATGAAGGACTCTCTGTCCGACTGTTGGGCAGGAGAGCCAAGGGGAGTGGTTTTGGAGGTAGTGGGTCGTGAGGACTGCGGACTCCTACTGTGACAGCGTGGCTGCTGTTTCTCCCCCCTGTGTGTGCGTGACAGGAGGTGTGTGCTTGGCCTTCCCTGGTGGTGTGCTGCCTGTGTCTGGTGGGGTGCGTGCATGGGGATGTCTGGGTGTGTATGGGACAGGCATGGGAGTGGGAATTGCGGATGGTGCCGGGGTAGGGGGGGGGACGGAGCGCTGCAGGAGACCCACTGCTGCCGTCAGTGACGAGTTCGTGGACCTCAGCAACATCCGTTGGTCAGACATCGCTGATGACATGCCCTCCATGTACGACACCATCCGTGTCAGCAGTCTGGTGTGGCCATGGAGGACACGCAGCAGCGATGTCTGACCAACCTGCAACTGGCGCTGAATGTCCACAGACTCTGCATTGACGGCAGCAGGGGAGACAGGGGCAGGGGGTGCGGTGCCTGGCACGAAGGACACATGTTTGGTGTACCACAAACTCCCCTTAGAACCCAGAACCCCTTATCTGACTAGCTTAGTGTCCCATTCATTAGCCGAAGTTGAGCTCGGCGGTCCCAATGTATAGACAACCCAGAACAAGCGACTGACAATATTCTCAGGAATGGTGGGAATCAGACATACCTGTTCTTCATTATTCTCAGATCAGTCCACAACAGAATAGACAAAGACACGGTAAAGTTGAAAGAGTTCATTCAATGAACCTCGCGTCCTAAGATGCAGTACTGTGGCTAACATAAGCAGACAAATGGTTAAGTTCAGAAGCATCAGCATTGTTGCAATATCATAGACAATGAAAGGAGCAATCATAAGAAAATGACAGTGGAAACAGCAACCTTCCTGTCGCTTGTAAACCAATAGTAGTAACATTCGACTAATAGAAGGTCTCTAGGCTTGAATGGGGGGCCCCCCACCGTACACATCAGCTCAGTGGAATCACATCACAGGATCATCTAGTCTCTTCTCCTGAAAAAGTACTCCATCACAATGAAACTGAAACGTGCTGCACTGCAATATGGCAAGCACTCGTCTATCAGGTATCTGCAGCTGCGTGCATGTAATGGCTAAATAGTGGGACGATCAACCTGCACACAACAACATGCACCGTCTAGTCACACAGACTGTTTGTGTACACAATGTACAGTACAAGCTTGCTGCTCACTGTGAATGTCAAACAACAGACAGTTCTCATGTGAAGCAAACTCGAGTAGGCATTTTTCAATTAATAACACGCAACTACAGTGTCGCGTGCAAAAGCAGCAAAATTGGCAAGATGGCTTACTAACAACTAACGCGGTGGTGCCAACTTAGCATTGTACATAGGGAGATAGGAATCATCACTACACCCCCTCCTTGTTCGTACCATTAACCACTAGGGGTGCAAATTCAAGAACGCAGAGTTCAAGTTTGATAGAACGGAACCAAGGGCATGACCTGGAAGTCCATAGAAGGGAAGCGAAAAAGCCAGAAAAGAAATTTCAATAATGAACGATGTTGCAGGGAAATTAAATTGTAAAAGGGCAAAAAATATAACATCGATGGATGCACCATGAAATGAGCAGGGCTAAAGTCAATCCATCAAGGTATAAGCACAATAAGTTGCAACAGCTTCCAAGAGGAAATCATTTGAAAGTTCCGCAAAATTATCTGCCATCCAGTTCAGCAGGGGGAAAGAACACACGTGTTCCTCAACAATCGGGGCATCCAGCACCCTTTGTGGACAACAGGTGGAGACATCAAGATAACTTCTGGATAAGAATTCAGTTGCAGCCGTTCCGATGTCCCAATTCCCTAGGACTCCATGTGCTGCAGCACAGGCCATAATCTTGACGCCTGAACAGTCCAACTCATGAGCCACTAAGGGGCTCATCAGTCGATCATAATCCGGGTCAGGAGACACAGAGTTAGACAGGCACAAATCCAGAGCCCATTCGAATGGACAATCTAGGCAATGAAAGACAGGTTGCACGCAGGTAAAGAAGGGAAACCGGAAGGACAATCCATAGGCAATGCTTAAGGTTGCCAGCGGCAGAGTGCCGTAGAATTCAAGCATCTGTTTCCGAAGATGGAGCAGCCGGTGCATGCTGTCTTGTAATGCAAGTTGTGCAACCATAGCGTAGGACGCAGATCAATAATAGCACCCCAGCTACGAGGGCGAGAAGCAAAGGGAGACCTCCGAAGACGCTAGAAAAAATCGAATGATGAGATGCGGGGATCACACCGAACAGAGTTTGGAAGGAGGTCACGAGGCCGGAGCCCACAATTTAGAAAAAAACAGCCAGGCCACTTGTTGACGAGGCATGAAAGATAGTCTGAATCAGAGTCCCAAAATGTAGTGGGAGATCAGTGATCAAGAACGCTTGCACCTCTGTGCGCGTGTTAGCTACGTGAAGGACAAATGTTTCTCGGGATGAAGTCAACACGACTTGTTTGTGAAACAATAGAGCCCTTATTCTGCTCATCTTGTTGAACTCTGCTTTCAAGGTTGGAATTGAAGGCCAGATGGATACATCGAGCCGGCCATGCGGGGGTGGGAAAAGGACGTTATTACAGAAAACCACTCTTAGTGATACAGTCACGATGTGAGGAATTCCCACCAGCATCCCACAGCAAGCTTCATCATTGAATAGCACATAACTACCGTTAGCAAGCAGCGTACAAGACGGGGTCATAACTGGCACACGAATCCCTTTCAGAATACAAGCTAAATTATGAGTGTGTATATTACAAGCACCATGCAATTGAATGTGCCTACACACCACAGAATGATCCGGAGTGGAAGTGCACCCTTCACCTTTTAAATACACCTCCTTGCCGTCTCTCACGCACCTGTTGTCGCCTAGCACGGACACAAGGGACCCGAGCAAGTGGGAGGGCGGTGATGGGAATGGAGGGTGCGGCGAGAGATGGAGTGCTGTTTTCAGCTCTGGGAGCAGTCTCCGTCCCCTCTGGGAGCTCTGCCTCGGACCAGTCAGCGTCATAGTCTGTGTTGGGACTGGACAGGTCCTCCACCTGACTCCCCTCGGCCTCCGTGCCACTTGCTGTGCCAGACTCCCCAGCACTGGTGGCCCCGGTGCTGGATCCCTCCCCCACGTCCGTGCCAGTGTCTTCCTCGGTTTCCCCCGATGATGCTGTGGGCAAGGTGAAGAGACAGGAAATGATCAGACACCTGTATACATATGACACATGAGTCCAAACTACATAGGACACAGCGCATAACATGAACAGCAACATGAGTAACATCTACAATACTACAAACATATGTAGGCCCTGCACCACACAGTTGGTTTACCCACCATGCCACTGGGAGCATGACACAACAGCAAATTACTTGATATCAATTTATACAGAGGAGCTACTCTCTGGGGACAGTCGAGCACTGCATCACTGGCATGGCACAGTCATCTACACCCGCAACTGTCCCCTGATGCCAGGGACACGGATAATGACACCTGACATGTAACTACCGGTGTTGCACGATGTGACTATGTCATGTGTGTGTCATGTGTTCCCATGAGCTTGCTGTAGTTGTTCCGTGACATGCATCTGCAGTTGCTGCATCCAACATGTGTCTGCGTGTCGATGGGCATGGCACACTATTACGCACACCAGGCCACATGTGGAATCAGACGTAACGGGTGTATGTATGCATCGCACATGGACTTGCGAGACAAGGACATATCTGCGTAGTCTCAATGTATGTGTGATTAGTCTTGACATGTACCCCTTCATGGCAAGGTGTGTGGACTGTCCTATTTCAAGGACATGTGACCTGTGCCACTAGTGTTCCGCAACCTGTCTGTGGGATAAAACATCCTTCTGCACATATGTGGATGTCTGTCACTCCTGTAATGCGTTTGCCTGTTCACTTACACTGGCCCATAGCTAGTTTCATGGCATGTCATGTTGACCTTGAGCACCCACGTGTGTAGCTGACTCTTGGTAGGGGTTTTACCTGGCTGGCATACGTGTCCTGGATGCATTGCACAGAGCAGACTCTGTATGTAGCATATGTGTATTAGCTGTTGAACATGTGCTCAGTTCATTGACATTGGTGTAGTGCTGTACTCAATCTTCGTTATTCCTTCCAAATTTCTGCAGGGCACCGCCTCTCCCCCGACCAATGCCAGACTTGGCTGCCATGAGGGAACATGACTGTATACGCCGCTACTGCTTCTCCCAACCGTTGATTGACAACTTGACCGCAAGGCTGGCACCACACCTCCAACCGCTACACAGGTATCCTACTGCACTGACACCCAAGAAGGTGATGGCAGCCCTACATTTCTTTGCCACGGGTACGTTTCAATTGACCATAGCTGATGTAGGTGGCATGTCCCAGACCATGTTCAGCCGTGTCCTGCATGATGTGTTAGAGGCGATGTTGGTACACCTGGATGAATTTATACATTTTCCAACTCGTGAGCAGTTGACAGGTGTCAAGGGTGAGTTCTATGCCCTGGGAGGGATGCCCCATGTCATTGGGGCCATTGATGGGACACATGTGGCTTTTGTACCACCACAGGCACAGGAGGTAGCCTTCCGTAACCGCAAACATTACCACTCCATCAATGCCCTTGTGGTATGTCTTGCTAACATGCTGATATCCCATGTCTGTGCCCGTTTTCCAGGATCAGCACACGATGCTTACATGATGAGGCGTAGCAGGGTGCCTGAAATGATGCTGCAGCTGCGCAACGAACGTGCATGTCTTGTTGGTGGGTATACTCTGTTAGTCCTGTATTTAGCGGTATCTTCATATCTTATTGCTTCTCCTGACCCACTTCTGTCCATGATGTTTCCATGTAGGGGACGCTGGCTATCCCAACATGCCATGGCTGATGACGCCTCTCCGCAACCCCAGAACAGCCGCAGAACACCGGTACAATGACACCCATGGGCAGACGAGGCGCGTGATTGAGAGGACGTTTGGACTCCTGAAGAGCAGATTCCGGTGCCTCCACAAGACCAGCGGCGCACTCCCATATGCCCCGGTGAAGGTCTGCAAAATCTTCCTTGTGTGCTGCATGCTGCACAACATGGCAGTGGAGAAGGCCGTGCCACTCATCCTGGATCCGGATAAGCAAGATCATCCACCCGTGGAGGATGAAGGGCTTGGGCACGGGGCAAGTGAGGATGAGGATGAGGACATCCGGAGTCAGCTTATCCGCAACTTCTTCTCATGATGGTGAGTCCCTGTGTCTGAGTGTGCATGCTTAGAGCCTTGTGTGGCATGTGTTGCAATGTGTGTGTGTCGAGCTGACTGTGTGCTAAGTGACTTGGAGGTGTGTTCTGATGTGTCATTCAAGTGATGGTGTCATTCCACACATTTTTTCGGGAACACAAAATTCAGTAATAGCATGGTGACAACATCATTCCCGTAGAGTACATGTACATGTCTGCGGATTACTAGCTCTTCGCTGACTTGTTGTGTGTCTGTCCTCCCCAGGTTCCTGCGGCTGTCGTCTGCTCATGACATCATTGCCCTCCTGCTATTCCTCATGAGTATTGCAACGTGTGCTGGATCAGAGTTACATGCACAGACATGGTGAAAAGTCATTTTGGGTAAGGAGTGCAGCAAGGCGTTTTGTGGGTGGTACGTGTTTGTGATATGTGGGGACTGCTCCTGTGCATGTTGTGTTACCATGAATACATGTCGACTCACCATGGGCTACATGACTTGTTGCATGGCTCCCATGAATTGATAGTCACCCTTCCTGACAGTCATCTGTCATGGATTGTGGATTCTGATGAAGGCATCAATGTGTGTATAACGTCCCTCAGGAACATACGGGATGCTAATGGTGGACATGGTGTGGGACATCCCCATGACAGCCTCAATGGGGAATTGCAGCCTCTCGGTGTGCAGCAAGGGGTGTGAGGCTCAACCCCTTCACTTGTGTGCCAGTCCAGTAGGATTTACCACATCTGTGTGTTGAAGGGGGTGTCCAGTGTAGGTCACACATGTTCAGCCAAATGACCTGTGAGTCTGTTCCAATGGATGCATTTCCATTAGTGTGAGGCTGAGTAATAAAGGTGTTCGTCACACTCCAAGGTGCCTCATCTCTGTCAATGCAGGTCTCTTGCCACTTGGCATGCGGCATCTCTGGCATACTTGCTGTAGATAATGCATAGGAGTCCATGTGTAGTTTAGCGACATGCATGCAGTTGCTCAGGGATTAGGCTCCCTATCGGGCATGAAGTACATGGTCGTGTATGTTTTGTAGCAAGGTCGACCACACAATGGGCCATCAACAGCTGCTGAGGGTGTGTCTCCTGTGCGCAGGTCGCCCTTCTGTTTCCTGATCCGGTGTAATGGCTCTTAGGTGATTGTGCATGCATTGTCTCTGGGTGTGCCATGTGACACTGGACACTCCTTACTTTACACACGCACCTGTTGCAGTTGTCCTTCTGACATCCTAGTCTTTGTGTGCAAAATGGGGCATTTTGCAGGGAGATGGCGCCTGCTGCTGCGGGCCCTGCACAATCACCCAGTGGCCACACACACAAGATGGTGTGCATCATATTTGGCTCGCTCACATATGCCATGCTAGTCCACAGCATCTGCACCTCATGCTGCAACGCCCTCTGCATTATGCACATGATCCACAGATAGATCCACTCCAAGTTACGACAGACCATCCCCCAGGTCCATGACAACATCTGTATCATATACTGCCCTGCCCTCTACGGAGCAAGTACATCCAAACTCCAAGGAAACTGGTCCACTTCCAGGGGGAATCTGCACACCTCAGCTTCAACACCCTGCGCCCCAGCCACCTCACCGTCCACCATAGCTAGCTGCAATGGATCACTGTCTGCTGCAGGATGACCTACACACTCCCCACCCACACTCAGGAGGCAGTCCACAAACCCGACCCCACACCAACCTTGTACGTCTGTCATCCTAGAACCCGTTGGTCCATCTCCGTGCATCCACCCTTGCCCTGGCCACCGTTCTTCACATCCACCGTACTCCAGCATACAGGACAGTGTTCTCCCACCTGGCCACACATACCTAGGACTCCCTCCCCGGGTACCTCCACATGGGCCATGACCTCTACGCCTTGATGATGATCTCCCAAATAGGTCTGTCCACACAGTTTAGCAAGCACCCCCTCAGCAGCCAGAGGCCATCACAGATGAGTGTTGTGCTCCATGCCTACATTGTATGATACCTTGTGACCCATGTGTGTCCTGTACCAGACTCTGACCCCAGGGTATGGATGGCTGGAGTTAGTTCAACACTCAGGCATAGTTAGACATTTCCACACACATATGTCGTTGAATAATGCCAAATGACAGCAACATCTCATGTGCAGTACAATAAGAATTTATTTTTGGTGGGGTGAGTCTTTTGGTAGATGTGCTAAGGTGCTCTACCGGGGGAATAGAATCCAAAGTTCACAGGGGGAGATGGCATCCTTGTCAGTTGGAGTCATCAGAGTCCAGACCACAGTGTTGGTCATCATTGGTCAGACTGTGACCAGCAAGTCCATGTGGCAGAGAATGTCATTGGATGAGGTGCTGCTGTTGCGCCAGAGGACCAGGTGCCAGGCCAGGTGACCTGGGAGATGGGGATGGTCCGCTGACTCTCACGGTCTTTTCCGTGGACGACCCACCTTCCTCCGGGGACCCTCAGATGCAGGCCTTGACGATGCTGAGGACGCTCCGTCAGATGAATCCTCCTCCTCCTCCTCCCTCCCTGTGTCTGGTGCTGGTCTACGCCTGGTGGTACAGGGAGGGTTTGCCAGGCTTTGGGCGATCTGATGGAGCGATTGGCTCACGTCCCTGTGCACCGCCAGGAGCTCAGCCAGTCTTGCCTCCATCCGTCCTTGGTGTTGTTGATGACTGGCATGATGCTCGACCTGCAGGTCCTTAATCTCATCGAGGGTCCCCTGCATCCCGGAAAGTCTGGACACGACCTGGTTGATGCCTCTGGTGTCACGCCGGTATGAGTCCAGGATGTTGCGTATGTGTGACATACCGGGGTCCTGAGCTGGCTGGTCAGGTTCGCGCCTCTGCCTGCCTCCACTCCCACCACCCCTGCCCACACGAGCCTGGCCTGCCGTTGTGGGCACATCGGGTCTACGGGAGCCCTGAGGGATGGCATTTGCAGGGTTGTCTGCCTCCTCCTGGGTGCCCGCAGAACCTTGTCCCTCCTGGTCAGACTGGCTGTGTTGTTCAGTGCGAGCAGGGCTCCTGGGTGTCTCCTGGGATGTGGCAGGAATGGGGGTGGGTGTTGGCACAGATGTACCTGATGCAGGTGCTGCAGGGGCTTGGGCACCAGAGGGGCCAGGTTGGTCGGGGTCATCCACGGAGTGGTGAGAGTCGTCGCTGCCGGTGGGATCGTCTTCACGCGGTGCCTGGGACTGTGATTCTTCCCCCCCAGTGTTGGGGGGAGATCGTCGACGTTGCTCTGTGTGTGAGAGAGAGACAATGTTAATGCTGTTTCATACATATTCAAGTTGACACAGTTCCTCCAGGTAGTTGGATGTCCCTAGCATTCCTCTCAGTGTCCACTTGGGGATGGGTATGTTGCGGGGGACAGATTGGGATGTTCTCCTGAGTGTGTGACCTGTAGATAGTTGGCTCTGATGCTTACTTGGCTCTGGATTGGTCTTGTTGTGTCACATGTCCATTGTGGGAGTGTGTGAATCCGTTGCCTGCCCCGGGGGTGTGTGCTTGTGTTAGGGGGGGTGACCGTGCGTGCTGTTGTGTGTAGTGTGAGTTGTCATTGGGTCTCCCAGGTGATGTGTCTGTCCCCTCATGGTGCATACTGGCATGACAGTGAGTGTGAGTTCCTGTGCTAGATACCTGTGCTTGTGGAGTTGGTGTTTGAGTGTACAGTGGTCCCAGGAGGGCCTTGTGCTGCATACAGAAGTCCCAGTGTCAGCTACCTTGTCAGTAGTTTGCCGGTCCCTGTGCATTGTGCATGGGTATGTACCTATGCCATATGGGCTGAGGGCATTGTTGTCTGCGTCTCATTTTCACAATGTGTTGTGTAGGGCCCACCCTCCCAGCCTCCCGTACATCCAGTCTTGTGTTTGTGGTTGTTGTAGCCTTGGACATGGCCTTGCCTTGATTTGTGAAGGGTGTATGGTGACGTTAGTGGCATGGGCGTGGTTTTTGAGTGTGGTTGTGTGCGGTGAGTGCTTGGGCGTAGGTGCGTGCATTTGTTGTAGTTGGGGTGTGGATGCCATTCCCCCCATGTTACGCGAGTTGTTTGTGTACTCACCAGGCTCTGTGACTCCTTCGACTCCGTGTACTCCCACCGGCGGTAGCATGGCCATCACCTTCTCCTCCCAGGGATGGTAGTGTACGGGTCTGCGGGCGGCCCACATCCAGTGATGTTAGTCTGGGCATATTCTTCATTTATTTTCCTCTTGACCGCCCTGCGCAGATCGTACCACCTGGCTTGGCATTCATGCCTGGTCCTTCGGATGGGCGCAACAGCATTCACCTTGTCAATAATTCTCTGCCACATGGCAGATTTTGCAGATATGCTGGTCTGTCTGACCAATGTTCCAAACAGCTGTGGCTCGACTCTGATGACTTCGTTGACAAGGAGGTCCAGCTCCGCCATTGTGAACTTTGGATTCTTGTCTGTGGGCATGGCGTGGGGTGTGGGTGTGGGTGTGGGTGTGGATGGTTGTGGGTGTGTGGGTGTGAATGTGAGTGTGTGTGTGTGAATGTGAAGAGGGGGATGTTTGTGGAGGAGGTTGTGTGAAGGTGTGTGAGTGAAGGTGTAGCGAAGGTATGAGTAATGTGGGGATGTTTGTGTGTGGGCTCTGTCAGCAGTAGGTCTGTTGCAAAGGCTCATGGTTTGTGTGTGTGGGCCCTTTTTATTGGTCAATTTTTGGGTGTGGCTGTGTTTGAATTTTGGTGGGTGTGTTATAAGAGGTGGTTGTGTTTGGGGCCTCTGTTGGCCTGTTTGGGTGTGGCAGGTCAGTCGTTGAGATGTATTTTGTCGTGTAGACGTGTTTTGTGTTGTTGTGCGAGTCGATTTGACCCTCCTTGTGCTGTTTTACAGTGTCCTGGTTCTGTATGTGTCTTTTTCGCGTAGGTACGATCCGTACATACGCGATGCTGGGTGAGGGTGCTGGGGTACGGTGTTGGTGTGCGGCGCGTACATGCGTTGGGGGGACTGGAGGTACAGTGCGTATATGCGGTGCTGGGGTACGGTGCGTACATGCGTTGGGGGGTTGGGGGTACAGTGCGTACATGCAGTGGGGGTACGGTGCGTACATGCGGTGGGGGGGCTGGGGGTACAGTGCGTACATGCGTTGGGGGTACGGTGCGTACATTCGGTGGGGGGGATGGGGGTACAGTGCGTACATGCGGTGGGGGTACGGTGCGTACATGCGGTGGGGGGCTGGGGGTACAGTGCGTACATGCAGTGGGGGTACGGTGCGTACATTCGGTGGGGGGGCTGGGGGTACAGTGCATACATGCGGTGGAGGTACGGTGCGTACATGCGGTGGGGGGGTTGGGGGTACAGTGCGTACATGCGGTGGGGGTACGGTGCGTACATGCGGTGGGGGGCTGGGGGTGCAGTGCGTACATGCGGTGGGGGTACGGTGCGTACACGTGCGGCCCTGGGGATCGGCGTGTACATGCGGTGGTACGGCGCGTACATGGGGGGCGGAACGGCGCGTAAAGTTGTGGGGCTGGGGTGCAGTGCGGACAGGGTGGTGTACGGTGCTGACATATTTGGGGGTGGGGGGGCTGTACGGGGGCATGAGTTTA
The DNA here is from genome assembly GCF_964204655.1 of Triturus cristatus. NCBI lineage: Eukaryota > Metazoa > Chordata > Amphibia > Caudata > Salamandridae > Triturus > Triturus cristatus. The sequence continues at coordinate 95,958,949 of NC_140582.1, forward strand.
CCCATGTACATGTGTGCTACTGCGTTGGCTCCGTACGGGCCTTTTTACGTGCGATTGTGTATTCGGACGGATGGTCGGGATCGTACTTGCGCGCTCGGACTTGTGTTTTCCGATTTGTACGTGAAACTGTCCGGAACACTTTCGTACACTTTTCCCGACGATATTCGGACTTGGACACTTTCCGACACACTCTCGTAGACTTTTCCCGACGCTATTCGTAGTTATTTGTCACGGACGAATCGTACTTGCCAGTTTGTACGGTACTTGTACGACTCGTACGTAAAAAAATACGGATACGGGTCATACGCAAATTATTTTTAACGGATCGGAATCGGCACCTAGATGTGTGCTTTAATTTAGAAAATGCTTATTGGCAAAGTTTTTGATCAGTGCATCTCACCATAGCATAAAATGCACTTGTAAAGAAATGGAAAGGAATCCATCATGTTGGTGATGGAGTAATCAGTCTGTCAAACTCTAAATCAGGCATTTTGTTCCTTGACTGACAGCTTCCTCAAGTCCACTATGTGGATGGTAGGTGCTGAGCTGACCCGAAAGTCACTCATTTGCCTCTGGATGGTAAAATGTAAACAGCCAAAACGCTATCACTCACATTGCCTTAAACTCCAGGGGCCATATTATGTATACATTGCACTTTAACTGTCTGCACCACAGCGCACTTTTCAAAAAGTGCGCTGGGTGCAGACAGGGATTACAAATAATGCACTGTCCCCAGGGTAGCTGCAAACTGGTGCTTCCCTAGGGGCTTGCACGTTCATGTAAAATGTGGAGCAGCTGTTTCACTTTGAAGAGAGAAGAGAGATCCCCTTGCATGCGGTGAGATCCCCTTGCAGGCGGGTACGGTAAGTAACTGCTCCCACCTGCAGGGGGATGGCTGGATGGTCCAGATAACATCCTATAAAATATAATGCACACCTCAAATGAAATAAAATGCAACTTAAATTAATCTGTGGGAAATGCATTTTTCTGGTAGTACAGTTCAGTGGGTTTCTCTCCTCCAGAAGGCTGGCTTTAGGAGGTGCACTGAAAGTGTGCCACCTTTTTGTGCCACCTAAGGGCATGTTTGCAGCTCAATGTACAAGATGGCCCCAAATGCCCATAGGCTGTCCTGTGGGCTGACCCAGAATGTGAAGGACGCTTCCAACAAAGTCAGTGGCTATGGGTGTGGGCATATTGCCCCATATTATGTATGCTGTTCTGTGGGCTGGTTCAACATCAGAATGATACTCAACATGAGCGATAGCTAAAGATAACTGACCCAAAGCCCCTATTTGTTATTTTTATGCATTATTTTTCTTTATAGCAAAAGTATAGTAGACATCTAACACTGTCACACCAGATGTAAGAAGGAGTCAGGCAGAATGAGTAGACATATTTTTGTGAGAGACGCTGATATAAGGTTTGCTGTATAGATTCGAACTGCTTTTAGGTCACACAGTCCTAGCGCTGGAGCGCGCATGTGCTCCTCGCTCTGCGAGACATATTGTGTTAGAGTGGATTTTAGAAATGGACTCAAAGCCCCACCCATGTTTCTTATTGGTTAGCGTCATCCTTTATGTTACAAGCTGGCTTGTAATTGAGACTCAGACTTTTTTGTTACCATCTTGTCTCCTTTTAGCTCCGCCCATCCGGATTGGATCGTTTACTCACGGAAATTACACGGTGCCTTTATGTTGTGGCTCGCGCCACAACATAAAAAAACAATGTAAATATAAAAAAGCGGCTGCCTTTGTCACTCGGCTTTGGCAATCGCAGGAGCGTGTTTATTTTTGCCTCGTGCTTTCAGTTAAAGAGCTTGTTCATTAAACTGAAGGCGCGATGGCTCAATGGCGATAGCTTGTCCTTAGTGTTGGTCACAAATCATGACCAGGAAAAGTGCATCTAAGCGGCGGTGGCTCAAGAGGCTATGGTAACCGCGGTGTGCTCAGTTCGGTTGTAAGCATGAGGATGGCACAGTGCCTTGTGCAGCATTTCTCCTAGCACGAATCCGGCAGGGGAGTTTGTCGGGACTTTGAGTTCGGCTTGGCTGAAGGGGGGGAAAGGGGGCTAGGGTGTGTGTAAGAGTAGCAGTCTCCCATGCCCCCTTTCCCTTTGTTTTCAGGTTATGGGGTGTTTACGCCTCTCCGTCAATGATTAAAGTGGGCCGGGTCGGGTGGCTCTATGTAACTTGTTTCTGAAAACGTATTTTTATGTAATATGTTGACATTGCTGGCCAGCGTCACGATTCGGCAACATGCTAGTTCATTTCTGCCAAAGCCAGGTTTTTGGGATATTCTGTTCCGCGTTAGGCTCGTAACAAAGAAAATTCAATAAGACAAAAACTCACTCTAACATTATTCAACAATACAACACATAACACGCTACCCCCCCATCCCGGGGTACTGGCATGCGGCCATTTACACTTGGAGATTTATTTAATAACCACATACTGTGGCATTAATGTAGCAATAGGCGTTTGGCCACAGCCCCCACCACCAAACCTCTTCCTGTTCCTCCAGGGCTTGGAGGGCGAACCCGTACTTTTGGTGGTGGGCGGTGCGGGAGCCTATGCGCGAGCTGCGTATGGCGGAGAGTGTCTGTAAACAAGGCAACCACATAGCACAGCGCCAGTTTCATGGACGCCATGCTTCCACTTTCATAAAGCTCAGCAGGCGCCATGCTACTGAAAGAAGGCTCAGACTCTTTTATTAAGCAACGGGCACCAGGGGTGGGCTATAAATAAAGCAACCCACCATCAATAAAATGCTGAAATTTGCTCAGCCAGCCGGGAGGCATTAGCTACACCCTCAGGCTGGGAAGAAAGGGGGGGGCTAGCAGGGGCGAGGGGAGTTCACTTAAGGCCCTGTCCGCTCCATTATTGGTCTCTCTACTGGTATTACAACCCAGAGCTCTGCTTACATAGGATAACTCGGTAGGCTACCTTGGAGGGTCAAGATCCTGCTGCAGAGTTAGCCTGTCACCCTTCACAGAATAATTAAAGGAACACCGCACGTGCATTAAAAGACAATTCTGCTTCAGTGGTAAGCAGTGTTGTCTCTCATGCAGTTGTGACCACCGGCTTTGTTATTATTTACAAAGGGCACTGTGGGTGCGCGGCCACACACCTTTTAATAACAGTGCCAGTTTCACAGCCGCCATGCTTCCAGTTTCATAAAGCTCAGCAGGTGCCATGGTGAGGAACGAAGGCTCAGACTCTTTTATTAAGCACCGGGCACCAGGGGCGGACTATAAATGAAGCAACTCCGGCTCTAAGCCGCTTCAAAAACTTGTGGGTGAGCAGGCACATTTGTCAGCCCCACAAAGCACTCTGCTGCATTGTGCATGAAATCTGCGTACTCTGCATTTTTTATTAAAAAATGAATAATATAAAAGTACTTGTACATTTTCTGTGTATGCTGTTGCCATTGTCCGTCTTCTCAATATAAAACAGGAGGCTTACAAGGAAATATAACTGAGCTCCAAATGTACCCAGAGCCACGCTAAACTGCCATTCACATGTTCATTATGCTTACTAAAGGAGATGTTGTTTATTATACAAAGCCTCTGCCAAGCTAATTTGCAATGCAATAGGTCTCGCATTTATGCAAGTTTAAGCTATTGGCATTGTAAATGACAATGCCTTTTATCATAAATGCAATGCAATATGTCTCGTATTTACGAGAGTTTAAGCTATTAGCATTATGAATAACAATGCGATTTATTTATGTTTTAATAATGAAAACAAAAATAAAAGGCATTGTCATTTACAATGTCAATAGCTCAAACTGGTGTCAATGCAAGACCTATTGCATTGCAAATGTTTGTTTATATCTGTCCACTAGGGAACTGATATAATAAATCATCAACTAAACAGAATCTGCAGAGCAAACTACCAGCTATTTTGGTGCTTAATTAACTTGTGTTTTAATTGTCCAGCTCAAGACACTCATGTTGTGGACAACAAAAAGATGAAAAGCAGAGACTTCTCTTCTGACATCGAAAACCGTGGCCTTCAGGAGTTGGAATGAATGGTAGATTGGTCTTATATTTGGATAGTGACTGCGTACATACGTTTTGGTGGAATTATAGGTTTGTGATGGGTTGGTAGCAGGAATGGTCTTTGGGAATGAAGTTTGTCTCTGTTTATTTTACAGTAGTTTTAATTGCATGAAGGAAGATGCGTTGTGCCTGGAATTCACTGACTTTGTTGAGGGGTAGGGCTGCTTCCACGTAGAGTGGTTTGATGATGGTGTATGGGAAATTATCGCCAACAAATTAGCAGGATTTGAGGGTGTTAGTGTTGTTAACAAAGTCTATGTGCGGAGGGAATTTTCAGCAAGTGCTCAATATTGTACTGAGCAGGGTCTGGCAGGGCAGAAAATAGGCCCGGGCACCATAATAAAAGTGCCCCCCATTAGTGGATTAGATAGCTAACAAAGTGGCCCATGCTTGTGAATTTGGGGCAGTTTTGAACATGTAAAGACTCGTTGTATAAGTGTTTCGCAAGGTATGGAAGACTGCATGGTTTTGAGCTTGCTGCAGGAAATGTTTGTTTTATTATCAGGGAAATTAACAGTAAATAAATATATATCCACCAGAACATAAAACATCCTGACATACAGCCAAAGAAACAGCCACACAGTGACTTTTCAGACCAGCCAGTCAGGCACTGCCTAATTGCGCTATAGACCAGTCTGACTCTGGTATCGAGGGATGGGACACACAGCAGTAGCTTGGTTTGTGCTGTTGTGGTGGTGCTAAATGAATAAATTATAGAGCGCAGTTACAATTGTGTAGTATCTTCTTGTTATGTTTATAATGTCCCCTGTTATCTGGTTCCTAACTGCTCAGCCAGTGTGAGTGTTCTGTATGGAATGTTGGAGTGATGGACATGAGTGGAATGCTTGGGTGCATGGTGTGAGTGTTGACAGTTGGATGATGGGCTGAGCAGCAGGCAGGCTGCTCCTGGTGGGGCTGCTACCATTGATGTTATGAACTTCATAAATATCTTACTAAGACACTACTCGGCTATGTCTACTTCAACCTTCTACGCATGGTACATATTTGTTTCAAATTGCCAGTTGCGTTTAGTTTCATGAGCCTTTGATCAATCTAGAGGCAGTGCTTGATGGTTTGAGTGTTGGCCTTGATACTCTGAAGACGCAGTAGGTTGATTTTGTATAGGTGTTTTTTTCTATGTGTGCCCATCAGAGAGATTTCAGTCTCAGATTTGGGTTTTGCGTTTGCTGACGTTTGTGTCAGCAAGTTCTTTGTTACACCATGATATGGAGCTCTTTGGCTTTGCAGAGCACACCTTCATTGTGTTGCCATTGTCAGTGGTGTCTTTTAGGATGGTGATGACTATGTGCAGGATGGAACGGAGGAGTTTTGAAGTCACGTGCAATTGATGTGACCTGGAGTTCTAGCTTGAGAGTTTTCAAGTGAAAGTTCTTGAAGGGGCAGTACTGTTGTTGGGTGGGTTTTGATTACTAATGGTGGTGGGTAGTTATTGTTAGGGCATTATGACTGTGATGGAAATGTAGTCCGACCAACCCATTTCATTGGGAAGACTGCATGGTTGTAAAGACCAGAATGTCAATGTTCACTTTGGTCTGCCTTGTGTAAATGAGAGGTTTGATGTTCATAGACTTGACCTCAGTAAAAATACTTTTTGAGATAAGATCACCTTCTTAGGCAGAACATGAAAATGGTGAAAAGACTGTTTTCAATAAAACCACTCTTTTTAAATATTTTTTTTATTTTACACAAGTTAAGTTTTCTATTTCCCTTACATGTAATAGTAAAAGCAGTGATCGCTTATGTAGATTTAATGACTTATTAACAAGTGAATAGTGCAGCGAAAGACATTGTGCAAAGGTGAGTTATCCGACAACCTACCCCAGCTGACTAACGCACTCCACGGCAGAGACCTTAAGATCCATGGCATAGTGATTTAAGTTGGATGGCAATTATAATGCCTAATTCGAAAACCATGAGCGAATACAAAAAAATAGAAAGCATAAGGCACTCCACTCTAAATACTTGAAAATCTTTTCATCATCTGTTCAAAAATGGATCTACATGATTAAGTTTTTCCAAACAGATAGCCTTTTCAGCTCTCCTGCTCCTGGTGCCTGTTTCAGAATGCCAGTGTGACCTGACAAGTCCCTGCTAAGTGAAAGAAATGTGCTTGCCCTAAGCCACATCTAGGATAGCGAATGAGACCTAGTGTTCTCAATCGTAGCTCATGTAGCTGGTGTGGAATTGCTACCTTGGGGAATTTGGAATGTAGTAACTTGTGCCCGTGGTGCATGGAGATCAATTTTGTTTGTGTTCAAGAATATACCCATTGCACTTTCAAAATCATCTCCCCTGTGTCCCTTTCGAACGCAAGTCTAGGGGAGGGGGGTGGTGGTGCGTTCTATGGGTAGTGGAGGCTATATACAATTTAAAGACCCAAAAAGCAGCATCCTTGGACCTGATGAGCCTGTCAAAGGAGTGGATTCTGCATGTTCTTCTGGGAATCCTGGGGGGTAGGTGCACGCGGGCCGTGTGTCTCAGTCTAGTGTAAAAAATCGAGTCAAGTGAAGATGTGCATGGACCAGGCATTAAATAAACAACTTATTGGCTGATATGAAATGAGATCCTTGGCTGGCTTTCCCCTTTTTAATATACTGACTATTATTGCCTCAGCAAGAGAATGACAGGCTTCTGCCCTTAGAGCATATTATTAAAGAACGATGCTTATCTTGACACTGATACATCCTCCTATACTGTTTCAAAAAACTAGCTGTATTAAACTTTGATTGGATAATATGGATTTGGTCTTTGGATCTATTACCTCTCTTGTGAAATTCTTGTTAGCCTTTGATTTGCAGTCCATGACAAGAGCTTTCTAACATAATCAATCTCCTCATAATATTTCGGCCAAATGTTTTGCTTTGCTTTAAGAGTTCAACCATCGTATAATAAACCCTTAAATTTTGTTTCGTCTGAGCCAAACTTTGAGGCTTGCTGGGGAACCAGAAGACTGGAAAGTAATGGTCACATTTTCAACCACCCTTTGAAGATAAGAAACAATAGCTTTTCTTCCTCTTGACAATATTTCAAAATATACAATGACATGCCCTCAAAAGACTACCTAAAATGTGTCACAGCTTATGGAAAGAGAGGTAGATCCAAAATTAATTAAAAACAAATCTCTAATAAAGCACAGGGTAACAGAAACCCATTCTTCCTCAAATCATATTCAGTTTCTAAGGACACATTATGTATTTTTTAATAAAAGTTATGTTAATATCAATCTTTAAATAAATGAGAGCAAGATCAGAAAGACTATCTGCAACTACTGATGAGCTCTTGTAACCGATCTCTGTGATATTAAAAACAAATCTAGTCCAAGATTTACCACCATTTTGCATCATAGTTGTGCCACTGTTTTGGTGCAGCCACGATGCAAAATGTATTTTGGGGTTGCTAAGCCATGCAAATCAAGATTTGGGTGGCTTCTCGTGGGATTTTACCCAAAAAGTAAAACAATGCAGCGTAAGGGGCTGTGTTGCATTACACTGCGTCGGGGAGGCATTACATGGGTGGAGCATGAGTGTTCCTGTGCATCCGGCAATATTTGCCGTTGCAACCTCAACACGGGTTCTTTGAAACAATCTTGCAGAAAATCAGAGACCTCAAAGCGTCTCAAAGTCTGGAAATAGCACAACTGCAAGGTCATTTTAACAGTATCAACCAAAAGCTTTCACTCGTCACCTAGTAGACTGGATGAATTAAAACAGAGGGTGGCATATCTACAATGACGGCGATAAATAAACGCAAAGCGCGCTTAGCGCTTTGTTATTTATCGCCATCTATCTCCGGAATTTCTCGCCCTGGTAACGCGTTATTAACAACACGTTACTCCAGGGCGATAAAAGTTCCAGAGATAGCGGGGAAATCGCCGTTTTGCTGGGAACATCGCTGGTTTTCCAGCGATGTTCCCTGCAAAATGGCGATAACCCTGCTGATACGACCCACAGGGTCGTATCAGCCTAATCCACCCCAATGTTAGGCAGCGACGGCCCGTATAGGGCGTGTTACCGGGGTGGTGACGTGGGGCAGAGGAGGGGCAGGGTGGGGGGTTGCAAAATGCGGCATACGGCCGATTGCAGGTAAGTTACGAAAAAAAAAAAAAAAAAAAATGTAGTTGCGTGCGCAGCATTGCCAAATGCGATGCAGCGCGCGCAACAAAATTCGCTTTCTTTATCTTTTTCGTAACTTACCTGCAATTGGCCGTATGCCGCATTTTGCAACCCCCCACCCTGCCCCTCCTCTGCCCCACGTCACCGCCCCGGTAACACGCCCTATACGGGCCGTCGCTAATGTTAGGGATAGGTAAGTCAGGGGCATATTATCAAGCCAGGAGATACAATTATCACAGCTTTAGCGCAGAAAACTGCTGCTAAAACTGCGATAATGGGCTTGATAATATGCTCTATGGAATTCCAATTGAAGCCCATGTTAGACGCCCTTCACATTTAACATGGGCTTCAATTGGAATTCCATAGAGCATTTTATCAAGCCCATTATCGCCGTTTTAGCGGCAGTTTTCTGCCACTAAAGCGGCGATAATTTTATCGCCTGGCTTAATAATATGCCCCACTGTTTTTTAGCAGATGTTAGTTTTTGGAGAAAACAGCGGTTTTCTCCAAAAACTAACGTGTGCTAAAATGCTGGGGCAGCCTTGTAAATATCACGATGTGAACATCAGAGATATTTACAAGGTTGTCCTGCCCTGTGACGCCCACTTTGCATCTCATTAGAGATGCAAAGGGAGACGCTGGGTAAAAGGGTGCTAGCATGCGCTAATGCATGTTAGCACCCTCTTGTTAATAGGGCGATAGTTTTATCTCCGCTTTTTTGGCTTTAAAAGCCAAAAAAGCGGAGATGAAGCCCTTGTAAATATGAACCAGGGTCTCTTATTTGGAAGGTCAACAAGGAGACTGCAGAATCATTAAAGGGAATGTTAGAAAAAGATTGCTTTGATAAAAAAAAAACTGGCAGGAAGATTTAGAAAATCATTCTTGGTGCTCTAATCATCCCTGATTCTTGAGTGTTTCAGAGAGCTCTGAAAATAGTGAGGAATGATTCCCCTCACTGTTTGACTAATACAGAAGCATATTCTATCAAATTCTACTTGTGATTTATCACAGGCCCTCCATACCATAGGGATCTCGCTCAAACTCCTAAACTCCAATCTAAATTCCCTCAAGCTATTTTAGTATATTTTTGCTGATTATCAATTAAGGAAGAAATTGAAGCAAAAGTAATCCAACTGAACTATTTTGGCTCTCCTAAAGGGTTTAAGTTCCACGTTTTCTTCAGATACGACAATCTCGTCTGCCAGCCATAGGAACGAGTTTAGAAATATGTTAAATTCATTTAAAGCTGTTGGAGCTCAGGCTTCATTGTTTCAAAAATCAAAATTGAAATTACTGCATCAAGGCAATTTTCTGACTGTTGGGGGGGGGGGGGGAGGGTTCCTCCAACTCAGGAGTTTTTAAAAGAGCTACAAAAAGAGTTGGTTATCATTGATATGATTGGGTGTGTTTTTCTTTCAAATTTAATTGAAACTGTGAGTTTTGCTGGGGGGAGGGGTACTGCGGAGGTTAGGAGGAGTATGGTCGTTTCTGGAAATGTTTTCATTTGTGCAATGCATTGATAGGATTGATAACTACAATGTCAATATGTAATGGTAATAGCATTGTTACTCTTAAATATTTGATAAGGATTTATACTTTTTCCTACTTCTCTCTTCCTCCTTTTTCTTTTTTTTACTTCTCTTGAAATGTCCCTGACTTTTTCTCTCATGGGGCAACAGGGGAGATTTTGCCCTTGTAATCGGATCCTTTAAGTGCTATTCCATGGCACCAAATATTGGGGGTGAGGGCAGCATGAGGGTTCAGGGGGGCACAACCCGATCTTTGCACAAGTGGGTGAGGGAGAGAGAGAAGGGTTTATTTTTGGTTCAGGCACCAGGGAGTACAGGAAAAGAAAAAGTGGTAAAAGTCTGAAGGTGACTTTTTAAGTGCTCGAGCTGACATCTCAAAGGAAAGGCTAAGTCTCATTCTTGTCTAGAAATCCATCAAAATATACACTCATTTCAGTGTTTAAACTGGCAGGATATGAAGATTACATAGGCCCTTAAATATAGATATCTTTGGCATATAAGTGAATGCTGACAGTCTATGAAAGGCTTTGAAACCAGTTCATTAGAGCAGTAATCACAGCCCATCTCTCTGTTGGCTGAATTCGTATGAAAGGCTGTTTCCAAGGTAAGTACTCCTGAAGGGAAAGAAGGGGGTTAACTGTGGAACTTCTATGGCTGTGAAATGGCGCGTGAGCCCTACGGGAGAGAACAGTTATGAACTGTGATTAATCTGCGAACTGATTGAATGTTCCATCAGGGGCTTGGAAGCGGGTAGAGGCAGGAAACTGCCCCTGCCTTGCACTGTGACCAGGACTCAAAGGTGTCTTCAGAGGGGAAGGCTTAATTTTACGCACAAAGATTAAGCAACCGAGAAGGAATATGGTTCATTTTGTCAGACCATGATTGCTTAATGTGGCTCCTCATATCCGTGGGGACACCCGAAGTACTGATAGCAGAACACAAACTAAAGTCTCAGGATCAGGCCACATTGTGTGAAAGGCGAGGTTGTTATATAGTACAGAAAAAAAAAACATGGGGGCGTATTTACAAGCCCCGTGCGCCGCCGGTGCGACACTTTTAATATGTGAAAAAGTGACATAACGGCGGCGCAAGGAGCTTGTAAATAAGCCCCCATGGTGTTTGTGTAGGAGCACCCGAGCGCACGCACACGCACAAACGCCTGACTGAATGTATTTGCATGCAACGCCTATTTATATATATATTTTTTTTTTGCATATTTATATAGCGCGAACTCGACCCTAAGGTATTGGAGCGCTTTACATGAGCACCGTATTTACGTTACACATTCAAGCACGGGGAGATTAAGGGGCAGATTTATGAGCCCTTTGCGCCACTTTTGCGTCACTTTTCCCATGTTAAAAGTGACGCAAAAGTCGTGCAAGGGGCTCATAAATCTGGCCCTAAGTGATTTGCCCAGAATCACAGGATGTGGGCGCGACCCCAAAGCTCGAACCCTGGTTTCTAGCACCAAAGTAGGCAGTCTAGCCACCTGACCACATCTCTCCCCTATGTCTGTGTATGTCTATGTATGTATGTCTGTGCAATTGTGCAGATGTGCCCGTGCTTGTTTGCATGAGTGCTTATGCTAGTTCATACACATGCGTGTATGCACATATCACAGATGTATCTTACGGGTCCATTAGTCTTGTTTCCTGTTATAGTACTGGGGGGTCGAGTACCGCCTCTGCACAAATGCAAACTATGCCTTTGCTTTGAACATGAAATTATGCAGTGCTTCATCTGAGTAGTTGGTATGCCTAACCTGTTTTAAGGTGTCAAGCTCACCATTAATTTATTGAGAGGCTTCACTGCCCCAGAAATGTCATTGTTAAAAATTAAAATCACACATTTTTTTACATAACAAGGTATGCTTTCTCACGCCCAAGTCAGACAAGTCATCAGAATGTCTTCACTCGATAAAAAGCCATGTGATGTTTATTCGTTATCCTGTCTGCTTCCCGTGTGATTCGAACATCTTGACAGGCGACCTTCCCTCTATAGAGGGTTTTAGGCTAAAATATAAGATTTCTCATTTTAAAGTTATGTTGTAAGAAGTAATTTTTTCCTAGTCTTTTCAACATGGGTCATGATGGAGGGCCTTACCCATCCCAGATTTGTAGGAGGCCTGCTCACATGGGAATAATTTCAGATTAGATTTGTTGCATGCAAATTTTCTTGTATGACTGTTACAATTATTTGAGCTTGATGTCTCTTCGCAGGGCACCCATGTTGATCAGTGGTCAAAGTGCTTGAAGGAAAGTTTGGGAAATGTGATCCTGTATCTAATGGGGGCGTGGCCAGTGAGTGTGGGGGTTTGATCAGAGATATGGTTAAAAGAACAAATATTCAGTAAATATTTTGTTAGTCTTTGACCTACAGATAACAGCATATACAAGATCTGAATCCTGGTCAGTTCCCTGGGGAAAGAGTGACATGAATTTATGGTGCTAAGAGGTCCAAGCCTGAAACCGAAAGCAGACAACTAAGTAAATCATCAGTTTAAAACATTTATTACGTCCAGTAGTTTGTATGATAGAGGCATGCATGGCTAAACCACGTGTACCTCTACCACGCAGCCTAAACCACTAATGTGTCTTAACCACGCATTCCTTTATCATGCATGCCTTTACCACGTAATTTCATGGTAAAGGCATGAATGGCAAAGGGGTATGCATATGCATCACTAAGGTGGTGACCCCCCTCCCCCCGCCCTGAGCTGCAAACTCCCCCCTGCCTCCCTCCCCACCCTGAGGTCCAAATACCCCTACCCCCACGCTGTCTCTAACCCTTAACAAACACTACCTCAACACCCTCCCCCTACCGCTGTCCCTAAAACTACCCCAACCACTTCGACTGCCCTCAGGTCTAAAACCCCAAACCCTATTTGAAAAAACTACCCGATCCCCCCAGCCCTAAAAACTACACCGCCCCCCCCTAAACCCTAAAAACTACCTGACTACCCATTCCCCTCCCCCTGCCCTGAGGCCTAAAACCCTATCCCTTGACAAACACTATCCCATCCCCCTCTGACCCCCCCGCACTGTCCCTAAAGCCACCCCAACCACTGCCACTGCCCTTAGGCCTAAATCCTAACCCCTAATTAAAAAAATGAATGGACCCCTCCCACAGCCCTGAAAGCTACCCCCGACCCCCCTGAAAACTACCTCTGACCCCCAGTCCTAAAAACTACCTCCGACACCCCCAGCCCTGAAAGCTAGCCCCGAATCCCCAGCCCAGAAAACCACCCCTGAAACCCCCAGCCCAGAAAACTAACCCCAACCCCATCACTCAGAAAACTACCCCAAACCCCCAGCCCAGAAAACTACCCCGACCCCCAGCCCAGAAAACAACACCGACCCCCCAGCCCAGAAAACTACCCGACCCCCTCCAGCCCAGAAAACTAGCCTAACCCCCAGCCCAGAAAACTTCCCCGACCCCAAGCACAGAAAACTACCCCGAACCCCCCGGCTCAGAAAACTACTCTGATCCCCCAGCCCGGAAAACTACCCGACCCCCCAGCCCAGAACACTACCCGACCCCCCAGCACAGAAAACTACTTTGAGCCCAGAAAACTAACCCAACCCTCCAGACCAGAAAACTACCCCAAGCCCCCCAGTCCAGAAAACTACCCGCAGCCCAGAAAACTACCCAGCCCAGCCCCACTTACCTCACCGCAGCTCTCTTCCTGGCAAGGTCATCCTGCTTCCGCCCCTGCTGCCTGCAGCAGCCAGCAGCTAGACTGCGCACAGCCTTAACCACGCAAATGCGTAGTTAAGGCAAGAGTGGTTGAGCTTGCGTAGTCGGAACACGCGTGGTTAAGACCACGGTGGTCTGACTATTTCCCCTTCCAGTATATAAGTTGCACACAGGCTGTCGCAAAATGTGCAAAAATATTTTGTTAAATGTTTACAGTGCTCTCAAAAGTTTTGCTTTTAGTAATGCGCTGATTGTACCCAGTGCAAACCGTTTTTACAGGGTTTTTTTATTAAGAGGAAAAATTCTAGATTCTGTCAATCAATAAAAAGCTATGCTGGCTACTAAGCCGCCTTCGGGTTTGCCAATTAACCGTTTGCACACATTTACATTTTTTTCAGGTAGCCGCAACTCAACAATTTAGGAACGGTTTTTTATCAAATAAAACGTATGGGAACAATTTTGATCAAATTAATAAAGCTTGGGAACGTCCTTTCTTGTCTCTGGCCAAATTCGACCTCTGATACTGAACAGTATTAGTACTAGAAGGCAAAAAGTTTCACTTTTCAAGTATTTTCGCGAATTCGAATGAACACAACATTTAAATAGCTTGCAGCGCAGCGTGACTGTGAGCAGATATGTACAATTTTCTGGCAGTATTATTTCATCAGAAACAATTTATCAGATGTTTATTTCTCTTTGCAGTGAGAAATTGGAGTTTCATCTAAATTTGGACACCAAGGTAAATCAGGTCGACTTTATAGGTTGCCCCAATCCATGGAGTTTGAAGGCGCTGGCGCTATTCCTCAAAAAATGTTCCCTGAACAACAAACCTTGATAAAATCGGACTTTAGGCCCTCCCGAATTTTGCCAGGCATGTTACCTTCCCTGGCTTCAGCGGGAGGTTGTTCCACCTTCTCAAGCCTATCGCTTTTACTCTAACCAGCCCCTGTCTTACGATCGCTCTAATACAAATGCATTCAGCCCGCAACTTCCACAGTCCACACCCATTTGATAAATGGCATGATGAATCCTTGTCAAAACTCCAAGGGGCTTATTTACAAGCAGGCGATGATCGCCGCTTTTGCGGCCGTTTTCGGCCGAAAAGCGGCGATAGTTTTATCGCCTAATTAGCAAGGCCACGCTAACGCGTGAAACCTTGCTTTAGCGTCAGGATTCCTAACGCCCAGCTTTGCATCTCTAATGAGATGCAAAGTGGGCGTTCCTGACCTAACATGACAGGAGAATTGTCGCTAAGCGACATTTCTCCTATCATCAAGCCCCACGCTATAAAGCATAGCGTCAGGAAAAGTAGCGATTACCCCTGTTATCGCTACTTTCCTTACGCCTGCTTCAGGACTGACTTAGCCCTGATATCCTATGGAAGGTGGATATCATGGCTAAGTTTGTGAGTCCCTATCAGCAAGCTAACGCCACATTGCGTGAGATTATCGCTGGGTTTCCAGCGATAATCTCACGTTAGGCAGTTAGCGTGAGGATTTTTATCGCTGAGGAGATAAGCGTTGCTAATAGCACGCTATCTCAGCGATAAAAACCCACGTTACCCAGCGATAATTATCCTCATGCTAAGAGCGGTGTTGCTGATATGCCCCTAAATGTCGGCTAGCTCACGATATGAAGTTGGCAAAGTATGAAAACAATTGGGCTAAGATGTTCGCTGTGATGTAAACTCCCAAAGACTAATGCTGCAGAAATCTGAATTTGCCATTGGCCTCCAGTGAGAAGACCTCACAAAAATGGAATAGTACTAGTCAAGCCATGAGCCAACAATTTATTGTGCCAATAGTAACTCTGTTTTTTCGTGACAGAAATGGGTCAGGTATAGCCAGCAGATGAATACAGTAGCCCCAGGTCTTTGTTGAGTGCTTAGCTTGACCTTTCATTGGTAAGTGAATGTCACATGTGACCCAGAGGAATGTTTCTTGAATGGATGGGCAGATCACTTGCCACAACTTGTGGGTTGCACTCATTTGTTTACACACACCCTCGAACACCCAAACAGCAGTCCTGCATCCGAGCTTAATGGAAATTCCAGCTGAGTATGGTCTTCACCAGAATATATCTATGCTCTTTTTCCACAGGAAAACATGCAATGATTCTGTATAAACACGGAAGAGCCTGAGGGCAAGTTGATCCCCTTAGACACTCTGCAGCGGCATGCACTTGTCTACATGCTCATAACCTGAAAGATGCTATCAGACAAAAGAAACAAAAAAGGTCTCCAACCACTTGCAGTAAGTTAGGGTGCATAAAAAAGCTAAGATTGGGTCAGAAGAGTCCGATGGCCTATGGTGTCAAGAGCTGCTGAACGGTCAAGGCGCACTTACCAGAAGTCTTTCCTTGATGTTCAGCAAGGCCGGCTGAGTGCTCCAACCAGGCCTGAGCTCAGGTTTTAGGTCTCCAAGCAAGCCATAGGAAACATGGTCTAATGTTAGTTGCTTAAACCCCACATTCCCCTCTGGAATCTTTATCAGGAAGGGGGACCCTGCAATCAGCCAATATTTAACAACAGGGGTCAGTGAGGGCTTTTTCAATGTTGAAGTTACACTGCTTCAAATTCTCTCAGATTCCACCCTGTGTTATAGAACTAGTCACAACCTCAGCAACAACGGAAACCCATTTGGCACAAACGCTTTAATTAAGAACAACATGCACGGGGCATTAGAGTAGTAGTTACCCCATTCATCACACCCTTAATTTCCACAGAGATAGCCTTCACTAAGAAAAAGTCTGGTTCCCCAGAGGACGAAAAGACCAGGATAGAATTCTGTATTGGTAGCGGATCCAGTTTCCATTTCTCCCTAGCTGGTGGAATTATTCTTATCATCAGGGCTACTTTTATTCCAATTTTTTAAAAATGATTTGAGGAGATAAAGTGTTTGGTGGGCAAAGAGAGAACTGTTTGCAATAACACCGATTTCATAGGTTATCCGTCTCTGAATTTCGAAATAGTGAGGTAACATTGCCCAGGGAAGGAAGCATCAGTTAAAGCATTATTACATCCCACTGTTTAATTCTGAGAAACCTAGAATGAGGGTCATTGGGCAAGAATGATGTTTGTCGCTGATATTGGATTTACCCCTTGCCTTAAAATGAAGGACCCACTGATAAAAAAGATTGGGTGTGTGTTTGTGTGTGGGTGCGTGTGTGTGTGTGTGTGTGTGTACACTTCTGTAAAGAATGCCCCGAAGCACTCCCAAATTTTATTGGGAAGAAGTGAAAGGGATTTGTCCGCTGTAAAAAAATATTTTCCTACACTTGCTCCTGCTGACATGTAGAAGTGGAGTACATATGAAAACTCACAACTTGTTTGGTTTTCCATCCTGAAATTCTCAAAGATTTTTTGAATCCACAAAAATTAGTAATCTGTGCAAATTGTAGTCTACAACTCAAAGATTTCTGAAATATGCCTATCATTGCACTCTTTACAATTTTCTCATCAGCTGATAAAACCTGGTTCTTATCTGTTTCAGATAATATCAACTTACTAATTTTTGTTTTCAAAATTTGCTATCACATTGAACCGCAACAGAGATTTCTTTTACTCTCAACATATTTGTTTGAAGAGTACTAAAGTATTCCAATTTTTGATTGAGTTCTGCTTCACCATTATTATTGAGAAGTCATCTTTTAACAGCTGTATGTGTAAATTACATGCTCATCTTCTGGCCTAAAGCTACACGAATCTGCACATCACTAAATTCTTTTAAGAGTTCCACCATAACCTTTTTGCAATAATTCTGTAATCATTGAAAATTAAGGTGCAGTTCCCTTCGTCAAGAGAATTTTGTTCCTCTCGGTTACCCAGTCAAGGGTAAATTTGAAGTTGGAGCTAAAATCCGCTCTTAAGTCAAAAACTGTGGTTGTTTTATAAAGAGGCACTAAGCTATCCCACGCAAATGTCCCTGCCACAGAGGCGGGGCTAACTCTCCTTTGCACGTGAAATGGAATTCCAAGTTGGGCAGCTTTTGGTAATGCAGTAATTGCACATGTGCTGTTTGCCAACAAAATGCACACCTGGCTTCACCTACTTCACAATTATTAGCAAATAGTGCGAGATGGACCATTTTTACAGGGACATAGAACCCATGTTCAATTGCACATGGACAACTCAGCACCTCAAACTTGGAACAACGTTTTGGGTGCTAACAGTTTTCACCGGAAACTGAATTTTCCATGTAGTAGTAATTATTAGGTAACCAGATGCCCCATATTACCCCGAACAGTCCTGGTTTTTCAAGGACAGTCCTGGTGTCCTGACACATTTGTAAGAATAAATACACGTCCCAGTTTTTGAGAGAGAGTTACATGAGCACACACATTTATCACAGTTCTGAGCAGGTTTATGGTTACACTGACCCTGTAATCACACCAGAGACAGAGTTTACTTCATCAGAGTCTCCTGCGTTGCTTCCTCGCTTCATTTACGCAGCACATTAGGATTTATTGAGGGGTGACCCAGCATCTACAAAGCACATTACCTATGGCACAAAAGCTTGCCCTTGGAGCGGGAAGTCTTTAAATGTCATGTGATACAGTTTGTGTTTATATACACATATATATTAACTGAAAAAAACATAGGTTTCAGGAACGTTATAGTTAGTTAGACATTTCACTTGTACAAAAAAATAGAAATTCCAGCATTAAAGTTAGTTCAGCTAACTATAACTCGCGCCCCCGCAATGCACTGCTGATGACGTCACATATTACATCACTCATTACATGGTCAGTGACATCACTGATGACATCACTGATGACATCTCAAATGACATCACTGATGACTTCACTGATGACATCATCCAGTGGCTGTGTGTTTCTGTAAGGTTTAAATATGTTTAATATATATAGGGAAAGGCGTATTGAAGAATGAGTGGGAGTATAAGTGTCTGAATGGATGATTTAGTAGGTGCGTGACTGACTCTATAAGTGAGTGATGAAACGTATCTTACTGAATGCATGGGTTAGTGACTAAACTGTGTGAATGTCTGTATCTGTCTGTCTGTTGGTGTGTAAGCGGCTGCATGGCTTTGTGAGTAGCTACATCAGTGTCTATATGAGTTATTGATTGGTTGTCTGAGTATCTGTATGGGTGCCTGAGTGTTTGTGTGGGTAGGGTGTGTGTGACTCTGTACATAGATGTGTGAGTGGGTGATTCACTGGGTGCATGGTTTCAAGAGTGCATCTGTGATGGACTGTATGGGTGGGTGAGTGTGTGTATGGGTGTGTTAGTGAGTGTATGTATATCTCAGTGGTACATGTGTGAGTAACTACATATGTGAAAGGCAGTATATATGTGTGTTGGAGTATATAAATGGGTATAAGTGAGAGTGTGTGATTGTGAGAGTGGCTGTATGGATGAGTGTGTGCTTGTATCAGTGATTGTATAAGAGTGTAAGAATGTGCTAGTATTTGTATGAGTAAGTGAGCTGGTGTGTGTATAACTGTATAGGTGAGTAAATGGCAGTGTGATTAATTATTTGCAAGACTGAATAGGTGTGTGAGTACCTCTATGGATGAGTGGCAGTGTGTGAGTGTCTATGTAGGTGTATGAGTGCATATGATAGTCTTGTACTGAGTGACCATAAGTATGAGTGACTGTACGGGTGAGTGAGTAGATTTGTGTGTAAACCTAAGAATCAGTGAGTGGGTATTGTAGTTATTGGTGTTGGAGTGTCTATGGTTTTGAGAATGGCAGTTTGTTTTTTAGAGTGGGTGTATCAAAGGTTATATTAGGGTGTGAGAAGATGCATCAAATTATCACATGGATGATGACATCAGTGATATCATCAGTGATATCATTTGAAATGTCATCAGTGATGTCACTGACCATGTCATGAGTGATGTAATATGTGATGTCATTAGCAGTTCATTGCGGGGGCGCGAGTTATAATTAGCTGAAATAACTATAACGGAGGAATTTCTCTGGCTTTGTACGAGTGAAATGGCCAACTAACTATAACTTTCCCTAAGACCTATGTTTTTTTCAGTGAATTTCTAAGGTTTTTTAAATGCTAATTTCTAACTATAACGTGCCTGAAACCTATGGTTTTTTAAATGAATTTCAAAGGTTTAAATGCTAGTTTCTAACTATGCCTACAGAGGTAGGACATGTGAAGAAAGAAGAAAAACGCACAGAAAGAAGCAAAAGAAATGCAGAAAGAAGCAACAGAAGTCCACAAAGACGAAGAAAAGTGCAGGAAGAAGCAAGACATGTGCAGAAAGAACCAACAGAGGAGCAGAAAGAGGCCTTGTTGCAAAATCATCCTGTGCCCACAACTTTTTCAGACGGGTACTGGTGGTAACTGACTCTGACTAACCAGGCCTAGAGCCAGTGCTATGCTAAAAGACACTTAGAATACAGTGAAAACACCTACATACACTAGGGAACACTATGCGTTGGGGTACCCCTGTGATTAGCATGACCTCCTCTGTAAGGCCCTAGTACATAATAGGGCAGAGGGATTAAAACTACCTCTAAGTCAGAGGTGCAGAAATATGCTACTTTAACTAGTAGTCGCGTTTGCAGAGTGGTGGAGAACGGGTGCTGGGCGTCCAACCAATTCTCAGGAATTTCGCTGCGTAGGACTTACAGGAGGTACCAGGAGGGATTCTTGGCCCCCAAACTACCTCAGGACTAAATTGGACTTCATCCCCCATCCCGTAGTCTGCCACGAGGCACGTTTGCAGAGTGGTAGAGAAAGGGGGCCATGGCCTCCGAAGACGTCTTAGCAATCCCACTGTGTGGGACTTACTGGAGGTAACAAGAGGGGTAGTTGGCCCCCAAGGACAACCTTGGGGACCAACTTCCCAAACTATTACCTCCAGTCAGTCCCACACAGCAGCACTGGTAAGTACTCGTACCAGATCAAGCCCACTTTGCCCACCACTCTACAAACGAGCTCCCTGGCACGTTCTTGGATGGGGATTGAAGTCCCCTTCACTGCTGGGGGTCCTTTAGGGGCCAACTAGCTTATCTTTTACCTCCAGTAAGCCCCACGCAGTGGGATTGGTGAGTGGTAGATAAAGGCCGTGCCTTCTTTCTCCACCACTCTGCAAACGAGCCCCCTAGCTCGTTTTAAGTTGGGGGATTAAGTCCCCTTGAATCCTGAGGGTCCCTGGGGTCCAACTAGCCCACCAGGTACCTCCATTAAGCGCCACAGAGCTGCATTGAGGAGAGGTGTAAAAAGGGGCATGGCCTGGACCACCTCTCTGCAACGCAATGCTGTGGTGCTTACTGGAGGTACATGGTGGGCTAGTTGTCCCCCAGGGACCCTCAGGATTGAAGAGGAATTAATTCCCCACCTTAAAACGCGCCACAGGGCGTGTTTGCACACATGTCACCTCAGGCCCGGCCCCCTCCCTTCACCACTGTGCAAACGCACCCTGTGGCACGTTTTAAGTTGGGGGATTAAGTCCCCTTGAATCCTGAGGGTCCCTGGGGTCCAACTAGCCCACTAGGTACCTCCAGTAAGTGCCACAGAGCTGCATTGCAGAGAGGTGTAAAAAGGGGCATGGCCTGGACCACCTCTCTGCAACGCAGCCCTGTGGCGCTTACTAGAGGTACCTGGTGGGCTAGTTGGCCCCTAGGCTCCCGCCCGGAACTAGCAAACAGCAGTGTACCGGGGGTGGGCACCCTGGGACACTGCAGGAGCCGGCCCTGGAGGGTGGCCATCACAGGCTCCAGGAGGGGAGCTGCGCAGCCTCCCTCCCATCCAGTGTACAGCCCAAGGGAGGTGGTGGTCCCTGGGGGTTGGGGGCCCGTAATGGACCCCCAAATTTGCATTTTAGTGCCCCAGGAGGTGGCAGTCCCCGGGGCATGTGGGGAAGCTCAAGACCCCCCCCACACAGGTTTTTTTAAAGAAGCCCCGGGGGTGGTGCCCCCTGCAAATATTTAAGAAAATCCCCGGGGGGTGGTGGTCCCCAGGGCTGCGGGGTTCCCTCTGGGCCCCGGCAATTACTTTTCATCATGCCCCCGGGACTTGGCCACCCAGGGGCTAAATAATAACAACGCGGATTTTGCCGTTTTTATTTTTAACAAAAATGCTTTTTTTTACCCAAGGGGCCCCCCTGAGCAGGCCTAGGGGGTCAGGGTGTTTCTACCCTGCCCCCTTTTCTTGTTTTTCATGTTTGTTGTTCTCTTTTCTTGTGATTCGGTTTTACAGAGTCACAAGATGGCTGCCAACACTTCCTAGTTTGGAGTGTTGACAGCCAATTAGAATAAAGCTTGTGGTCGGGAGGGTCCGTGGATCCACCGTGGCCATAGATATCGAAACTTTTATTTTCTCAGCAACTACTGAACGGATTTACACCATTTAACAAAAAGAGTTCTTTCTCCAACAAGGGCTACCTTTTTGCCAAATTTGGTGTAAATCCGTTCAGCAGTTCGGGCTGTAGCCGTGTCTAAAGTTTCCTATGGAAAATTGATTTTCCGACCACTTTTTAAAAAATTTCTCAGGAACTACTGAACGGATTTACACCATTTAACAAAAAGAGTTCTTTCTCAAACAAGGGCTACCTTTTTGCCAAATTTGGTGTAATTCCGTTCAGCAGTTGGGGCTGTAGCCATGTCTAAGGTTTCCCGCTTGCAGAATTACCCCTGAAACTTTCAAGATATATATATTCACTGAAAAAATGACCTCACATATTACATCACTCATGACTTGGTCAGTGACATCACAGAAATTATTTGTTATAAAAAAAATACAAAAATAAAAGCCTGTGCCCCAAGGGATAGAGTCCCCAGCCCCTTATCAATTAAAAAAAATATATTAAAGGGAGAGGGAGCGCAGCCACAGACAGCGAATGGGTGAAACCCTTTGATACATCCGTACCCTTTTCTAGAGAGTCAGTATTGATAGTAGGTGAATTGCCAAACACCCAGGCTTTAGACATTCAATGCAAGGTGTAGTGACATGTATATATGAAAAGAGTGCTGTCACCAACCGTCAGGAACATGGAACGCAGTGTGACTTGGAAGGCTGCTGCAAAAATTTCTTACCAAGTGCGACGAAGATTTGAGTGATATTGTTTGTATTTGTAGTGATTCAGCTACGTATATGAAAAAGTTTTGTGATGACCTGTCAAAATCAATACCTGAGTGGAAATGCTTCCCGGTAATAGATCTTTGTCACTTCCTAGATGGTATACTGAAAGCATCTATACAATCTTCAAAGTTAATGAAGAATGCTATTGACTTTG
This sequence comes from Triturus cristatus, assembly GCF_964204655.1. Taxonomy (NCBI): domain Eukaryota; kingdom Metazoa; phylum Chordata; class Amphibia; order Caudata; family Salamandridae; genus Triturus; species Triturus cristatus. Next base: position 95,981,582 of record NC_140582.1, read on the forward strand.
TGGTCCATTCTGATGCACTGTTTCGTTATGCGTGGGAAATAAAATGCAAATATTTCTCGTTTTGTGCTTTGTGTGGCATCAAAGAAAGAGTCATCCCAACTGTGTCATTTAGCCGGTGGTTCTTAGTCCTGGAGGCCATGAATGCCCTATTATCCATGTGGCAACTATTTACAGAATTTTTGCTTAGTGATGATGCCGCAGGTAAGAAATATGAGGCTCTTCGGTTGCATTTTGATAGTGATGTGAAAAATAGGACACTCTACTGCATTTGTTGATTTTTACAGGAAAAAATGACTGCTTTAGTGAACATAATCATAAAACTAGAGTCTGGAAACACCATTGTCTACCAAGTGTTCAGCATAATTGGTGTAGATGTGAAACTTCTTCTTGAGAGTAGGTTGAGCAACACTTTTAGTGACTTTGGCACTGTAACAATGTTCCATGTTAGAATGCTTACCACTTGGTAAGCAAAGAAATATTGAAGAGCAATTCAGGAAATATTATTTTACAATGCATGATAAATGTCTTGAAATGATACAAGGAAATGTCGCTTTACTAACCATGGTATTTGAAGTCAATGAAGGCTTACTATAGTTGCTGTTCTTCTTTTTTTCTTGATTTAGCTACTCTTGATGCTGGAGCTTGCCATAATCAGCAACCGCCTAAGTTGGAGGCAGTGGCTGCTGATATCGCATGTGGTGGTCCAGGAGGAAGAAGAGGAGGAGGCACAGGCCTCAAGTTCCTTAGGCCACGAGCCAGACCCACATCAAACTCAGCCATACTGCCACCAACCGCAGCCGGGGTCCATTGCCATGTATAACACCACCACCAGTTCCCCCTTCTCTGACTCAACATCACGCCTCCTCCATCGCATCCTACGGGAGGTTTTTTACCTGAGCCACGAGACAGCATTGCTTTGGGTTGGATTGCAGAACTTGGCCAAGGAGATGGCCAACATCTCCACCAAACTGGGTGTCCCCAAACCCCTTTTTTATTGATTTTCTGTTTTGGTGGGAGGGCTTGTTGTGAGTGGAGATGGTGGGAAGGGAGGAAAGTTCGGGAAAGGGTTTTGGACTTTTGGGACATTTTTTTGTTTGGGGAGGGTTAATGGGCCTGTTGTGGGTAGAGAAGATTGGTTTGAAAAATGTAAAAATAAATTAGATTTACTTTTTTTCCTTTGTCACAATTGTCTGTCTTTCCATTGCTAGTTGGCGTAGTATAGCATAGTTTACAAAATAGTGTGACACTGAGCTGTCCTCTGAAATTGTCACACATTATACATAGACTTTTCCCTCTAGACTTTCCCTACCTGAAGTCCTTTGGCATGTATTTATTCTTCAGTAGGTTACTTACCACTTCCTGCAGTCCAGTAATTAAATATACCCCGCCACCAGAGTGGCACTTTCTAGGAAAAGAAAAGTGGTTAATATGTTTCTGTTTCACTTGATGAGGTTTTGCAGCACTCATCCAGAAATAAAGTATACTGTATAGTATAGTATCTAGTGTAGTTACTGCCCTTGTCCTGCCCATTGTAAAAATTTGACCACTAATGGGTCTGTCAACATACAGAAAAATTTAATATTTTCTCTCCTTGCAAAGGACAACTTCCCTACTATATTATTAACTAGTTCTTCAAGTTCTTACCTGAATTGATTAAGCAATGGTACCTCTCTCATTCTTCCTAAAACTTATTGCAGGGTTTCCCAAAAGGGACTTCCTATTAATGGTGGTAGTATTAGTGTTCGTGTGCTGACAGGGAAGACATCACAAAGCGAGGTTCCTCTACCACCTATTCAAGTGAGGTGAACTCCAAACTGTTGGGTTATTCAGAAACAATATCCAGCACAGGCAACTACACTGAAAGAAAATACAGAGTTAGGGGGTTTATCAAAGACTGAGACAAGACCTCCATGACAAAATACTCTTATTACAAAAACAAACAGTAGTAACTTCTAAGCAATCTCTCAAATTTTTTTTTTAAATGTTAAACTTACAAAATGCTCGAATCAGGAGTCAAGACTAAGGAGAAGGTTTTGTTACTCCATGTTGTATAGATTTTGTAATTAAAACAGAGATGGCCCAATTCAGAAAGGTAAAGTTACACTTTTGGTGTTAGTTTACTAACTCTTGCAGTGTAAGTTTACAAAGAGTAACTTTTCCATCAGTAACTTTACGGTTAGTAACTTTGCCAGTGGTAAGTAATCCCTATCACCTAAAAAGGAATTACACTTACTACTACTTGTTATTTACTACTCGTAATGGTAAAAGTTCTGGTAGTTCAGTTAAACTGCAAGAGTGAACACACAGCAAAAGTGCAACTTTACCTTTGTGAATCAGGCTAGATAGCGCACACAGGGCCGGCCATATTCTCAAGGAGCTATCGCTGAGTTAATGGCCCTTTATCTTAGCCAAAGTTGCGATAAATTTACCTCCCCATTCACAAGCTGGTGTTAACAGCCCATTTTTTTATTTATCAAAAAAGATTCCTTTCTGTGTATTACTCTTTTAGTTGGTGACCATGAGGTCTACACATTTAGATCAATAACCTTTGATTTTTGACTGTGACACTAGACAAATATTATTACTCCAGACTAGAATATACTTTTTGTTACTCTCAAAATTTATTTTTCATAGGAAAACACTTATGTTCAATAAAATCATATTTTAAAATTGCATTCAATATATACTCTGATCGGGTGCTCTGGTACAGTCTTATATATGCTATCTAACAATTCCGTATTACGGTATCTATCTCAGAGTCACACACAGTTCAAATCATGTACTTTCAAAATTGCAAATTAAATACTACACAAATACATTTCATATGCTTTAAAAAGTCCCACTGTCGACGCGTTTCGGTGCATAGGTTACAATAGTAGCACCTTCCTCAGGACCGACGAGAATTTAAAACCAAAGTTTTGTTCTTCTTTCTAAAAAAGAGAATGCATATAATTAATACCATTTCCCTATGGAGAGTTGATTCTAGTTCTGGGCTATGCTGTTAGTGTCACTTATACATATTGTCTGCCCTTACTTTAAGTGTAGGGGTTGAAGTCCTTCTGTGGGTGTTCAGGACGACTTTGTCACCTCTCAACTTTTGTGATTTTAGACCACTTGCATCATAGTGAGTGGAGTGATAGAATTCTACAAAAAGAGCATGGAGTTATTTCACCATACTTTTTGAGCCTATTAGCCTATTTTCATGCTGTTAAGCAAAACACTTACTTTTAAAAAGTCACGTTGACACATGTTCAATGGTGTCTTAAAGCAGGTACGTCTTTCGATATGCACCGCCTGTATTCAATTGTTTAGCTGTGCCTGTAAGGTACATAGATAATGCTATATACTTCAAGTAATGATGTCATGGCACTGGTGTTTATTCTCAACAAATACATCCATATACCTACCAATAGGTTTTTCGCCTAATGTTTAAGTTCAGGCTGTCCTTCCCTGCACCTTTTTAAGTGGTGTCCTGATACCTGTACCGGAATAACATGACGTTCAATTTAAGTGTACAGTTATCCATAGATCATGGCTTTAGACATCTACCTATCTCCTACTCCTTCTAAATTAGAAAGGGGTTCAGTACATACCAGTTAGAGCCTGCAATATCTTGTGGCAGCCTGAATCTTGACAACGCTGTCTTCTTTTCTTTAAGCGTTGTCAGCCACACTGTAGGTTTTCTTGGGGGTGTTTTTACTTTTACTCCCAACCTGTGTATTAAAAGTCATATTGGAGGAGGTTTTATTTAGATCCTCGCATAGAAAAATCTTCTTATCGCATTCCCCAGATTTTACCAAATTTGCTAATTACAAGTATGTCCTCTACTTTCATTGTCACTTATGCTGTTTTAAAGCAGTGCTGAGGTGTACTTTAATATTTCTTTATCAGAGGTAACTAACAGAAACGGTGCCCTGTTTGCTTTGCAGTGCTACAGCTTTAAAAGCGATTGTCACAAGCAGCCCCTCCCTAGAGCACTTGCTTAATGACCCTCCCTAGAGCACTTGCTTAATGCAAGCTGATAGACTATGGTCTTCAGAAAGGGAGTACCACAACTTTCCCCCTTTCCTAGGATTTCATTCTTGGAATCCTGCATAGGAGAAAAGATTCTCTCCCTCACTCTACATACATTCGAGTGCCCAATGCTTACTCAAGTCTTCTATCCATCTAGTTTGCACCAAAGCGGTCCTTACCTTTAAAAATCGGCGAGCCTGCTAGTCACAACGTCCTGCTTCCACCGCAACTGGTGAATGCAGTCGTTTGTGCAGGCTTTAAATACCCCTAGGCATACTTAATTGGATGCCTATTACCTGCCAAATTGGTATTTAACATTCAATTAAGGTAGCCGTCTATCGGCGCCATTTTAGTAGTTTTTTGCATCAATCCTTTAAGGACTACAGGACCATGGGTTCAATCCCGGGTCCTCCTGTTTGCCGAATTTTAAGCTGGTGACTATTATTATTTCTGATTTGTTTATAACACTGTCCCCTTTTCTTTTAGTATTGTAAACTTCCTCCTGGGCACACCGGTTTGTTCAGACCGAGTTTCGATCGTTTTCGGCCGCCATTTTGGTAGTTTTTAAGTCTTATTTGCGAACTACAGAACCACTGGTTCGATCCCCGGTCCCCCTGGTTACTCATTTTCGAATTTATCCATATTTGCCGAATTTTCAGCTGGTGACTTGTATTATTTCTAATTTATTTATAACAATATCCCATCTTATTTTGATATTGTAAACTTCCTCCTGGGTACACCGGTTTATTCAGACCAAATTTCGATCATTTTCGGCCGCCATTTTTGTAGTTTTTTAGTCTAGTTTGCGAACTACAAAATCACGGGTTCGATCCCCGGTCCCCCTGGTTGTTGATTTTCAAATTTATCCAGGTTAATATTTCTACCTTGCTGGTTACAAGTTCACATTAAATTCACGCCATTTTTGCAGTTCGCTATGCTGCATTGTTAAGGAACTACACGGTCACTGAATTGGTCCCCAGCCCTATATTTCACAGAATTTGAGTGTTAGTCTCTCTAATTACACAAGATACTGTTTAATTGATTTGCAACTGGCATCTTGGTATTATGCCATAGTTCTCTTTGTGCACAGAAGTACTAGGATGCATGGTCACATATTTCAATAAACCTGTAGGGCATGCCAATTTTCACACATTTCTTATTGTGAGGTGTGTCCCCTTATCCCACCCTATGGTCGTAGGTCAAAACAATTTATACTCCACAACAAATGTCATACGGTTCACTATTGCTATTCACCATATACTACATTTCATATCATTTGTTAACAGCCCATACCACCAGTATTCCTGCGACAGCATCTGCAAAAAACATCGCCACAGATGACCCCGGCAACTATCGCTAATGAGATGCAGAGTAGGCGTTCCCGAACAAAAAGCCGTGACAACACCACTCCACAACATTCTCAATGACCAGCCACATCGGCGATAACATCACAAAACATGCCATAAGGCGCGTTAGCACCAGGAAACTAACACCTGCTCTGAGCTGGTGCAAAGTCGGACTACAACCTGCACCACAAAAGGGAGCCCAGTCCAGAGCCACACCTGAAGAACAACAGATGCCATGGAGCCACTGAACATGCGTACCTGACACCCAAGAGGGCCACAACACCCACCTCCACCCCCCCAGGACCACACTCGGGCTCCACCCCTGGCACCCCTCACCTCCCCAAGACACTGCAGATCAACGGCACGGAAACATGAACAAAAGCACCCGCCTGATGTCGCACAATTACAACAATCAACATACATGTGAGTACTGAAATCCTGATTTATACATTCACCATTGAAAGACCAAACAAAATCTCACATCCTAATTTGTCACCAAACAACTATCCTGAAGAGTCATGGTGGGGCATCCCTGGACAATCTGTGACACACAGCCTGCAAGACAATATCCAAGATAAGACGGTGTGTCCGGCACTCATCAAAGGACATGGAGAGAGAGAGAGAGAGAGAGAAAGAGAGAGAGAGAGAAAGAAAGAAAGAGAGAGAAAGAGAGAGACTGAACAAGGAGCGCAAGGCCAATCGGGTCCTTGGCTCATGCAAACATGACAACGGTTGCGTGTGTTTCGAAATCTGAGCACCCCAAATCACAGGCCTTGCATCAAAGTCAGCGCAAAGTACACATCACATTCAAGAAATGCAAGCAGTAGTCAGACTGATATCAGGAATGAAAGCCCCTTTGTCTCAACACACAAGGCTGAAGGCCAAGCGAAACCCCAACCTTGGTCCTGAATGCGGATTGCACACCCTGCGTGAGATACCATACCAGCCTCCGACGACTCCCTCACCACGAACTGCGCTAATGAAACACCAACGTGCCCACATCCAACAAACACTTGTCCCTGCACGACCAACACCTGCAAAGGATGCCCTTGCCACATAAGTCAAAAACTACCCATACATCCAAACTTCGCACACACATACGACTTATTGCCCAGAGCTGTGGCATATCGTCCACCGAACTTCGGCCAGCCTGAGGAGTGCCGGTGCCACGAGCCCAACAAACACAACTGCAGGCATTCCCGGGCACATGCACAACCCCTGTCACGTGGAACTATACCGTGCATGAATGCTGCATCTTTTGGGATACCTGCCAACGGCAGTGTTGCGAATCAGTTACCGTCTGAGTTTTCGTCTTGCCTACATCACCTGTGTCCAGCCCTGGTTCCACTGGCGATCCTGCACATTCGAGTGGCCCATGGAGGTATGCCTATCCAACACAACGGTAGCTGAATTGGATTATGACCTGACAGTGCGCCCCCTGTTGGCCCACGAACAGGAGTGTCACCGGGATAGCCGTGCATGGGATGCACTGATCTTTGGTGTATGTGCTGGCAGTTGTGCATGGGAGATTGCACAACTCCTCGTGTGCAGTGACCACATCGAGGTGCTCCCGTAGTGGGCAGTGTTGCGGATTGGGGAAACGGCGTGGACGGAGCACATCTGCCCAGACCAGTTAATGGATTGGCTCACACTGGTGTTCCTTGAACCCCGACAACGACGTATTATTGGAACACATTGCACATGAGTCTGCGCTGGCATTCATTGACGAGTAACTACGTTCTTGCCGCCACAACGGATTGTTACCCACAGCACAGGTCCCTACAAATTGTTGATCATATCCCACCACAACAGAGGACATGTCTGCCTTTGCCTGGACTCTGAATGAATGTGCGTGGAACTACGCATGTGTACACACACCTGTGCAAGATGAGGCTGTTCCATGGTCGGAGCAGCACAGCATCGTTTGGCAATGTTACCAATTCGGACACACTGCTGGGGGGAGAGCACACACATGGCAATGTAGCACGACATGTGACCTAGTCGGACCCTTTCACCTGATCACTCTCAGCAGAGCAGACAGTCTGCGCAGTCCGGTGGCAGAGCACTATGCAGACCCCATGGGCTGTAAGTCGTGCCCCCTTACATGGGGCAATGGGCAGACGCCAAACAACACATGACTCGTCCAGCAAGCCAAGGTGGGATGAGACCGTTGCCATCCGTAATGATTGGTGTACATCTCTGCCTCTACATTTCCTGCACCTCGAAAGGTTCCCATGCTGTGTGCAAATGTCTTAAGCATGTCACTGCCTATTGTGGCCCTTGCCTTGTCCCGCACATGCCAATAAAGTCAACACAACTTCACTGGTGTCTAACTGTGATGAGTGTTGATTAGATTGACCACTTGTGTGCCACAATGAGCATCGTCCCTACACAGGGAGTGTCTGACTGAAGCATTTACAATGGGGGTGTGTCACTTTCGACAGCTCCACCTCTGTGAGCCTGACATTGTTTTGGGATAGCTGCTGGCAGGCCAGTGCACTTACGTGTCTTCAGTAATGTGAGTATGGTGTCCAACCTCTGGCCATGTGGAGCAATGTCATAAATCCAAACAGAATGTGTCCCCACAGATGTGTGTGAGTAGGTATGCAACTTGAAGTTCTGTCGTCACATGTGATGTAGGACACCACTCCTGGCCTGCTACCGATTTGGTCATTCATACACACAGCCCTATTCAATACATGGACGTGGGCCTACGTTGGGGGGTTGTGAGATTGCTGTTAATGTGCAATGGGGACACAGCTAGTACTCACCTTCACAGTCATCCAATTGGCCATGTGTCTCAGGGATAAACATGTGCATTGATGTAATTCACCAGGGTGCACCTTCTTGTGCAATCATTGTCCCTACATCCAGCCATACTTTCATACATGAGTGAACATATTCATGACACATCTGTGTGATTTTGAATGTTTTATTCACATTCTGGTGAATGACGGAGCTGGAGCTGTACATGGCCATCCAAGCCCACATAAAATGGAAGCCCAGTAGTGGGCCAAACAGAGTCCTTTGGGGATTGAAAAGTGATTGGAAAGAGAAAGAGTGCAGTCGGCAGCAGGGTTGGTGTGTAATTGTCCAGCAGTGAAGATGTGGCAGTCCATGTCGGGGTCAGGGTGGATGTCGCCGAGCATTCCGGGGGACAGTGGGAGGTGTTGTCCCAGGGCATGATGCATAGGGCTGAACCAGGCAGGAACAGGCCATCTGGTGGTGATGGATGCTACTACCTCCTTCCTCACACAGTAATTACCATCCACATCTTACTCCTCTGATACTTCTGTGTCTGGTGTGTCCGGTGTGTGTGTGGTGTAAAGGCTGCATCACTGGGTGCCACTGACACATCAGGGTGCGAAGGTGATGGGGCTGCACCACTGTGTGCCACTGACATATCAGGGTGTGAGGTGATGGGGCTGCATCACTGTGTGCCACTGACACATCAGGGATCAGAGATGTGTGTGTCAAAGTTCCCGCTGCAGTTATCTGGGACTGGCTCAGTGGCAGCAATGGCAAGATGATGAACTGCAGGGCATAGAAGACCCCAGCTACATCTCTCTGGTGTTCAGCCGTGGTAGCCCTACTTCCAGCCTGCATCTGCTCCATGGTCTCCATTGTCCTCCGCATATTTGCCAACTCTGTGCTGTCATCGCTAGTGCCTGTCTGACTGGACAGTTCCTGTATCCGAGTAATGGCCCCAGCGAGGTCAGCCAAGGATTGTCTGTGAGCATGGTGCGGACAGGGGGTGTCCGTAATGGACTGTATGTGGGCCCTGATGGGACTCACACACCCACGTATGGCCTCGAGTTTGGCTGCCACGAGCTCGAAACCCACCTGCAGCTGATCCGCCAAGTCCACCTGGCAACCCAACACACGGCATCGAAATTCCATGTATTGTTCGTGGGGGTCCTGGGAGACAGCCGTGGTGGTGTGTGTTTCCTGCTGTGTGGTATGTGCAGGTGGTGGGGTCACCTCGAGGCAGCTGGCCTGCCCTGCTCCTGGGGGTGGTGTGCGGAGGCTGTCCATTATCTGTTGGAGGGTGCCTTGACATATGTGCAGGTTGTCCTCTTCATCATCACTGATGGGGTTTGTGGTCTGCTCAGCAGTAAGCGTTGATTGTCCCTCTGCAATGTTAAGAGGAGATGCAGGTTAACAGAGTTTCCCCTGTATGTTGACGCTTTGCAGATGTTTACATACAGACTGCATGACAATGCACATTGGGACTGTTTTGGTGGAGCTGGCTATTTGATGGCAGACAGTGAGATTTTTGACTACGTGACGGATGTGTGGTAGTACCCGTACATTATCATCACACAGTGTCAGTCAATGCCAGATGTGAGTGGCCAGTTACTAAGCACAAGCGAAACCTGTTGTGTCCTCTGTCCTGTGGTGTAGGTGTTGCACTTTAAACCACATTGCCGTCATTGCTGATGCTCTGTGATTGCTATGTGTGTGCACTGCATTGTGGGGGAGTTGTCCCTGCAGCCCTGATTGTGTGTACCCTTATCCCTTTGAGGCGGTGTGCCTTTGAATTGTGTACTTTTCGGGGGCTGAAATGTTTGCGACTTGGTTCATATGTGCTCTTGGACAGATTTTGTGCCCTTGTGCATTGTTCGTGTGCTGCGTGTATTGTACGGCATGGATTGTGGGTGCACGTGGATATGTCAGAGTGTGCCCTGTTCCTTTACAGATGTGAGCCGCACTGGGCCACCTCCATGTAGATTCGTGCACCATGCCATGTATTTTGGGTGATGCCATGCTATCGGGCATGCAGTGTCACTTGCATAGTCAGTGTGGCTCACACAGCCACTGCTTTTCTGTATTCATCACATGTGCATGACTGGGTTGTGTCCTTGATTTTGAGGGGGCCACTATGTGCACATACTGGAGGTGTGCCTACTTGGTGTTCTATGTGTGCTGCACTGTGCCAAGGGTGTCAGGGACATGTTCCACACTCATTGTGGGTATGCTGTGTGCAACATATATTTGTGCATGTGTGCCATTGTGCCCATCTCCCACCGTCCCCCAGTCCCTGCCCATCTCCCACCGTCCCCCAGTCCCTGGTGGTTACTCACCCTGTTGCTGTTGGGTCAGGTCATTTCAAGATGTGTCCACGCACCCAACTCCTGCCACCATCTCCACACTGATGACTGTGGCCACCATTTTCTCCAGCTCATCCAGCTCCTCCTGTGGTGCAGGAGGCCCACCTCCAGTCATCCTTGCTGCCTTCCTGTTGGCGGTGAGTTTTTCCTTGATTTGGCTGTGCAGTTCATGTCAGCGCCTCTTGACCTCCTCCATTGACCTCCTGGACACTCCAACCTCATTGACTTTGGTGACAATGGACTGCCATATTTCCGTTTGTGTTGCCAGTGCCGCAGTGGAGGTGACGAACAGTTGTTGATGGTGTTCTATCACCTCAGTGACGATGATCCGGTCTTCCTGAGCACTGAGCCCCATCTTCCTCTTCCTCTTCTCCTTGCCCTTCCCCAGACACAGGGTTCCTGGCTGGTCTTCCATGGGCCTTGTGGAGTTCGGCTTGTCCTCTGCACTCGGTTCAGGTGTATCCATGGTGCTACGTAGTTTGAATGGGTTTTGGTGGTTTTTTTTGTTGCTTTTATAGTGCATTTTCCCGCATGATGTGTGGGAATTGCAGGCCTGTCGCTGGTTTTCGCTGATTTTGGTATCGCGCTTTGTGGCGTCGCACCTTTTTGGGCGTTCGTGTTTTGCATTTTTTGGTTGTCACTTTAGTTTTTATGCGGTCATTTGGCACATTATACTGCTGCTATCACATGGTGCCGCCGGGTTGGGAATTGGACGTTAAGACGGTGTTATTTTCTTGTGATGGACTGCGATGTGCAGAGCTGCGTTAAGCTAAATTTGCGATGGTTATCACACGTTCTTGAGAATATGCCCCACTATTACTACCTATCATAGAACAGACATTGTTCTAACTCCGCACTATGATGATGTTATCCCTTTCAGGCCTGGATGGATAAGTGGGGATGGCGTTGGCTATTGTTCAGGTAAGAACATCCCACAGTGAGTTGGTGTAATTTTCACCTCATCCGCCCCACCAAGTGTGTAATCCATTTATGGTGTAAATTTGTAAGTCACACCTCAATATATCACACAGCCTGGGAGAAGAGGTTTAGGGGGTTGATGAATGGATGGGATCGGGGAGTTGGGGAAAGGTGTGACAAAGGCAAACACTACACAACAAGAATATTCATCAGGTCATCAGGTCATTGAGCAGCACATCATCATCAACTTTGTTGTGGAAGGAAATGAAGAAATGGCACAGTTCAATTAAATGCATTGCAAACAGTCCTTCAGCCCCAGAGGCCCAAGTTATTATATAATTGGTCTATCATCTAGGTTTGAAAAATATAAATTAGCGAGGAGTGTATTCACATAGTTCTAATAATTATTATTGTTAAAAGAAAAATGATATTTTATATAAGTACCAAATTGGGCGGTGCATCTACATCCTTCTTCTCTGAATGTCCGTCTTCGGTGCATGGCTGAACTGGTCCATTAATATAAGCTGGAGTGCTATGGAGCTTTTGTTCAGAAGAAGAGAAGGAGTGGATTGTAAAACATTAAATGGTGATATTGTAGGGTCAAGGAAAAGGTAAGGATCATAAGAAGTAGACTAGGAGGCAGAGCAAGAGCATAGACTGCGGCAATCATGAAGACTCATGTGTGATTAACTAAAATGTGAGAACAATTTTATGACCAATCCCAGACAAGTTGCTGCATGTACCTGGCTTATAAATGTCACAACTTTCATATCATTTAAAAAAAAAAAATATTATTTGTTTATTGCATATCATATAGTATATTTCTTCATTACACAGTAAGGGGATATAGCAGTTATTGTACAGAGTGAAAGCGAAAAAACAAACCTTAGACATGCACATTAAACATAACCAACAGGACGAGACAATCCCTGTGCCGTGATCGGTGTGATACTACCTCATCGACAATACCAACTGTTGAGGTGCCAAGCTCAGGCCAAAGCATATAAATCATGTGAGTGCAACCCTCCAGGGGGGACAAAAGGGGCCCTCAAAGCATGCATATTTTTTCCCCCTTTACACTTTAAAAAATAAAGAAAAAAACATTAGGTGGAATACATCCCAGTATGTATAGTTACTGATCCCATCGGGATCATGTACACTTGGGACTGATTGGCATCCTCTCCAGCACCCTCCGGCTCTCCCGTTTCCTTGTCAAACAGGTATCTCTGGTATAGCCCCCAGTGACATTTAGGACAACTCTGCGGTGATTGTGTGTTGCAGTAAAGCATATCAGCAGCATTCCATTCACTTACTAATGGTATGGGGCCCATGGCCCAACTCATAGCAACTCTATGCCTGGTAAGCAGCAGTCCCATTGTTACTAGTTTCCTACTACTGGCTGCTATTTCCCTGTCATAGCCCAGCAGTGCCAGCAATGGGGTAAGTTTGCGCTGTTCCTCCACAATATCGCTTAGTGTCAAGAATACTTCCCCCAGAAAGCTGATATACTGTGGCACAGCCATGCCATGTGTGAGAACCCAGCATCTTGCTCTCCACACCTTCCACATTTTGGGGAGTCTCGCCGGCCATAACAAAACATCCAGGTAGGAGTGTAGTACACCCTGTTGATGTATTTGAAGTGTATCAGATGGTGCCTACCATTCAGTGACACCCGTCTTGTGACTTCCCAGCAATAAGCCCAACATTTATCATAAATTGTCATGTCTAATTCTCTCTGCCGTTCCTGTCTGGCTTTGCTCAGTTGCGCTTTCCTGGGTTCCTGTGCCAGGATGTACAGCACTGGGATCAATTTTGCGGGGAAGTCGGCCTTGATAATATGGGTAAGCGCCGGACAGTTTCTAGCCTGATTCATATCCTCACCCAGTATACCCTGTCACGCATGCCTGACCCTATGGTATTGGAACCTGTCCAGAAGCTAGAGCCCTTCAGTGCTCCCAGCGCAGTCCTCCCAGTCCCGCACCACCCCTGCCTGAAAGAAGTCTCCCAGTGTGTGTATTCCTACACGCTTCACTGTGCGAGCCACTTACCGCTCTCTGCCTATTGAACACCAGGTGCACCAATCCAGTGGTATTAGTGGAGAGTACATAACAGCGCCCATCTGAGCATCCAGCAGTCTGTACCATGTGTGAGAAGTGGAGTTGAGGGAGTCCAGGATTCCATGACGCCAAACTGGGGTTTTAAGTAGGATCTGCGGTAACGAGAAGAGAGCTGCAGCCTGTCGCTCAATAAACAAGTGAGGTGAGTCAGCTGGACCATGTAACCAGGTGTAAGCGTGGGAGGCCTGAGCTACCCTGTAATATAGCTCCAGGTCAGGCGCACCCAGTCCTCCAGCCAAACATGGGACAGTTAATGTGTCCCACCTAACTCTGGGTTGTTTACCGGCCCAAGCGAGTCTAACCATGAGTTTGCGAAGGTTGGAAAACAATGTTCGTGGAAGCAGGATGGGAATATTAACAAACAAAAAATAAGAAACGGGCAGGATCACCATTTTTATCAAAAAAATGCGCCCTATCAATGAGAAGGGCAGCCTGATCCATCGATTGATATTGTCTTCTAATCTTGAGACGGCCCTGCCGTAATTCTCTGCAACTACCACAGCTGGGTCAGTATGAATCTGTATCCCCAAGTATCATATTGGATCTGAGGTCCACTGCATTGGAAAGTCTACCTGAGTAGGAGTTATCACCGGGGTCAGTGGGAATAATAATGATTTCACCCAGTTCCTAAAACCGGATAGCTTCGCAAACTGAACCACTTGTGACAGGACTGGGTTAAGATTAATCTACCGTTCACGAACATGCAGCAATGTATCGTCCACGTACGCAGAAAGCATTAATCGATATCCCAGGAACCTCAGTCCTCTATGACTATAATATTCGCGCAGCGCACATGTTAGTGGCTCCGCAACTATAGCTTAGAAGAGAGGGGACAGCGGGCAGCCCTGGAGAGAACCTCTAGAAATAGCTATGGGGCTGTAACCTCTCTACCCAGTAGAATCCTAGCCGTGGGGTGAGTGTAAAGCGTTGTGACTAATTGAATGAAGATGTCCCCCACGCCTATTCTCCTCAGAATGCCCATACTACAGAATCAAACGCCTTCTCGGCGTCCACCATGACTGCTGCAGCCTTGACTTCTGGGTCTAATTTTTGAATTGTGCCAAATATAGTTCAGAGATTTAAAGACAAATGGTGCCCAGGGACAAACCTTGCCTGTTCGGCCTCACTACCAGGCGAGCTAACCGATTGCCCAATATTTTAGCATATATCTTGGTGTCAAAGTTTAACAATGAGAGGGTCTGTAGAATGAGCAACCCTCCGGTGCCTTCCCCGGTTTAAGTATCATAATTATCAGCGCCTCTCTCATAGAGGGGGGCATAGTTTCAGCCTGCCCCATATGCTCAAACATTGTCATGAGGTGGGGGAGAAGCTGGTCCTGAAACGTCCTATAAAAGGCTACAGTGAGCCCTTCAATCCCTGGCGTACTGCCAGCTCGCATCGATTGGATGGCAGCTCTGACCTCACTAGCAGAAAGCGGGGCATTGAGATATTCTCAGTGAGCGTTTGTTAGCCATCTCATCTGAATGTGTTCTAGGTAATCCAATATAGCCTTATCGTTAGGGGGGATTCGGAAAGTATTATCTGTGGAATCTATTTGCTATATCTGCTTGTTCGTGCAAGAGGACGCCATCCTCATCTAGGATTTCTGTAATGGTGTCCTCCTCATGTCGCTAGGGCAGCAGAGCCGCTAAAGTGGACCCGGGGAAATCACGCTGCCGTACACCCTAGCCGCTGCATATTTACTGAGGTGCTTAACCTCCCTGTCTGCGTGTCCTGAACTCCTCCAGCGCAAACCTGATATCTACTAGTACTCTGTTGTCCCCTGTACTTTGGAAAGTCTGTTCAAGCGCCAGGATGTCTTTCTCCAAGCATGTCAGATGATCTCTGAGTGATCGGAGCACCCCCGCATGGTTAGACATAGCGATGCCACGGATGTAGACCTCAAAGGCCTCCCAAATGGTGCTAAATTCGTCCACAGAGCCCATGTTCTTATCAAAGTATACCTCTATTGCTGCTGCAATTTCTGCAGTAAATAGTGGGTCAAGGAGGGAGTACGGGGGAATCTGTTTAGTGGGGCACTTCAAGTCTAGCTGTAAGGGGTGTGATCGGAGTAGGTGTTGGGGTGAAGGGTGCACAACTCCACCTGGGCACATAACCTTTTGGACACCAGCCAGTAATCAATTTGCGTGTACGTGTCATGAGGGGCAGAGTAGTGTATATACCCACCTATGTCAGGGTGACGTTGTCACCTCACATCCACTAAGTCAAAACTCTCAATTAGCTCCATGACTGCCCCAGCCGCAGCTGAATGACGGCGGGCGGGCCCTTTAGATCGATCCTTGAGGGGATCCAAGATGCAATTAAAATATCCGCCTATTATTAATGGGGTATCTTTCTAGTGCAGCAAGGTAGACCCCAAACCATGATAGAAGTAGAGGCCATCATAGTTGGGCTCATAAATATTAACAATTTTAACTACTAGCCCCGCTTTACTACAACATGCAACAACATACCTTCCATAAGGGTCCACCTCAACAGTACTCACTGTGATTCCAGCCCTGGGGTTAAACCATATTAATACACCCCTTGCATGAGATGTAAAACCGCAGCACTGATCCTACCCTGGAAGAGATTCTGGGTCAGCATTGTACTCTGGGGTGGCAAATGCATCTCTTGAAGAAGAGCCATGTCAATCCTGTGTCTCTTCCAGTAGGCCACCACCTTTCTGATTTTCCTATGGTCATTCAACACCCTTATGTTCCAAGTCAACAAACGTATTGTGCTAATCATAGACAAGCCCCCCCTCCCCATTTGGTCTGCCATCAAGGTACACATCAACACCATTCACAGCATGTCTGAATTTCAAAACACTATGCATGTCTCGCCACTCAACCTCACCCCCCCACCCACGCTATGCAATACCCAACAGTGCATAATCAAGATCCTCCCTCCCCACCCAAAACCTGCCAGCAACTCCTAACGCTAAGAAAAGGAGACCAAACTTAAACACAACACTCCCTTGTGGTTCACACTGTGGGGCAGATGTCGCCAGACTCAGTCCGCCGCTGCCACCGGCCAAAGTTATTGTTATCGTTCTTAGGAAAGATTACTTAATATCAGCAATCCCGCCCTTTTGAGAATCAGACGTAAATACAGACTCCACTGTGCTTGTTCACACCTATGCTGCTTCATCATCGCTGCTCACCCAAGGGCTACTCTTAGAGCGGTTGGAATTCCTAAGTTTTATGAATTGTATAACTTGTGAGGAATCTGTGAAAATATGTGTTTTTCCTTCAAAACTAACACTCTGTTTGGCTGGGTGAAGCATATTGTACTCCAGCTGCAGCTCTCGTAATTTCCACCTGGCTGGTGCAAAAAGTTGTCTGGCTTCATGGACATGCTGGGTGAAATCAGGAAATAGGGAGATAGCCATACCTCAAACTGCAGCTCTTTAAGCTCTCTGGTCTTACGGACCGCACTGTCTCGGCCCCTATAGTTTAGCAACCTAGCTATCAACGGGTGCGACGGAGCCCCAGGGGCCGGCCTGGGAGCGAGTGATCGGTGCGACCTTTCCAGTACGAAGATGGGGGAGAAGCATTCTTTTCCCAGTAGTGTTGTAAGAAGGCACTCCACAAAGATTCCCATATTAGGTATATTGGTGGATTCTGCTATACCAACTATGCGAAGGTTGTTCTACCGAGAGCGGGCCTCCAAATCCCCAGCCCTGGCCCGAACAACCTGCAACTGCTTTTCTATGGAGCTTTGTGTGTTTGTCGTTGAGTTTAGGATGTCCTCGGCATACGAGACTCGCTGTTCAACTGTATCGAGAATCTTCGCATGTTTGTCTAGTCTTTCGGACATCCGGTCCATCCTGAAGGTAAGCGCATCTATTTTACCATCTATTTTATTCAAACTATGTTGCATGGCCGCCAACATTTGCTTACGGTCTGCATCCTAATACACTTCACCAGCCTCCAATCCCGACTCAGAGGTGTTTTTTTCTCATGGTCCTGCTGCCTCTGGGACTTCCTAGATTTGAACTGGAGCTTGGTCTGAGCCTTATCTGGCTTCCCCATACTGCACAATTTTTATCCACCACCGGCCCCGCCAAACCACTAGGGATACAACAATACTCCTGAACAGTCCAGCACAATATCAGTGAGCAATTTGGTGCTATCTTGTTATCTGAAGCTTGGACATCACCAGGCACAGGATCTCTCCACCACAGCAGCTAGAGGCACATCCCCAGCAAAGGGATCTCAGGCTAGGGTCAACTTTCTCAGTCACCACAGCTATGTAGCGCCCCTCTCGATGGCACCGTTAGTGGGCCCAGGTCGCAGTTTAAAGGGTACTGGGCGCCCTGCTAGCTACCCTTCAGCAGTCAGGGGTTTGTTGGGGCGTCCACGCACAAAGTCCACATCCAGGCCGGTGCACCCGCAAATGGAGGTATAATGTCAGTCAGGGGTGGTGAAGAGGTAGCCGAAGCGCCACTGGATCGGTGCGGCACCAACGTTTAATGCAGGACTGCTGGGCAGTGTGCGGCAAGGAGATCGAGAGGCCCGCCCCAGCCCCCACAGATGTCACATGCTGCAGATGCCATGTTCCCCAGCCTCCAGGGGCCCTGGACTGTAGGAGGGGCAATCAGGGGCAGAGGGTCACGGCAGCACCCACCCAGGGCTCCTTGAAGCGAGTCAAGAGATCCTCCCTCTCAACCAGGCCTGATCCGGCCTCCAATGCACCCCACCCTGGAAGGGGGGCAGCGCCTACAGGGGGCAGACAAGGATCCCCAACCGGGCTCCACTGGTCCGGACATCTGCAGGGCCACTCCCACATCAGTGTCAGCGGAACATCTCCGGAAGGCCCACAGACAAGTCCGCTGCACACCACACAGGTAGGTCCGTAGACCTCAAAAGCCACACAACTCTGCCAGCCAGCTCGACAGCGCCCGACTATTAAGGCCGGGCCCTCCTCAAATAGGCTGCAACTGGTTCCGCTGCACTGTTGGTGCCTCCAGGCACCTCAGGATTCCACAAGCAGCACACCGTGTTCCACTACTCTTTGCCACACAGTACACAGGATATGGGATGGGGATGCTATTTTTTCACTAGGATTTTGACGGATAGGTGGCTGGCTGCAGCGGAGTGGATTTAACTTGCGGCCACCTTAGAGCCAGGCAAGCTCTGCCCCCTCAACTTTCATAACATTTAGTGAGTGTATCCATCATGTGACATGTCTGTCTTCAAATACTGTCCCCCTGACCACAACCACTTGATTAGAGGAGTTTGACATACGAGCCAGCACACTAATCAGCATTTCCCAAAACAACGCACCTCTCTCCAATCCACAGGGCTGAGAAGGCCTCTTTGAGTCATGTTAGTTTCCCTTTGAAGTAGATAGGCATTGTACACAACGTCCTTCTTCTGGCTATAGAGGTAGTCCCACCCTGAGTCCTGACTCTACGTCTTGACTTCATCCAACTCCTGACCCAAATGATATTGAGAATGATAGAAGTATAGTGCACTGCTGTTGATGAACAGGAAGAGCAAATTAATTTGAGATTTTGTGTAGATTTGTTAAGTAAACTGACTGGTCTGTTCCCTTAAAAACCCAAAACATAAAGTACAGACAGGCGTGGACCATGCAAGAAATCTAGCTAAGTGTCGAAGGGGCAATTACACGCAGGTCTAATAACCCATTATCCCCCCAAGCATTGCACATTTTTAACATCAAGTTTACAAATTAGTTGAACAACACCAATGCAAGCAGCAAACAAGGGCATTCTTGTAAATTAATGCTCTGTACTGGACCAGCCCAGCTAGAGAATGAAGAAAAGAAGAATAGGGAAAGGAGGCATTGTTTCCATGTCCTTTAAGTGAATGGAGGGGTTCTTCTTTGCACATTGGTTCAACCCCAACCACAGTTCAGCGACTCCATCACCGACGTTGTCAGCACGCATGCCCTTGCCTCCACAGACTACATCCTCCTCAGTGACATGAACTTCCACCTCGAGAACGCCAATGACAGCAACTCCACCACCCTGATCGACAACCTCGCCAACCTCGGACTCAAACAGCTCGTCCCGACACCAACCCACTCAGCCGGATAAACACGCTCTACCCCATCTTCTCCGCCAGCAACCACGTCACCTTCAGCCACACCACCAAAATCCACTGGACCGACCACCGCTGTATCCATTTCTCCTTCCAGAAACACACCACGCACAACCACCCACAACGAATCCAGCACCGCAGCTGGAACAAGGTCACCGAAGATCAGCTAATCACTACCCTCGCCCGTGACCCACCAACTGACCCCACCGCCACAGACACAGCCGCCCGCAACTTCAGGCAATGGATCGATGACTGCGCCAACACTCTTGCTCCAATCAGGAAACCCTCAAACAGACGCACCGACAGGAGGGCCATCTGGTTCACCACTGACCTTCAGACTTCCAAGCAGACTTGCCGAAGACTTGAGAAGGAGTGGCGCCACGAACAGACACCGGACAACCATGCAGCCTTCAAGAACGCCAGCCGCAAGCACCCACAACTCATCCAAACTGCCAAAAGAACCTCCTTCAAGGAACGCATCAACAACAACGCGCACAACAGCAAAGAGCTCTTCAACTTATTGAAAGAATTCGCCAACCCCAGCTCCAGCTCCAACGACATCCCGCCTTCACAAGACCTCTGCGACTCCCTAGCCACCTTCTTCCACCGCAAGATCGCAGACATCCATGACAGCTTCAACAACAAGACCCCCTGACAGATGCCAACACTTCAGACTCACTGCCCCCAAGCACACCGGCCTCCTGCTCTACTGGCACCACATCAACGATGACGACACCATCAAAATCATGAACACCATACACTCCGGCTCACCATCCGACCCCTGCCCCCACCACATCTTCAACAAAGGGAGCTCCATCATCGCACCCCAACTCTGGAAGAACATCAACAGCTCCTTCAAGACTGCCAACTTCCCGGAGAGCTGGAAACACGTCAATATCAATGCCCTACTCAAGAAACCCAAGGAGGACCCAAAGGACCTCAAGAACTTTCAGCCCATCTCCCTGCTCCCATTCCCGGCAATAGTCATCGAGAAGACTGTCAACAGACAACTGACCCACTTCCTAGAGGAGAACAACATCCTGGACTAATCCCAATACGGTTTCCGCAGCAACCACAGCACAAGACCGCCCTCATCGCCGCTACCGACGACATAAGGACCCTGCTGGACAACGACAAAACAGCGGCCCTCATCCTCCTGGACCGCTTGGCCGCCTTCGACACTGTCTGCCACCACACCCTACGCACATGCCTCCACGACGCAGGGATCCACGTCAAAACCCTGGACTGGATCACCTCCTTCCTCACCAGCAGAACCCAGAGTCCGCCTCCCCCCTTTCTGATCCAAAGCCACCAGGATCACCTGTGTCGTACCCCAAGGATCATCCCTCAGCCCGACCCTTTTTAACATTTACATGGCACCGCTCGCCAGCATCGTCCGATCACACGACCTCAACATCATCTTGTACACCGACGACACTCAGCTGATCCTCTCCCTCATCAAGGACCCGACCACCGCCAAAACCAACCTCCATGAAGGAATGGAGGCCGTCGCAGAATGGATGAAGACCAGTCGGTTGAAACTGAACTCTGACAAGATGGAGGTCCTCATCCTCGGCTCGACCCCCTTCGCCTGGTAAAAGTCCTGGTGGACGTCCATGCTGGGGGCTGCACCGACACCTACCAACCACACACGCAACCTGGGGTTCATCCTGGACTCAACACTTTCTATGACCCAGCAAGTCAACGCTGTCTCCTCCTCCTGCTTCAACACCCTCCGCATTCTTCACAAGATCTACAGATGGATCCCCACCAGAACCAGAAGGACGGTCACCCAGGCCCTCATCAGCAGCAGGCTGGACTACGGTAATGCCCTCTACGCGGGAACCACGGCCAAACTCCAGAAAAGATTTCAACGCATACAGAACGCCTCCGCACGGCTCACCCTCGACACCCCCGCCACAGCCACATCACTCCCCACCTGAGAAACCTGCACTGGCTCCCCATCAACAAGAGAATCACCTTCAAGCTCCTCACCCAAGCTCACAAAGCGCTCCACAACACCGAACCAGCATACCTCAATGAACGACTCACCTTCTACACCCCGAACTGCCAGCTTCGCTCCGCTGACCTCACCCTCACCACTGTCCCACGCATCCACCAAAAGACCACCGGCGGCAGATCATTCTCCCACCTCGCTGCCAAGACATGGAACACCCTCCCCACCACCTGGGACAGACCCAAGACCTTTTGACCATCAGAACACTTCTCAAGACTTGGCTGTTCGATCAATAGCAGCACTCCCCCCCTTTTTTTCAAGCACCTTGAGACTAGGCCTGGGCTAAAATTTCATTCAGTTCGCGGAAATTGCGATAATTTGACATTTTCGCATTCCGCGGAAAGCGCGAAAATGTCAAAATTTCCGCATTCCGCAGCTTTGCGATAATTTGGTTCTTGCTTGCGCTGTAAAATAATACATTCTCGCGTGCGCGCGATCGCCTTACCTGAATCCCTGCGTTCGCCGACAAGTTTTCTTGATCCGGTCGCGTTCTCCATGAGATGTTGTATTGTTTTTAGCCATTTGCGCTGTCTCGCGACAGTTCGCGCCCGCAGTGACGTCATGTGTCGCGCGATCACGTCTTTCTTCTCGCGATCATGCACCACGAGACAACTGAAAACAAGATGGCCGCGCCCACGAGCAACCGCATGGGTAAGTTGGCGAGCTGCAACCATGCAGAAAATCTCGCCAACATGCGGGAAAAAAACTTCCGCATCTTCGCGATATTTCCGCGTATTTGCGATAATTTTTTACATTTTCGCGATAATTTGCGAAAGTGAATTTCGCAAATTCCGTCCACCCCTACTTGAGACCCTCACGGGTGAGTAGTGCACTCTAGAAATGCTTTGATTGATTGATTGATTGACTCCAATCCATTTCATACATGTGAATAAATGATGCGGCTGCATAATTCAGATACCAAATATATAAATGGTCCTCTAGCTATATCCATTTTTTTTCAAAGCAGTTCAACGATAATATGAAGGTTCTATTGTAGCCTACTCAGTCAGGGAAGTAGCGTTCATCCTCAAACTCAGGGGTTTACCCGGGAGTTGGTCAGCTAATGCACATGAGTCTGATCAACTATCCTCATCCTCCTCCTGTGCTGTTTCATTAACAGTGTAATCTTGGAATGTGAAGTGTTTTTTTCATTTTAATCATAGTCAATCTCTCCATGTTTTGAGGCAAGTGGCTGGTCCTTCTGACAGTGACAACTGAGCCAGCTGCACTGAAAACATGCTCAGCAGACACACTGCCTGCCAGACAACCCAAGTACTTTATTGCCAGCCTGCTGAGCTTTGCCCATTGGCACATCTTCCCATACCAATAGGTTTTGATCAAGGTAGACCTCCTTTGGGTCATCTACATAGTCTTGGACCATCCTCTGAATGGTCATTGGTGCTGCTACTTGCTCGACCTCTGTTGCCTTTGCCTCTGCACTTGACTAAAATCTTGCCAATTGAAACCAAGCCATCGCAGAGTTTGGGTTTAATACTTCTGTTGCTGGTGTTGTTGCTGGTGTTGTTGGTGTTGGCTGTTGTGAGACAACAGCACTGCCCTCTCTGGATGTTGAAGGCTGCACACCAGAACCTCCGCGTGGGACACTGGCTTCCAGACGTTTTTCTTCCAGGCCTCTCCCTTGTTCAACAATCCAAGTCTTGAATTCTGAAACATTCCCTTCTTAAAAAGGAATGAAAGTTGCCAGTATTTGATGTACTGTGGATCAAGTATTGTGGCACAGATTCTTTGTGGAGAACATGATCTCTCCTTGCACCCTTGTATTAACAGCCAAGCAACGGATTAAGCTCTGAACAAACTCATATGCTTCTTCGTTTACATGGTGAACCTTTGTGACACCTTTAACTGGCCCTGCAGCAGATGCAAATAACAGTTTGCTTGGCTCATTGTGCTGTCATCCTTCCTGACTTCCTGTGTGAAAGTAGCATTTGTGTCAGTCATTTGACTGGCCCCCATTTGACCATTTCCATGGTCATGGTCATGCTTTTCCCAGATGCACTGCTCCTCTTTAAAGAATGTAATAACTTTCAAATATTGGTGATGGGTTTGTACTGCTCACACAGACATTGCAACATGTAGTAGGTTCCATCGTTTTGGCACCTCCTGTATGAGGGCTTTAAACTGTACTCTATAACAGGCTGAATGATCTTCAACCTCTTCTGGCCTTTAAAAGAATGACTCAAATGAAAGCAGAGTCTTCTGTAGGTGAGCAGTATGTTGTTAACTATGTCTTCTTTTTTAGAAAGTCCTGCACAACCAGGTTGATGCAATGCACCAAACACAGGACCCAGAAATATCCACCATCTGCCATGGCCTTGACTATATTGCTGCCATTGTCCATGACAACAAATCCAATTCTGAGACCTCTGGGTTGCAGCGATTCAAACACTTTGTTGTTAAAGTCTTCCAAGACTTAGAGTTATGGACAGTGACAGTGATGAGGACAATCCAGTGATTGTTAATATGGAAGGTGATTCAGAGGACACCCCTCCTATTCAACCTGCTCGGAAGGATTTGGAACTGGTTCAGGGCCCACTATCGCCAGCTTCCATATTTGTAAGGCCCCCACTGAGATCTGCATCCACCACTACCTCAGTCGAAGTATGCCCTGCAGAGAGGCAAACAACATACCCACCTACCTCCAGAGAGTGTTCGTCGAGGTTGGTCTTGTTCAGACTATGGCACTGGAGACCAAACGTCCCATATGAAAAAACATCATGCAATCTGGTGAGAGGAGCACAGTAAAAAGATAGCTGGTGGTGGTGATGAGATAGGGAAGTAGCTTCAATTAGAGAGCTAGAAGAAGGTGATGAGGAATAAGAGAATGACAGCTTTACTCAGAGCAGCCCTGTCCCCTGCAGTATACCAGCATCAACAGCATCAGCAGCCTCCAAATGGCATAAGACTCAGATGTAGACACCACGGCATACAGTGATTCCCCCAAGATACACATTGAGTCTACCACCTCCTGGATTTCTCTGGAAGTCACCTGTGCTGGTGACTCCACAAAACAAAAAAAATCCAAACTACTGTTACGGGCATGTTTAGGCAGGAGGGACCCTATGAATGCAACCATCGAATGGCACGATTGTAGAACGGGACGTTGGCTCAAATGTTAGCTCCCTTTTTCTTTTGTGGAAGGACTGGGAATTTTTTTAATTCACAGCTGCCATCTGCCCAAAATGGGAGGTTCCCAGCCAAACCTATTTTGCCAGAGTTGCTGTTTCAGTGCTTCATCATGATGTGCTGTAATTGGTCAGACAAGCTTTGCAGCAGAGTGCTTTCCACACTGACGGCAGACATATGGATCAGGTGTCAAGCAACTGATTACATGTGTACACTGCACACTGAATCTCTTTTGTGGGAGTTAGGCAACAGCTATCTGCATGTCTCAGCAATGAAGAAAGTTTTAAGAGCATTTGGTGGCATGCAACACCACACCATGGGCCCGATTCACAGAACTAACTTAAGACAAAATCCTAAACTTACTACCATTTTGGTATTCACAGAAGGCACTTACTCATTTTGGTATTCACAGAAGGCACTTACTCATTTCGGTATTCACAGAAGTTAGGAGTCCTAACTTTAGGACTCCTAAATGCCTTCTGTGAATACCGAAAGTCTTAAAAATAGGATTTTTCTCAGTTTAGTAGTAGTATAGTTAGGACTCCTAACTTTAGGACTCCTAAATGCCTTCTGTGAATACCGAAAGTCTTAAAATTAGGATTTTTCTCAATTTAGTAGTCCTAAGTTTAGGACTCCTAACTTTAGGACTCCTAAATGCCTTCTGTGAAAACCGAAAGCCTTAAAATTAGTATTTTTCTCAGTTTAGTAGTTGTAAAGTTAGGAGTCCTAACCTTAGGACTCCTAAACTGAGAAAAATCCTAATTTTAAGGCTTTCGGTATTCACAGAAGGCATTTAGGAGTCCTAAACTTAGGAGTCCTAAATTTAGGACTACTAAATTGAGAAAAATCCTAATTTTAAGACTTTCGGTATTCACAGAAGGCATTTAGGAGTCCTAAAGTTAGGAGTCCTAACTATACTACTACTAAACTGAGGAAAATCCTAATTTTAAGACTTTCGGTATTCACAGAAGGCATTTAGGAGTCCTAAAGTTAGGACTCCTAACTTCTGTGAATACCGAAATGAGTAAGTGCCTTCTGTGAATACCAAAATGAGTAAGTGCCTTCTGTGAATACCAAAATGGTAGTAAGTTTAGGATTTTGTCTTAAGTTAGTTCTGTGAATCGGGCCCCATGTTTCCTGAAAAAGGTGGAAGGCAGCACGCCAGTGGTGGTAATTTGATTTGATTGATTTGATTATTGCATTTGTACAGTGCACGAATGCCCAGGGGCGTCTTGGCGCTAGGACCGATGGGTCAGGACGGTTGCTGGAGTAGTGTACAAAGCAAGATAATAGGAAAAGAACCAGGTTTTCAGCGCCTTTCTAAAAGAAAAAAGCTAAGTGCTGCTCTTTTTGGCAATCAGAAGTAGGTTCCAAGCCTTGACTGTCCCTACCAGGAATCTTCTTCTGCCCCAGCATGCCTTCTTGAACCTGGGTGTTTGCTGAAGTTTAGTGTATGCGGATCTTAGATTTCTAGATGACACATACCATTTCAAGTGAGTCCTCAGAAATTGAGGCCCTGCGCCATGTAGTAATCTGCTTCTTCTTCTCCTTACTGGTGACTTTCTTGGCAGAAACCCCTTTCTTGGGAACCATCCTCAAACTCTGTCAGTTGGCACTTAGCTGCACAAGTGGAAGCAGGCATAGGAGGACTCAGGTGGTGTGGTGTCACTTTGTGCCAGCATTCTGCCTGGCAGTACTGTGTGTGATGTCTCATGTGCACCTAGGCAAACAAACATGAAAAGCATTCAGTGAAACGTGGCATTTTTTGCAGTCTGAATTATTCATACAGACCATAGTGAGGTTATCCCAAGTAATTGACAACAATAGTGTATCCATTCCAATCAAAACCATATGATAATATTTAATTTAGGATAACAACAACATACAGATTTAAACATTTGCTTTACCTGCCTGTAAGGTGAAACACCTGTGGCAGGCAAGTGGGTGCAGTACTGGCTGGATGGCTTGTAGGCAGATTACGTGATATGGTAAAATAAATGTATACTGAAAATTTCAAAGATGCAGAACATTTACTTAAGTGTACAACTTTTTAGCCTTCTAAATGCTAGAAAATGGAATGCAAAGAAATAGGCCCCTACTGCAACTCCAGGCCACCCACCACAATCAAATTTAAAAATTGAATAAAATTGCTCCTAAAGATGCGCAGAGCCCCCTAAATGTCTATGTATGTGTGTTTTTTGGGAGGGAAACATCTGGGCAACAAAGTTATGTTCTCAAATCTTTGGCCATAAATCTGATGTGACCTTCAAGTGTAATCACTGTGAGTAGGATGCAGTAAACCGATAAAATGTCCAGGAAGATGACAAACCAAAGGGGACATATTTCCATTTAGAGCCAGACAGCAAAACTATGTGGAATCTTAATAATTTGTATTAAGCGAATATATGTCGTTACTACGCATTCCGTTGCAACGCATGCCTTTACCACGCATGCGTTACAACGGAATGAGTTTTCCACGCTTTGCCGTTACCTCGATTTTACCTTTACTCCGCTTTTTCTTTTTTGGGGGGGGAGACCCCCCCAAGCCCCCTTTCTTCTTTTTTTTTCCCTTTTTCCGCAGGTCTCCGCCGACACTGAAAACGGACTGATGCTTTTTTTCGGATTAGGATGACGTTGTTCCGTGATGACGTTGCTTGCGTGGTGAAGATGGTCGTTGAAGCATTACGCGTTGTGAAGACGTTTACGAGGTAAGTGTATCGTTGTAAACGTAATGCGTAGAAAATGCTTCGTGGTAAAGGCTGTTTCCCGTATTAAGCATGCTCATTTAGCAACCTTTATGATATGATAAAGGGCCAATATCATATTCTTCTGCCTTAATATGTGGTAAGTGTTGAAGAGATTACTGTATTTATAGAAGAATATATTATATAAAGGAACAAATGAGGAGTTGGGTGGAATACATCCGACAAACATCTGATTTTCATAGAATTTGTACAATGTATAAAATGTGCGTTTTGTATAGTATGATAAGAAACTACTGTCATAATCCTCCACCATTGTGTATGCTAACCCATTAAAAAATAATTTTCACAAATGCCTGGTGGGATGGTATGGTGTCTAAGAACAGTGCTAAGCTTATGCTGGCAATACTATATATATGACACACTCCCATAGCAATGGGTGCCATGATCAAGCCATGAAATTGTACCCCGGGATACATATATTGAGGACACAACAGACTTTCTGCAAAGAATTGAATCACTACTAGAGCAAGTGAGTGAGAAATGGTATCTTTGCACCATCGACGTGGTTGCATTACATATACATCGATTCCACATGCGCACAGGATTTCGTGCTTCTTGAAAATATCTAACAACACATCCATAATATATAAGCACACACAAATTGGATACATTATGGGCACAATGAGTCTGACATTGTCATTTTGGAATAATGGATAAAACCAGAATGTTCTCTTGTTATAAATATATATTTTATAATTGGATGTTTATACTGTGTAATATGTTGCTAAATATGTCAAGTATGTCAACCACACACTTTTAATGGACTGACAAGCATAAAGTGTGCTCCACTGCTCGATTACGGTTCACATAAACATCTAACGAAGGATATACAGTCATTGTTATTAGAATAACATGCTTAGCTTTGGGAACCACCAAGCGGACTGAGTAAGAGAGACAGACTAGATAGCGATAATGGAACACTTTATAGATTGAAGTGGCTAAGCAAGTGTTATCAAGACATAGTGCATTTACCAACAAATTGAGTTATAGAACTGTCATTGTCCACCAGTACTCTGGACGGCACACATAGCAATAGTAAACCCGGCTGTTGAGTCTTCACTAATATGGCGCCCACAAAACGGGAAGAGCGGACGTTGTATCACGTAACTAATAGTGTCTTTTTGGAAAGGCACATTAATTGTCAGCCGGTACTTGGTTCAGTTTTGAATATTGAATTTTAAGTCACATGGGCTCTTGGTTTTTGGACGAGGGCATTAGTAATTTGAAGCTGGTTGAAATAATATTCAGAGTAAACCCACTTTAAGATGGGGAACACGCAGAGGAGATACCGCGAGTCTCGCAAGAGTTACTAGGAATTCATATGGAGAATAGGGCTTTGGGGGGCGGCCAGCCACCGGGAGGCCTGCACCTTCTGGAAGGTTTTGGGCCGGAGTGGGCAGCCAGAGCCCAGTTAAGCTTGTTGGGCTGCCTGGGCTATGTTGGGCTGGATTGGGCTGGTGGTTGGGCTACCTTTGGGTTGGCTAATATATAGCCGGCCATCTTGTGTCACCAGCCACCATTTTGGTGGTTGTGACACGACAGCTGGTCGTAGGATCAATTTGGGAGCATTTGTGTCTGGGAGGCTTAGTGTTTGGTGCGTGTGTGTTGGTCCTGGTGGTGCGGGAGTAGCGTCAGAGCGTAGGAGCTGTGACAGCCTTACCGGAGTTGGTGCGTGGTGAGCGTCGGGCGAATGGCGAGCAGCCAGGATCCCCGGATGCTTGAGGCTCTTCATCAACTGGAGGACGCGGGTGTCATGGACATACTGCAGCCTGACGTCAAGGTGAGGCCCCCTAGAAGGGTAGCGAGCGGCGTCACAGCGGCGGTGATTGCCTGCGAGCTGCCGCAAGACTGCAAACGGAGGAGTGCTGAGGCAGGGGGGCACGGCCGCACAGCTCACGCGGCTGCGCCAGGTAAGCGTGTACGAGGCGGAAGGCGGGGCTCGGCTCCGCAGCCCATGCTGCGGTTTCGAGAGGGGGTGCGGTGAAGGCCTACACACGGGGGCGAGGCCTTCCAGAGGTCGGGACAAGCAGGGTGGAGCGCTGTGAACTGGGCAGCGGGAGGGCCACCACTGCGAGGACAGACAGCGGGTGGGGGAGCTGGGGCCCTCGCAAAGAAAGCATGTGGGGGTGGGGGGACAGGGGTGGGGCAGGGGGAGGGGGATGGCCCGTGGGCTTTGGGTTTGCCTGCAGGCCTGGGGGGGAACAAAGGTGGGGGGCGGAGATGGCTGGAGAGGGCGCCGGAAGGGCTGCGCGAACGGTGGTCAGACGCGGTGGGCTGGGGCAGCCTTTCGGGGTGGGGAGGTGGGGGGAGTGCAGTGGTTGGAGGGGGGCGCGGGGCAGTGGCGCGGTGCGGCAGGTGTTGGAGTCATTGGAATGGAGCGAGGGGGCAGAAGAAGGTGGTTTGGGGCCACCTGGGGCAGGGGTGGTGGGGCCGGGGTCGGGCGGTCTACACCATCGCAGCGGGGGGGCCATTCATCCGGTGCGTCAGGGGCAGGTCGGGTGTGGGGGTTTCCTCAGGGGGAGGTTTTGGGGAGCCGGGGTGTAGGGAGCAGGATTCACCCCAGCATGTCGAACTCCACTTCTTTTTGGCAAGACAGCGTGGCGAGGTGCTCAGGAGAGTTGCATGCGGCTCCAACCCACCAAGAGGTTGGGCCGGCTCTGCCTCATGCGAGCAGCCATGCTCCCACAAGGGACCTGACAGCAGCGGCATACAGGAAGCGGGGTGACTTGGCCCCGGTGGCTTCACCCTGATGGGTCGATGCGGCCACCGGGGGATGGGGGCAGGGGTCCGAGTACATGGACCGGGACCTTGAGGAACAGCACGCAGGGCAGAGGAGAGGCAGTGTGGACTTGGGGGACTTGCTACGCACGTGCAGGGAGCGGGAAGGCTTGAGCAGGCTGGAGCCCACGGAGGGCGGCCCATGGCCAAGCCGGGTAGATAGGGATCACGCAGGGGTGTCAGGGCTGGAGTCCAAAGGGGACGGCGCTTTACTTTTGGACTATGATGATGACAGCGCAGAGGAAGGTGAAATTGTGGAGCGGGCGGGGGTGGGGGTGCTGCGAGTAACAATGTACCTAGTATTTTGCAGAGCGGTGTGGTTCGGTGGAACAAAGAGGACAGCGTGATGGCCCCACCTGCACGATTGGTTAGGCGGCGGGATCCGGTGCAGACGCCGACCTTGACGCCAGGTAAGGTGCACACACAGGTGTTTAAAGGGCTGGCAGGCGGTGTTCTGCAGGCCAAGGTTTCGGTTGCCATGGATGCCCGGGGGTGGGTGAGGCGGGGGGGTGCGATTGAGCAAAGGGACGTATGTGAAGGACACGGGTGTGGGGCCGGAGTCGGTGAGTCCAGGGGGCAAGTGTGGAGGGGGTGTGGCGCCTGTCGCGGTGGAGGGACGTGCATAGGAGCCCGCAGGGGGGTTCACGGGAGGGGGAAGGTAGAAGGGGGGCGCCCAAGGAGGGTAAGGAGAGCCATGGCATCCCCGTGAAATAATTGTCTTATATGGGCATTATGAAGCCCTTGGGGGCCCACCTGACGCTGGCCACCAAAGAGAAAATATGGAAGGGCGAGTACGTAGACATATTGAAGCTCCTCCATAGGGAGCTGACAGCGAAGGAGGGCTCCAAAGAAGAGGAGCTGAAATTGACCAAGCGGCCGAGGGTGCCTATGAACATCGAGAACTGGTCGGCGGGTTTTTTGATTTTCGCTAGCGTGTACCTTGAGAAAATACCCCTACAGGTCCGTCACACTGTTCAAATTCATGGATGTGATCAGGCGGGCGCAGGTCACGTACGGGGGATACGCTTGGTCTCATTATGACGAGGAGTTCTGGGCGCTAGTGATCTGGGAACCGAAGGCGAAGTGGGGAGAAATTGACGCGGACCTCTACCAGCAAACCATGGAGGGGCCAAATTCGGGAAACCAATTTACACGACGCGAGGACTTCCGCTAGCACCACGCCCCTTTCCGACCCACCCCACCCGTGGGGGGGTGGGGCAGGCGGGATACAATGTGGGAGGAACGGTGGGTGCGTGCTGGGATTTTAACAAAGACAATTGCGCGCGGCAATATTGCAAGTTTCGGCACAAATGCTCCAAATGTGCAGGGCAACATCCAGTGGTGCAATGCTGGGGGACTGGAACCGGCGGGCAAGGCCAGCAGTCCACGCAGACGGGACAGCAGCCAGGGGGTAGAGGGGGCAGGGGAGGACAGGGACATCTGGGCAAAGGCTCTTACTCCGAATAGGCTGGACCGGCTAGACACAATGTTAGTGTCTTATCCACGGACTGAGGACGCGGGACTGCTGCAGCAGGGCTTTCGGGGGGGAAGCTTCCGACTAGGGTACGAGGGTCTGCGGACTGCCAGGTGAGCTGAGAATTAAAAGTCCGCCAAGACGCATGGCGCAGTGCTGTAGGACAAATTGGGCAAGGAGTCCGGGAAGGGCGCATAGCAGGCCCCTTTCAGGAGATCCCTATTCGGGATCTGATTATTTCCCCCATTGGGGTGGTGGCGAAGAAGGAACCCGGACAATACCGGCTGATACAGCATTTCTCATGGCCGGAGGGTGCGTCGGTGAATGATTTTATTGTGACCGAGCTTTCCTCAGTTTCCTACTCATCAGTGGATGTAGCGCAACGGTTGGTCACGACAGTGGGGACAGGCGCCCTCATCGCAAAATGCGACATCAAGTCGGCATTTCAGCTGCTCCCGGTACACCCGGAGGATGATCACCTGTTGGGTATACAGTTTGAAGGGTCCCTCTTTGTGGACAATGCTTAACCCATGGGGTGTTCAATATCCTGTGCCTTGTTTGAGCGTTTCAGTACCTTCCTACAGTGGTTTTTTTCGTGGCACACAGGCAAAGAGACGGTGACACGCTACCTGGATGACTTTTTCTTTGTGGGACTGCCCGGTTCTGCGGTCTACCAGCAGCAGCTGGATAGTTTTACAGAGTTCATGGGCTACCTGGGTGTGCCCCTGGCGACAGAGAAAACACAGGGTCCCAGCACAGTGCTGTCATTTCTGGGTATCGAGTTGGATTCAGTGGCAATGGAAGCCCGTTTGCCTGGAGACAAGAAGGTGCATATGCTGACTTCGATTGACACCCTGCTGGCAAAGAAGAAGGTGACGCTACGGGAGGTACGGGTCCTACTGCGGCACTTGAATTTCGCGTGCTGGTTGGTGCAGGTGGGGCGGACTTTCTGCAGACGTCTCGGTATGTCAATGTCTGGTTTGATGCTGCCGCATCACCATATGGGTTTGTTGGCGGGCACGAAAGAGGATTTGCGAATGTGGCAGACATTTTTGGAACGCTTTGATGGTATTCCACTGGCCCCCGCGGAGGACTGGGAATGGGACGTTACCATCTCTTCAGAAGTGGCGGTGGCGGGTGGTTTCGGGGAGGAGCATAGCGCTTCTGGAACTGTTCCCACTGGTGTTGGTGGTTGCGGTGTGGGCGTGGGAGTTGGCGCACAAAAAGGTGATTTTCCAGGTCGACAATATGTCGGTGGTGCAGGTCGTGAACAGGCAGTCAGCCAGGGACACGCAGGTTCTTAAGTTGTTGAGGGTGTTTGTGCTGTGATGTTTGGAACATGATATACTGTTTCATGCCAGACATGTGCCGGGGGTGGACAATGACATTGCGGACGCTTTGTCTCGTTCACAGTGGCAGAGATTCCATGGGCTAGCCACGGAGGCGGACGCATGCAAGACACCGGTGCCAGCAGAGATGTGGTCGGCAGGAGAGAGAGGGTCGTACAATTGGTAAGAGTGTCAGTGGCCACATCAACCTGGTGGGCATACGAGCAGATGTAGCGGGATTTCTTGGCGAGTGGCGCGGCTCGGCATGCCAGTCCCTGGGTAAGGAGCGAGCAGGTGGTACAATTTATTCTGGCCATGATGGACAGGGGACTGTCCAAAGTAACGATGGCGGGCAAGCTGTCAGCCATAGCCTTCATGGGGAAATTGTGGTGGGAATAAGCGCCGTCAGCCGGTGAGCTGGGCGCGCGCTTAATGGAAGGCGGGGCGTGGGAAAGAGGCAAAAGATCCCAGCAGCAGAGGCCCATAACGCTGGGCATGCTCATCCGCGGGACACGGCTCCTGCCTCGGATATGCTGTAACCGCAAAGAAACAGTGCTCTTTGCCACGTTAATGTCGTGGATGTATTTCGGGGCTTTCCGGGTTTCAGAGCTCCTGGGTGCGAGGGGGACGTGGGGGCTTCAGTGGGGGAGGTGGATCTGCAGGTCAGGGAGGTGGCAGTTCACCTGAAGCGCTTGAAGACGGACCAACGGGAGCGGGGATGTGGGTGGTCATGAGGTCAGTGGTGGAACAAGAAGTGTGGCCCGCGGCTTGGGGTAGGATCTTGGCAGCTGTGGTGGGCCAGGTGGCTGGGGAGGTTTTTTGCCGGGAGGAAGGAGGTAAAGTGACGGCGCCTCAACTAATCTGGGTACTGAGGTGTGCTCTGCAAGGCCTAGGTGAGAACCCAAGGCAGTTTGGGACCCATTATTTTCGCTTCGTTGACGGACGCAGCGAAGCATGGGTGGGGGAGGGAAGATCTGATGCACCTGGGGCGATGGAAATCTGACTGCTACAGAACATACATCAGGATGCAGGGCTCCGGGGAGGGACAGGCATAAAGTTCCTTCCTGTTCTCACATATGTGTCTTTTCAGGTGCAGTGGCGGGGCCCGCATCGGAGGGATTGTCCATCCTCATCATAGGACATTCGTTTGTGAAAAGAGCGGAGCGTTATGAATGGGAGAAGAATAAAAGTTTAAATTTAGAGTTGGATCGTAGGTTGTTTCGGTGTCACTGGCAGCGCAAAGGGGGCATGAGATGGCATGAGTTGTTGCCGGCGTTGAACATGACGATTAGAGGTGGGATTTGCCCGGACGCATTGATCATTCACTTGGGTGAGAATGACCTGGTGACCTGCAAGGGTTTGGCTTTGCTGAAACAAATGAAGAGGGACCTTTTGGAGATTCAGCGGCAGTGGTCGGGCTGCCATGTGATATGGTCAAAGTTTATTCCCATGGGGTATTGCAGGGGGGCAGAGCGACCAGCGGCCATAGATAGGGCACGGAGGAAGATTAACAGAGATATGCAAATTTTCTGCAGTAAGGAGGGTTTTGGTAGGATGGAACATCCGGAGCTGCGTTATGCGGCGGTGTATTTCTTTAGGGAAGACGGGGTCCATCTGTCCCGCTACGGTATGGAGTTATACATAGTGCAGGTCAAAGAAGTTTTGGACAGGGCTTTAGGCATCTGTAGATACCCGAAACGACAGGAGCCCTAAAGGGGGTTCAGAAAAGCCTTTGACCAGACTTTTCTGAGTGGCGGTTTTTCCTGGGTAATGGTGAGTACAGCGGATTACAGTTACTGTTTATTGGTTGGGAAGGTCACTCCGGGAGCACGTAGGAAGGGGAAAGAGCATAGGAAGTGTACATAGATAGCTAGGTGAAGACAGGTTTAAAAGTTGCAAGTTTGGGCGTTTATAAATGTTTTGTAGGGGGAACAACTTTAGGGGAGGGGAGGGGGTAAGGTAGGAGGATAATATTTAGTGAGGCATAGTTTTGTACGGCACAGGCCAAGGAATATTGATGTGAGGTGCACCTGTTTTCAATAACGCAGCCTTTTTCACACCAACAAGCTAGTCTGTGGTCTGTGCTGCACCCCTCTCGGCATAATAGGGCTTTGAGGGGGGCGGCCAACCTCTGGGAGTCCTGCATCTCCCGGGGGGTTTTGGGCCGGGGGGGCAGCTAGAGCCCAGTTGGGTTTGTTGGGCTGCCCCGGGCTATGTTGGGCTGGATTGGGCTGGTGGTTGGGCTACCTTTGGGCTGGCTAATACATAGCCGGCCATCTTGTGTCACCAGCCACCATTTTGGTGGTTGTGACATGACAGCCGGCCGTAGGGTCAATTTGGGAGAATTTGTCCCGCCCTCCCTACCTAAGAAGGGGGTTTGTCTGGAGGTTCCAGGGGGGGTGGGGTGGGGTAGTCGTTTCTTTTGAAATTTACTGCACGTGGGTAGTTTTGTTGGGATCAGGTGCACCGGGGGGAAAGCATGTACTTTGGTTGTCGCTGGAAACAGGTGCTGGTGTGGTAAAGAATGTTTTTTGGGGGCGGTTTTTCCTGGGTAATGGTGGGTACAGCGGTTTACAGTTACTGTTTATTGGTTGGAAAGGTCACTCCGGGAGCACGTTGGAAGGGGAAAGAGCATAGGGAGTGTACATAGATAGCTAGGTGAAGACAGGTTTAAAAGTTGCAAGTTTTGGCGTTTATAAATGATTTGTAGGGGGAACAATTTTAGGGGAGGGTGGTAAGGTAGGAGGATATTTAGTGAGGCGTAGTTTGGTACGGTACAGGCCAAGGAATATTGATGTGAGGTGCACCTGTTTTCAATAAAGCGGCCTCTTTCACACCAACAAGCTAGTCTGTGGTCTTTGCTGCACCCCTCTCGGCCCAACGCCGGGAACACAACAATAGTGATCTGTTTCTTCCATGGAGGAGGTTCAGCATCGAGAGAAGAGGTAAGAGGAGATTGATGAGTCACGAAGGACGTAACTCGACCCTGCCAAAACTTCTAGCTTGGCGTGTGAACCCTTGATAGTACCATCTTAGACATTGAGTTGGTTTCCTTTGTTTTATTAGAGTGCTGCAGGATAACCGGGGAAGTTGCTTTTTCATTCGGAAAATACTCTGGTGGTCATTGGTCATTGGTACAGGTACGTCAAAACGGCATTTAGAATCTGTAAACATACCGTTGAGCGGTTAGTATTGTAAATTTCAGCGTCATAATTTTTTTTCTACAGCCGGCGATCGTGGCAAATTCATCGATAAGATGCTTGTTATACTCTCGGTATTCGAGTAAGTGCGCTGCTTGAGGCACTGGTTATGGTGTTGCACGAGGTGGTGTTTGTCGATACTTTATCACCAGCATGAGTGCATTCCAGTGAGAACACGTTGAGGTGATCTATAGGAAGTACAGCACCTTTCATAGGAACACAGTGGTTTCCTACGCAGTTGATTATAATCTGCACATACTTGACATCATATAAGCATGCGTACACAGGACGGAATATCCACCATCTCTCATACAGAATGTTGTAAAGTGCATGATACATTATTGTGTTTTTTCAACAGTTTTGCCACTGAGGAAGGGACAGCAAGTTCCGAAATGCATTGGGTGCTACCTTTTATCGGCATTTCGTTTATGCTTTAACTTGTTGTTTTCTGTACATTATATCAAGTCTGGAAATGTTTAATATTGTAACACAAGTTCAATGTGGAATTGTACTACTCTTGAAAAAAGTACAGAGAAGGATGTATGAAAAGAAATACAGTCTTGAACATTACTAATTGGGGTGAGAACAGATTACATATGTTGTATTAACCCACAACGCTGTGCACGTCTGAGCCCAAGTTGCCATTTGGGACTTGGCCAGTAACACATTCATACCACATGTCAGGCAGACATCTATCATACGTGGCACGCAAATCAGTATGAACAAAAGATTGGTTTGAATATAATATATTTTAAAATGGAGTGCACAATCTACTACAATTGTCTTTCAGAATACTAAGTATATGACACACTCCCATAGCAATATGTGCCATGAACAAGCTATAAAATTGTACCCCGGCTATATGGTCTGTCTTTTTGTATTAATAGTACGGAGACTATATAGTACAATCTTAAACTGTTGCACCGTACTCATTGCTCATTGATTACTTACTACACCCATCTCTGCTCCCATATTGTTAGGATCCTAGTGGTGTTCTGAGTCTTTCTCTCTTTCTCCAGTACTGTCCATTGTATACCTTCTTTGTTGTGCCCTTTGGATTTAAAGTGGTTTGTCATTCTGGTTATGTTTCTATGACATCTAATTGTACTTCAATGCTCTTTAACTCTCAAGCAAACCTTTCTGATGGTCATTTCTCTGTATCTTAGGTCACATGGACAAGTGATCATACAAAGTACGTTGCTTGCATTACATTTGGTATGGTTTTTTTGATCCCACAAAAAGACAGAGGCCGAGATCCAGAGTATCTGTGTTTGTGGTGTAGAGCACACTGTACAGTGGCCACAGGGAAAATGTCCCTTGGCAGGTGGAAGGTTCTAGAGTGTATTTTATTCCCCCATAATGTTACTTTTGGGTCTCGTATTGACTAATATGTAGGGGTGGGCAGCATTTGTGGAGTTTTACTCTGCTAATTCTGCAGTTACATAAAAACTATGTAAAGTTTGCTGGGTTCTGCCCATATCTAATCATACATGAGGAGAGATAACAAATGCAGGCACAGATTTCTCACCCCCCTGGAACTGTGAAACCTGTCACTGAGTCTACTGTAGTGTGTCTTCCTGACTCTTAGTCATTGGACCACCTGCCGCCACAGCTCTCATCTAGAGCATCACCAGAAGGCTTGAATGATGACGGCAATGATTCCAAGGTACATCTAATTTCTTCTCATAATCTATTAATTTCACAATAGTGTAGTAAAACATCTGTCCCATCATAAACTCTTTAGTAGCCTGATCAAACCATCCAAATGTGCTTAGCTGCCAACTGAAAGCTACAGTACCTCGGCTTCCAAATTAATAATATCATACAGCGAGGCCTACTTTTGGTACTTCAGCTGAAGTCCTGTGATCATTATTGTAGTACGACTGGGTGGACTGTGGTAGAAGGAGGGCTACATGAGGGGGGCTCCATATCCCAGGAGATTTGCCTCTGGACAGTGGGCTAACAGTTATAGCCACATAATTGATGTTACCTTATTGCGCTCACTGTAAATGATTAATTTACTAAATTAACCATCTCGCACAGATTATAGCTTTCCCATGGCTGGCACGAGAGGCGCCACCTACAGGTAATAATGTGGTCTCATTCTTGATGTGAAAAATCAAGGCCAATGAGATACATTAGCGCATTGTTTTATTTTCAAACTATAGAGAAGCTATCTGACGCAATGGGGTAGTGAAAATCTATAACAGCTTTTCTTGAATGAATGATGGGGGGTGGAGGATGCTAACTGTCATCCTTCCAATCAAAAAACTGAATGTGTCCTTGTGTGTAAAGTAACTGATGCTCATGTAAAGTGCTCCAATACCTTCAGGTTGAGTTTGCGCTATCTAAAAATTGTAATAAAAATAAAATTTGATGAGCCCACGGAAGCAATGATTACACCTGGACCCGAACAGGGTATATAGTTGCACCTAGACTCATGCACTCTGCAATATCTATAATTTATAGCAAGCAACCATTCTACCTTTTAACTCTGAATTTCCTTCCGCATTCCCCCCGCCCCTGTGTGAAACAATCCATCTTTAAAGGATTGTCAACATCCAGGCCTGAACCTCTTTAGGAGCAGTCCGTGATGAGTCATTTTCTCTAACCACATGGCAATTCAGATCTCCCCTCTAACTTTTAGGTCGGCCTCCTTTCTGCCCTTTCCCTTGCATTCCTGCTGCCTCCCCCTTCGAGGGCCATCGTGCTGCTCTTTGTACCACCTCCCTCCATCCGGCTTCACACACAGCTCTGCCAAAGCTACTGAGATGCACGGTGAGATGTGGAGTACAAAATGTCAGTAACACTGACAGCAGGGAACTAAATGGGAGTAAAA
Organism: Triturus cristatus; assembly: GCF_964204655.1. Classification (NCBI taxonomy): domain Eukaryota; kingdom Metazoa; phylum Chordata; class Amphibia; order Caudata; family Salamandridae; genus Triturus; species Triturus cristatus. Next base: position 96,020,704 of record NC_140582.1, read on the forward strand.
TTCCTGGTGACCATCATGTACCCAGCTGTAAACACCCGCATGTGGCTCATAGAAGCTATTAAGCCACGCCCTCTTGAGCGACGACACAATAGTGGTGCAGAAAGAGAAATACGTCTACTGTATGAAAATATAAAGTGCTGATAATTCTGCCAGCGGAGGGATAAAAGAGTACAGCAGAACTACTAAATTCCTCCAATTCCACTGGCAGAATTAAAAATTTCATTCACACCTACTAATATGTTCTTAATGCTTGTGTTACATTTGAATGAAAAGAGGGGTCTTTCTAAAAAGAGGTTGTTGCTATTCAATATACTCCAGTGTTTGTTGATAATCTTTTTCTATTTGTTTAAAACATTTGTGTAGGTTGTCACACATACCACTTGTTCGTTGTCATGTTTATCTCTGTCAGAAGGCAGTCCCTGTCTAGGCCTGGGAAGTGAACTCCGCTCGGCTTGCGGCGTTTGCGGTGTTTTCTGCACTCCGCGGAGCTCATGCGGTGCAGAAAACTCCGCTTAGCGTAGTGCAGCGGAGTTTTTTCCCCGCTCGCACTCACGAACAGTAAATTAGGCAAGCACGAGCTGCCGCTTGGGTAGAATTTCTACCTGAGCACAGGAATATCAGCGCAAATGGCAATTTGCACTGTACTCCGCCACTTGCGGAACTCCGCAGAGTTTTTTTGTCACTTCCGCCCAGGCCTGGCCCTGTCCCTATATCTGGTACATTTCTCTGCCTTCCGTATCACATATACAGGATAATATATAACCTTTTGTTTCTTTATCAGTGTTTTAGCCTCTAATTTAAAATACTGGAGGCTAGAACAGTTTCTTCTAATGTGTAAGAACTGCCTGACCAGTAGATTCTCTCTTAATGCTCTAGGTGTGCACTACCGAATCATAGGAAAACTGATTCTATCAGTGGGTTTCATATAGAACTTGGTGACCAATGTCCAGTCTGATGCTCCTATCAAAAGGTAAAGGCAAGGTAAACCACAGTTGTTATATGTCATGTTAAAGTTAAAAAATTAATTCTTAGAATTCAGCCATTTGAGAAACTCTCTAGCTCTTCCAGACATTCCATGCCATATTATAAGAATGTCATATATATATTGTCGCCATAACCTGGTCTACTCATGAAAGGGATTGTTTGCCCACATGTAATTAGTCTCAAAATGATGGACACAGAGGCTTGCTATGGGGAAAGCAAACAAGCTTCCCATGGAAGTCCTGTGTTTTTGATCATAGAGCATGCCTCCAAATTCTAAATAATTTATTTTCAAGGCTAATTTGGCCAGTAAGAATATGAACTCAATAGGTGCTGCAGATTCACATGGCTGCTGTCTCAAAAGGCCCGTTATAGCTCTTAAACTCTAATCCTGAGGTATGATAGTATAGAGGACTTCTATATCCAATCCTATTATTAGTTCTTTCTCTGGGTTGTAATTGATGTCTTTTAAGATATTTGGCAGGTGTTTTGTATCCTCAATGTACGAAGGTTGCAGGATCGACACTTTGCTTACAGCATTCTTGAAACAGCAAAAAACACTTGACCATGTCATCATTGTAGAGTCTGCTCTAAGCAAGGAAAGAGGCAGGAGCATCATGCTTACTGTCCCAATGCTCATCTCAGTCAGCATAGTGTTTTCCTACTTGCTTTATGTTGCACCACACAAAATTGAAGCATTAGGAAATTACCTGAAGTGGAGCTGTCATAAGGTAACCTTTTAATGGCTGTGCCTTACGTGGGCCACTACTTCACTAGGCAAGCAGCTGTAGAATTTATTTTCCTCTGTGGCCTGATCGACACCTTTATCCACTGTCAGAATGTGGTAGGTGTTCTGTTCTCCAATTGTAAAGTGCATTATAGTCCCTACACTACACATAATGGTGGACAGGACATAAGCCACGTTGTCACTGAGTACCCTGAGTGGCAAAAACGTAAGTTTGGAAGTGCTTTTTAGAGAACTTATATATACAGCACAAGGACCACCCTGAATGCTCAAGAAGGAAGTTTAATAAGTCAAACAAATGCTCTGTGGCACTCATTCACCAACACTTTTACTTTTAAACTCCATTAGTAACTTCATTCTTAGATTTACTACAGTTAGTGCGCTAAAGATGCATGTAAGACATGTCTTCCTGAGCCTCACGTGGCTGTTGGGGGAGCCATTAGTAAAGGTTCTCTAGGCATGCATTCGATAATGTTCAGAATGGAGGTGGGCACTTGAGAAGTGGTAAACTTGTAGTCAAAACGTTTACTAATTTGTGGCGTTAGTGAATGTGCCAACCTTCTAAATGTCTGGGCATATGTTTTAGTGTGCAATTTGCTTGATGCCTGTTGATAGGTTGCCTTGAATGGGGATTCCATCCTGTGGCGTATAAATGTGATAGGCCCTTGAATGATAGTGGTATGTTGATGTGAGTGCATTGTGTGGTTGGACCTGGTGCCCTCTACAGGAAAGGATCAAACCAAGGTCATTGGGAGAGCCCTTGCCAAGGGACTCCCATTCACCTTGGCTTGATCGGTTTCTGTGCGGGCACTAGGACCAGCAACACAAGTTGGGGCAGTGGTTTTATTGGCACAAGTGGGGTAGTGATAGCTGGTAAAAATTATGTAGATTCTTCTTTATTTCAGAAGTTGCTAACACAGAAATGTAAGGAAAATGCCCTGTTTTAAGCAAAGTTTGAGGATTGCAGGGCATTGTGGTTAGAAAAAACCTTAAATGATCCACACAAGGCAGACCACCGGGACTTCCTTGTTTGTCTATTTGTCAAAAATGTCTGTGGTTTGTAGATTTGCATGGGAGGTTCCACGGCACGAACCCAAATACAGTAGCTACCTATATTGCTTATCTCTCAATGTAGCGCATAAGGCCTTTTCTGTCATAGTCTCTTGACCCAGTCTCCGAAGTGGGGTACCGTTCTTATCAGTAGACTCAGGTTAGTAGGAAATTTGGGGCTCCTCTCAGATTCTAGAAATTTCTGCTAAGGCAATATCAGGAAAATATGTGTATCTTACCAAAGTTTGACGTTTGCAAAAGCTTCTTGGTAAAATTACCTGGTGAGAGCCATGCAAGTCAGGCACCCCTAGACTTCCCTGGGTGTCTAGTTTTAAAAAAAATGTGCAGTTTTGCTAGGTGCCAGCTGAGGTACAGCCCAAAATGCAGAGCTACCCGCATTGCAATAAAAGGGTCCCTTTTCAGTACAAAAATGTGATGTGTCTATGTTGTGTTATTGGGCCTTTTCCTGTCATGAGGACTAGGCCTACCTACACAAGTGAGGTATATTTTGTATTCGGAGACTTAGGGGAATGCTGGGTGGTAGGAAATGTGTGTCTATCTGCAGATTCCAGAACATTCCATCATAGAAATGGGAGGATAATGTGTTTTTTTGTTCAACGTTTGAGACTAGCTAGTAATTCTGGGTAAACAAAAACGGTGAGAGCTACGCAAGTCACCCTACCCTGGATTCACCCATGTGTCTAGTTTTCCAAAAATTGCAAGTTTGCTAGAATTCCCAGGGTGACGGATGAGTTAGTGCAAAAAATCCACAACTACCCACTTTGAAAAAAAGGGTCAGTTTTGAGTGGAAATATGGAATATATCAATGTTGCGTTTTGGACTGTTACCTGTTGTGGGTCCTAGGTCTACACACACAAGTGAGGTACCATTTTTATCAGGACACTTGTCGGAATGCATGGTGGAAGGAAGTTTGTGGCTCCCCTTAGATTCCAGAACGTTCCAACACAGAAATGTGAGGACATTGCATAGAATTCTGGCTAAAAGAAAATCTGAGAGGCACACAAGTCACCCCACTCTGGATTTCTCCAGGTGTCTAGCTTTCAAAACTGTGCAAGTTTGCAAGGTTTCCATAGGTGCTGGCTGAGCTGGGGCCCAAATTCCACAGCTACCTACTTTGTAAAAAAAGTATTTATTTAGCCAAAATTTGAGTTTTGCATGGGATTTGGGGTAATAAAATCTGGTGAGAGCCATGTAAGTCACCCCATTCTAAATTCCCGCAGTCGTCTTATTTTTAGAAATGTAAAGATTAGTTAGGTAGCCTTAGGTGCTGGCTGAGTTAGGCTCAAAATCCACAACTACCCACTTTGCAAAACAAGGGTCAGTTTTGAGTGGAAAATGTGATGTATCCATGTTGCATTTTAGACCATTTCCTGTCATAGGCATTAGGCCTCCCCACAGAAGTGAGGTACCATTTGTATTGGGAGACTTGGAGGAAGGCTGGGTGAAAGAAGGTTTATGGTCCCCCGCAGATACCAGAACTTTCCATCAAAGAAATCTGAGGAAAATGTGTTTTTGTAGTCAAAGTTTGCGGTGTCCAAGACATTTGTGGTAATAAAATCTGGTTAGAGCCATGCAAGTCACCACATTATGAATTCCCTTAGGTGTCTAGTTTTCAAAAATGTAAAGATTAGCTAGGTAGCCCTAGGTGCTGACTTAGTTAGGCCCAAAATTCACAGCTGCCCACTTTACAAAAAAAAAAGAATCAATCAGTTTTGAGTGGGAAAATGTGATGTATCCATGTTGCGTTTTTGGAAGTTTCCTGTTGGTCGCGGGCACTAGGCCTATTAAAAAAAGTGAGGTACCATTTTCATAGGGAGACATGTGGGAGCATAGACTAGTAAACATTTGTTATTAACAATTAGATTTCACTGCATTTGTACCTTCCAGAAGTATGCCAGTGTATAAAAAAGAAGACATTTTATAAAATACCCTCTAAATCATATGCTAGCACAGTTACCCACAATTCACAGGTCTATAAATAACCACTGCTCCAAAACTTTACATCTTGTGTTCATTTAAAAAATACATAGGTTTCCTTGATACCCATTTTTCACTCTACATATTTCACCATATGAATTAGTCTATACTTGGTACAAAATGAAATACTACTATACAGTGAAGCTCAGTTGTTGACTCTGCGTAGCTTGGATTCTTGAAGAACCTACAAACCCTACATATTCACTCAACCAGAAGGATGTAGTGGACGTAATTGTATATTGCTTTTGTAATTTGCTGTGGTGACAAAAAGTTACGGATGAAAACGCTGTTACAAATGGCCGTTTTTTCATACTCATTTTCAATATTTCTTTATTTTAACAATTAGTTTATTTGTGAAAACATTTAGGGATCTACACATATCACACCTTTTGATGAATTTGGATTTTTGTCTACTTTTCTGAAATCTTTGGCTTTCCTGAATCACCCATGGGTTTCTCACTGATTTCCACCACAAACTGATAGTAGGTTGAAACACAACTAATAGGAAAAAGGGGCTGCTCGTTTTAAAAATGCCAAAACTGTGGTAGAAAACAGGTTTTTTTTATTCAGCTCTGCATGTTCCTAAAAGCTGGGAAGATGGTGACTTTTCACTTTCAGGAAAAAAACAGGCACTTTTATCCAGAGCACTTATTTCCTATTTTCACCCAAAAACTAAAAATGTAGCTATATTTTGCCTATTTTATCAGCCCCCCTGTCCAGGGAAATCCACAAACCCTGGGTACCTTTAGAATCTCCAGGATGTTGCAAAAAAAAGGCGCAACTTTGGCATGGATAACTTATGTGGAAAAAAGTTTTGGAGCCCTAAGCGCAAACTACCCCAAGTAGCCAAATAAAAGGCTCAGCACTGGTGCGGGGGATTTCAGCAGTTAAGGGGTTAACAATATTATAAAGTAGTAATAGGTAGGGAACAACAATAAAACCTACAACTTACCTATATCTAACACCCTAACCCAGGAGACAGTGTAATGCAGAATGCAGCAAAACTGTGCTGAAAAGAACATGAATGGCTTTTGCGTTTGGTAAACAGCCGTTACCCAATCACGTTGTGCCTTATCATGCACATGTACCATGGTATACCATGAAGTTACTGATGCGTACCCTGGCACAATATATAGCTGAGTCATTTAAAACGTATAACTTTAACACTATTTACACTATTCACACATATCAAAAATTAACATTCACACAAAATAATATATTTTCCATTACATCTACATCCATACACAATTTCACGCTACATCTGTTTTAATAACCACACTACACTCTATGCCACTCCACATTACACCACTTCACTCTTTACTATTACACTCTCCGACACTCCACTCTACGTCACTCCACTATATGCCGCTCCACTCTAGATCACTCCAGTCTATGACACTCTACGCCACTCAACTTTATGACACTCCAGTGTACGTCCCCCCCCACTGTACGCCACTCTGCTCTACACTACTCCACTGTACACTATTCAACTGTACGACACTACACTCTACGCAATTCAACTCTTTGCCACTCCACTGTACACAACTTCAGTGTGAACCAGTGTACTGTAAGCTTTTGCACTGTACACCACTCCACTTTAGCCACTCCATTGTACGCCACTCCACTCTACACCACTGCATTCTATGCCAATCCTGTACACCCTACTACACTCTGTGCAATTTTACTGTACGACACTCCATTCTACGACACTCTACTCTATTCCTCTATATGCCACACCACTCTACATTACTACACTGTATGCCAGTAATGCTCAACGTTATTTTGCTCTACATGACTCCATGCTACTCAACTGTGTGCCACTCCACTCTGCGCCACTCCACTCTATGCCACTACACATCATGCTATTACACCATACGCCACAAGAGTCTACCCCACTAAATTCCACCCCGCTCCAGTCTACAACACTTCACTCTATGCCGCTACACTTTACGCCACTCGCTTCTACACCACTCCAGTCAATGCTATCCCACTGTACACTACTCCACTGTACCCCACTCCACTCTATGCTATTCCTCTCTAAGGCCACTCCACTCTTTATCACTCCACTGTACCCCACTCCAGTGTACACTATTCCTCTATACGAAACTCCCCTCTACGCTACTCCACTCCAATCTACGCCATTCCAGTATACTCCACAACACTGTACCTCACTCCACACCATGCCAGTCCACTATGTCATTCAATGTGTACCACTTCACTTTATGCCACTCCAGTCTACGCTATTTGACTGTATGCCACTCCACCATACACCACTCTACTGTACACTACTCCACTATACGTCACTCCATTTGAAACTATTCTACTCCACACCACTCCACTCTACCCCACTCTGGTGTACGCTATTCCACTGTATGCCACTCCAGTGTACGTAACTCCACTCTACGCAATTCCACTATAAGATCACTACACTGCACCTCTCTCCACTCTATGCCAGTCTAATCTACAACACTCTACTGTATGTCACTCCCCTCTAACACCCTCCACTGTACGCCACTGTACGCCAATGTACCGTACAACACTCAACTGCATGCTTTTTTTATTTTAACTTTTTTTTAATTAAAGACAAGGTCGTACAGGTAAACCAGTGTACAAAGATGATTCCCAAAAATTCATCTGCTGGTACAGCTCCCGCCGAAGACATAAGTAAATATTCAATTACAAACATTACACAGACAATTGAAGAGGGACTAATCTACTGCCTATGTCTAGCCAATAGCGGTTCACAGATTTCTCCCATAAAATCATTCCATTTGTTCCAAATTTGTGTCCATTGGTTGGGGCAACCTCTAGATTCATACACTGTCTTCTCAGTGAACATGCAATGGTCCATATCATTTTCCCATAGTCTCAATGTCGGCGGTTCCTGCACCCCCACAACCTTGCAATATTCCTTTTGGCAATCATCATTCCCAGTGTCACCCATATTCTCTCCTTGGTATTTAAGTCAGTAGGACCCCCAAACATTCAAGACGCACAGCTTTATGTTACAAACTTGACGCCCATTACTTCCTCCATGCTTTTTGCCAATGCATCCCAATACCTTTGGATAACCTGTCATTCCCAAAGCATATGTATGAAAGTGCCCTCTTTCCCACATCTCCACGTGCATTCTGTGTTAGTCCGATATCCCATTTTCACCAGCGTGGGCTAGATATATTTTGTGGAGTATCTTGAGCTGTACGAGCCTGAGCCTGGAGGAAATGGCTGTTTCTCTAGGAGAAGCGAGGGCTTCAAGCTTAACTGTACGCTTTTTTACTATATGCTGCTCAAGTGTACCAAACTCCTGTCAATGCCACTCCACTGTACGTCACTAAACTGCGAGCAAATCCACTCTACAGTGTTCCATTGTATGCAACTCCACTGTATGACACTCCACTCTATGCTATTCCACTCTATGCCACTCCACTCTATGCCACTCCACTGTACACCACTGTATTATAGGCTAGTCCACTGTACGTCACTCCACAGTACACCACTCCACTCTATGCCACTCTATTCCACTCCACTCTACACCATTTCACTTTATGACTCTCCAGTCTATGCCACTGCACTGTAAGGCACATTATATGCCACTCCACTCAGCGACAATATGTATGCTAATACCCTGTACATCACTCCATTCTACGTCACTCCACACTACGCCACGCTACTCCAATCCATTCTACCCCACTACACTTTACCCTTTTCCACTGTATGACACTCCACTTTCTGCCAATCTACTCTATGCTATTCAACTATGTGCCACTCCACTCTACATCACTCCTGTGTATGCCAGTAACACTCAAAGTTATTCCATTCTACACCACTCCTCAGTACGCCACTCCATTCTACACCACTATAATCTACACTATTGCACTGTGGACCACTTCACTTTGCAAGACTCTACTCTATGCCACTATACTCTATGCTATTCCACTGTACACCACTACTGTCTACCCCACACACTCTAACTCACTCCTCTCCCCAACACTCCACTCCACTGTATGTACTACACTGTACCTTACTCCACTCTACGCCACTCTAATGTACGCTACTCCACTAAACGTCACTCCACTCTATGCTATTCCAGTTTATGCCACTACACTCTACGCAATTCCACTCTACCCCACTCCAGTGTACACTATTCCACTCTATGCCACTCCAGTGTACGCCTCACCACTCTATGCCACTCTACGTTTTGCTATTCCACTGTACGCCACTCCACTATACCTCACTATACTCTACGTCAGTCCACTCTACAACAATCCACTGTACACCACTCCATCGTATGCAAACTACACTACAATAAATATAACTCATGCCTTCTCCATGCACTGCTTATACTGTTTTATATTATCTCACTTATAACATCTAAAATCATTGTATTTACAAGACTAGTTCTGACATCAAAAATTACATCTTTTGTGAGAACACAGTGCATAGCAGAGTGGAGAGTTATAGTTAATGAAGTGTGGCTGCAAAGTTAAATAAGACTGTTTATGGTGGTGTGCGAGCTATAATAATTTGAATGTAATTGTTAATTAAAGGAATAGGTATAAGTTCAAAAATTAATTTTTTTGAGTAGTTTGGTTTTCTATGTAGATAAAGACGAACGTAATATTAGTTTAAAGGTGGTGCGTAAATTATACATTTATATTTACGGTATAACTATAACTTTAGAAGTTGTAATGTTTCTGTATTTTACGTTTGGTTTGTATAGAAAGAATAAAGTTTTCTTAGCTATAATATAGGTTTAACCTTTGTTTTTTTAAATTAAAAAAAAATATATGTATATATATATATATCTCCGCCCTAAGTAATTGGGGAACAAGTAGGGTGGCTCTCAGTGCTTGAGCGCCTTGCTGAAGCTTTCTGTAAGAGTTAATGCTTGGATGTCAATTAGCAACAGTAGCTGCTAACCCAGGCTTCACCCATTGGTGCATTCAGGTCGGACCCTGTAATTGCCGTCTCGGGGGTGAAGAAGGCTGTGACATGAACAGAAAGTGGTCAGAGCTCCAAGAGATCTCCTACTGTTTGCAGATGTCACCCATGATCCGTCACCTAACTCTCAGCAGCAAATAGGACCCTGTTGATGGTTGAATGGTGGGGTAGGGGGTCAACTTGGTAATGGTGTCAATTCCACTACCCCAGGCATTTTGGTGATTCAATGCCCATTAGGGCGTGTGATTCTATTCCAATAAGCTACCTACCCTCGCTGTTGGAGAAGTGTGGAGAGGCTGTCACCAGAATAAAGATGCTGTGGCTGTCTGAAGGGACCAGAAACTAGGGCTCATACATTGCTTAGTAATGGATATAGTACAGGAGCATAAATATTTTTGCTGTCGTTCACTTCTACAAAACGTAGAAGATCTTTATTTGTTTTATGTTTGTATAAATACATGTAATCTGTACCTCTTCATTTGTCAACACTTCCGATTTTTAAATTTATTGGAAATCAGTGCATGGAGATTTGTAGAATCATGAAGGATGGGTGCTTATTTAAACTGAATAAGTGACCAAGGGCCATATGTAGCAAGCAAAATTGCGATCGCAAATGCCGTAATTCGCCGAATTTCGGCGTTTGCGATCGCAATTTTGCTAAGTGGGATGTAGGAAGGAAAATCTGCATGCAAAATAAGGAATCGCAAAATTTGCGATTCCTTATTTTGCAAATGCATTTAAGGAATCCCAAATAGCGATTCCTTAAATGCAATGTAGAAAGCACCCAAGTTGTGCTATTTTGGCTTAAGGAATCGCAAATTACCACCAACTTCAGGTTGATGGTAATTTGCGATTTCTTTCAATAATGCAGTTTTTTGCATTATTCAAAGTGCCATGTGGCACACATACATGCCCTTAGGGCATGTATGTGCGCCACATGTGCACCCATGCTCATTACAGGGGTGCAAAAGGGTGTCATGTTGACACCCTTGCACCCTTGAAATTGCATTCTCAATTTGCGATTCTCTAATTGAGAATCGCAAATTGAGAATGTCTTCCTCTTCATTCCTATGGGCCTTTTAGCCCATAGGAATGAATGGCAAGGTATTCCTTATTTGCGATTCTCAATTAGAGAATCGCAAATAAGGAATAGGTGGGATTCGCAAACAAAATTGCTAATCCTACCTACATAGCGTTTTGCTATTCTCTAATTGCGATTCCCTAAAAATTGCAATTAGAGAATCGCAAAACACAGCCTACCTACATATGGCCCCAAGATGCTATTTTACTCTTATAAACTTGATTGTGCAATTAGGGAATGAAGGCTCTTCCGAACTTATCACAAGATGGGGGTTTAATTCTGATCCCCAAACAGTGGGGTGTTTGTCGAGGAATTAGAGTGGCTAGTTGTCTGATACTATACTTATCATCCCTCACTGTTTTCTCCTGACAGATTTCGCTAGGTTAAAACTGATGAGATGTATTCGGGAGGAAGTCTGGATATTTCTATGGAATAAATAACAAGTCCTAACGTTATGGCTCATTTCTTAGGGTCAAAACAGTGAATATGAGGTATTAACTCCACACAGCAAATACCTCACCCTATTCCCACAACCTCATAATGAGGCCCATTCTTTTTAAAGGGGTTATAATTTTATTGTGTGCCTTCATCAAAATTGTTAAAAATTGTAAAGCTGAAATAAATGTAATGCAATAGGTATTTTGCAATGTAATTTGTGTTTTAAGTAAATTAAGTATACATTTTAAAAAAAATTATAAGTAAATATAGGTACCAACACACTCTCTTTTACACAGACCCCTGTGAAGCAGGGTAGAAATAAGGCTGCCTCGTTTGATTGTTCTCTCAGCTGGGTTTCTACCCTGTGCTGTGTCCGGATATTTCAAGAGGCTGCTGCAGTGTCTGCATCTCACATGGTCTTTTCGTTGATATCAGCGGCTTGTTCTCTTCTCTTGCATTACCTGCACTATCTGTTAATTAAGAGCAGATATTCCGCTCGTGAGCTGACCTACACAGTTAATTATCTGACAAAGACTATTCTGAGGTTGTCAGAAGGAGACCAGCGAGCAGTGTTCACGAGCAGCAAGGAAATCTTTCAAGTCGTTGTAAAACAAAGGCTTTTAGGATTCTTACGCTGGTGTGCTCGTGTTATTACCATAAGTCTGCGTGTTTCCATTGTCGTTAAAGCATGTAAGACAAGAGCTGCATGGCAGTGGATGGGTGGCAGGGTATTTAAAGCAGCAGTCCTGCATATTTACTCTGGTATGTGGTGTGTTTTGCCTTGGAGCTATTGTCCCCATTCATTTTGCATCTGTAATATTCTTCTGCCTTGCCCTTCTTTTCTATTTTTTTAATAAGGGTTTGTAAAATAAAATTGTCCTTTACTTTCTAATTAAGTTCAATTTTTCTCATGCATCCAGTTAATGTGTTGAAGCCTGTGGTGAGTACAGGGTAGGGTTGGATGCTGTGGGAAGTAGGAGAGCTTTCGGGCAGGCAGACGCACCGGATAGGTGGTTTGGTAGGTCTTGACTGACCCTCCACCACTCCGGTCTCATCATCCGTCTGGAGGATGCAGGATTGGAGGGTCTGCCTTTTACTTTGCTGCTTCCTTCCTTCGTTTGTGGCCATTCTCAGTTTATTGAGCGCTTGCCTTTTGAATATTCCCCCAAGAGGAAGTTGCTTGTGGGTCACCAATGGTCCAGCCAGCGCCAAGATGTGGAACACCTTACCTTAAAGCCTCTGTGATATCCCTTGACCATTGGGTCTGTCTGCTGCAGAGCCTGAAGCGCCTCCTGAAGGAGGTGCAGGTGTTCCTCCCAGCTGGAGCTGAATACAGCTATGTCGTCCAGGTAGGCGGCGCAGAACGCCTTTTTACCAGCTAGGAACCTATTGACCAACCTCTGAAAGGTGGCGGGAGCATTCTTTAAGTCAAAGGCCATCACCCTAAATTGGAAGTAGCCATCTGGGGTCGAAATGTAGACCTCTCCTTTGCCCCCTCAGTCAGAGGAATCTGCCAGTACCCTGATGTCAGATAGAAGTGTACTTAGGAATTTGGCAGGGCCCAGTCTGTCTATGAGTCCATCCGCTCAGGGGCTGGAGTGTGCATCAGTTTTTGTTGCAGAATTCAATCCCCTGTAGTCTACACAGAACCTAAGCTCTAGAGTGGTGCCCTGTGGAGCAGCCTTGGGGACCAGCACCTCAGGGTTGGTCCAGGAACTGCTGGAGAGATCAATCACCCCTAACACCAGCATCTTGGAGACTTTCGTCTTGACACTGGCCCTCACATTGTCTGACAGCCTGTAGATTTTATTTTTAATAGGTGGACTTAGTCCAGTATCTATATCATGGGTATAACAAGCATTGGCATAGCCAATAGGTCTTGCCTTTGGGACCTTATAAGTGTTTAGTCATGCAACAGTTGATGTTGTTACACCAAGGATATTGTGCTGCATAACTAAATACTTATACGGTCCCAAAGGCGAGACCTATTGGCTACGCCAATGCTTGTTTTCTTTGTACAAGTCGATCAGGAACACCAACAGCTACCATACCAGGCCCAATTACAATGCCACCAGATTTTGGGTAATCTAGATTTCTTGGAAATCTGGTTTTCTCATTAAATAGTTTATTGTGGTGTTACATGATTTTTTTTTTTTTTTTTTTTATAGTACAAACTCGGCCAGTGCGTATTACATGAGCACTAGATTATGTTGCACAAGGTCAGATATATATTTTAAAGTCCTGGGGAGCTTAAATGGTTTAGCCAGAATAACAGGATGTTTTAGGGACGCCTGAACTCGAACCTGGTTCCCCAGTTTGTCCTCCATTAGGCCACAACTCTTCCCAAGGCGTGTGACAGTATGTGAAACACATAGCCCTTTACTTCAGTGAATAAAAGAACACTTCTTAGCTTCTACATTCATTTTCACGCTTTAATAAATTGGCAGCCAAACCCCTTTGCAAGTTCCAAGTATCCTGCTTCCGCATACTTACAGAACATTCGCAAACGCAGAGCAACAAGCTAACAACTTAATCATGCACTAAATAAAAATGTGGGGATGCACATTGTCCAAGGACAAGCTGTACTCCGGTAAATACGGTTTTAAGAACTGCAAACTGCGGCGTTGATTGTGAGCATACGGTACTTAGGGTAAGTAAAAGAGCAGCAAAGCTAATGCCAGTAGTGCCGGAGAACATCAAAGCGGCCGCGAAAGTGAAAGTGATCGCGAACAAGCGCGGCGCACGCCCACGCACCTGCACTGTAGCTCTAGGTAGCATGTGAGGGCATTTTTTTAAGCCCTCACAATAAGTCTCGCCAGACCAGCACATGCGCTGGGTCAGGCGAGACCTAAAAATGAGTAAGCCTAGGAATAAGGGAGAAAGGAGAGGATAGCTGCTCCAGCAAATGGGGACAGTCACTCTGCTGTTATGGAGTCAATGTTGGAGAGAGATTGACATTGTCTGCTGACCGATCATGCTCGGGATAACAGGGGGTCAGGAAGAGGCTCGCTCTCCTCTCCCACCCCTTCATCTGTCACCAGGAGCACATTGACTGCAGACTTCTCAAAAGGGGATTTGAGGCAGTTTATGTGGAGCACCCTTAAGGGGTTTCTAGGGGTCTTGAGATCTGCCAGATAGGTGGACTACCCCTTTCACTCCTTCACCTCATAGGGGTCTGTCCTGTGGTCCTGGAGAGCTCTTGGCTCCACAAGCTCCATAACCCACCCCTTCTGACCAGGTTGAAACTCTACCAGAATGGCATTCTGGTCATACCAGAGTTTCATGACTTTTGACATGCCTCAAGATTGCTTTTCACCTTTTTCCAGAAGCAATGCATCTGGTTGCGGAGTGCCGGTGTGTAGCTGACCACATCTTGAGGGGTTTTTTGGAAGCTTGCTCCCAACCTTCTCCGACAAGACTGAGAGGTCTCCTAACAGTGTGGCCATAGAGGAGTTTGATGGGGCTAAACCCAACCCCTTCTATGCCACCTCCCTGCTGGCAAAGAGTAGGCATAGCAAGAGGACCTCACATTTAACGCCTCATGCGCTCAGGTAGGCCCACTACCATGCCTTTATGGGTCTTATTGAATCTCTCCACAAGCCTGTTTGCAATAGTGTGTTGAGAACTTGTAAGTCTTTTCACACTCATCCCACATGGACTTAATGTACTCTGGCATGAAGTTAGTGTCTCTGTCAGGAACTCCCTCTCTGGGGAGCACCACATGGGTAAATATTCCCCTCAGGGCCCTGGCTACCGCAGGTGCAGTCACAGACCTTAGAGGGATGTCCTCTGGGTAGCAGTTATCTATAACATTAACAACGGTTCCTTCCAAAACAAGTACTATTTAAACAATAAAACACAGAAATACAATGATGTCTATGTTTGTGAACTCCAAATGGAGATTTAAACATTTAGTTTAACAAACAATATTTACAAACCATGAGAGAGGGAAAATGAGTGGGCAGAAAGAACAAGGGAAATCATGAGATTTCCAAACCTTGGGCATATTACATTTGTGTTGCTAATAACTACATAAACAATCAATGAGCCACAATTACGCAGTATATTTGTTGATAAAAAATACAAAATAAACGAGTAAAGTCAAGACACTAAAGTCAATGACGTTTCAATCCCTGCTTAGGTAGGGGGATCATCATCAGGGCACAGGGATTATGCCTGAAAAATTGCCTGTCAATAAATTAGACAAAAGAAGGAGGGGAAGAGAGAAGAGGGAGGAGATGGATTCTACCCTTGGTGAAAAAACCCTCTCTGGACCCCATGGATGTGGTAAATTACAGACCTATCTCCCGACTTCCTTTCCCTGCTAAGCTGCTAGAAAAGGCACTGAACGATGAAATTCTAGCTTTTCATGACACACATCAGCTGCTTGACTCTGCCCAATATGGCTTCAGAGCAGGCCATTGGATGGAGTCAGCTCTCGTAGCGTCAACAGAGAAAGTAAGAATTAGGGTGAACAAAGGTGGCAGAGCATCACTAATCCTATTGGATCTCTCTGCTGCTTTTGATATGGTCCACCATGCGCTACTTATTAAGCGTCTGTATACCTTAAGCTTCAGGAACACTGCACTAACATTGCTGAGGTCCTTTCTGGCCAACAAGACCCAGTGGGTGGAGTTTGGAGACACAAAGTCTCATCATTTCTTGCTCTCCTGTGGTGTGCCACAGCTCTCGGCACTCAGTCCCACTCTTTTTAATGTGTATGTTACCCCCCTGGTGCAGCTCATCCACAGCTTGGGTCTGACCATATTGTCCTATGCGGACGATGCACAGATAGTGGTATCCCTTTCATCCCAGGTTGAAAAAGATGCAGATAACTTTTGCAGATGTATAACGGCATTGGCAGGTTGGATGCAGAATAACTGCCTTAAGTTACGTTAAACTCAGATAAAACGGAGGTATTACTCTTTGGGAAAGAGACCTCCTTTTGGAATGCGTCCTGGTGGCCGTCAGAACTGGGCAACCTTCCAAAGCCCATGGAGAAGGCAAGAAACTTAGGAGTCGTTTTCGACACTTAATTGTGCTTCTCCTCTCAAATCAATGCAATTACTTGCAATTACTTCTGGGTTTTTTTTATGCTACGAGTTCTCCAAAAAGTTCTCCCGTACATTCCATTTGACTTACAGAAGATTGTGCTGATGGCCCTCATCATTTTCAAAATGGATTATTGTAATGCACTTTATCTTGGCACCTCCAAATATCTGTTAAAAAAATTGCAGTCTCTTCAGAACGCCAAAGCCAGCCACTTTTGACAATTCCCAAGTTTAAACCGGTGTTTCATTTACTGCATGGATTGCACTGGTTGGCGGTAGAGAAGAGGATCTCTTTTAAGGCAATGTGCCTTATGCACAAGGCTCTTCAAAAGACATGCCCATCTTATTTTCAAGAACGGTGCTCAAGGTACTGGCCAAGCAGAAGTCTTAGATCCAGTTCTACATTCATGATCCAAGTTTCCAAGATTCAACAGAGTAAAGTGGGGCGGCAGATGGCTAGCATATCAGGGTGGAAAGTTGTGGAACTCCCTTCCTATGGCTCTCCGTTCACAGCCAGCACAGCAGCTATTTATAAAGCAGCTTAAGACTTGGCTGAATCCACCTAAGCAGCTTGATTGCCCAGGTTCCAGCTCTCTCTAAACCTTTGGTACCTTTCTCTCGGTCTGGATCTGCTTAGCGCTAAGACACCCTTGGGTAATGCACGCTTTATGAAACTACCTCATTCATTCATTCATTCACATGACCTGAAACGTAGGATAATCAAAAATCATTATGTAAGTATCAAGGGCATGCACTTATGATTCAATAGAACCAAAAAAGGCACGGGTGTATGTTCCAGTGTGCCAAGTGAGACCCGCATAGTTAATGTTATAATTGAAATGATGGGTGGAAATGACACACAGGCCACAAGTGAATAGTAACAAACACGACAAAGAGAACATGGCAAGAAATGAACCGTGATATCAACACAGTCTAGGCTAATGAGTAGGTGGAATTGTGCATCCTAAAAATAACATTCAACTAGATGGGAATACTGACCACTGACATTTTAGTAAGACTAGTTGGTGGTTGGAACAGCATGTGAATTACCAGGATTAAGTCTGAAATCACAACACAGCTGTAGGTAAAATCTGAAAAAAACCTATAGAAAATCCTGGAAAGAGAACAGAACTAAATCATGCCAATAGTTACCTTGATCTGTGGCAAAGGGCAATAATGTCTGAAAAACAAAAGACACCAATAATCTGAATGTAGCAATTTTCACAAGTATTGTAATCAAAGAGGACAGATCATAGTCGCCCGAACTTACCAACAATGCAAACACGTAGTGTGGAGCGGGGCATGTTTCCGCCAAGCTAAGTGATAGCGCAGTCGGAGACCCATCTCCAGCTGTGGCCCGTGAAGGTAAGAGCGTGGAGCCGGGTGGGAATTTTGACGTACGATGAAGAGCGAAAATTAAATAAATAATTAATGTTCGATCATCATCGTCCGTCGAAATCTCCCTCCACCCAGCCCCACCGCTCTAACCCGCATGGGCCACAGCTGCCCATCACAATATTTATATCCAGAACAGAAATCAGCTCTTATGTCCAATTCTGGTCCGATACATGGCCAAGACAGGCCCAGAGGAAATCTCCAATGTATTTCAATATCGGTGAATAGCCCGAATCAACCCGTGCCTCGTCTACAGTGCCACTAGAAAATGTGAATCGTGCGCAGGCCTGGGTATGTGGAAGAGGTGCCAGTCATCGTTGAGTGGATGTGGGAATTGACGGGGGCCGAGGTGGCTGGCATCTTGAAAGTAGAAACATTTTCTTGAGAGTAGCAGTCAAAAGAATGGAATCATGTACAATTGCTGTTGACATATGCCGCTGATTACTAACATGTGATCAATATGAACACCACAATTTTGCCACACTATCAAGTTAAAGTAAATACAAGATAGAATTTCTAATAAAAAACATTAGGTAACATCAAGGGTACTTCGTTAGGTATTAAAATTGTGATTCAGGGTCTGTTTACAAGTAAAGAGCATGAGTATGCCGCACTGAATCGTAATACAATTATTATACAGGGCAAACATGAAAAGGAAAAACAATATGTATGTAAAGCCTGTGAGAGTTAGGAGCATGAACTTGCTGCAATGAAACACAGTACAAGTATTATACCGGACAACCATAAAAGGGAAAAACAATTGTGAAGCCTTTCTGTCCACTCATTTTCCCACTCTCATGGTTCATCAATATTGTTTGTTAAATTAAATGATTAAATCTCCATTTGGAGTTTACAAACATAGACATCATCGTATTTCTGTGTTTTATTGTTTGAATAGTACTTGTTTTGGAATGGACCATTGTTTTTGTTATAGATACTTCCACCCTAGGTCTCTTTTACTATCAGGGTTTCCTTGTCTCCTTAGTATCTGGGTAGCAGGTGGCATGGTCCACCCAGACCAGGATGAACCTGTTGCCTAAAGCTGTCCTGGTGTCCCAGGGACCAAGGATGTTGATGCCCACCCTCTCAAAGGGAGTGTCAATGACAGATACGGGGGTCAGGGAATCCTTGTGCTGCTTCCCTGACTTCCCACTGGCCTTGCAGGTGGGACAGGACCTTCAGAATGCATCTGAGGTTATCTTCATCCACGGCCAGTAGACGTAGGCAACAAGCCTGGCAAAGGTCTTGTCTTTCCGCAGATGTCCTGCCACATATCGTGAGCCAACCCCAGTAGGAAGTTCCTGTAAACCTGAGGGACCACCAGCACCCGGGATGCCCCAAGCCCAGAAGCCTTAGGATCACTGTAAAGGAGGTTATTCTTCCAATAGATAAGGTGATCTTCAGAGGTATTACCTGCTGCCTGGGCCTCAGCTAGCTGCCTCAAGCCGTCTAGAGTGAGGTACTGGTTCTGTGCTTTGTAGAATTACACCCTAGTGGGCCCACCCTCACTTTGCCATCCAGCAAGCTCAGGCAGGTCACCTGAGGACAGAAATGTCCTACCCGGTAGGCTCAGGAGCATCCTCCTCGAGTGCCCCATCAACCTGGACCACCGTAAATTCAGAGGGCTGGTTTCTCAGGCCCCTTGCCCTCATTCTTCTAGGGGAACCTTTGTCTTTTCCCCAAAGCTATCTGGTACCACCTCCTCACCAAGCGCTTCATTCGCCAACCCAGTGTCTGCCCACAAGTGGGGGGCTGTGCCCTCTTGGAACATTTGGTGTCTTCCTTGGAGTGCCCATACTTGTATCACTCGGTACATTGTGGGACAAACCTCCCTGTCTGTTTCTAAAATAACCATTTATTCTTTGGCTCCAACTGGGATTGATTACAACTGTAACCTTGGGAATTGTTTTGGGGACCTTTTGAGAACTCCTTACTTTTAAGTTGTTCTCCCCCTTTCTTCTGGTAGGAGCCCTGACTACCCTTTTGGGAGACCTCCTCAGATGCCTTTTTGGACACTTTGGTGATGACCCAGATGTCTGCCTCATCAGCAAGCTTCCTGGGGTTAGTCAGCTTGCTGCCCACTAGGCGCTGGTACTGCTCTGTAAAATACATTTTGATAATGTGTTCCTTGAGTAACAAGTTGTACAGCCCTTTGTAATATTTGACTTTACTGCCTCTCACCCAGTCATTTAATGGCTTGTTTGAGTAGCCAGGAATGATTGGGGAGTTTTTGGCTGCCTCTGAACCTCTTGTGGTATTTCACCAGGGTCAGTCTAAATTTAGCTAGTAGACTGATTTTCATGCGGGTATACCTGGTTTGGTCCTCTACTTCTAGGGTCTAAAGTGTGTCCCTCCACATTAGAGGGATATGCTTCCACAGCTCCCCCCAGCCCACCCTACCCGATCCTGCTGGGATCCTGTGTACTCTCAGGGTCACCTCGTAAGCAGAACACCATTTAGCTATGTCATCTCATACCACATAATTGGGCACTAGATCTTAAGGTATGCAGACCTTCTTGTCTCCTTCAGACACTGAGGGCCTGATTACGAGTCTAGTGGTCCACAGACCGCCAGACTTGCGGGGGCACAGCAGTGGGGGTCTTCTGACCGCCCTATTACAACTAGCAAAAGACACACAATTGATGAACGGAATGCAGAACAAATCAAAACATTCACCCAGTCAAGAGATCTTGGTTAAATCCAGGGAGGACCTGGCTTGGCAGTTCGGGCTGGACTGTTCCCATGAGGCACAGGGTCAAGACTGATTTGCATATGGCCAGGTCTAAACTGGGGTGGCATGGTGAGCAAAAGAATTATGATTTTAACCCAGATCTCTTGACTGGGGGTGAATGTTTTGATTTGTTCTGCATTACGTTCATCAATTGTGTGTCTTTTGCTTTCTCGCCCTAAGTGCGCCAGGTATGCCCAGACGTGGGTCCTAGGCTCACTGTGTCACTGGAATCAAGCTAGCCTGGCTGAAGAGGGGTGAAACCCTGAAACCAGTCCTAAGAAGCTTGTTTCCAGTCCAAGGAGGACCTGGCCTGGCAGTTCGGGTTGGACTGTTCCCATTGGGCACAGGGTCATGACTGATTTGCATATGGCTGGGTTCAAACTGGAATGGCATGGTGAGCAAAAAAACGATGGATGTAGGCCCAGATCTCTATACTGGGGTGAATGTATGACATTGTTCTGCATTCTGTCCATCAACTGTTGTTCTTGCTATTACAACTAGGGCAGTCAGACCGCCACTGCACCACCACAACTGCTAGGGATCAGAGATCCCTGGTGGTGGCTTAGCAGTCTTAAGTCCGCAATATACTTGACAGGACCGCCGTATTCCTGCCAAGCATATTATGAGTTTCCTCTCTGCCATGGTTTTCATTGCGGCTTCTCCACCATGAAAAACGTGCAGAGGGGAAACAAAGTGGGACATACAGAGCCTCCTGCTGCCTCAGACAAATGGCTTGCATGCAGGGGGGCACATGTTGTGCCCTCCTGTGTGCTTTTACCCCAGTACCTGCACGGCATGGACTGCATCAGTCCATGTTGTGCAGGTACTGTCTTTGAGGTTTCCATTGCGGTGCCTATTTCATAGGCTCCGCTGGGGGATCGCCAGAAAAACGCCTACCAGTGACTCAAAAAGGCACACGGTTTGGCAATGCGGCGGCGGGGCGGTTCTGCCCCCACACTGCCAAACTCGTAATTAGGCGTTTGTTGCCATCAATATTGCTGGAATCTATGTATTTTGCCTTCAGTTAAGGCTCTTTTCATGAGCCAATGCCCCAAAGCAAGTTTCTCCTCCATCCCAGTTGATACTCTCTCTACCTTTCTGTCCGCCAGCTCTTCTGCGGACACGACATGCAATGATTTACTGATTCCTGCTCTGGCAGGGAGTTCCAATTCGGGAGATTGGTCATCCTCCTCCACCGAAGGCTGTGTTTCAGGGCTGATGTGCAGATCCTGATCCTGCTCCTCCACCTCATTCCCATCATTTCCATCATCTGTGACTGTCATCAAGTGGTAGACCATCATCCAGGCCCTCAGAGCTTTCTGAACCTCCAACATTTTGATGCTCTTCTTCATTTGCAGTCCCCAGTGCTTACAGAACTGTTTGAGATCAACCACAGAGTATCTACCCAGGTTGGCCAGCTCAAACTTCATTACTGAAGGTATGTTTAGATAGTGCACTGGCAATGAGAGTGGATTTGAAAAAATCAAAAAGAGCTAATCAAAGGTGAATTTACAACCTTGAAATTGCCTCAAATTATTTAACTGAGATGGTAGTGTAACACAAAATTACTGTATGGCACTGCAGAAACGCAATTGCATTTCTCACTGCTGAACACCAGTGTAAGAAACTGGGTAAATGGTTGTGTGGGGTGAAACCTTTTACAATGCAGCAACCTCAAACCTTGTCAAGGTGAAGTCACAAGAAAACTGCAAATTAACCTTTTCTGAATTCTGTTCGCTTGGTACAGAGCAGTCAGGCTTAACTTAGAGGCAATATGTAAAGTATTTGAGCATCACCGCAAACAGTAATAGAATGGAAACACTGCAGAAAAAGGATACCACACCAAGTTAAAAAAGAGATTAGATTATAATAAATAAAAACAGGACAAAATGACAATAAACCAATCAGTAGGTTCAGAGATTTGCAATTTTAAAGAATTAAGTGAAAATAGCACCAAAAAGCCCAAAGTGCCATGCTCAATAGGCTGATGATGCGAGACTGGGGATGGTCACAAATTCAGGCTGACTGCAATGGAGCGTGGATCAGATACAGGAGCCAGGATATTCCTGCTGAAAAGTTACCTTCTCAGTCCGGCTCAAAGAGTCCCTTTCACGGTGGAGGTGGTCTCGCGGAGCAGGGAAGCACCACAGATGGTCGTCAGTATAGTCTGAAGAGCAGGCCTGCCTTCACGGTTGGGCATCGGTGTAGAGCGAGTATCCTTTTGTTGTCTCGAACTGTTGGGCCTGTGATTTGCAGTGGCACTCCCTGCAAGGGGTCAATGCTGCAGTGCAAAGTGTCGGGCTGACGAAACGTCGCATTGGCAGGCTGTGCGAGTGACAAGGTTTCAGTGACAACAGGTCCATTTGTGGTCGCAAAGAGCCGAAAAACTTCGATTCAGCCTCTCTCAGGCCACACCAAGGTTCCAGGACCTGAGGGGCACAATTTCAGATACCACAATTAGTGAACAGAGTGACTGATCTGTGACAGACCTGTGATGAGAGATTCATGATGATTGTCCTTCCATACCCCCTGATGCTCAACCAAGCGAGTTGTATATGGCACTCATTCTGGAGGAACGCCAAGGAGGCTTGGGGAATTGGCCAAAAAAATAAAATAGTCACCCGCTACCTGTGTGACACCTTCCTTGTATCACCCTTCAGGCTTATCTGTCATCTGCCTCTCAGTGTAGGAGTACCTGAACAAAAGGAACAAATATTTATTTTTTTCAAACAGAAAAAAACCTTTTTACTGCTTTCGATTTACAGTTTCAATCATTTAAATTGTCTCTCTCAATCTGGAATCAATAAATCTGCAAATTTGCATGAGAATCCTTTAAAACATTAATTATGTATCTTCTAATTGTTTCTTCACTAAAATTAAACTAGTCTCTTGATTGGGCACACACTGCGTGGTTTCCTTACGGTCTCTCTCTTGTTAGCACAGATTGCATGATTCACTGCATAATAATGAAGGACCTTGCAAATAATCGAGTATTTTTCATTTTTGTCCACCAAGTTCTTTTACTGATGCTCAATCAAGATTCCTTTTTCTCAAATTCTGACTTCATGCGCGCATGAAGGAGGTAAACGTTAAATGTACTTAGACTTCTCTTGTCTCTTTTATCTCCTGCAGAGCCTGGAGAACTCTCTCCAGGAAGGTTCACAGAGAAAGAAGATTTCCTGAATTGGCAGGTAAGCTGGGTTGGCGGGAGAAACACAGGTGATATCTTCACTGGAACTCTGATTGTCTAGCAAAGGGTGTGGTCCAGGGGAGTGGAATTTATACCCTCCTGAAAAGAAAAAGATGGCTGCTACCATCTCATGGCTGTTTTCAGAACCTTCTTACTTGTTCCAGAACATTCTGTCTTGCTCCAGATGGATTGCCATGTGCTGTCAATGTCTATTTACTGATGAGTTTCAGAACTTTCTGGTTTGTTCCTGAATCTTCTGGCTTGTTCCAGATAGATTGCAATGTGCTTTCAAAGTTTATTCATTAGCGATTAGTTAACTACTTTGTTTCCTTTATTCGACATTCTAAAATTATGCTTATTCATTACAGTTCTATTAAATTTTAACACTTGTGACTACCCCCTGCCTTCAGTGCTTTGGGAACCATCTTTTTCCATCTCCACAAACATACCCAAAAAAACCAATCCCCTGTGATGTTCTATGAAACACCTAACTGAGCTTAGCTTCGCCCTCACATCCTGCCAGTGATGGCCCATCCAGGCACTCCTAGGCTATGTCTAGTTTATTTATTGATGTGTATGCGTCCTCTATATATATTGTCCAAACTTTACTCCATATATGTGAAGTATAATTTTGAATAACATTCAAAATAGGACTTACATATTGAGGTTCTGGTACCGTGCAAAGCATTTCACATCAAAAGGTTGATTTCTTGTACAATAGATAAACAAATAGGCACTGGTAAAGCCAGGAGGGTGGGAGGCAAGGTGAACAGGACATATGGGTAAATCATTTTACAAAATTAAACATGTACAGATATCAAGTGGTATTCTCAACAGATTGTGTCCCGTAAATGTTAGGTGTGCTAGAATTTGATATGCAGCAGTTTTTGCCACCCTCCACATGTAGAACATCCCTGGCATCATTGCTCGCATTTAGATCACCTCACTATAGTATTTTCCTTTTATCTATATTTTATTAGGCATACTCACAGCATCACTACTTTTTTTCAATACAAGGCTTGCTTCACTTAATAAATCCACAGGAAGATGGCTGCTTCTGGCCTAAGGAAGGACTTTAAAGTCATAAAAAGGGTTAAACTCAAAGCAGCCTTCGGGGAAATACAGAATAGGACAAAGAGGCATTCTGTCAGACTATCCATGTTTAAAGGGAGAGTCAGTACAAACGGGAATTTATGATTCACCATTCAACATACACATGTACTTTGACTGTGGTAGGGAATATAGGAGACACAATATCGAATGGTCACAATATCGTGACCAGAATATTGAGGAACAAAATATCAAAGAGGTAAGTGCACAGAGGAAGGTGTGAATTACTATTTTTACCTCCACAACTACATACCTTGAAGATATATATATATATATAACTTTCAACAGTCCTGTCTTCTTCCTTGGTTAACAGGTACAGACCACAAAGTGCCAAGCAAAATTTGACGTGCTTAATTTATTTCTCCACGGTCAGCATAACGTTTCGGCTGTTGACACACAGCCTTGATCACATGACCCCCCAGTGACGCACATGATTTATATACAACTCGTGATTGGATGTTGTCAGTTACAACTGCGTTTTGAATAAAGATAGAGCTAAACAAAATACTTCAAATGCAGAAATACTTGTTAAAATCCATAAATATATAAATAACTCTAAAAAATCGTCATGGTTAAATACATAGTCATAAGTAATATGATAAAATTCTTAAATTATAAAATAATATCATTTGGTATGTAAGACTAATAATAAGAAAAGCCTACATTGCCGGGTACCTTTGATGCCATAGTGACACGATATGATCCCTGTTGCATGAATTACGCTCTGATAAAATATTATTCCAAAAAACACGTCGTAACTTGCCAACTTAAAGTGCAAATGCTCAAATTGTTGTCTCACAAGTAGACATAGTGCAAAAGTAATATTAATCCCATACATATTGATGGAAAACTTCATATTACATCCTAAATCACGATACTGATAAAAATTGGTGCTAAAAAAGTGATAAAAAACTAAACAAATCCCACATATTCTTGTGATGCTCAAAAACTAACAGTTCCTATTATGATATACATGATCTATTCATTGGATAAAAATGATAACACTATATCCAATCAAAAATCCTCATGATTTCATATTCAAGTCAAAACCAGTCTTCTTTACAGATATGATCCCCCAGATCTAAAATTCTTAACAAAAATAGTTTTAAGAGTTCTTAAGAATATGACTCAGGTTATCCCTACAATAAATACAGGAAAGTGGATACATAAAAGAAGTAAAAGATCCCATAAAAATACTTTCATAAAAAATTGTGTAAATCTTCTCCTGTATTTAATCCCTTTGGAATTCTAGTATCTAAGAGAAGAATATATTTAGATTCCAACTGTCTAAGTTGTTTTTCTCTATTACCGCCTCTTATATTCTTTTTTACAGAGTCAATTACATAATAGCATAAGTCATTTAAGTTTTTATTGTGGGCTAATTTAAAATGACGAGCTACCGGATAAGTATCATCGGAATTGACAATTGCTCTTAAGTGTTGCAGGATACGATTGAACACTTGTAACTTAGTACTGCCTACATATTTCATTTTACAAGTACATTCCAAAACGTATACTGCAAAATCCGTGCGGCAAGTAAACAGACTTTGAATTTTAATAGGATTCTTCTCAAATACACTTGTATATTCAGTAGTGTTGATGCCAAACTTACATGCCCTGCATGAAATACATTTGTGGAACCCAGATTTATTAGATAGCCAGTTGGTGGAGTTGATTACCTCAGGATTAGATTTGACTAGTGCATCTCTCATTGAGGGCGCTCTTCTAAACATAATGAGAGGATTAGTCGGAAGTAGGGGGGCTAGGGTTATGTCCGTTTTTAATAGAGGCCAATGCTTTGTTATGATACCCCTTATTTTCTTTTCTTCTACATTGTATGTAGTTATAAGTCTAACTCCACCTTGGCTGTTGGGTAGACCCTCATCCTCTTTTCTTTGGCTCTTTTTTTTGGATGTAGCAGTAGTGTTTAAACACTCCTCTCTAGTGTGGCTATTAGCCTTGTTTTTGGCCTGTATTAACTCTTTTAAATGGTAGCCACGAGCCAAAAATCTCACTAGGGCCTCTTCTTGGCATTTTTCCAAATCTATATCAGAACTACATATTCTACGCATACGTATATATATATATTATCTACTGGCGGTCGCCAGTAGATAGTTATAGTTAGGATCGTGTTTCCATAGGAAATCCACAACATTCTATTTGGAATAACTTTGGCGCCGATTGACGAATCCTCGCGAAATTTTCAAAATAGGTGGGGCGCTCCGCTCCTTCCCTGAAAGTCTCGGGGGGATTCGTCAAGCGGGGGCTGAGAAAATGCATTTTTCCATAGGACCTTTAGTCCAAGCTACAGCCCGAACGGCTGAACAGAATTACTTGAAATTTGGCAGAGAGGTAGTCCTCAGGTCAGGGATGTGCCTTTTGCAGGTCTGGTGTAAATCTGTTCAGTATTTCCTGAGAAAATAGCATTTAAAAGCATATATATATCTATAAGCGCGCACCGTGCCCGTACGTTAAAACTTACCGTACGCGCACGCTGCCGTGCGCGAGCGCGATTCTGATTGGTTGTTAGATCTTAGTAAACATTCGAATCGGTCGAAACCAGGAAGTGTCGGCCACCATTTTGTCTCTCGCAGTCTGAGGGGGTGAAAAACAAAGGTGGAGAACGTGAAAAGGGGGCAGGGTGGACAGTTCCTGACCCCCTAGTCTTAGTCAGGGGGTCCCAGAAGGACCCCCAAGGGCCAAAATTTCCTTTAATTTTTTTTTAGAAAAATCGCGGAGTACGCGTAGCGTGCGCGTACGGTACGCGCACGGTGAAAAACCTTAAAATAAATAAATAAATAAATACATAACTTAGCATTTAAAAAACCGTACAAATTCACTGAAAAAACCATAGGTTTCACACACGTTATAGTTAGGAATTAGCATTTAAAAAACCTTGCAAATTCCCTTAAGAAACCATAGGTTTCACACATGTTATAGTTAGCTGGACATTTCACTCGTGAAAAACCATTGAAATTCCCCCGGTATAGTTAGTGCAGGCAACTATAACTCACGCGACCGCAATCCTCTGCTGATGATGTCAGATATTACATCACTGATGACATATGTGTCTTTCTGAAAAAAAAATATTTGTAATATATGTATAGCTAAGAATTAATGGAAGAAGACATGGGTAAATAAGTGTCTAAATACAGTGATGTAATATCTGACGTCATCAGCAGAGGATTGCGGTCGCATGAGTTATAGTTGCCTGCACTAACTATAACGGGGGAATTTCAATGGTTTTTCACGAGTGAAATGTCCAGCTAACTATAACATGTGTGAAACCTATGGTTTTTTAGGTGAATTTGCAAGGTTTTTTAAATGCTAATTCCTAACTATAACGTGTGTGAAACCTATGGTTTTTTCAGTGAATATATATATATATATATAAATATGTATATATGTATATATATATATATATATATATATATATATATATATATATATATATATATATATATATAATAAAAGTATCTATATGTCTACACAAACTTACATTTAGCTATCCTGGTCATGATATTGTGATCATTCAATGCTGGATGACATAGCAGCCTACTGAAGATCCTCAGGATGTATGAACAATTAATATGGGCACCCCTTTGCTTAAACTTGTCAGTTGTGGAATGATAAATAGAATATTTGAAGACAGGAACATCAAATTGTAGTTCCATACTTAGCTTAATCACTTTCAAAAATTGTTTCTTCTTTTAGCATGTTTTCGAGCTGATTTATCATTCTCCATGTGGAAGGATAACTGCAATGCAGCCGTTGTAGATTTTGCAACACATTTAGACAGTTGTTTGTTGGGAACCATAGCTTGTTATAGCCTGGGTCACTTTTTAGAATTTTAAAGGAGTCTGGTTTCAGAATATTCAATATCCCCTCTGTGTCAACAGAATATCCGGTCAGGGTGTTTGCAATTGTTTTGTGCTTGTACTTGGAGAGCCTCCAAATACTTGATTATTTTTTTTCAGTGCCCTAGGAAATTTCTTTGCCTAGATTCTTTCATAATATAATATCTAGAAATCCAGATATGGAATCCTGGAAATTAACTCTGTGTGGCCGTCTTTTTTTTTTTTTTGTCCTCAAACGCCATTAGATCTTTCCAAAAGTAAATTGATTTTCTCTGCTATTCCCCCATCTGGAAGGCATCAGCAAGAGAGATCTGATCTAAGTGGTTTGCGCTTTACACAGAACCTCTTGAAATTTGTTCCATTTTTCCATCTGTGAGACCCAGGAACTGACTCGAGTGGTAAAGTATTTCCATGTAGAGGCATAATCATCGGACATATATACCCCCATTTTAAAGTGATTTAAAGGCTATTCAACCAACTTATGCATGGTTCCCAAAAAAACGTCTTCTTTCTATTATCTTTCCTTGTAGCTAGGTCGGGGGGGGGTACATTTGATCCAAGATTTACAGATTTCTCTACGAGCTAGTAATATAAGATAAAAACACAGCTTATTAATATCCAAAGGGAGCAATTCATAATTCGGAAAAAGACCAAAAAAGAATAACGAAATGCTCACCTGTATATCGAACCCAAAGATTCCTTCCATACCTTCTTGTACCAGTTCCCAGAATTGCTGTATTATAGGGCAACTTACAAACATATGCTCATCATTAGCTTTTTCTTTCCGACACTTCGGGCAGCATGGAATAATGCCCTTTGCAAATTTGGATAGTGTTAATGGAGACCAATATACTCTATGAAGAGAAAAGAGATGATTCCTTCTTAAATTGGCAGCTTGGACTGTGACATATAATAAATCAAAAGATACTTGCCATAATGTTTCTGTATTGACATCCGGCAAGTACTCGCCCCACAGTTGTGTTGGAAGTATAAAGTCCTCGTCTGCCAACTCTATCAGAAGCCAATAAAGATTTGCTACTTCTTTCTTGTTCCGTCGTCCGGTTCTCAGCGCAGCCTCTAAATCATTTGTGAAACCAACTGGTATACCAACCCTCTGAGAGCAGCTTTTTATTTGTAGGTACTTATATTCAGATAGCTGATTGTCTGTCATGAGCTTCAAATCTTCCCAGGCTATCAAGCATCCCTCTGGCATAAGCTGGACCCAACAGTTTATGCCAGTAGATTTTAAAGGTGTTTAGTATATCTTTGGTCCATTCAGGTGATCCGGGTGTGTCCCATATGGGCGCCATGGCGCTATAATAGCTGATTTTTGAGAACTTTCTAATTTTAGTCCAAGTGACTGCTAAATCCTTTAAAATTTTCAGTCGAACTTTTTTAAAGTAGAGTGGGTCTCCAAACTTATATAGATAAGCATGTTCAGCTCCTTTTAGGTCTTGCAACATTTCCCTGAACATTTTTCCTATATCTGGAAAATTGGGTTCATTCATGAGCATTTTTCCTACCTTCATTAGAGAGACCCATGCATAAAAGATTATATCAGGTGCGCATAAGCCTCCCTTGTTCTTTTTTTTCCGAAGTTTTTTCCAAGAAATTCTAATGCCCTTGGAAGCCCATATAAATGAATTCAATTTTGACTGGATTTTTTTCAAAGTTTCTTCTTTAAAAGCTAATGGTATATTCTGAAATATGAACATTAAATTAGGTAAGAGCATCATTTTTACTAAATTGGTCCTTCCTATTAGTGTTAAGGGTAAATAAGCCCAACTTTTTAGAGAATCAGCTATTTCTTTATCAATTTTGCGTAAGTTTGAGTCAGATATATCATTGATGTCATGAGTAATTTTTATTCTCTAAGTATCTTATTTCTCTTTTCAATTGAGGGGGGCAAGCTCTGGAATTCCAAGCCATACATTTAGTTTTAGACTGATTAATCTCATATCCTGAGATATTACCAAATTGTTGGGCTAAACTGTATACAACAGGAATGTTTTTTTCGAGATCAGATGTATATACCATGATGTCATCGGCATATAATGAAACTTTTTTTTCCCAGCTACCATATCTAAAGGGAAGCATGTCCTCATGTGTCCTAATACTATCTGCAAAAGACTCTATATATAAATTAAAGAGCATTGGCGACAGGGGGCATCCCTGCCTTGTACCTCTTTGCACTTGTATCGGAGAGGAGAGGTTTCCGTTTATTAATATTCTAACTATTGGAGTTTTGTAAATAACTGAAATGACTCTAGAAAATGTTTCCCCCAAATTGTATTTCTCTAATACCTTCATTAAATATGCCCAGTTTACTCGATCGAAGGCTTTCATGGCGTCTAACGTGATGATGGCTAAGGGTAGTTTGTGTATAGTTGCAATATCAATAGCGCCAATCAGATTATACGTTAGATCTTGGATACCCCTCCCTCTAACAAAACCCTTTTGATCCTGATGCAATAACCCGCTCATAATACCATTCAGCCTTTCTGCTAAAACCTTAACAAAGATTTTATAATCTAGGTTAAGCAGAGAGATTGGTCTATACGAGTCGCACTGATTTGCAGGCTTGGCTGGTTTTAAAATCAGAGCAACCGTGGCCTGACTCCAGGAGGGGGGGCATAGGCCCACCTTCCTAAAAAATGTAAGAGAACAATTGATACATTACTGGGATTAGGACTTCGGCTAAGGATTTATATAGCTCGGCCGGAAGACCGTCTGGTCCTGGTGCTTTCCCTTTCTTGCCAGATTCTATTCCCTTCCTAATTTCAAATTGAGATATAGATTTACTAAAATTACTAGAGGCCTCATCACTGACTTTTTTGGGGGGATAGCGCTGAAATCAGGATTCTATCGTGCTTTCCTGTGGGTTAAGATCTTCTCTATAGACTGCTTTAAAATGGTTCCGAAAAGCTTCCTCTATGTCTTCAGAAGTCAGGCACATTTTTCCGGTAAGGTTACATACTACTTCCTTTATGTTACTCCTTACTAATTCTTGTTTGGTTTTCCAAGCAAGAAGTTTGCCCGAGCCTTCCCCATATTCAAAGTGCGCCATCTAACTCGCATCCCAACTCTTTTGCAGCCTTGCATCTAGTATCGCTGCCAGATCTATTCTAAGAGATAATAATCTATCAGTAATATTCTCTTCCGTTTCCCCTTCTTGCATGATGAGATCATATTCTAATTCCTGAATTTTATCCTCTATTTCTTTTATCTCCATTTTATATTTATTCTGTCTGGCAATTTGAATCGAGGTTATACAGCCTCTTAAAAAAGCTTTATAAGAATCCCATACTATCTCCATGAGAAGCACTACCCGTATTTGTTGAGAAATAGGCCTCCGTCTCTTGAACCAGTCTTTCTATTGTTTCTTCCTCTGTCAACATAGCTCGATCTAATGTCCATCTTGTATTTATTAGACTGTTGGGAGGCTTCAGCGTTAGTGTCACGGCCGCATGATCTGATAGGTGCCACCCAAGATGTTTGACTTCTGTTACTAAAGGCCTCAACGTCGTACTGGTTAAGAAAAAATCTAACCTAGACCTGTGACCATATTTTTTATTGTGAAACGTATAGCCTCTCCTTCCTCCCTCTCTTTCTCTCCATACATCCGTCCATCCTAAATGCTTCATCATATTTTTCAATAAGGATCCCATTTTGCAATTTTGTGGAGCTTTGTTTTTTAGAGATCTATCAAGCACAGGATCTAGAACTAAATTAAAGTCTCCTGCCAGTATTAAGGGGTCTAAAAATGGTAATAGCTCAGCACCCAAACTTTTTAATGGGGCTGTATCATCCTGATTCGGACCATAGTAACTTGCCACCGTAAATTTACGCAAACAAAACCTCAACTTTACTATGGCCCATCTCCCCATCTTATCCACTTTAGCCCCCTCCACTGATAACGCAGGATGTTTTTTAACAATTAGTGCTACGCCCTTTGTTGTTGTTTGCTGTGTGGTACAGATAGCCTCCTTAATCCAGCTTTTACTTTTACACAAACTCCTCATCTCTGTCTCTACTAAATGCGTTTCTTGAAGGATTAAAATTTGTTCTGGAGCATCTTTTAAGTACTGAAATATCATTTCCATCCTCTGTTTTATCCTTAACCCATTTAGGTTCCATATCATCACCTTCAGATATTTAATATACTCAGCTGATGTCTGTCCCATTCCTCATAGGAGTAGAAAAAGAAACATTTCTTAAAGATCTTATATGGCGAGTTGGACTGATTTTAATTTTTTTTCATTTTTTCTCCAATGCTCCCCACCCGGTGATCCACCCTACTCCACCCAACTTCCCCCCCTGTGCTCCCCTGGAGAACCCCCTCTATTTCTCTCATGGCCCTACCCTGGCCTTTGAGGCTACCCTCTCTTTGGTCGGGGCGGTTGCTACTATCTTGATTTTATCAAACAATTGCTTTGAGGTGAAGCTCTAATAAAATTCTTATAAAAAAAGCCATTACTTTATCCATTCACTATTCGCTGTTCATTGTTTCTCCCTGGATATGGCGCAAAAAGGTTTCTGCCATCTCTACCCGTCTAAATGTATGCATTTTATTTTTATACATTATTTTTAGTGTGGCCGGAAATTTGAGTTGTGCTGTAGCACCCAGCTGTCTGAATGATTCTAATAATTTGCCCAGCTCCCACTGTTTGGACGCAGTAATGGAGGATATATCAGATCAAATTTGGAAAGTGAACCCTTCTGCACTCAGTGTGTTTATTTTTAGGGCCTTGTTTAATATTTCATCCTTTAGGCTGTATGTTAAAAAATGGATCAAGATTTTTCTAGGTCTAGTCTTATTCGGGCTCAGTCTAAAAGGGTCTCTGTGCACCCTTTGAATATCCGCAGAGAGGGCTTGTTCTGAACATTCAATATTGGTTGTTTGCTTAATTAGTTTCACCACAAATTATTTTATATTTGCCCCCTCGACTCCCTCGGGGACCTTGAGTAAGCGAAGATTATTTCTTCGTTGAGCATTCTCGATAGATTCCATCTTATCCTGGAGACTGGCTTCCTGTTCTTTTACTTTAGTTAAATCATTAACATTTTTGTCCACCTTTGCTGCTAATTCTGCTACTGTTGTCTCTAGTAATGCAGCCCTGCGTGTTAGTGAGTCCAGTTTATCTTCCATTTTCCCGCAAAAAACCTTTATTTCAGCTTGGTTTTTTTCTGAGACCTGGAATCTGTTTCTCATCTCTTCAGTTAATGCCTGTAAAAGATCTAAAGTTGACCTTTGAGCTTTTGTGTTTTTTTCTCTTGCCTTCGATGATTCATATTGGCTTTATTCATTCCCCCCACCTGAAAATTACTTGTGAGGGACCCTTCTTTTGCCTGGATTGGTATATCATTAGTTGTATCTTGCACCCAGACCCCCTCTGTCCTCTTCTCCAGTGGGAGGTCTGCCAATAACTGAAACTTATTTGAAGTTGATACCACCTCAGAGATTTGGGAATGCTTAATCATCTCATCCATATTGCTGTCAGTGCTTACCTTAGACATACTGTCAATCGGTTTAAGAATCAATGTGGTAGGGACTGACTTAAAAAAATCTTTTAATGAAAGTGTTAAATTTGTTGACTTTTTTTTTTGCTCTTGCTTCAACGCCTTAGTCTTATTTTTTACCCTGGATTTAAGTTTTGCCACACTGTGATCAACTGGCTCTGGATCCTCTAAGGACCCCGAATGTGAGTCACGTTCTGAGCTCCTTAGGGTATATCGTGCTGTTATTTTGCTGGTTAGTCCCCTCTTTTTCCCTGCTAACCCCTTTTTAGCCCGGCTTCCCCCACCCTGCTCTACCAATGCAGCACTTTCTCTCTGTAGCTGATGTATTTTATTATCGGCGTCAGAGTTCTCACTAGGGGACCCCCGCGTTCCACTGCCTCTTGTAAAATGAGGGGTAGAGAGTTCAGGCCTCCCAGCCGCTCCTCCTCTGCCCCTGCCACCGTGAATGGGAAGCCTTGCAGTTGCCTTCCTCCCACGATGTAGCTCCAGGGCAGCCCGAGACCAAAGACGAGTCTGCTGCTCTGGAGACTTCCCTTTTTTCTCCAGCAAAGAAGACACCAAGTTCGGGTCCCGGGCGATAACAACACGCCCTTCCACGTCTGCCGCCTCCGCCACGATTTGGGAATCTCGGACGGAAGGAGAGAAGAGACACTTCAGGCGGGTTCGCGAAGGACGCACGAGCCTGCTCCTGCCTGCTCCAGCCTGCCCCGAGCTCAAAGCTGACCGCCTCAGGCACAGCCTCACCGCGACTCAAGGTATCGCGTCGTATCACAAGAAGCCTTTATCAGATTTTCAAAACCCGAAACAAAAATCAAGTCCCGAATACTCAGTCTGCTTTACCATAATTAAAAAACCGGAGCCTCTGCCTACATCACCCCATTAAACAGCGCAAATCCGCCCTGACCTTTGGAGCCTTTGCGACCCGCTAACCGCCGGCCGCCATGTTCTCCCCTCATCTCTGTGTGGCCGTCTTGAGATTAAGTGGGCCACTAAATAGCTGTTTCGGACAGGATCTTTAAGCAGAAATCTCTGATCACTACTTACTAAGGAGAGTATTTCTTTCCAGTACAGAAAGGGGAGCACCTGACCTAAAATCTCAGATTCTGGTGACTGCTCTGAGAAGTATGAGATAACTTCCCTAAAACACCTGGAAGACATGTTTGGAGAAGGCACATGGATACAATTACAGAGAAGGACACTCCTTCAGCTTTAGAGGTGAATGACCAAACTATTGGATTAAAAATATTGCTTGTGGTGACTATCATGTCAAAAATATTGTGACTATGATGGTATGGTAGATCAGAATATCTTAGGTAAGAATATATCTCTTTTGGTATAAAAAATTGTTTTAAATAATATTGTTTACTTAATATGGTTTCTTCTAATACAGGTGTAATTAATATCGTTTTATATTAATTTTATATATATATATTAGTATGCTCATTTTAACTGTATAGTGTTCTTAGTATAATTGTTGTTACTTTTTTAGAATATTGTTTATCATTTCAAATATGTAATTTTTTTACATTTTCATTCGGTATCTATTATGTACTGGTGCGTTGTTGGGTTTATACAGAAATAACGCTGAAAGCTAATTGAAATATAATTATTATAATATGAATGTTATTTTTTATTATTAATTAACTATTTAATTGATCATTGATTGTGTAGACTCTGTAATTGTTTTCTTGATATTCTATTTGTTTAAATCCAATTTGTTAGTCTTAATTCTGATTTTAATTTCTTTATTTATGTTAGTGATTTATATTTTATTAGCAGGTTGTTTGGTGTTTAGGGAACAGGGTGGGAAGTTAATTAAATTATAACTACTTTAATTTCTATATTTCTCTTGTAAATTAAGTATTTAATTATTTGTTTTATTTATTTAATTGTTATTTTATTTATTTAAGTGTAAAGTGTAAATTATAAACAATATTTAAATGTTTAAACTTTTGTTATTAATTCACATTTTTATAGTGGAGTGTTGAGTTTGGGGGGAATTGTGTGGAAAGTTGACGAATTATATTTTTAAATGAACAGTTAATTTCAATTAATTTTAATTGATCATAAATGATGTATATTTTTAATTGTTGATTTATAATTTTTAAATTATTTGTTTTATTTGATGGATTAATTAATTTATTGTTACACACATTTAATAGTAATATGTCTAAAAGGCATTTTCTATTTTTATTTATTTGTTTAATTTACATAATACTTTCATTTAAATATTTTGTATCTAATTTTCTTTTCTGTTTGTGTTTTCTTGGGATGCAGGTTCGTAAGTAAATTTTGCTTTAATTTTTTTTATTATTTTGTATTCTTTTAAGTTTATATTGCATGCATTTGTTTATGAAAAAATATTATTTAAAAAGTGTATTGGTGTTTAGTACTTCAATGCTTTCTAGAAAATAGCTATCAGCTGGAATGGTATGTGCAATCATTATGAAGTTTGGAACTTTCCAAACTGTTCC
Source organism: Triturus cristatus (assembly GCF_964204655.1). Classification (NCBI taxonomy): domain Eukaryota; kingdom Metazoa; phylum Chordata; class Amphibia; order Caudata; family Salamandridae; genus Triturus; species Triturus cristatus. Next base: position 96,057,266 of record NC_140582.1, read on the forward strand.
CTCCATTGGAGTGGGAATAGTAAATATAACACCTCTGAAGTCTAACACTTTCCCTACATTTGCTTAAATGGGAGTGGGAAAAGTAAATGTAACTCCTCCATAGTCTAACATTTTCCCTATTCACTCAAACGGGAATAGAAAATCTTACCCCTCCGAAGTCCAACCCTTTACCTATTGTTGCTTGGACTGAACTAGGAACTGAACTAGGAATAGGAAATGTAACCCCATTGAAGTACAACATTTTCACTTCTGTTGCATTCATTGGAGTGGGAGGAGTCAATATAACACCGCCGAAAGTTCCCTACTGTTGCTTAGAGTGGTTATAGTAAATTTAACTCCTCTATAGTCTAACATTTTCTCTATTCTGGTTTAGACTCAAACGGGAATAGTAAATCCACCCACTCAGAAGTCCAAACCTTTCCCTTCTGTTGCTTGGATGGAATTGGCAATAGTAAATGTAACCCCTCTGAAGTACAACAGTTTCACTACTGTTGCTTACATTGGAGTGGGGGGAGTAAGTCTAACCCCTCTGAAGCCCAACACTTTCCCTACTGTTGCTCAGACTGAAATAGGTCTAGTAAATCTAACCCCTCTGGAGTCCACTGTTTTCTCTTCTGTTGCTCAGACTGGAGTAGGAAAAGTAAATCTGACCCCTCTAAAATCCAACACATTCCTTAATGTTCCTAAGACTTACCCCTCCGAAGTCCAACTTCTTCCATACTGGTATGTACATTGGAGTGGGAGTAGTAAATCAAACCCTTCCAAACTCCATTGGTTTCTCTACAGTTGGTTATAGTGGATTTATATTTATTTTAATATTGTTGCATAATTTTTTCTTGTTTTTCAAATATTTGTTTTTTTATTATTTATATTATTTTTAGAAAAACGCTTTTTAATTATTTTTGTATGTTTATAGTAATTACATTAAAATGTATATACATATACTTTTAGGTTTTTTTCTCCTGCAAATAATATTTTTGTAATTTTTTTAACTTGCTAAACTATTGTTATTTTTTATGTGTATATCATTTCAATATTGAATGTAGTTTTAAGAAAGCTATTTTTACATGTTGATTGTAATATTTAAATTAGGTTTCATATTTTTATTGATTGCATATATTTTTGCTAATTCTTACCTTACAGTTAATATTTACAATCAAATGTATTTGAAAGGTTTTTATGTTTTCCTTTTTATTTTTTTATTTATTTAATTGCATGTTTATAAGGGGATTTTACCTGTACTTTTGATGTTTTGCACACGGATATAAGTTGAATTGATCTGTCTAGTGGATACATTTTTCAAGACTTCAACATAATAGCCAAAAGTTATCAATGTTTACAAGCTAGTCACCAGACAAGCATGGATTGTGGTCCTTGTACATTTGTGCCTCGACGTCTGCGACATGTTTTGGGTACTTGGCGGTTGATGCGGCACTAACACTGTGTCAGCACAAAAAGCTTTGAACATGATCAAGGAGGCACTCGGAGGCAGGCGGCTCTGGGCAGGGCAATGTTTTCTCAAGCTGATTAAATGAGTGACAGCTGCTAACACGGGCACCACCTGGTGTTGGAGCTCACTGGTCTTAAGTGAGCTCCAGAAGCAGCCTTGCTCGCCTCTGTGATTAGGCGCCACTGCCACAGTAATGAGTCTTGCAGAGGTGCTGGAGGGCAAACTCTTGATCTGCAGATGGCTTTGGCAGGATTGATGTCCCTGGCCCTTTAGTATCCTATCAGACTCACTCCTCCTCAGCAGTGCTTCCAGCAGAGTAGAAGCAAAAACTATTATCTGCTTGTGACTATGCCCGCACTGACTACAATTAAAGCACCACCCTTGATCACAGGAATTCAGGTCTGAATGTACCTCAGATTGAGTCCATAACAGTTGGTATACCCACACGTCCCAGTGTATAACTGACTTATATTTTTGCCTTTGTGTGGAAGAAGGGTCTTTGTTTGAAGAGACGTTTTCACTTTTTATACTTGATCTGTCATAGCATATGGAATCCCAAAGTGCAGTTTTACAAGTTTTTACCCCAACAATGCAGTTGGGCACAGGTTCTTGGAGTGACAATCTAAATTCTACTTTTGCATCAATTACGCAGGGAGGGATCCCGCCCTCTAAGTAGTCTTAATATCTGCTGTATGTACTACACAAGCATAAGTCATTGGTAGGATGTCCTTCAGCTTCCATTGCTTTTGCTGAAACTTTTTGCGGACTAAGATGATTCACAAATTGTGATGACCTGTTGTTTGAGTGTTTCTTCACTGTTGTAGTTGACAACTTTGATTTCATGTGCACCTTGAAATGAGTGAATAATTCCATCTGGATTTTGGTGCACAGAATAAAAAATGTACCATGCTTAATTGCCATTTTTTGAAGCATGAAGTGGTATAGTGCAAGGATCCTAAATTTGTCAGCTTCATCTTGGAAGGCTTAAAACATGGATGTATCTGGTGTCAAGACCCACACAGTCAATCTGGGGTCCTTTTTTGCACTCTCCACGTTGCAAACCCTTGGTAACAATAAAAGCGTTTAATTCTTTGATCCATCTGCCACACATGAGTCTGAGAATCCTAAACATTGACAGATGAAAGTTCTTGGCAATGCAGAGCACTGCTTCAGGTGGTGGAGCCCATGGCACTAACGCCCTGGGCAGGGACGTAAGAAGGGAGCTGCACTATTTATTTATAGATTTTAACTTAAGTCTGCCCTGTTTAATATTGACATGATATTAAATAATACTGAATGCAGTATCTGTTATGTCTTTTTCTGTAGGACCCGTTTTCTTAAACTTAGAAACAGAGGATCATCCAATCTGATGACCCACAACCTTGTTGACTCAACATGTGGGGATATGTGAGGCCATATAAGCCAAATATATTTCAGCTTCAAGGACATCTTCAGGAACACCTGCCAGATAATGCTATGGGGTAGGACCACACTTATTTTACAATGCTGGAGATCTGTCTGCTTTCTTGCAATGTCTTTTTGGGTCTGTGTTGCCCCCACCTTCTAGGTTCTCTTCTGGCGCATCCTCAGGGCACTCTCAAGAAATTGCAAAAATTGCAAGGGTTCCTACAGAGTTATTACTTTTTAAGAAACAATTTTACTTACCTGCCTTCGGCTGGAGCATTCTGCAGTCCTGTCTACTAATTCCATTGACATAGTAAGCATCATCATGTTGGTGGACATACTAAACAGACAATGAAGCAAGACATGCTAATGTGGCAGCCTCAATGGCTGCTAGTTAAAGATATTTTTTGGGTGGCAACCAAGCAGGTAATTCAATTACTTGCTTTCACTGAAATCAGAGCTGGGCAGTGAGAAGAAAGGGGAAAAGGGCCCTGCAGGAGCCAGATCTCCCCCATTCACTTGGGAGCAGGGGCGTAACACAGGCCCCGCTACCCCTGCGGTGCGGGGGTCCCCAAGCTCCAGTGGGCCCCCTCAGCACAGTACTTCGACCAGAGAGCTCCTAATTGAGCTCGGAGGGGGGCCCTCCACATACCTTGCAGGGGAGCCCCCTCGAGTTCCGTTACGCCACTGCTTGAGAGAGAACAGCAAAAACAAGCATTGGATTTGTCTATGCTTGTTTGGTTTTGTCTTGGTTTTTGTAAAACTATATTGCTGGGGAAGCCAGGGTTAAAAGTGGCTTAAAAGTAAAAAAAAAATTATTGTTTGGTCTCAAAATGCATTGATTATCATAGTAGTACTTGGCACTGAAGGGAACTACTTTGTGTGTGGATGTGTTCCTTGTGAAAGGGCAGAATGCTAGCACTAACAGAGAAGGCAGCCAATGGCTGTAGTAGCTGTCCCTTTGTGCCACTGCTGTATGCTGTGGGCAGAAGAAAAACGTGTGTGAGCCTGAAAGCCCGATAAGTCGGTATGTTAGACATATAACATTAGTAAAAATCAAAAGGTCTTTTCTAACACCAGATCTAAAAAGGAAAACAGCTTTATCACCACGGTTATATTGTAGTAAAAAAGCAACCTGTCCTCTGGGGGCACCCTCTTGAAGGACTGAGAAAAGGATACAGTGGACGTTCGAGAGATTCGCCATCCATCATGATTCGTGATGGAGGGAGTTTAACCTTCCGTGACCTTTCCATCCCCTGGGACCGTTGAATTTCCTCCGAAGATTCAACTTGACCTTCCCTCGATTTTCAAAAGGATTCCCCAGCTGCAGGTGAGTTTATTTTGTTTCCTTACTTGTTGTGGACGTGTACCGCTGGTCGCTGCCCATGACGGGGCTTGCGCGTGCGGGCTTCGCTGCTTATGGGCATCGCTCGAGCGCCTTCTAGCCTCACATCACCGAAAGCGCGCTGACAGAAGAATGAAAGGAACACCTCCGGCAATCTGCGCAAGCAGGTGGAGGGAGACGAGAGGGGGGCAAGGCTGAGAAATCTATCACGGCGGAGTCTGTCTCATTAACATGTTTTTTAATTTATAATGTCCCGGAATGTAGATGTCATCCAGCTGTGCAGCAATGACAGTGTCGCCTCTCGGAGGAGCATTTTTTTCCTCTTTTTTTTCCTTATTTCCTTTTTTTCCCTCTTGACTCGTGCTCTCCTCTGTCTTCCCTACCTCACTGGGACTTCCATCAATTTCTCCTCATCAGCGGCAGTTACAGTAAATGGATTCATTTGTGGGCAATTGGGGTTGAGAGACAAAAGGTGACAATATAATTAAGGTTTTTAATTCTATGCCTGAACGGCCAAGTCCAGTACGCGTGATAATTAGCTGGTTGTAATGAAAGATCCCATTGCTGTTATTTTCTTTTTGTTTCCTACAATTGATCATTCTGGCTCGCTGTGCCTTAATCCAATATTAATTCATTCATCTTTACCGTTCACTACAAAAAGAGTTTTTTTAATGGCCATGTTTGTGTCTATTAGCATGTGTTTGTTAATCTCCTCCCGTACATAACCATGCAGGACTGTGCATGTGTATTACTGCTTAAATGTACTTAAACCTGTGCTTTTATTTATTGAATTGCTTAAGCATGCCTTTGGGGGTATTCCCAAGAACTTGCGTGGAATGACTGCGGCAGAGAAGGGAGGGTAGGTGCCTGGTTTGATTGGCGCCAGAAGAATTATTCTGAAGCACGATCTGAGGAAGGCAACCATATAGGTTAAAAAGGACGGTTTAACAGAATTTTATTTTGACCTATTCAAGGTATGAAAACTTCTAGTACCGGGGTGTCCGAGGTACGTGCAAGCAGGCCAGATGCATTCAAAATGTTCAGAACATCCACGTAAGATACATTAAGGACCTTATTACGAGTCTGGCGGTCCATGGACTGCCAGACTCACAGAGGCACGTAGGCGGCAGTGTTCTGACTACCTGATTATGACCAAGGCGGTCGAGCCACCCTGGGACCACTGCAACCACCAGGCATTAGAGATCCCTGATGGTGTTGAGACGGTCTTGAGGCCACAATATGCTTTTCGGGGCCACTGCGGTCCTGCCAAGCATATTACAAGTTTACTCACACCACACTTTTCATGGCGGTGCAACTACCATGAAAACTGTTGCGGTGATGAAACAAAGGGGGCCCGTGCCTCTGCACCAAAGGGTGCATGCTGTGGGACATAACATGTGCCTCTTTTGTGCATGCATCTCAGTGTCTGCACGGCATGGAATGCAGCAGTCCTTGCCATGCAGATACTGATTTTGACGTTCCCATTACCGTGTCTATTCCATAGGCACCGCCGTGGGAATGCCATAGTACCGTCCGCCAGACAGTAGAAAACTCCTAATCTGGCCGTTGGTTCAACCACGGGTTTGGCGGTGCGGAAGCAGTGCGGTCCCAGTCCCGCACTGCCAATCTTGTACAAAGGCCCTTAGACACACTGAAAATGCCATTAGACACCGCTGTCCTAGTTCGATGCCCCACTGGAGACCTGACAACAAAGGCCTGATTAGAAGTTACACGGTATCGGGTGGTAGAAACACCACACCTTTAAATACCAGTACCATGCAGCAACACCTCTACTGCAATGCAATACAAGATAGTCTCAGTGAAGTGAGCAATAACTGTGCAGACCTGTGTTTTTTCCTTCAAAAATGCTCCGTGGAATTAACAGTTCTGTGGGGAGTAACACATTCATTTATGACCTGCTCCTTTTATGTGGTAAATGGGAGTGAGGGGGTGATGCAGGGCAGGTGGTGGGAAAGGGAATGTGGAGGGTTTGCAGAAGAAAGTGAAGGACGCAACCATACTTGCAGCCAAATCCCAAAGCGATTTTACTGGTCCAATTTTTAAGCATCCTGGAAATCCAGGTGGAGGAACACAGGGCAAGTTGTGATTTAGGGAAATGGTATCCATGAAGGATACCACTTCGCCTACTCACAAGTAGCCCTCAAATGGATTACATTTTGCGCAGGCGCTCTAATTGTGCTAAGCTTGTGAAAGCCTTATGGGAGTGTACGTACCGTTATAAAGGTCAACAGGCGGAGTTCAAAATGTCATGGTGCTGGGCAAGCATCTGCATAACCCCTACAAAATCTAGGGTCAGGTTTCTGAGTGCCGTGAGATAAGATGGGTAAATCAGGTTTCCCACTGCTGCAGACTGCCACTGAAGTGGCACTTTAAAAGAAATTTAAAAAAACTTTGAAAGCTTTGCACTTTGCAAAGCAAGAAGAATTTAAATGAAATTTGAAGTTGGGAGAAACCTCCCTTCACTCTTTCTGAAAGTCAATAAAGCACCCAGGGCACAAGTCCTAAATAAAAGAAGTGTGGGGACTAACCAAGTTAGGCAGTATGCAAGTGACATTATTGCGTGTAACATCACAGTGCATGATGTCACGGTGTGTGACATCGCACGTGGCATCACAGGAAGTGACCTCACAGGAAGTGACATACCAAAAAGAGACACCAGATAATAAGACCTCACACATTTGTTTAGCAGGTCTAAACAGAGTATATTTAAGCGCATTATGAAATTTAACAGATGAGATTTTGCATCAAGTTGTGCCAAAAAATTGCGCAACTCCGATGCAAAACCTGGGTCTCAACTAATACGTTGAGTTTTTTAAAACTCTGCCACAAAGGAATTGGCAACAAGGAGAAACATAGCAGTAGATCTGTTCTGCTTAATTGGTTACAACGTTTGTATTTTAAAATATCTTATCGGGTTAAGGCTCCTGCTGGAGAGATCTTTGTGTGCCCAGTAAATCTCAGGGAATAATAATATTGGTGAGATAACTCTGGAGGTTAATGCTTTTGCTGGAGAGATCTGCGTTTTGCCTAGTCCTAGATTTTAATTAAAGTAGTATATAAGGTGAATGTGCCACCTGCAAAGCACATCAGTTATCACGCAGATGACTGTTTAATATTTAATGTATATAGGAAAGTGGGTTACTGCTCTTAACACACAGATGCTTTTTTTTTACTTTCAGTTCATAAATTCTAATCTTTCTAATATAGCTCAGCGAGCTATTAAGGACATTTGACTACTACACCCTGTAACCTTCAATGTCTTATGTGATGCTTCTTGTACATTGATTTGTACACTTACATGATTTATTGTCAATGTATAATGCGTGTGTTACGTAATGCGGTCTAACACCCTGTATTGGGATGAGTAGCACTATAAATGAAATACAATAGGGGTATTTCAATTGTTGTTTATGTAAATACTGGTTCAGACCAACACTCTTGCATTCATACAGTGAAGGCATATCTGTTATATAGAGGGACTGAACAAAGTCAAAAGCATGCCTCTCTTAAGTACCTTTAATGAGATAATAAGCTGTGAGCCTTTGTTTCCTCTCCTTTACATTTGCATCAAAGGGCTCGATTCCGAAGCGGGCAGGAAGGGCTCCAACCATCGGTCGGAGCCCTCCTTCCGGCATCGCACTCAGCTGTTCGGATTCGCTTCCGACAGAGCCATTCCAATGGGCTCAGTCGGAAAGTAATCCAATTCGGTTTACCGAATGGCTTTCGACGGGCTCAGAGAGCCCGTCTGCCATCCGGAAACCCTGCAGTAAACCCCAGCTGGCTCTTTCTAGCTGAGGGATTAGGATGGCAGTTTCCCACTGCCTTTTTGTGCCGCCTTTCCTGCACAGAAAAGCATTGGGAAAAAGCTTTGGGGGCCCCCAGCAGGCCCCCCATATTTGCAAGACCGCCGAATGGCAGCCTAGGGGGCCCCTACGGGGCCTCCCTTTTGAGTGGGGGGACTCTGCTCTTTTCAATGAGACTATGCGTTCCGTTCGGAATTCATGCTCTCATTGAAAAGGATAGGCATGCGACCGAACAGGGTTGGGTCGCCTCCTACTTCCAGGGCTGGTACCGATGACAGGTGGTCATTCCGTTCCAGTTCCTGACCGATTTCTGATGGACTCCGGTCCATCTGACATCGGAATCGGGCCCTAAGTGTGAGTCTCCAGACAGCGTCCAGCCAGAATCAATTTGGAACAAAAGTAGGCCTGACAGCTCCTTAACTTTGGCCTTTATCTTTGGCCCAGCTAGAGGTGAAAATAAAAAATCCCCCTCCCTGCCTGCACGTTGCTGCTGGGAATGGAAAGCAGATAGTGTGCAGGCGCTGCTGAACGTGTTCCAGTGTCTGAAAATTACACTTGGACAAGTTTAGCATATTTCAGTAGGGCCCAACTTCTTGGCCAGGTGGACGGCATCTACTCTGTGAAAACAGAGGGTGGACACTGTCTACCTGCGTATACCCTTGACTTGTGCCCTGAAAGCACCAGCGTACTACTCCCTACTCATGCCCCTGCACTTCCACATTAGCAACGCAAGTGAGCAGCAGTGTTCCATAGTGCCCATTCGCAATGAAAACCCTTGTTCCTCTTGCCCAACTCCATCCATTTCCCCACTTTTCTCCTACAGTCATGCATAAATGTCTCAACATGCTTGCCGCACCATGGTTTGAACAATCTATGCCAAACCCGATCAATACTAAAAACTTCCCACATGGGCCACATTGGCACCCAGACCCTTTTGATACATTCACACACTGGCACCTGATGCTTAAGCATCCTATTTCCCACTCCCTTTTACTTCACATTCATCCATTGGCAGAGTATAAAAGCATGACAGGAGCCTAACCCTGGTGCTCATGCCTGACATCGAAACGCTACCCTTATAGGTCTCATGACTCACACATACACACTTCCATTCATAGCATTTCATGAAGTAGCGTGCTACAATATTGTAATTGTCAGGGGAATGAAGCACTATATATAAATGTAACTACAATGCAATAAACTGGGGGGTTGTGTTTGAAGTCCCAGGTCCTGAAACGTGCAACCATTAATCTTACATTATTTTAATCCAAAGTTCCAACAGAGATCAGACAGGTATGGATTTTGGGCTGATGTTGCTTGACACTCAACTAGATAAATAATAAAAAACAAAGTAAAATATAATTTACCTATGCCTCCCAGTGCCACTGGGAAAAGGCCCCAATGGCCTCAACTTAACTAGTGGTATATTTCGTTCAGCACTTTGTGCCTTTAATGAATCAAGTAAATAAATAAATAACGATATATGTGTCGGGTGAGATGTGTTCAAGTAATTTAAATACACAGTGTCAGAGTCACAAACTGCATTTTGTAGTATGTTTTATAGTACTACAATAGTACTACAAAATGTACTACCAAATGCTGTTCGCACTTTTAAGGGCTGATTCACAAAGGTAAACTACACTTTTAATTTACACTTTTGATTAAGTTTACTGGTTTTTGGTTATTCACAAACTCCAAGAGTAAATTACTGCTAAAAATCCAGCACCACACGTGGACAACCACTGGTACTGCAACACCCTCCTGTTACAAAAAATGGCGGTTGGGAATTAAAATGAAATCCCCTAGGAATTACGCAAAATTAAGATAGATAAAACTATAAATAAATACAATTTAGTATTAAAAAATATACATAAATAGCATATGTTTATTATTTAATGCTAAAATACTTTAATTCCCGTTTTTAAATAAAAAAAGTAACAATATTTTAATTATAAAATAATTGAATTACTTTTGATTAGTTAGATACATCACATTTAATAATTATTAATACATTATTATTCTTGCAAAATCAAAATATGTTTTTCTCTAGGTGGGAATGTATTTAAAAATTTAAACTTCAGAAAAATAATTTTGTTTTAATTTAATTTAATATATTTCCAGGCATTAAAGATTTATTTCAAAACTAAGTTAATAGTGCTGTAGCGTTTTCTTTTTTGTTCTACATTTGGAAATAAATACATAACATTAATTTGCATTAATATTTAAAATACAATTATTTTTAATATTTATTTTGTAGTTAAATAAACTTTTTTATTTTTCCCTATAATTTACCATGCAGAGATCTCTGCCCCAACTGCCCAGTCTCCCTGTTTCCCTGTGGTAAAGTATAGAGAACATTTCTCCCAACTTTCTCTGATTTTATTCCTCCTTTCTTTCCCTACTCACCACACCCCTCGCTACACCACCACCATGTGGTTTTATGACTAGTAAATCAGGTTCCACAAAGTAAATCCCCATTCTATGTGCTTTTACCCACAATTTCACTGTACTGAAACAATTTTACCACACTGTAATATTATGATTTACCACTAGGCCAGTGCTGTGAAATTCATAATCAAGGCCTTATTGTGGTGCGGCTTCCTCCTCCCCGACCCCATAAAATCTTCTCAGGCTCTTATTGAAGTTTGCACCTCAATCAGCCTGCTCTTATGTGCATCTCTTTGGCGGTCCTCTCACATTATCCCTGCCATGTCTCTCTTTCTCATTTTCTGTCATTGGTTTTACATCATGGCTTGAACTCCCCTCTACCATGACACTCACTTTGCACCTTTGTCCATTTCTCTGACCCTGCACCCCCTCACAGTATTCTTATCTGCACATACTGTGTCGTTATATCACAACTTTGTAGTTTTAATATCCATAATATTGGCATGTCATCAAGTAAAGTAGATGTAGAGTTAAGAATAGTAAAGTTAAACTTCACTATCTATATTTGCACCGATGATACGTTTTTAGTCAACATCATTGATCCGATAATTTGGCAGATCGACATTTAAACCCCAATATTATGATTCACCACCCATTTTGCTAGTTGGTCCTTCTCAAAAGTCCGGCACCCCATGTCATATCCCTCCCTTCAATCCTTTTCCTTGGCCCTTATTTGATACATACAGCCTACCACCATGTCCTACACCCCCATCCCATTCCTTAATTCCTATTTGTGAGATGCACACCTTCAATGTCCATTGCGATGCTCGCATATAATATGCCTTACTAGAATGACCTTACCAGCCTGGTCCACTTCTCACTGCAAATTACCAGCTGTTTTCCTTGTAGGTTAGAGCCTCAGTCCTCCAAACAAGGGTTGCCTTACCCTTTCAGACGATTTATCTTTTAAAATGTTACTTCTAGCTCTGTATTATTGTCTACTTGTATTTTTCCCCGAGGTTGCTTGGCCTCGTTTTGATATTATTTTGTCTTCATCATTTCACCTCTTTTGTTTGCCCGTTTCTATCTTCTTTTGCCCCCTTTTGTGATGTCCCTAGCCAGTCTGCTTGTGCTTTGATAAACCGGCTTCTAATGCCTGCTCCCCCTCCTCCTGCTCTCTGGAGCACAGTCTCCCTTTCCGCTGAGGCTGTAAAATGGCAGCCGCGGCTCAGATTGCTGCTTTCTTGGGCAAGTCTATCTGCACCAGTCTGTGCCCAGATCAAGCCTAGGGCCCTGGATCCTCTACACCCCAGCCTGAAGTAGGGCTCAGCTTCTAAGAGCTACTCTTCTCACACTCTGTATAAACTCAGTCAAGGCCTGTCTGTGGCTCTTTACCTGTAGGCGTCTCCTACTTTCATCAAAGGTTTTCCTGCTTCCATTGTCACTTCTGTGTGCTCCTTCCCTCTCACCCCCATACCTCAGACATAAAGGACTTTCATCCTAAAAATGCAGCTGACTCTCTCCCTACCTACATGTCCATCATACTCTGCTCTGTAAGGACCCCACTATTACATCATACAAATGCTTCCTCATTAACACCTGCTCCCTAACTCAACATGCGCTGGAATTTTGAAATCTAATTGATGCTAATACTCACGACTTACTCTTCTAAGCAGAAACTTGGTTTAACCATACATCTGCGACTGAGATAGCCATTGTGACTCCTCCCAGCTAACGTAAATGTAAACTGGGGAAAGAGTAGATATAATTCACTGCTCCACCCTCAACTGTTTCATCAGTACCACACCCTGTCATACCACTATGCCAGATTATATATGGAGGAGCTTAAACAGCTTAAATGTCACTGTGAACAACTTGAGTTAAGCTGGTATAGCACGAGCAATACACATGACTAACGCACTTTCAAATTAGCGCACACCAACTATCACCATCACCTTAGACATTCCAGACACCTCTCTCTGACCTCCAGCATCCAAGAAAGCACATACTCTGCAAACAAAATCTTCAGTATTGTGAAAGAATGTACCACCCTCTGCCTCCTCTCAATCTATTATTCCGTCCCAAGTTCTCTACTCTGACCTTTATAGTTACTTTGCTGATAAGATCAAGGACGTCTACTTAATTTATGCTCCTCAACCAGCTATAGACTTCTAAGAGTTTTGGACCATTAATTCATCAATTTTTTGAGGGGCTCCTATGCCTGATACCTCTTAATGATAGAACAAGTCATTAGTACAATGTTTTTATTTAAATCGGGCTCCCCCAATTATCCCTGTCCAAATTATATATTCTCTCTTGATCACAAACACATTGGCACCATACTCACCATGCTTTTCAACCTTCCAAGTCAACCACCTCATATCCTGCTGTTATGAAACATCATGGTTTTGCCTGCACTCAAGAAGCCTTCAGCTGATCCCAAGACTGTGTCCAATAACAGACCAATTTTTCTTCTTCTGTACCCAGCCGAAAGTCAACCAGCAACTCACCTGCTACCTCTAGTCTCACCCTCTGCTTTATTTCCTCAATCAGGTTTGAGAGCTAATCACAGCATGGAAATCGATACAATTGCTGCCACCGACAATATACGAATAATCACTGACAAAGGAGCTAGCGCAGTTCATATGTTGCTGCATCTGTCTGTAGTGTTCGACACAGCATTGCACAACCTTCTTCTCAGGCATCTTTTTGACCTATGCATCTGTCACTAAGCACTCCAGTGGTTCAGCTCTTTCTCTTTCACATCAGAAGCAATCGATTTGTCTCCCCCAGTTTCACTCTGATGCCACCAATCTTTTGTGCAGGGTTATAAAGGGATCGTCCCTGAGCCCCAGGGTTTGGCATTTACATGGTACCAATTGCAGCCATTATAGGATCCTTCTGCATTAACATTGTTTCCTAAGCAGATGACATTCAGCTGATCATCTTAGTTTCAGTAAAACTTCTAACACACAGATTGACTTCACTCACTTGTGTCATCGGTCACCAGTTGGATGAGCTGCTAACTACTTAAAGCCAGTGGCGGCTCCTCCGCTAAGGCGGAGGATCATTGCCCCACTGCCTCGAAGCAGCGAAAGAAAGAAAAAAAGAAAATGATAATAACCAATGTTATTACCATTTTATTTTGTCCTCCTGCTGTGGCTGCTTGCGTGAGGGGGCAGGGCGGGGCTAAAGAGCAGGGGAGGAGTGGTACAACCCTCCTAAGTGCGCAATGACTGTTTGGCCGGCCCTCTCTAGCCGCCAAAAACAGCCATGCACACTTTCGCTGTTCGAGAAAATGCCCACCCGTTCAGCCCCTGGCTGAGCATCGTGTCATGGCACTCAGACCAATCTATTGGCTGCGGGGAGCGTGGGAGCCCTGGTGCTTCCTGTTTTCCACAAGAAGCCAGGAAGAGTATGCAGGAGAGGCGTCGGTGGCCGGCCAGCCGGCCGCCCTGGCTGTAAATGATTCTTTTTCTTAAAGTGATCCCCGCCCAATCCCCCCCACCTGCCCCACTTCTGCTTCCAGGCAGCAGCTGCTACTGCTTAAAGCTCAAAGGTGAGAACACCAAAATAGTCTTGTTTGGGAGAAGTACTTCTCTCTAGTTCACCACATGGTGGCCCCCTTACCTTACCTCATCCCAAAGCCCTTGCAAGCCATGAGACATTTAGCCATTTCTGCTAATAGCCACCCCTCTATAGTAAAATGTTTAACTATGGTGTTGGACAGCTGCTACAACATCTTTAAAAGGCTCAGAAAATTCTTTAAATGACTGCCTCTGGAGTCACAGACAACTATGGTTCAGGGGCTCATCACCAATAGCCAGCAACACCCTCAATGTAGTAATCTTAGCCATCTCAATAGGAAGCTTCAGGTGGTGCAAAATGCAGCTGCCAGGCTTGCTCTCCATCTGCTCTACTGCACATCTGTTACCTCCTACTTACAAAGTTTCAAGCGCTCCCTTTTTCAGGCTTCTTATCGATAACTACAAGTCACTTCACAATCTTGCCCCCACAAACCTCAGCAACTATATACACATCTATGTGTCAGCTAGGCAGCTTCGATCTCGCAACCTTCCTGCTCACCTTCCAGTCCGCTTCAAGAGCACCAGAGCTGAGGGGCTCATTCTGCTACTCTATCCCAAATGCTTGGAATAAACTCCCTTTATATGTCCGGTTTGCCGGCTCCTTCCTAGAATTCAGGATGAAACTCAAAACCTGGTTGGTCTAACTTGGCTCAGCACAGGCCTCAAAGCATTAACTTTCTTTCTCAGCACCAGCATACTGTCATGGGTGATATGTGTGTGTAGCATCGTCAATAACATAACAGTGCCCCTTACAGCTCATGGGTATCATTTTGTGCTTGCAACCTCATTCCCATACTATGTGACTTTCCCCACCCTGCTCTTTGCTCACTCATTGTGGCTTGCATACCCAGTATGTCCTCAAAATCTCACTCCTTGATCCATTGTTGTGACTTGAGTATCCCGTATTCCAAACATTGGTCTCACTTTATGGCCTGCATACATCTTACCCTGTCACTGTCTTCTCCTCCCTCACTTTAGTGGCTTATCTTTACAGTAAGCACACCCCATCTTCCTCGATGTGTCCCTCTCCTACCACCACCTTCTCTGCCCTCCTTGCAGGTGGGTAGTGCAAGAGATTCTCCTTTATTTCTTATATGTTTCCTGCAGCTTGATTGACAATGATCAGAAAGGAAAATTTGCGAGGGTGCACAGCAAATAAAGGTGCGTAAGTTTTTTAAAAAAGTTATATTTTGAGGTTTAGGATTGTTAGGAGCACATTTAACCTAAACTCGTCTTGCTGCGCTGCACTGCTTAATAGGGATAGGGCAGGAATGTGCTGTATTTAATATTAGATGGTGCATTCCTGTCTTTCCCCTACGCTGGCCTACAATGTGCTGGCTAATGCCAATGCAGACAGCCTTGCACCATGGTGCAGGGATGCCTGAGTTGTAAGCAAGACTGTTTTTTGTGCAGGAAGGGACATCTTCTTGCACAAAAACAATTCTCTGAGGCATTTTCCTCTTTCTATGTGTGCTGCACAATTCACCACACATAGAAAGAGCAAGTAACGAGGAGAAATAAATATATTTCTCCTCGTTACACCTTACCTGGGGAGGCCTAGCATTTTAAAAGTAATGGTAAATGTGGGAATGCACCAAAATCCCTGGATGGATGCTTGGGGGTACCCAAGCTCCACCCATGGAACGCCTCCCTGTGGTGTAGTGTAGTTCCTTTTTCCCTTATAGGCTTTGCGCATTGGAATAATATACACTATAGTTTTTGCATAGGACTAAGGTCAGTATGCCTCTATCGAGTACATTAAACTTAATTACTTGTGTACCAGCTAACTCAGAGGTAACTAGAAACTTCTCGAATAAACAAGAAGGGAGTAGTTCCTGAAAACCGCATAAACATGACAACTTTGTTTCCCTTAGAATCGAAACGTGTCTCAGAATCGTGGAAACAATAGATAACAGTTTCACTCAGTCAATCGTGCATGCTTAGTTTCTTCAGAGTTACACAGACATAGATAGATGGGCGTTTCAATAAAAGGATTTATTGAACAGTCTTGTTTCTCGTGGAAGAGATATGAGCTGTTACAATCATTAGACAGTAAGCAAGATATAATACGCACAGCATAAGCAGTAAGAAGAAATAATACTGCAATAGCATTGTCTTTTAGCTATGACATATATTCATATATAGATACATAAATAACACAGGCTAAAAAGTGGATACTCGTCTGATGCTTCTAAATTGTTCTACCCCAGTGTACCTAACCTAAGTGTAGTACAAGGTAAGAAGTAGGTGCTGTTTTCTATAGTATGGTATATACTAAGTTTTTATGCCAAGAGTCCCTCTATGTTCTAGTCAGCTCCATACCTTAGAATGAGAGAGGTGGGAATCTCTTTCCGAATCTCAAACTCCAACACCCCACGAAGGGAGTCAGAACACTGAAAGCTGGATTCTCTGCGAGCAGGGATGACAGCGTCTGGTCAATGCGTCAGGCGCGGACTCGAATTCCTTCAGAACTGGCCGTGGCGAGCCGTATAGAGCTGAGCTGTGCCGTGCCGAGCCGTCATTTGCCATGGTAAGGGAAGGTATATTTATACCTGGAAGGTACTTAGGGATGCTAGCATTGACATAAAGTCGGGCAGAGGAAGATGTCATGAATGAACCCCTAAAGAATAGTAGTTCATGCATAATAGATGAGTTCTTGGAGAAATCAATAATCCTAGCTAGGGAAAGTTCCGATGGCTTAAGGGTCTGGTTTCTAAGAACTCATTGTGACGTTGGGATGGATGGATGTAGTTGACCATGCCTGTATTTGGATAGCATGGCTAATGCCTAAATAAGGACTGGGATTCTATGCCTAAATAAGGGCAATGCGAATTGTGCCTATATAAGGACATGATTCATCGAAACCTACGTACGGGCATCAAAATCAAAACACAACACCCACTTCATTGAAGAATGATCGACATTACTAAATGCTAAACATGCTAAACACATAAAATTGAGTATCACATGTTCCCTTAAACCTTTGTAAAAGCATACTAAAAAATAAGTTCATGTTAAAACTCTCAGGTAAACATGGAATGCAAAAGGTGCTGTACATACTTAAATTAATGTTTCTATCTGAAGCATATGTTTACAAGGGATGCTAAATGCTAAATGAATGCACAGAAATATACACATATACAATGAAATGGTTCATTTTTACAGAAAGGAAAAAAAAATAGATCAGAGCCATTTCATGTCATGATTACATATATGTGAAGAAAATGTGACAATGTGTCCCTGGAAGTGTTCAAAGAAATCTGTTCTCTAGGAATAGTTCTACTGTACGCAGAGTTGTTTCAGTCATAAAAGAAAGAAAAAAAAGTTCCAAAATGTGTCTTTTGTTTTGAAAAATGAAGGCCAAATTCATAGATTATCCAGCACACCGTGAGCCAAATCAAAAGTCAATGTAAGATGCCGGTGAAAACATGAAATCCTCTATTCCTGTAGACAAAAAATCATCTACCGTTGTCGGTGATAGGTTGATTACCTCGTTTAGAAGACTAACTGCACATAGATGTGATGCATCGTCAGTAGCAGTGTTCGTTACCGATGTTACCTGTGTGCCTGTTGATCCATCTCGTACCTCAGCAGTAGCATGCTGCGTCTGTGAGATCTCAATGAATGCCGTCATTAGGATCGGTAGCCTCTGGGGACAACACAGAGCATGGGCCGGTATCGGGTCCAGCAGCGAATCGATATCCATTGGCATGACTGATGGGAGTGTTAGACAGATGTCTAGCACGCATTCTTCACCGCAAAGCAGGCAGCGTAGAACAGGTAAGATGCAATCTTGCCAGATTGGTCTGAATGACAGAAACAATGTGGTATTTAGTTCTCATAGACGAGGTAAACCCAATAGCTGTACTATGCGCTCACGACACTTCCTCTCCAGGAGAGCTTTCTCCAAGTCGCAGGGAGTGACGCTGGTGGTTTGGCTTGCCATAGCGTAGTAGTAGGAATAAAAACAGGATTCCTGCAATTAGTGCTAGAATTAGCGGAAGACCACCAAACACCGAGTGCACGAAGTTTGGAATGATTCCGAGGACTGCTTAAAAAGGTGTTAACAGTCCTGAACATATGGTCTTACATGCACAATACCGCTCGTATCAGACATGTTTAAGATACGTCCCAACATTTCTGTGAAATGCGTAGGGCAGTTTGTCCTTAACAGAGCCTGTATCTCAGCCGAATTCCTAGCAATTTGTAGATCATAGGTTTCTTTTGCCGAGGTCAAAGGCACGGTTTGTTGTAAAAGAATGGCTTTTATTCTGCTTAAAGTATCAATTCGTATAGAAGAGATGTTCAGTGAAGGCCATAAAGGCGACTCCCTGACTGTGTCTATTTGGGGGAACAAGACTTGCATACAGCAAGTGACCCTGGAACTAACCGTTACTAGATATGGGATACCTGGCAACATGCCACAACAGCTCTGATCATTCAACATGTGGTAACTCCCATTTGAAAGTTGGCCAAACGTTGGATTAATCACAGCGGCCAGTGAACCTTGCAGGTAGAAGGACAAATTTGCAGTAGAACCGCTACAGGCCCCGTGTAAACTAATATCCCGACATATGAGTGAACCGCTCAGCGCATTTTCACAGTGTGTACTGCTAAGATACACTTCATGCCCCCACTCCAACATCTGTGTGTGTAAGGTAAATCCCAGGATGTCCTGATGTATTCTTTACCCAACCTTTCATATTTGCCTGCTAGCATGTGTTGAGGCAATACTGAAAATGGAAAGTTGTAACAGGCAGAGTTATTTTGCCATGAATGATCCATTCTGTAGCTGTTTTTTCTGCTACCGTAAATGGCAATTTTTCCAGTTTTTCAATGCTCAGCACTGTATACTTTGCACCCCTTTGGGCCAGTTCGATCTGTTTATCAGTGAGATTGTATTCAGAAAACAGAGAAGACGTGTTGGTGAAACGCCAAGGCACATAGCCTGCACGCAAGTTTTGTAGCGTCCAGCCTAATAACAGAATAGAACGTAATTGAGACTGGCCTTGTCGCAGCAGGACCAAATCTTGTTCTACAATGTCTATAGCAGAGGATACAATGTTGCCCAATGAATATATCCTGGATGACAGAGTCGTTAACCCATTGTCAACCACAGCGAGAGATTTCTCTAAATTAATACAATCAATTTCTCATATTCTTTCTGCGGAGTCTGCTTGGGTAACCTTCCATATTTCATTATAAGCAGCATAGATGCCGGCATATATGAAAATTTTTTACGTGGTTTTCTTGGACCTAGCAAGAAATCCCTAAGGTGTGCGTCTTCTTGAAGTAAAGATAAGTGTTGTTTCACATCCTCTAGTGTAGATGTCTGTAGCCAATCAAGGCATCATTTTCCTACACTGTATGTTTGTTACTACCCCTGGATGCTGTATTTGAACATAGCGTGGGTCTGGCCTATTGATAGTAAAACCCTGTATTTTCTTCAGGAATCTTTCTTGACAGATGTTTGTGTCTGTGGGCCAGAGCAACCATTTTTTCCATTCGGAATCTGATCTGTTGTTTTGTAAAAGTGTGTCTACTGTCACCGCTCCCTGTTCAGTGCTATTACTAGCTGGAGTTGGTACAGAAGGTGTGTTCATGTCTTTGATCTTGGCTAACCCAAGGCAAGACGTTTGTTGGACAGTGTCATTCAAAAACATTATTTGCTGTGGGATGATGCAGGCTCTAAACAAAGCTTCTATCCCCTGCACTTGCCAATCTTTTGTACCCCATACAGATTTTGTGTCAATTGTGTTTTTCCAAAACTCAAAACCCTGTCTAGACAGTTGGGCAATAAAAGGCTGCAGAATAAATCTGTTTCGTATTGGTTAACATATTTTTTGTTCCTGTTTTGTTCACATTTTTAAAGTAAAACGTTTCTGGATTGGATGTTTGTACCCTGAAAAATATGGAAACTTCATTGCAACCGTTTTTGAGCTACCCCTTGGTGGTGTAGGACAATGTTCCCATTAGTTAGACATAAATACATTTGTAGGTGTTGCAGATTTATGCAAGAAATGATGACCATAGTGGTTATAACAAAAAAGCTGTTCATAATCTGTTGAACCCTCTAAGTATTCGTAGTTAGAGAATGCAGCAGATCTTTCTAGATCAGACATCATGTTATTAACAGTCTCAAAGTCCTAATCATCAGAATAGGTACTACAGGTAATAAAGTCACTTAATGAAATTTTAAATAAGTGTGGAATCTTCAAGAGTTCCGATGGGCAGAATATATCATAATCCATTTTGTCCCAAACTATACCATCTTGTATAGGAACGGCTGTGATGTTCACTGCTGACAAGTCTCTTGCTTCTCGATGGGATGATTTGTGTGGTTTCAAAAGTAAGTTCACATTTTTACTTTCTGTGTCCAAGTGAATATATCTTCCATTTATCAGCATGCTCAGAGTCATTACTAAAGCTAGCCAAAGCAGAAAGAAAAGTATTCCAAAAATAATCCATAGTTCAATCCATGGTGAAAGCGGATAAGTCTTTTTTACGTGATGAAAGAAGTCTTGTGCTTGTTCTTTGAAAGTTCTTTTGACTGGCGTCGTTTCAGGCTCGCTTGGATCCTCAGAAACCGTATCAAAGTTAATGAAATAGCCAGAGGCAGTTCTGTCAATGGTTGAAATTGCATCAGGATCCGTTGAAATCGCTGGAACCAGTTGATTACTTGCAACGTTGGTGTAGACAGGTGTATCAGGACGAACAGTTATTTGGGTTTCAAGAGGAATGAGTTCCATAGCATTGTTGCTTTGTCCTTATTTTCTTACTGTTGAACTCTCAATGGTGATGAGTCTTTCAGTTTGAACCTCTTGGATTGTAGCTAGAGGAGTGCGTCTGCTACTTGGTCGAAGTCCACATGGCCTACTGCTTTGTATTGGCCACATAGTGTGGTTTGATGAGGTCAATGGGCACAAATCTTTTCTCCTTTTTACCAGCAAGGGGCGGCAGAAGTACTGTTCTTGTCCCATGGATGGCTAGGACAGGTACTGGTTGTCTGTAAGAGGGCCCAAATTCCTTCTTGTCCGCAATCTTCTCTCTGACTAGATCCCCAAGCTTTTGGATCCAGACAGGTCTTGCTGGGATGGCTGGATTTTCCCCAGTGGTGGTTGGCTTCAGGAACACGTTGCTTTGTTTTGATCCTAGATCATTTAAGTCCTGTAAAACAGCCAAACGATCTTTGATATCAAATGGTTTATTTTCCACCACTGTGCCTTTACATTTGAGATCAGGAACCCACATTCTTGTCCCAAATAGGACCTCATATGGAGTGGCCCCCCCTAGAGAGCTTCCTGGCAAATTGTTTAATGAGCGTTGGACCCCATAAAGATGTTTGACACACCCATCACCCGAACCTAATACTCTTGCTGTTATAGACCGGTTCATGTCCCGGTTTTTCCTTTCCACAACAGAATTTCCCTCAGGATTGAATGGAGAGGAGTACCGCAATGCAACGCCCAAACTGGCCATGGCTTCTTTATAAGCCCGAGGGCTAAACGCAGGGCCCTGGTCAGAGTGTAGCGTGCCTATTGCATATGTGCCGATAAAGACTCGCAAATCTTTTATAACAGTTTGAGCGTCAGCCGAGCGCTGAGGCCACATCCATAGGAACCTTGAGCAGGAATCCACTGCGACCAAGATATATATATAGTTACCATCCCTTTGCAAGGAACCGCAGCGATCCAGGTAAACACAAGCTAATAGTTTATCTGAGATTAACAAGGGTGTCTGTGCAGGACGTTTTACTGTAGAGACTTTCATCTTTTGGCATATTTCACATTCCAAAACATAGTTTCTGGTCTGTTTCCTAATGCCGGGCCACCAATATCTCTGTTTTAATAACGATACTGTGGCTGAAACACCTGCATGGGCAGAGGCTATCCCTTCATGTGCTGCTAGGATTAGTCCTAATCTACGTTCCATGTTTGGAATTACCCTATCCCCCACTCCAGGGATTCGAGCAAATGGGACGTTGTTCATATCAATTATGTACGAGTATTTGAGTGGAAATTTTTTAGGTAACCCTGCACCACTGCCTTTGCTTGAAGCATTGATACCCAACAATATCTCACTGTCTATTTTCGTTTTTGAACGAGTGATCGCAGTTACGGAAGCCGTTTGCACAGCCCCCTTTGCGGCTTCGTCAGCCAATGAAATCCCTGCAACGTGAACGCCATCACGTTGATGACTCAGCGTGTGTATAACGTGAGTGTTTTGTAGTCTGTTTTGCAACTGAACTACTTGTTCCCAAAGCGTTTTATGCTTTATTGTGCCACCTTTTGCATCTTTGAAACCATTTTGAAGCCAATTCTGTAAATATTAATCATATGATTGAACACAGTAAAAGGAATCGCACACTATAAGTGTGGGGAATTCGCGATCCGTATTTTCAAGTGCCAATTTGAATGCTTGTAGTTTAGCTCACTGAGCTGTACAATCTCCTAGAGATTGTGTTTTAGTGACCATCGGTCAGAATTTACCATTGCGCATATGACCTTTAACGATTGTGCATGCTGCACTGTAAGCTTGCTTACTTTCCGTAGCGGGTTGTGCTGATTCGTCAGTATAAATTATAAATTCATACTGGTCAAGAGGGAGAATCTCAATAGGCAGAGGACATTTGTGTTCGTATTGCAGGAATGCTTGTGTTTTTAAATTAGGATCAAAAACGTATTCAACATCTGTTGCAGCAAGAGCATTAACCGATTGTATCCATCTTGGATGTAAAGCTTTTGCATTTGGAATGCTCGCTTTTGTAACCGCATCTAAGGCTGGCACCGTAGTCACAACAATAATGTGTTTCCCCTGAGCTAGAGCTCTTTCTTTTGCTACATCGGTTTGAACTGCTGTCAGAATTTTTTCTGTCGAAGTGAATCGCATTTCCGTTTGTGTATACAAATGTGATTTGTGTGCAATTGGTACTTTTTCACCTTCATTAAAAGTTAAGTATGTGAATCTGCATTGACCCGAAATTATTCGGATCACTAAATTGCGCGTATTTCTGCGTGTTTGTAAGTGATTTGTTGCTGATATGTCGGCTTGTAGTGAGCGCAGGATATCTGTTTGTTCCTGTGTCCAATTTCTGTTTTTAAAATCAGGTTTGATTAATTCGTAGAGAGGTTTAACCCTTTCTACGTAATTTAGAATGTAAGTTCTTCCAAAATTTAAGAAACCTAGAATCGACTGTAAGCTTTTCATTGTTTTTGGAGGTTGGAGCAGCACACACCTTTCTAAAAAGTTAGCTGCCAGGCTTTTTCCTTCACTTGAAAGCTCATATCCTAGGAAAAGGACATTGAGATTAGGCCTGGGCGAAAATTTTGTTCCGTTCGCGGAAATTGCGATAATTTGACATTTTCGCGTTCCGCGGAGAGCGCGAAAATGTCAAAATTTCCGGTTTCCGCAGCTTGGCGATAATTTGTTTCTTGCTCGTGCTGTAAAATAATACATTCTCACACGCGCGCGATCGCCTTACCTGAATCCCTGCGTTCGCCGACAAGTTTTCTTGATCCGGTCGCGTTCTCCATGAGATGTTGTATTGTTTTTAGCCATTTGCGCTGTCTCGCGACAGTTCGCGCCCGCAGTGACGTCATGCGTCGCGCGATCACGTCTTTCTTCTCGCGATCATGCACCGCGAGACAACTCAAAACAAGATGGCCGCGCCCGCAAGCAACCACATGGGTAAGTTGGCGACCCGCAACCATGCAGAAAATCTCGCGAACATGCGGGGAAAAAACGTCCGCATCTTCGCGATATTTCCGCTTGTTTGCGATAATTTTAAACATTTTCGCGATAATTTGCGAAAGTTAATTTCGCAAATTCCGCCCACCCCTAATTGAGATGGGCAATTCTTGATTTTTTAAGATTGAATTTGTAGCCCTCAGAGGCAAAGCCCAGTATAATGGTATTCACCCTGTACAAGTGCCTATCCAGGTCATCGTCTGTCAGATAGATATCATCGACATATGACAATGCCTTGTCATCATAAATTTGTAGTAACTCTGTTACTCTTGCTGAGAATAACACCGGGCTGTTCTTGAACCCTTGTGGGAGTCGACAAAAGTGACCTTGGGTCCCCATTATTCAGAAAGCTGTCAAGTACCTACTTTCAGGTGCTATGTTTTGACAAAAGAAACCATTTGAAATATCTAATGTAGTTTTATATTTTTTACGCACAATGTTATACATTAATGCTGCACTGTGTGCATTTTGCACAGCATATATTTTAGAACAAGTGTTCAGGTGTCTGTAATCCAAAACTAGACGATATGTATTGTCTGATTTGGAAACAGGAAACAAAGGATTGTTCATTGATGAGGTGCATGTTTCAATCACCCCTTGGTATTCAAGTTGATCTAAGATCTCCGTGAACTGTTTTTTACCTTCTTGCTTAATTGGGTACTGTCTTTGTGCAGTAGGTTGACATTTTAATTGGATTTTATGTTGAGGTGAGTCCGCATCCCATTCTACACGATTTTTGTATAATGCTGGGGCCTGGGCTACTGCTCATTTCCTATCATAAGTATATTTAAAATGTATAGGGAACATGGTTGGAGAAGGCTGGCATAATGATGTCTTCGCCACGTGGGCACTCCCTGACAAATTCTGGTGGCCAGTCCCTTTCTGCTAGAAGTATGTCATAACCCCTTGAAAGTTTTTCCCAAAAGAGTGTTTTCACCCTAGTGTCTACAGTCTCAACTGTGAGGTACTCATTCAAGTCCACTATCTCCAGAAGTTCCTTCAGGTTCTGGCGAGCTATTGTTACTTCTGCTGCACTGTCCAGCATTGTCTGAGCCCATTCTCCGTTCTTGAGTTGTGTTCTCAGAATTTTCGGCATGTCTGATCTTCAGACCTGCTACCTTTTTCTTAGTGAATTGAGGTTTTGGTTTGTTTTTCTGAATGTGTTGATCGTCTTTGGACTTCACGCGTTCTTCTTTGTGATCTGACCGTCCTCTTCTTTCGGATGTCTGTGAAGATGTCTGAAAGGTACGAGAGGAACATGTATCAGTATCTTGATACCTGTCAAGTTTTCTCAAATTATCCCTATTCCTGATGTTATACCTCCTTTCAGAGGGCTCCTTTTGAGGAGACCTACCTCGGGATTGAGAACGTTTCTCTTTTGAATGTTGTTTGTTATTTTCCCACTTCTTTTTAGAGGATGTAGGATTGTGTTTAATTGAGTCCTTCTCAGGACCTTCAGACAGTTGTGGTTTAACTGTGTAATTCTATTAATTCTTGTATTTGATTAAGTAATTCCTCGTCTGACATTGCTTCAATGTCAGGATGAGGTGTGTAGCTGGCTAAAATCGGCCATGTTGCTCCTGGTCTACCTATTGGACCGAGCCTGGTAATGTGATTGTAATGTTTTACGGCGCCTTTAAACCAGAGCTGATGCTCCTGGTATGTGAGTGGAATCTCAATATCCTCGAAGGGAATGTATTCCTCAGGTGGTTCATCTTCTTTGAAGAAGTGACACACGTGTTACTGGAGTTGATTCTGGGAATGTAATCCACAAATAGAATACCTCTGTCTGAAAAGATTCATGTGCTTCTATCACAAAAACTGCTCTACCACCTTTTGGTGTTAGGCCATGTTTTATAAGTTAATGAATTTAATTTTGACAAAATATTAACACTTTACCATAGCCATCAGTGTACATGGCGCTCTTCTCTTCAGTGGCGCTGCAAAGATTTATGTCCTGACATTGGGGGCTCTCACCAGGAGAGAGCTTCACTGACAAGAGACAATCCTTTGTATCATTTTTTCACAAACATTACCAGTGGTATGGATGGAAAGCTGCACAAAGCACAGATTTCAATTGGTGATATTGGGTATGCCATGTGCAACGGCGGCTCCTCCGCTAAGGTGGAGAAGCGCTGACTCAGTGGCGTAACATAGGCCCCCACAGCCCCTGCGGTGGGGGGGGCCTCCAAGCTGCCCCCTCAGCACAGTATCCTGGCCGGAGAGCTTCTGATTGAGTCTGAAGGGGGCCCCTCCATGCACCTTGCAGGAAGGCCCCCTCAAGTTTCATTACGCCACTGCGCTGCCTCACAGCTCTTTGAGTAGTGCAAAAAGGAAAATTAAGATGATAATAACACTATGGTATTATCATTTTATTTTTCTGTTGTCAAGCAGGTTTAAGGGACAGGGTGAGACTTGGCATTCATTACAGCCAGCAGGGGAGGAGTGGTTGAGGCACTTAAGTGTGCATGGCAGTTTAGCCGGCCGTCTTGGGCTGGCCAAACAGTCATGCACATTTTGCATGTTCCCCACCAGGCTGTAATACACAGCCTGGTGACGAACATAAACAGGCTCATAGTCCCTATTTGAGTGCCGAAACACGGTGCTCAGAGCAATCACAATGCTGCATTGCAGTGTTGTGATTGGCTTAGGGGAGCCTGTGTATGCTTCCTGCTTCAAGCAGGAATAGAAGAGAATGGAGGCAAGGCGAAGCGTTGGCCGGCAGCAAGGTAAGAAACTTTCAAATTTATTTTTCCATGTCCACCATCCCCACCCATCTGTGCTACTCGGTGGCAGCCGCCACTGGTCATGTGGCATATAAACAGGGCTATAATTTCCCCAGTACACAATTTTATATGGCTAAGTTGTAGGCATAGGGGAAATGGCGCCTAATATGAAATTTTAGGTATAGCTGTTTCTGTGCTATGACAGAGACAAATCTGGGCTATAATTAATCAAATAATTCAATGCAACTTTCAATGAGTTTTCCTAAAAAATGATAGATTCGTTAAACTATGAAAATGATTTAGGTCTTAGGGGTCTGCCCCTTATATTTTTTAGGAGCATGGTGACCTTTCCTATATACGACTTTAGGACCTAACTGTGTCTCAAACAATAGCATGGGTTCAGGGTGATACAAGACATCTCTTTTACTAAGGAGGCCAGCCATGGATCACTGGAATAAGAAACTAATTTTGTGCCCATTACATTCTTAAGGAGTTCACTTTCAGTGATAGTGTTTTTTTTTTGCTAGAGTGCCCAGGATTGGACCGGTTGGATGGGAAGACAGCATTCAATCTTACTGATCTTTTTAGTAAAAAATGTTGAGAATTCTTCACTCGTTTCTTATTCATTGTTAATCTAGAAAGTGAGGGAGGGGTTTGTGTGTTGCTTAACTATGTTGTAGTTTTTTGCGAAAGTAGTCAGTATTCAATAGACAGTAGTCAACTCCTTTGAGCTTCTTCTACTTTAAATCAACATCTTTAAAAATATTTATGAGAGTTCTTTGTTTTCTGTCTTTTTAATTTCACAAGAGCTAGTTTGTCTGAAGTGTCCTTCCATGTTTCATTGCATCGTGCTATCAAGGTAGTTTATTTAAATGCTTTGTAGGAGAGTTGTAGTTTCAATGGTGTACTGGGCATAAGAGAAACACACCGTTTTCAGCCTTCTCCCTTAATGAAATAAACTGTTAATCACATTGACTGTAAATTTTGACTAGTCACATGTCCACCATCCCCACCCACCTGTGCTACTCGGTGGCAGCCGCTACTGGTCATGTGGCATATAAACAGGGCTATAATTTCCCCAGTACACAATTTTATATGGCTAAGTTGTAGGCATAGGGGAAATGGCGCCTAATATGAAATTTTAGGTATAGCTGTTTCTGTGCTATGACAGAGACAAATCTGGGCTATAATTAATCAAATAATTCAATGCAACTTTCAATGAGTTTTCCTAAAAAATGATAGATTCGTTAAACTATGAAAATGATTTAGGTCTTAGGGGTCTGCCCCTTATATTTTTTAGGAGCATGGTGACCTTTCCTATATACGACTTTAGGACCTAACTGTGTCTCAAACAATAGCATGGGTTCAGGGTGATACAAGACATCTCTTTTACTAAGGAGGCCAGCCATGGATCACTGGAATAAGAAACTAATTTTGTGCCCATTACATTCTTAAGGAGTTCACTTTCAGTGATAGTGTTTTTTTTTGCTAGAGTGCCCAGGATTGGACCGGTTGGATGGGAAGACAGCATTCAATCTTACTGATCTTTTTAGTAAAAAATGTTGAGAATTCTTCACTCATTTCTTATTCATTGTTAATCTAGAAAGCGAGGGAGGGGTTTGTGTGTTGCTTAACTATGTTGTAGTTTTTTGCGAAAGTAGTCAGTATTCAATAGACAGTAGTCAACTCCTTTGAGCTTCTTCTACTTTAAATCAACATCTTTAAAAATATTTATGAGAGTTCTTTGTTTTCTGTCTTTTTAATTTCACAAGAGCTAGTTTGTCTGAAGTGTCCTTCCATGTTTCATTGCATCGTGCTATCAAGGTAGTTTATTTAAATGCTTTGTAGGAGAGTTGTAGTTTCAATGGTGTACTGGGCATAAGAGAAACACACCGTTTTCAGCCTTCTCCCTTAATGAAATAAACTGTTAATCACATTGACTGTAAATTTTGACTAGTCACATGTCCACCATCCCCACCCACCTGTGCTACTCGGTGGCAGCCGCTACTGGTCATGTGGCATATAAACAGGGCTATAATTTCCCCAGTACACAATTTTATATGGCTAAGTTGTAGGCATAGGGGAAATGGCGCCTAATATGAAATTTTAGGTATAGCTGTTTCTGTGCTATGACAGAGACAAATCTGGGCTATAATTAATCAAATAATTCAATGCAACTTTCAATGAGTTTTCCTAAAAAATGATAGATTCGTTAAACTATGAAAATGATTTAGGTCTTAGGGGTCTGCCCCTTATATTTTTTAGGAGCATGGTGACCTTTCCTATATACGACTTTAGGACCTAACTGTGTCTCAAACAATAGCATGGGTTCAGGGTGATACAAGACATCTCTTTTACTAAGGAGGCCAGCCATGGATCACTGGAATAAGAAACTAATTTTGTGCCCATTACATTCTTAAGGAGTTGACTTTCAGTGATAGTGTTTTTTTTTGCTAGAGTGCCCAGGATTGGACCGGTTGGATGGGAAGACAGCATTCAATCTTACTGATCTTTTTAGTAAAAAATGTTGAGAATTCTTCACTCATTTCTTATTCATTGTTAATCTAGAAAGCGAGGGAGGGGTTTGTGTGTTGCTTAACTATGTTGTAGTTTTTTGCGAAAGTAGTCAGTATTCAATAGACAGTAGTCAACTCCTTTGAGCTTCTTCTACTTTAAATCAACATCTTTAAAAATATTTATGAGAGTTCTTTGTTTTCTGTCTTTTTAATTTCACAAGAGCTAGTTTGTCTGATGTGTCCTTCCATGTTTCATTGCATCGTGCTATCAAGGTAGTTTATTTAAATGCTTTGTAGGAGAGTTGTAGTTTCAATGGTGTACTGGGCATGAGAGAAACACACCGTTTTCAGCCTTCTCCCTTAATGAAATAAACTGTTAATCACATTGACTGTAAATTTTGACCAGTCACATGGAACAAGTTCAAATATGTATTAGACAAAGGCAAGTGGCTCTCGTATGCTCACTTCTAAATGATAATCCAAAGAAATAATAGCAACAAGTTAATCTGAATTCTACTTTGTTAAAAGTACTTTAAATTAGAAAACAAATCAACTGTCAATTGCCAGTATTTTAGCCTCTCCATTTGACTCAAATAATATATATGAATGGAAACCCCTGCATTTTTAATTGATTATCTATTCAACATTGAACAGTAACGAGATAAAGGCTGCACTAATCTCTTTCATATGATTAGCTAACCAAAACAACCTTGAGGTGCATTTGTCTGCGGTAAACGACGTTTACCCTGAAACTTTTTAAACGCAGG
Organism: Triturus cristatus; assembly: GCF_964204655.1. Classification (NCBI taxonomy): domain Eukaryota; kingdom Metazoa; phylum Chordata; class Amphibia; order Caudata; family Salamandridae; genus Triturus; species Triturus cristatus. The sequence goes on from NC_140582.1 coordinate 96,087,020, forward strand.
GAATCACAACACGGTCGTTACTACGACCGCATTGTGATTCCGCATACCATTACTCCGCAAGTCAGAACAACGACTTGCGGAGGGGGGGAGGTGTTGGATTTTAAATCCAACAACTTCCCTAGTGTCCGCACAGACTGGAGTTGGAATAGTAAATTATACTATTCCAACATCCAGCGCCCCCCCTCCGCAAGTCGTTGTTCCGACTTGCGGAGTAATGGTTTGCGGAATCCCAACGCGGTCGTTATAACGACTCGTTGTGATTCCCTGCGGGATAAAAGGCTGCGGAATAACGTAATACATTCTTTGTCTGCTATTGCATGTCTATCCAGTCAGTGAGTCAAAAATACGCATTTCAGTTAAAAAATTAAAAACAAAACATATGTCAAATAAAGCTCCTGCTTTCTCACCATGTGTCCGGGTGTTTTGCTTCAGGTACGCTGCTGCTACTCTACGCTAGTTGTGTGCCTTAGGAGGTCTTGTAGCCCCCACTTCGGCCTCTAGAAAGGCTACAAAGATGCTTTCAGATCGCTGGTTATCGAAGGAACTAGCTCTGGAAAGAGCAGCGTGTAAGAAACTAGAAAGAGTGTGACGGAGAGTGTATCTGGACTTTGATAAAGTCATTTATAAATTGTCCCTGAAATCCTATCATAAAAATCTCAAGAGGACTCGTAGCACCTTCTACTCCCACTGCATTAAGGAGGCCGATAATGATGGGAGACACCGCCTTTAGATTCTCATCGACAAAGGAGACAGGCTGATGCTGTTCTCCATGCAGCGGCAACTCACCCTTAATAATTTGGTTATTAAATGCCACGTACTCGCTGATACTTCACGGTATTTACTACCGCTTCTCACATGCGACGTTTTTGCTGCATAGGACTTCCCAGTTCATCTTTGTGCCACACAGACGTGTACATTGGATACACACGACCGATATTGTCAGACTCCCCCACACTTACAGCGCGCCCTGCTGGGCCCTATGTAAGTACCACTTCCCTCATTTACACTTCCTTTGGGTGTATGCACTACCTTCTGACAATACATCCATATCAATCCAGGTATCCCACAACTCATAGGTCCTGATTTGACCTCATAATTCTCAAGAGGTCGAAACGTCGTCGACACTACTGCAAAGCAAACTATTGTACACAGCCTCCGTCATTGTTACAGGAGTCTGTGAATGTTTACTGCAAATTGATTAGTTGGTCGCTTTTTGCTTTTCTGTATCTTCTTGAAACCTTCATTTATGTCATTATTTGTCACTTTAGTTTATAGGTTTCATCTTTTCACTTGGGACACTGAACATGGTTCTTTGAATCCCCTTTGTTAGAACGTTTTAAGCTGAATATAAATCACAATGCATTTTACCTACTGGGCTCCAATTGTGCTTTTTGAAAATCCGTAAACCTTCTCCTAGGTTATTGGCATTGTGCTTAATTTGTATCATTATTCTGAATACAGTTTATTCTCATACCAATTCCACAGGTGCCATTGTTTTTTTGTAATGTAAAATGTGCCCTGGTTTCGTGTGAGTAGGGTGGTCTTTGTCTCCTTTGAACGCGATAATGATGGGAGGGACATTTTTAAAATTGTAACTAATTTTACTGATCCTAAAGCGACGTCCCCCCACTGGAACCCAGTCAGTCTTATGCTCCTGACTGAGTGACTTTTTTGAGGAAAAAGTCCTCAGAATCCATGCTAACTTGTCAGGGGAAAATAATAGTCGGGTAGGACCAGAGCTAGAAGAACCAGTGGAGCAAATACAGCATCTCTCACTGGCTACTTTCTTGGTGCCATCAGTAGAGGATGCAACAGCCTCTTTATTGAGCTGTAGGTCAGGGACCCCAATGGACCCAATACCCCCCACATATTAAAGTCAATCTCTGACATTATTGCTTCAGTGTATCAAAAGTTATGTGGTAGCTCCCTTGACACGGGCGTAATAACCGATGACTTGAAAAAAGCTAGGGTGATTCCATTATCAAAAAAGGCCAATGGTGATCCTGAATGCTTACCAAATTTCAGGCCAGTCTCATTGCTGCCAGCAGCATCAAAGCTGCTGGAGAAATCGGTAAACCGGCAACTCACCACCTTTTGGATGGAAAATAACTTAGTCCACCCCTCTCAATCAGGGTTCAGAGCTGGCCACAGCACAGAGGTCACATTATTAGAGGTCTCAGAGACCATTAAGTTTAATCTGGCCTCTGGCCTCAATGTGGCTCTGGTGCTGTTGGACCTACCAGCAGCTTTTGATATGGTAGATCACATCTTGCTGCACAGGTTAAAGCACCTGGGAGTATCATGCTCTGCGCTGAGATGGTAGGACCCTTTTTTAGGAACGCCACGAGAAAACCATACGCTTCAGGAGGTGAAGAGTTGAAATGGGGTGTGCTGCAAGGCAACTCTCTTAGCCCCACATTCTTTAACATTTACATGTCTCCCTTGGCTTGTTTGGTATATAATCAAGATCATCACTTATGCTGATGATACCCAACTCCTGCTTGGCATGATGGGGAGCCTGAGAGGCGAAGGAGGCTTTTGCCAACTGTCTGGTGGCACTGTTAGATTGGCTAAAGGCTTATAGATTGCAGTGCAGCCATGATAAGACAGAAGTCTTATTATTTGGGTGGGACCCCGTACCAGCTGTGTTGGGGCCTGGCCCGAAAGTGTTCCTCCACCGCCCCTCCCAGCTGCAGTGGCAAGAAATCTGGCTGTGGTGTTTGATACCCAGCTCTCATTTGGAGCACAGGTGCCAGCAGTGGCGAAATCCTGTTTTTAAATTTTCCGCATGTTGAGGAAGTTTCTTTACTTGCTTCCTCATGAGGCCCCAATCACAGTGGTTAATTCACTGATTTTATCTAGGTTGGACTATGCTAATGTCCTGTATCTTGGTCTCCCAGAATATCTGATCCAGCGTTTACAGGTCATGCAGAACATGGCAGTCTCTTCATTATACAAAATTCCAAAATATACTTTGGTTTCATCGTTTCAAGGTAAACTTCACTGGCTGCCAGTTCATCAGGGAATTAGGTATAAAGCCTTGACCCTAACGCATCAGTCTTCCACAATAAGGGACCTAGATACCTAAAGGATCGGTTTGAGGCTTACAGCCCCCGAAAACTGCTGCGCTCGAGCTCAGCAGGTCTTGTTTTGTCCCCTTGCTTTCAGAAACAGCGGAGGAGTGGTTCTTCCTTCACGGTCAAAGCAGCGGATTTGTGGAATAAACTGCTGGATTACCTTAGACGGATCCCCGAAGAAGCAACATTTTAAAGGGGTGCTAAAGACATTTTTATTCAGATGTTAGCGAGGAGCAAGGCCAACTATTTCCTGTTTATTCACCTCTGGCATACAGTAAAGCGCAGCGACACTCTTTTTGAGTAGTTGTGCGCTATATAAATGCTTAATTCATTCATTCATTTATGTGATTGGGATATGTGCTGACATTTGTAAAGTTGTACATCCGTTTGAGGCTTCTCGCTTTGTATCTTGCTTTGCCTTGAAGAAGACCTCCATCAGGAAATTCCTTTCTTTTTGAGAGAATTCAAGCCTCCAAAATCCTATCTGTAGATTTCCTTGAATAATATATAGTATAGTTGACTAGTAAAATGTACCCGCTATCGAACATTTAATTGTTCTGTCTTATGTACCAAGGGCAGGTTTAAATACCTGTTTCGATCTAAGACATCATCTCACCAGTCTGCTCTATTCCCATCCCACAACATGAGCTTTTTCAGCACTCACAAAACTCTTCTGCCTAACCTTGAGAGTCTTACCTTCTGGAGATAACTACAGGGAAAATCGGAAAAGATAGCATCAGCTGAGAAATACAACTTGTAAATCTGATATCCTCTCTTCAAGCACAGACAATGGAGAGGCACCTTCTACATCCTGAAGTCTTATTATTCTTAGTCGTCATTTTCACAGCTAAGACCAAAAGAGTTTCTAGCTCTTGGATCACTTGCTAGATTAAGCCCCTGGTCTATTTCCCCAAATTAATTTTTAGTTCAAGAAATATGAAGTCCAAAGGTAGATTTTTTTACCTGGTCTAGCTCACCACTCTTAGATGTCTTAGCTGGCAAATCGGCTAACTTTTTATGAATGTTCCACTCAAAAGTATTTTGTTTTTCCATTTTTGCCAATCAAGTAGTCCATAAAAGAGCACGCTAACGCTTCCTTCTGATGACTTTAAATGAATTAGATATGGAATAAAGTATACCCTGCCATCAGTAGCGGTCCGTGGAGGGAGCGACGGTGGGGCAGTGAGTCGGGGCGGGGGAGGGGCAGGGTGGGGAAATGTAAACACCGGAATATGGATGAACGGAGGTAAGTACACATTTAAATAAGTAAAACTAATTTTGTTGTGCGCGCTGCATCGCATTTTGCGATGCAGCGCGCGCAAAGGAATTCGTTTTATTTATTTAAATGTGTACTTACCTCCGTTCATCCATATTCCGGTGTTTACATTTCCCCACCCTGCCCCTCCCCTGCCCCGCCTCACTGCCCCACCGTCACTCCCTCCACGGACCGCTACTGCCTGCCATACATGATAAGGATATTGCAAGTCACTGAGGAATTCTATACCCATATAGAGGAAGGAGGACAAAGGCTGAGTTCCTTTATTGGGTTATAGAACTCCGAGGTGACTTGCAGTATCCTTATGATGCACGACAGGGGCACTTTATCCTGCATAATACATGGTCACGCCATCACGTCTTCCACAAACCACTTAAAACATTTTTGCATAGCTCTTTCATATGAAAGAGAGGGCACATTTTCAAACATGAAGAGTAAAAATAGAGCCTCTTTTACTAAATTAAACACATCAAAAAGCTATTAGATGTTTGTTGCAAAAATATATTAGTAATAGTTCAATAAAAGTCAGTTAAAATTTTAAAAAAGCAGCAGTGGTTCGAACGTGTGGCAGCATGCAGAAAGATACTAACTTTTCTAAAACTATTCAAGAAGTGCAAAAAAATAAGCATGTTCTTTCTGCTTTTCACTGCAAGCTAGAAAAATAGAGCAGAAGAAAGAAAAACAATGCTTCATTTTTTTTTTTAACAGCTGGTCCATGGCCTATCGGCTGCTGGCTCTGGCAGCAGGCATTGTGGCCTTAGAACTGAAATGTAATAACTTATTACAATTGAGTTCTGATATATTTTTTTAGAATCAGCGATTATAAAAAAATTAGAGATGGCCGTTCATATAGGAATTGCAGAATCTCATCTACTATGAGGTTACTATTCGTCCCAGAATGTTTTGGAGTTAATCAAAGTGATAGGGGCATATTATCAAGGACGGCGTTAAAAATTATCACCGCTTTAGCGGCAGAAAACTTCCGCTACAGCGGTTATAATGGCCTTGATAATATGCCCTTGTGAATTCATATAGAAGCCCAGGTTGTAGTGTGAACATGGGCTTCTATGGGAATTCTCCAGGGCATATTATCAAGCCGATTATCGCCGCTTTAGTGGCAGTTTTCTGCCGCTAAATCGGCGATAATTTTATCGCCTGTCTTGATAATATGCTCCTTAGTTCCTTGTCCCTTCCTGACCCATTGGCAATTCCTGAGAGTAAGACTTCTATGTTAACAAAGGCTACTAATTAAATGTGAGAGAGGGATATTGTGATAAAAACAGCCAAGATGTGCTTTTTATAGTCGTATCACATATTGTAGGGGAATGTTTTCTTCCTTTTCTTTTTTGAAGCAGGCCGTGCTGTGCTGCGACAGATATATTTCTCCAAAATAAAAACACTAATGTTTGTTGTGCAGGCCAGCAGACAAAATGATAAAATGGTGTTTGCTGCTTCAGCGCAGCAGTGACAGTGCAAAACGAAATGGAGAAAATGAGCACTGAGGCAAAATATGTAATACCGTGCTGAGCAGTACCTCGGTGCAAAGTAGCACCAGCGGGGCATTTTGTGCAATCTGGGCCAAGACTCAAATCTTGTTGATGGACCATGAAGTAACATGGAAACACATAATCAGGAAACCGCGCGGAAGAAAATAACCAGCAAGTAAAGTGGAAGGTAATAGCCATAAAGTAACAGAAGCAAATAACCAGGAAATAACATAGAATCAAATAGCCAGAAAGTAACATGGGAGCAGTGCTTAATTTGAGCCGGTGGTTTCCAGTGCTCCGCACCAGCACTTAATTTGTTTCCAGTGCTTGGCACCGGCACTTTGTTGTAAACTCCGCACTTACGACAGCCTGAGACGTGGTGGCGCAAAAGAGCACTGAGCATACCTTTGGAACTTTGGACGTCTCACTGAGAAAAGCAAAATAGAGTTGGTCGGAATGCTTCATTTACTATAAAACCGTGGTATTAAATTATTCTGGACCGTTTTTTATGTTCACTGGGCCCCCTTCTGTGGCACTTCAAACAGGCGCCAGCCCTATTCAGAATGTCTGCAAACCACAAGTCCACTGCAAGCAAACTAGGGGGCATATTATCAAGAAACGGCGTTAAGATTATCGCCGCTTTAGCGGCAGAAAACTTCCGCTAAAGCGGTGATAATGAGCTTGATAATATGCCCTTGAGAATTTCCATAGAAGCCCATGTTCTGGTGTCAACATGAGCTTCTATTGGAATTCTCTGCGGCATATTATGAAGCCCATTATCGCCGCTTTAGCGACAGTTTTCTGCCGCTAAAGCGGCGATAATTTTAACGCTGTGCTTGATAATATGCCCCTACATGCGGTAGACTGGAGTATTCCATGAGTATAAATAAAACTTTCCGGGCATGTGCTGCGCGGTGTTTTGTACACAGCGTCTTCGCACTTCAGTATTTCATTTGTGTTGCAAGAAAACATGGCTGAGCTGCCTTTGAATGACGGTCTTAACTTTTGTTGTCAAGGCTGTCCTCCTGGGGCTTAGTAAAGACGCCGGCGTGCTTGTATTCCTGCCAATGGGCGACGAGCATTTTACGCAGCCGTCACGTCCCGTAGCATTGACTAAAGCGCAGCTAGAGCAGAGATAAGGAGAAACCAGGCATGTTGGTAAATGCACGCTTCTCAGTGATTCATTGCCTGCCATCGCCGCTGTCGGCCTCAATCATACAAGTACTCCATCACCTTTGCTGTCTCACCAGGGCACTGGGAGCAGCTCATCCTCTGGATGAGAACTGGTGTCAAACTGCCAACTGATATGCTTTCTATTCATGTCCTTTTAGGGATGACATGAAAGTGCAGAAGTCTGCTCACTTGTTATCAGTTCTTTAAAATATACATAGAGTGGCCATACGTTTAGCCTAGAGGAAATACTGCTCCCTCAATTCATGCTGTTCTCTCCTTATTGTATCATTCCGCCTCGTATGGGGTATTAGTTTTGCTAACCACGAGGGACTATTTTGTATCTAAAAAGAACACTGACTTTTCAGGCATTAGGGCCAGATGTACAAAGCATGTTTCTGGTCGCAAAAAGTCGAATTCGCAGAATCGGGCCATTTACGACTGGAAAAAATGCTTTTTGTACAAAATGCAACTTACCGAAACACATTTTGCGTTTGCGATTTGGAATTTGGAAGGGGTGTGTTTAGGGCATCTCTTTCAAATACCGCATCGGTATGGTATGTATTACTGTTTTGCAACTGAATTCCGGTCGCAAAACAGTAATATGTTTGGTAACCATTCGCAAACACCTTCCCCTTTGATAATATTAAATAAATATTATTATGAGTAGGCAGTTGTCCGTGGTCCCACGTACCACTGCCTACTCTTAAAAAATGAAACTGCAAAGTTTCATTTTTTCTATCTAAACACATTTTCCTTTGAGGACAACGGGCTGCACTTTAAAAAAAAGATTGCTTTGTTTAAAAGTAATCACAGACATGGCGGCCTGCTCACCCTAGCAGGACACCATCCCTATGATGGCTGCGATTCCTAATGGGTCGCAGATTGCGACCTACCTCATTAAAATGCATGAGGTAGGTCTATTTGCGACCCACTAGGAATTGCTAATGAAACTCTAAAGAGTTTCATACATTAGGAAAACCAATTTCCTACAAGTGATTTGGAGACAATCACAATTAGGAAATCGGTATTCCTAATGTTTGTACATCTGACTATATGGGGCCAGATGTATCAACATTGTATTTTGAACGTCCTTAATAGCAAATTTTACCGATTCGCTATTATGGACTCCCAAAATGCAATATATGTAGGTTTCGCAAATAAAATTGCGATTCCTACGCATTCCTTATTTGCGACTTGCAAATTGCGAGTCGCAAATAAGTAATGGCTTCCCATTAATTTCTTTGGGCCTAGAGGCCCTTAGGAATGAATGGGAATTGCATGAGCAATTTGCGAGTACCCAATAGGTACTCGCAAATTGGACATGCAATTTCAAGGGTGCAAGGGGGCCAAAAGGACACCCTGTTGCATCCCTGAAATATGCATGTGTGCACATGTGGCACACATACATGCCCTAAGGGCATGTATGTGCGCCACATGGCACTTTGAATAATGCAAAAAAGTGAATTTTTCCTAGAATTTGAAAATTACCACCAACCAGAAGTTGGTGGTAATTTGCGATTCATGAATGCAAAATCGCAATTTGCAATAGGTACATGAATTGCATTTAGGGAATCGCAAATTGCGATTCCCTAAATGCATTCGCAATTTAGGTAATCGCAAATAATTGCGATTACCCATATTGCGAATTCCAAAATGTTGATACATTGCAAAATGCATTTTTGAGTTCGCAAACGGGCCAGTTCTGTGAATCGGCCCATTTGCGAACACAAAAAGCGTTGATACATCTGGCCCTATATCCTTTATCTTTTAAAAATTTCACATGCAAAAAGCAATTCATTTTTGTTTTGATTTAATCACTGCAATAGGGTATTTTTAACAATTTAGGGCCTGATTTAGAATTTTGCAGACGGGTCCTTCGTCACAAATGTGACAAATATCCCGTCCACCTCATTACAAGTGCATTCCATCCTAATGCTTTTGTAATAAGGTGGATGGGCTATCTGTCGCATTTGTGATAGAGGACCTGTTGGCAAAATTGTAAATCAGGCCATTTCTCAGGACTAAGGCCCTCATGTATCAAGTAATCTTATGGTCTGCAAGGGGCGTGGCTAATTGCTGAAGATGAAGGACGGACTTCTCTGATGCTCCCATAGTGAGCCCTGGAATCATTCCTAATCCTAAAACATCTGTGGCCTAATGGGGAAACTGGCAGCTTGCACCTGCTGAGCTGTGGTCCCCGTGTCTCCACGGGCCCTTAACTCCTGATTCCGAATGTCACCAGAGGAGGTTGGGGAGGCAAGGATTGCTAGAGCCTCATGATTGGTGGCTCAGGCACCATTTTTGTCCTGGCCTGGCAGTGGTGCCCCAACTCACCCTGGGAGCCTTTCTGGTTGGGGCACGGCGGTAAGGTCCCAGTCTTTGGCCACAAGGCCCCCCGGAATTGGCGGTGGCAGGGAGGGGCCCCTGACAATCTGGCTCTGTGTTGTGCAGTGGTGAGCAGGCCGCATCGGAGACATGGAGGCAGCTGGAGTCATGGGTTGCCCCCCCCCCACGAGAGTGTGAATCAACTCGCTCTTCCTGTGGGGAAGCAGCCCGCTGGATGGAGAAGCTCAAGTGGCCTGGCCAGCTGGGGACGTGCCGGATGGACCGCGAGGAGCTGATGCAATCGGCACCGTGCCGGCCGCAGTGACCAAATGCATAGGACGTGGAAGCCAGAGCCATTCATAAACTGCGAGTAGTGAGTACCTTGCAGCTGCTGGGGCTTGTATGCAGTGGTCAACATCTCTTCATATGTTCTAAAGGAATATGAAGAAAGTATCCTCAGCAAGGGTTTGTCGTTTGTACCCACAGCACAACCCAATTATTTTGCTTTAAAAACTGAACTATTGAGATTCTTCCTCAAGATCAGATTGCGTTATTTTTTTAGGAACACTTCCACACCATTGAGTACATTACAAACAGGGTTACTTATACCCTCTACTTTTGTTCCTCCATCATATTCCATTACCAATCAGATTCTGGCATATGAACACACTGTGTTGAAAGATGTATCCAATGCACTGAAGGTGCATAAACATACGAACATCAATGTGATGAGACGCGAAAGTGAAGCCCTCACTACGCTTAAAAACAACAAAGACATCATAATTAAACCTGCAGACAAGGGTGGTGCCATTGTGGTACAGGACACCAACAAGTCCAAACTTGAGATCTTCAACCAACTAGGGAATGGAGTGAGTTATCTCAAATTGAGAATGGACCCCTCAAAAGATCTGGCAAAGGAGATCTTGACCATAACGAAGGAAGGCAAAGAACAGGGATTCCTGAGGGAACAAGAATTCCAGTATCTGAATAAGAAAGATCCCCGGCTACCCACCATATATACTTTGCCCAAAATTCATAAAAACATGCTCAATCCACCTGGGAGACCTATAGTATCGGGGTGCGGTTCGATGTTGGAGCCACTCTGCAGATATATCGATTTCTTTTTGAAACCACTTGCAGAAGCCACAGAAACATACCTGAGGGATACCCTCCAGACTTAATCTCGTGGATCAACTTCCCTTTGACTCGGATAAACAACTACTGGTGACAAGTGACATCATATCACTCTACACCAGTATTCCCCAAATGGCAGCCCTTGAAGTTATCCTGTGTGCTCTAGACCAACGTTCAGCACCCATGGCGGTACCTACCACCTTAATCATTGACCTACTATCAATTGCCATGATGAAAAATATTTTCTTCTTTCAAGGCAATTTCTATCTACAGATCAAAGGAGTTGCGATGGGGGCAGCCTTCACACCTGACCTAGCCATCATTTTTATGAATGATTTTGAACGGAAATATGTTCTTAATGCGACTAACCCATATAGTAATCAGGTCACATTGTGGAGAAGATATATGGACGACGTGCTGCTGCTGTGGTCTGGCACCAAAGGACAATTGGGCTCCTTCCATGAGTGGCTTAACCAGCTAAGTCAGGACATCCAATTCACAATGCAGTTTGATAGCAATCGGATTGACTTCTTAGACATTACTATCTTCAATGAAGAGGACAGACTATTTACTACCCTATACAGGAAACCTGCGGAGCGAAATTCACTTTTAAGATACAACAGCCACCACCCACTTGGGTTGAGAGATAACTTGCCAGTAGGCCAATTCCTGTGTATTCGCAGGAACTGCACGAGAAAAGAATTTTACATGACTGAGTCTGATGACCTGAGCACACGACTACTGGAGAGAGGCTAACCTAAACAACTGATTAAGAAGGCTCAGAAGAGGGCTTGGTACAGCCCTCGAGAAATCCTACTCACCATGCAGGATAGGAATGACAAAAGCACCCAGAGGATGATCTGTATGACAACATACTGTACCCAGAGTAATGCATTCAGAAAGATAATAAACAAACATTGGGGTCTGATATCGGAGGATATTGAGCAAACATCCCCACTGATGCATTCGTTTAAAAAAGCAAAGAGTATCAGGGACCACGTGGTGCGCTCCTTCCTTGAAAGTCCTGAAACACCATCTATACAAACCCTTTGGAACTTACCGGTAACAATAGGACACTTTAGATGTGGACAGTGCAAGACAACCATACAGACTAAACGCTACACACATAAACAACACACCATTGATTTAAAGTCATTTACAAACTGCAACACCAGTAATGTGATCTACTGTATCACATGCCCTTGCGGGCTCATCTATGTGGGTCAAACACAACAAAAGATTAAAGCAAGGATTCTGCAACATTGCAGCAGAATACGGTGTGATGTGCAGGGGGCACCACTTGTCGAACATTTCCAAATTGCAAGACATGGACCAGAGGAACTTCAATGGATTGTACTGGAGAAGGTGATTCTTGGCCCTAGAGGAGGGAATATAGGGAATATTCTGAACCTCAGGGAAGGCAAATGGATGACACATTTTGACTCTATCAATGATGGACTAAATGAACAAGATGCTAGTTATGCCCAACTAGCTTGCCTCTCCCTATAATCATGACTGTGACCCCTTATGAATCACTAGATTTAGTTATATTCATAATGAGGCTTTGCCCTGACTCTACCATATCACATTCTGTGGTGAGAGTGGCCGTAGCCTTTGTGATTTTGTTTTTTCAACTGTATGTGAAGTAATTCGACTCTTTCCCTATTTGTTTAATAAGGAGTCTGCTCAGCCAAATGTATATATATTCCTAACTTTAAATATTGACATTCTTCTATTTTTCCTTGAATAATGATGTTTTTCATCTGTATAAGCATCTATTTCTATGGTTAATGAGCTGTATTTGATATATGCTCAAAATGTGAGAGTTTCAGACCACCTTTGTTTTTAATACCTTGCAATGATTATATGCGTGTATTTCCTTATCCAAGTTATCTGTATTACGAAATGTATAATGATTTAAGTGTCAATCTACATTTGCTCAAAAAGTTCCCTTCCTCTTCATGAGGCTATTCTGAGCGAGTTCATTAATTTAATAATGCCAGTTACTTATACTGTAAACTGGAAGGATTAGTTTTTTGTCCTTCTCCATTCATCTGACGGTGACGCGATGACACTGTTGCAGCAGCATCCAGCGTCTGCGAGTACCACACGCTGGCCATGACGCGGTACACGCACGCGCTTTATTAATGACACGGTGAGCCCGGCTCGTTTCCCTCGATCTCTTTCAAGTTAGCTGACAGCGGACTCGCGGTAAGCACAATTGAGCATTACGCTCCATTGCCTAACAAGATACTTTATTCTCCAATGGGGAGTGGCGGTCACTGATTTAATCCTGCCCTGTCTAATTATAGATTGATGCGCGATGTCAACAGTTTTTTGAGACCGGACCACCGAGGAGCAGTGAGTCCCTTTCGTTGTATATATATATATTGCATTCGTTCAATTTGTGGATTCTATTTCCATTTTTAAGGACCAATATGATATGTCCTTATACCTCCTTCTTTTCTCCCCAGATTTAATTCTCTCGTAATTTACATCTCGGGGAGGTGAGCAGGTAACTTTAATGTGATGAACGTCTGCATAACATCGATTACATCTCCCTAACCTTTTAACTATTTTTAGGTTTTTCACGTTGTTTCTGGCCAACAGACTATAATTACTCCTCCGTTTGTTTAGATTTTTTAACTAGTGGCCGCAAGCTGATGAATACGGCCGGCTTCTAAGAAGTATACCGGGTTCTTTTCCGTCACATGTGAGTGTCCCTGCTTTCATTATTTGCTTGCGATGTGTGGGTCAACATTAGATGCTGATTCCACGCTTTTCATTCATTCACTTTTGAAGGTTGGCCGTTCAAACTACACCTTACTTTTGCAGGTGGAGTTATCACGCTCTTTTCCTCGTGGAGCCCACGCGCCCGACCTCTCTGTGCTTCAGCCCTTTGTGTAGGGCTTTCTCTTGGTAACTATTTTGAGCTTTGGCCCACAGTAACTGTTTTGAAGTATTTTTACTTTCCCCCCCTTTAAAAAAAAATAATAATAATACTCTTTATTTAATTGTAGGTGCCCCATTTACCCCATCACAGTCCTGAGGAAGACCCAGCTGTAAGGTTGCCAGTAACCTACGTACTTTCTAGGGTCGAAACGTCGACATCTTTATGTTAACCAGCTTATTAACAACAGACTATTTTTACTGTGGTTCACTAAATAGGCTTGGCCAATAATTACTGTAATATTTCATGTGGCAAAATAACAAGCATATTGGATGCCAAATGTGAATTGTTTGATTGTACCAATTACCTTTCCTGTCTATATCACTCCATCCTTCACAAAAAACACGCACTTTACCTTTACCCCACTTCCCCTCTTCTGGGCACTTTGTCAATATAAGCCTGAAAGTTTTTTCATATGATTGCAAAGATGAGGATGTGATTAAATAACATCACTCAGTCGTTTAGTGTTGTGATTCCTTTTATGTATTATAACCATCTATGTAATGTCTTCTGTTTAAGAGCATTGTTTGCTGGGACCCATCTTTACTGTGGGGCGTGTATGCAGAGCATGGTGAAGCGACAAATCCCCCTGACGAGACAGGTTTATCTGTCTTTCGCAGATCACTGCTGCCTTGCCCACCCCGGCTAGCTATTGTTCTGGGGCTTGGGCCCATCCTATATTGCAGCAGACTACATGTATGGTACATATAACCCATATTAAGCCTGCACCTATCATTACATAAGCAGAGACACCCACCAGCTGGAGGTGGATGAAGGTTAGTGCGAATCCCTGCTTCCACCATTTCTATGGCTATGGGGCAATAGTGATGTTTGACCCTGATCGCAGCAGCTTCCACTTGCTTGAAGGTATTTTTGGTGACCCCCATGTGGCTGCTTCCCATGATGGGCTGCATTACACCTGCTAAAACTGTACCACCACTGGGCCTCAACGCTTCCCAGCCCACGCAATCAGACAGTTCCTCCATACTAACTGAAGAGGAATATATTCCTCCCACAAGGGATGCCCTCCACTTGACAAACTGGACATTATCCTGCAAGAAATCTGTGACTACAGGGCGACTATCGAAGACCGAATTGGCACAGTTGCTGCAGATTTAGGCTTCCTTATAGATGACCATAGTAAGCAAATAAAGTCACAGCCAACGAAAAGACTTTGTCCCCTCAACAAGCGGAGCATTCCTCCCTCATTGACAATCTCAGCAAGCAGGTCACAACATTACATGAATGGGAAGATGATGCTGAAGTGCGAGCATACTGTAATGATGTACGCATTATTGGAATGCCTGGGAACGTGGAAGGTTCCAACACCACACACTATATAGGAAACTGGCTGAAAATCAAAATGCCACCAAAAGGACTATCCGCGTTGTTTATCGTAGAATGGGCACACCAGGTTCCGGCATGCCATCCACCTCCTGGAGCACCAACATGACCCATAGTGGCCTGTATACTGAACTTTAGAGACCATGATATAATACTTCAAAGAGCCAGGGAAAACAGGCCCATAACTGTTGAGAATACACCTCTTTCACTCTTCCCAGACTACATATTGGCGGTTCAACGTTTGTGCTCATCTTTCCAAGCAGCCAAAAAAGAACTACATTTAGAGGGGCTAACTTACACACCTATGTTCCCAGCCAAGTTGAAAGTTATCCACAACTGTGGAAAACGTGTAATTTTAAATGGCCTGTGAATGGGTCATTTGATTTTAAAAAGGTTCAATATGTAGAGAAGTGTTTATTTGAAAGAAAAAAATAGACAGGATATGTTTGATTGTGTGTGTATGTGGGAGAAAGAAGTACGAGAGAGAGTGAAAAGAGCCGAAGCTATGGCAGAAAAAGAACAACCAAAATGATGTATCTAAAAGCGCTAGATTAAAAAATTTAAAAAAAGGAAAAAAATAGAAAAAGACGATCGGGGACGTCAATTAGAGGTAAATGGCCAGTATCCTATTAGGCGCCCTATTTATCCTATACTTAATACACCTCAGGATGACTGCATCCTAATAGAACGCCCCCCACCCCCATATAAATTCCCCACTCCAAGTACCCCTGATGAGGCTTCTGACGATGAGCATTTGTCTTCAGATGACAAAGAACAAGATAAACAAGATGGGCGACAGACTCGTTCTACTTTGACTAGAGTGGAAAAAGATGAATTAAAAGCTGCTGCTAGGGAGGAGGCTCGCCGGCCTTAAGCGGCTTCGCTCATTGTAACTATGGTTCAACAGTGGAATAGTGCAGAGCAATTTTATTTTGAAGAAAAATTCGTTTGGGAGGTAATATTTGATTATAGACAAATTTCTCAGGAATTAGAGCCAAAGGGATATTTTATATGTTGGGTTTATACTCCTTGGAGTAGAGCTGATGTGATGGCTCTTAAAGCTGCTCTGCCCGACCCCCAGAAAATTCCTGCCACCTTCTATGAGGAGGTGGAAGGAGCCATTAGCTCCTACACTATGACCTTGCCAGATATTGATATGTTCTTTGGACTTATTTTGCCCCCTGATATGTGGAGCACAATAGGTAAAATAGATGACAATGCGGCATTTGCTGATAGTTGGGTGAAATTAGAAAGAATAGATGCGGAAAGGGAGCCTGCAGAGAAACCTCAGAAGGAGATATTAGATCTTCCTAAAGCTGTTGTGACTAAGTTAAAGAATCTCATACCCCCTAAGAAAATAGTTTGGACTACGTTAGCGTCCTGTAAACAGAAAAAGGATGAGTTAGTTTCTGACTTCTTTTCAAGGTTTGAGGAGACATTCCATGATTTTAGTGGTCAGTCATTGGCCGATGATACGGGTAAACATTTGTTTGTTGATACATTTGTCGCTAATATGTTACCAGAAATAGCTAGTCGCTTAAAGGCCAGTGAGAGTTCTTGGACCACTTCATCCCCAGTTTCCCTTTTGACCATGGCCCAATATTATGAGCAACAGGAACAGGAAGCAAAAGGCAGGGAGGATAAGAAGGTTAAAGAATTAAAGACAAAAGTTATGTTGGCTCAAATATATGGGCCACCATATAGGGGAGGTGGAAGAGGAGGACGTGTAATGTATACACCTGGAGCGCCCCCTTTCCCTCGAGCAAAGTTGTCCCCTGATCAGTGTGCTTATTGTAAAGAGACGGGCATTGGCGTTATGAATGCCCTCTTTTGTGAGGTCAGCAGTACCAACAGGGAAGAAGTAGTGTGAGAAGACGCCCAGGGAATTCAGGAAACAGGGGAGGTACAGGAGCTCGTCCCAGGTTTGAGGCAGTTGAACAAGGACCAAATTACTCTAATACTTTGATAGACGAAATCAATATCATTCAAGATTATTCTGATGAGGTCCTTGCAGATTCTGATTACGCATAGGGATGCCTAGGACGGGGTAAGGAACCGGTTGAGGTGCCTTTAGATCAAATGGGTCCTTATGTTGATGCATGCGTCTTGGGATCTACTGATCGGTTTCTGGTTGACATAGGGGCTACCCGTAGTGCTCTGTCTAAAAAAAATGGTCCTAGAGCTCTCCTGTCCGGCACAATGATAACATCGATAGGATTCGATGGGACACCTACACCTAGCCCACTTTCACAGCCACTTGAATTCAAGCTTGATAAATTCACTGCAGCATGTCCATTTCTGCTTTCCCCTAACACGTTGGACAACATTGTGTGTATTGATATGCTTAAATATTTTCGGGCCACAATACGTTGTTCTCCAGAAGGTGTGCGTGTTATTTTAAATACCAGTTATCCAATGGTTGAGAGATCCTGTCTTATCAATGAGGATGCCGCTCTGGCATCCTTACCTAGTGTGAAGAAGGAACACGTTTATTGTTCCTATTTCTTGCCTCCCATCATCACAAAGTCTTGAGAAAGAAATTGCAATATTGTAGACAGTAGGTTACCTATTATGGTCACCTCCCGTCTAAGGAGGGACGTGCACCCACATCAGATCGCATTCAGACTATTTTAGATACTCCTGTGCCCCGTACTCAGAAGGATGTCTGTGCACTGATTGGCCTCACTTCTTTTTGTAGGCAGTTTTTCACACATTATTAAACCTTTGTTGGCCCTTGTTGACTAAAGACACTCCGATGCCTTTCCCATGGACTACTGAATGTCAGAATGCCTTCCAACAGTCACGCCAAGCTCTTTGTTCTTCACCAGTATTAGGAACTCCAGACTATACCCACTAACAAGAGCATGTGAGCTTAGTACAGACTTACTTGTCAATATTTTTACCAACAGCCAGAACGCATCTAATTTTGGTCGCTTATGGAAAGAAAGGGGTTTCCTTACCTCACATGGGACACATATAGTGCATGGAGGATTAGTGCATAATCTTATTGCCCTAACCTATCTCAAGAAAGTAGCAATTGTTAAATGAAGTGCACACAAGAAAGTGACTGATACAATAGGAGCAGGTAAATGCATTTGCTGATCACACAGCCTGTGAGACCGCAATGCAGCAAATTACCACCTCCATGTATGTGGTGTAGTCACAAGCTGAACGTTGGCATGATGCCCGGCATGAAGTGCTGGACATGCAACAATCTGCTTCTGCTGATGAACTAGATCAATGGTCTAAGGAGGGAACACTCGATGGTGAAGGCTGTTGGAGGAATAAAGATATGACCAAATGGAAGTTACCCACAGCCTACTTATTTTCCTTAATTCACATGGCACATGGGCCGGCACATGTTGGTGCTTACTCAATAGCAATACAACTTATGCAAGTTTGGGATCATCCTGATATTGCCGGCACTGCTAAAAAGATAGTCTAGTCTTGTCTGGTCTGTCTCCAGTATAATCTTGGAAAGTGAACGCAAACTCCAACCGGAGGGTTTGCAACACCAACTGCACCTTTTGAGGTCCTGCAAATGGACAACGAACCTCATGTGATTGGGCAAGTGGTAGAATATGTCATGAAAGGGTTGGGGATTAAGCAGAAATTTCATGCCGCTTTTCACCCACAGTCAGCAGGCCCTGTGTTACAACTCCATCCTGAAATTAAAATTGGCTAAAATACAGGCTTCCATGTCTTTGAAATGGCCTGATGCACTGTCCCTAGCTCTGCTTTCCAGCAGATCGATATCACATACACGGTCTGGCCTTACACCGCATGAAATACTCTTTGGGAGGCCCATGAATATTTGGGGGGTCCCTAAGCCTCGCCCTATATATGAGGTACCCCATGTGTTGATGAGTGACTATTTGTCCCAGTTAACTGACAGCTTGTCTTCTATTTATCAGCAGGTACGGGAAGTTCTTCCAGACGGGTCACAGGGTGAAGGCCACGATCTGCGGCCTGGCGATTCCATGCCGCATGCCCTCGTGAGCCCAGCTGTGTTGACAGACCACCGCGACATCCTGGTCAGAGAAAGGACGAGCTGTGTCTCCTGAAAGATCTGAGGAAGTCTTTCCGGACCACACGATCCCTGGTACATCTAGATATCTGCTTCGATCCAGGAAGAAAGACATTTCATCGCAGAAAGAGACTGTTTGAGCCATCCATTGTCCTGAGTGGTTAAAGACTGAATACAAAGGGGGGTAGCTTATTAGTGACTACTCGTCTCATTGTTAGTGAAGAAACCAACGCCTGCCAAGGACCTTAGGGCACCATCTGTTTTGTTGTTTGCCAATGAAAATGAGCTTGCCTAAGAAGAAGGAGATCGCCGCGACAATGTGCAACTGCTGTACAATCTGCATCCTTGGTCTGACTTTGACTGCTGCCATCATTTCTGCTGTAATGTGGGTAGTGGAGGAAGTAATGCCTGGAGCCTCCTTACCTAACATTACTGTTACATCACTTGCTGCAAAAGAGCACCATCATTTTGATTTGCGGCAACATGAACAGGGATACCAGCAAAATCTGAGAAACAATTCATTTCTTCAAATGTTGCATCAGACACACCTGCTAAGCAATGCTACTAACTGTTGGGTTTGTGGCAAGATTCCTTCTCATCAGAACATAAAAGGAATCACGTTGTCACCGCTGCCATTCTCTCGCAATGGCTCATGCCCAGCTTGGTTCAAACTTCTATGCGCTTCTAATGAACAAAGTCTGTTACCCCAACGAAGATGGGGACCCACAAGCAAAAGGGACTGCTTTAGAAATGGAAGAATATAGTAAAAGAAGTGCAGCAACAAACTATGTGTATTCAAATTCTAGGTCGGCTAAAGGAAATGGACCCCTTGTTATCTCTGTTGCTATGACCACTGGCCCCCTTTGTGTACAAAGTACAGGCGATGTCCCAGTGGGCCACAGTAACTGTACTGCAGTGTTACAGATGTCTACGAGAAGCCGAACAGCTTCCTTGCATCACGTCATACTTATTTTGTTTGTGGAACTAAGGCATACTACTTCCTACCTCCAGGCTGGTCTGGTACCTGTTACATAGGCTTCCTTCTACCACCTGTGTTTTTAGCTCCCCCAACCTACCATCAAGATTTGCAATTGTTCAATCACTATGCTGGTAGTAGGGGAAAACGTGCAATTGATGTCTCTGTAGTTGACTGGACAGATGCTTTGTTCCCTCTGTATTTCCACTTGTACTACTTGTCTACCATCTAAAACAAATGTCCAAAATGTAAATGCCCGTTAAGCAATAGAACAAGAAGTCAGCAACATGATGCTAATTGATATGTATAACATTTATTGTACCCCTTTTAAAGCATAAGAAAATGTCTTAGCTTATGCCTAAAGGGCCGTCTGTGGAAAACATGTAATATTTTATTTGGCATAAGCAGCAGCCATTTTGGCTCAGCTGTTCATTTCCTTTTGTTTCGGAACTCTCCCGTCCTCTGCTGCTCGTATTTTCCTGCCTGTGCTATCTATTTTAGTTGACCTCCTGACTCAGCTAAAAGAAATGAACGTGCTGAGAGTTTGTAGCTGCTAGTACATCTGTTGACTGTCAATAATTTGTTGCTGCCATAAGCATTTCTGCTCCCCTCCCACTTTGCTGACCATGTAGTTTTTATCTGCCCTGATAACTATTTCCAAAACTTGCTCTTCCTATTTCTGTTCACGTGCTTACACTGCAGAAAAACTGTATAAAAGCTCTGTGTTCTGTGACTTCAGTGTACTACCTCCTCCAGCACTTGAGAGTGCTGTGTGGACGTGGTCCCACTCATGAGTGATTAATAAACTTGTTATTTATTCCTACTTCAGTGCTGATCTCTAGTTTGTTGGTTTTGAACCCGTGGATAAAATGGTGACCCTGCACCTGTGTACCCCTAAAAAGGTATATTTCCACTCAGCCAGCGTGCCCTCTTCTTTTATACACTGGAAGCCTCACAGGACTGGCTGGAGCAACAATTCCCACCTACTCGAAGACTGCCTCCACCTGGACAGCAGTTGCAGAAGACTTAATAACCAACCCGACAGCGCCCCCATGAGGTTGCCCACCGGATGGCATCTGGAGCAATGTCGTCCCCAACAGCAAGCCCTGGATGGCAGGCAGGGTGCAATAGCGTCAGTGTCATGCTTCAGGGAACAACAACTGATACTCCACTCCAGCTCCTCAGCAGAGAATGCCACTGATTCGGACTCCAACGCCAGTGTGGCTTCATTCTCCTCGGTGACTCCCAAAACAGCTGATGATATCCACTGATGCCACCAACCCTTTAGTCACAACATGACAATATCTGTGCACTCCACTGATGAGGCTGAGATGAGACACTTATTTGCTAAACTGCTGTAACATGTAGAGTCTCCCTGAAATGCCTATTCAAGGGCACGCCACATATGGTATGGTGAGCATGGGGTGGGTCCATTTACAGGGCCCGGAACCACTTATGGGACCCTTTGTGGGGTATTTAACACACAAGTTTGCTTCACTCACCAGATGCCATCCCTAGAACTAAGCTCTGACACCGTCCTCCATGAGAACGAGGACTACTTCAGTGGGTGAGGCTGCTCCAAGATGGGATTACCATGTTTGTTTATTCTCTGCTCTACAGTATCCTATTCACATGTACACTTGCAGGTCCATATATGCGTCACTACATTCTTTCCAGGGTCACAGAATTGGGGGTGTATTGTTGTTTCTGTTCCTTTTATCACCCTGTTGCTTTAGGATCCTTGTAGGCTCACCACTATAGCGATTGCACACAATGTTAACTTGTTAAAATGATGTTACAGTTTGGTTGGAATGATCATTTTTCGCTGGACTTAGTAATGTGGAAATGTTGACGTTTCTGTCATCATAAGCCATTGACTGTCTCATATCGATTATCATGTATAATAAGTGGGTCATGTATATTTAACACATTTTATTCACTCTTATGTCAGATATTAAATATAGTTATAATGTACTAACATCTAATGTCAGGGGAATAGGGTCAATTAAAAAAAACAGAGGATCCTAGCTCAACTTAATTGCCACAGTTTGAGTACAGTTTATCTACAGGAAATGCACCTTTCTGCCGCTGAAGCTGTTAAACTACATAAGTAATGGAGAGGGCAACTATTTACTATGTCATACTCAGCCTTTGCAAGGGGGTGGTGATCTGGTTACGAGAAGGGGTGCCCTTTGAAGCCTCAGACACAAAAATAGATCAGAATGGCCACTATGTCTCCGTCAGGGTCATGCTGGATTCAAAACGGGTTGTGTTCAGCAGTGTCTACTCCCCTAATACTGAGCAAGATATATTTTTTGCACTCTTATCCAACGTTTTGGCCGATAGGTCACAATGCCATTGGGTGATCGGTGGTGACTTTAATGCAGTCCTAGATACTAAATGCTACCATTCTCACCCCCCACTTACTGGTGCCAGGTCAAATCAAGAAGGCTCCATAGAGGTGGGATTAGGGCTGGTCTCTGTATAACGCCCGTTTTAGCAGAAACAAAGGAATGCAGGAATCTTCCTTATATTCCCCCCATAAATCGAATGCCTTCTTGAAACAGATCCTCTGTCCTGCCTCACTACAGGTGGATATTACAGATGCTAAATATTTTGATAAGACATTGTCGGACTGCAACCCTCTAGAACTTAGCATGGCCTAGGCCGGGTCCCAACTCCCATCCCCACTTGGTGCATGTAGCCACAGTTATTAGATGACACAGTCTTCAGAGATACTTTAGCTACCAAGATCGACACATACTTTGCAGGAAATTTTAATACTGCATCATCCCCACTGGTAGAATGGGAAGCTTTTAAAGTAGTAATACGGGATGTGTCTATTAATACCATGATGGGTGCCCTTAGGTCTTTCCTCAATGACCTCCGATCTACTGAGTACCAATTAGGCTCCCTGGCATGAGACGTGTGGAGGATGATACCCATATGGACTGATTAAAGGCAGCTAGAATTAAATATGTAGAGCTCCTTGAGCGCCTGCACGTTATCGACTATGCAGCCTACACATAGAAATTACATGTAGCTGGGGACAAATCCAGTTCGCTGCTCATAAAATGATCTGACCAACACTGCCACCTAACACCTATTTAATCAGTCCTCACATCCACACAAGACCGACGAACCACACAGTTGGATATTAATGCGGCATTCCGTGAGTATTATACTGATTTATATGCCGCTCGCCCCCTCCCATGACCCCGCTGGCATTACTTTCTTTCTCACCAGATTAAAATTACCCAGATAGGGACAGATAAAGATTGGGTGCTCCATTCATGCCGGGCGAATTGTGTCATGCCATTGACAAGCTCGCCTGTTTTAAGATGCCTGGCTAAGATGGGTTACCCATCGAATTTTATGCCACGTTCCCCTCACAACTGGTACCACATTTGGAGCGACTCTATAAGGCATAAAGTCAAGCCCTGGTCACCTCTCTATTAAAACTGGGCCATGACCCAGAGGATATGTCCTCTTAAATGCCTTTACCTTTACTAAACTCAAACTGCAAAGCACTGAGTAAAGTCTTGGTGAGATGCCTACTTCCTCTGCTCCCACAATTGATATATGCTGACCAATGTGGATTTGTTCCATGACGTAATACTTCATTAAATATAGGTGCGGGATGGGTAACTCTGGCCAAAATGGTCATGTAGCCTTGATTACTGTACTACTTTGTTAATTTACCTGTAGTTGTCCCTGCATTGATCTTTAAAATGCTTAACTCCTTACTAATTGATCTGATGTGGGGTCCTGGGAGACACCGGTTTGGAAAATCCAACTATCACCAGGGGATGGAGGTATGGGTGTACATGAATGTAAGGCTTTTTGTCTGGCAGGACAGCTGCAATGGTTATGGTTATCCTTCTGCCTGGGGGGCCATCAACTGGGCAACATCGGCATCACACTCTGCATGCTCGGGCTAGGCAAACTGCATTTATTGCTTCTACCAGGGGTGACACCACCACCCAGATGCCCCTATTGCACCATATTGCACTTGCCAACTGGAAGTGTGCCCTCCGCTACATCAATCTACCCTCTAACAATGCCCTGAGTTTTTCCCTGAGAGGTTTACCCACATCCCTGGGTACCCTGACAGTGGATCGATTGTCACCCTGGGAGCAGGCTGGGATAAAGACAGCGTGTGACCTCTTTGTGAACAACACACCAATGACGCATCAAGAATTAGCAGAATCCATGGTATACAGGAATCCCTTTTTCGGACACATGCTAGCATCATTAGATATACCCGTAAACATTGGGCCCCTCTAGGTTCCGAACATACCACTCATTCATTTAATCATACAGAACACATCATGGGTCATGGTAGACGCTTAATCAAATGGCTATGTCAGGGTTTACTTACACACCTAAATATGCTACTGGTGGCCCTGTGTGTTAGGTGGGAAGAGGACCTGACCCGGGCTCTACATGATAAGGAATGACATTTTATTTTTGAGTACCAAAGCAGGATCTCTTATAATTCACGATTAAATTTATACAGTTCTCAATCCAACACAGAGCATACCTTACATCATAAAGACTTCACTCAATATTCCCCACTGGTTCCCCCAGCTGCCCAAGATGTCACGTAGAGGTAGCAGACCTACTACATATGTTACGGGCTTGCCTTTTGCTCACCTCTAACTGGTCGGACATACGGACTGCCCTGACCGCACTCACTGGATCCACCCACTGGGATGGTGTTGAACATTGTCTGTTGGGTTTATATCCTAGACCTAAAAGTTTTAAAGTTGTGGCACAAATTGCTGATCTGGCACTCTTATTAGTGAAGCACCTCATAACAAGATGCTGGAAGTCTGGTACGGTGCCCCCTGTGTCTCAGTGGCGGGAAGAAGTGCTAATGCTGTGTCTTGGCAGAGAGATGTACCTTGCGCAGGGAGGAATAGCACAGCCTATGTAAATGCCCCTTTGCCATAATATGGGACGATCTGCTCTAAACCTTTAAATCCCAAGTGGAGAATGCGGCGTAGACTCCTTTTCCATACCTCAACACAGACCATTTTCCCCCTACTTGGTAAAATAACAGTCTGCCCTATCTTTTCTATAGGGACACACCCATATATTGGTAACCTCATAGTATCTATTGACGTTCACCGTACTTCTCCACTACACGTTATTTTCCTTGGTGTGCTCATATGTGGCACAATTCAGCCCCAATGTAGTGTTACCATCGCAGATTCGTGTACAGGATACATTCACACGCAAACTTCCCACTTAGGTGTAACATAGATCTGAGAGGCAGAAGGCTGAGAAGACAGTCTAGGGATGCGGGTGGGGGTTTGGGATTCAATCAGGGGTTCCTTGTTTCCTTTACTTTTTGTTCCATTTGTTGTTATCAATGAGTTCATGTACTGTAGTCATCAAATACCTAGAATCCATAATCCACTAATAATACATCTGTAGGTAATCTGAACACTGTGGTGCCTTAAACAAGTTGCATTCCTCGGAATATACAAGTCACGCTGTAATTAGCACTTCACTCTTGTATGCTATATGATATGTGTCCATATACTTCTGTCAAGTATGTAATAAGATTCGTCCAATACATCCTAATAAAGTTTGTTTAAAAAAAACCATAGGGTTCGATTTGTGAAAATGAGAGCCTTTCTGCCAGCAAAATGGCATTTTTTATTTCACCAAACCCAAATTGCGATTCGGTACCATTTACCGAATCTTACCAAATAGCTATTTGGTTTTGGGAATAAATACAGATTTGGTATTTGTAAGGGGCGTATTAAGAGCGCCCTTTCCAGATACAGAATCTTTAAGCGGTGTATAAATGTTTTGCAACCAAAATTCGGTTGCGCAACACTTAATATTTTACTTCCTTAAAGGAGGTGGTAAGATATTTGCAAATGAGAAAAGATCCTCATGGGACCTCTTACCCTTAGTGAGTGTTTACAGAATCATTTTTTATGAACCTTTAGTGGTCTGTGATACCACTGCATGCTCTTAAAAAAGATTTGTGTAATATTTCTTTTATTTTTTAAACCCAGCTGGTTCTCCTTTAAGGAATATGGCCTGCATTTAAAAAATAAGATTGCTTTATTTAAAAGCAATCACAAACATGGTGGTCTGCTGACCCCAGCAGCCCACCATGCCTGTCATTGTAGACAATCATAGTGGGTCGCAATTTGTGACCTATCTTCTGTACATTCCATTGAAAGAATCACAAATTGTGAATGGTTATGTGTCGCAATTTAAGATTCTTTAAGTGGAATCTTTGTACATGAGGCCCTAGTTGCATGCTTTTCCTGTCTATCTTCTCCATTGTTATTCCCCTCTTTCTCTTACTTATTAATTTTCTTTCAATGTGTTTTTTCGATTGTTTTCTTTGGTATGAATTTTCACATGGTTTTCTCCATCTGACACATTAATTGTTCTTATTTGTTTAAAAAAGGTTTGCCAAAGCTAATAGGTCTGGCTGCCTGGATGTCACTTGGGGTTGCAGCTGTGTTCTATAGGTTGCTCCCTGCTACTCCTGGTGCTTCCTTTGCGACCCCTGGCCTCAGAGAGAGCAGAACATTAGCCTCCTCTGAGGCCAGGGGTCACAAAGGAAGTGACAGGAGGAGCAGGGAGCAAGCTAGAGGTCACAGATGTGACCCCTGACTACTCCCAAATGATGTCCATGTCTGGCTGGCATGAATGAGTTAACACATGCAGGGGCATATGTATAAAGAAATGGAGTGCGGAGCTGCGCCAAATTTGGCAGCGTCGTGCACCAACATTTACAAAATGCAGGGATGTGCCATATTGAAACAATACGGCGCACCCCTGTGTTTTCCCTAGCACTGGTGCTAAAATTAGCTGCCTAGTGCCAATACTGGCACCCTCGCACCATAGGGAAAGGATGCCTGGGTTGCAGGGAATTATTGTTTATGTGCAGGAAGCTGTCCCTTCCTGCACAGAAACAATCCATAATGGCGATTTGCTATTTCTACGTGTGCTGCATTCTGCAGCACACATATAAGTAGCAAATCGTCATTATTTAATTATTTGATTATTAATGGCATTTTGCTCTTTCTATGTGTGCTGCGGAATAGAGAACACAGAGAAAAAGCAAAAATGAGGTGAAATAAAAGTATTTCTCCTCTTTGCGCCATTCTAACGCCTGCTCTTGCGCTGCCTCAAATTTACACCGCCTTCGAAATGTGGGCCTGCGTCAAAAAGCAATGGGTGTTGCTGTGGAACTCCGACAGCAACACACATTGCATGCCACTTTCAAGCAGATACCTGCATGAAAAGGTAGCATTGGCTTAATGCCACTTTGTAAATATGGTGTAGGGCATAGCGCCACCGTAGCGTAAAAAAAGTGATGCTCTGGTGGCGCTAGGGGCTTGTACATATGCCCCACAGTCTTGCACAAATGCTGCTTGCTTGCATTAGCACCATGATGCCAGACCAAGTAGCTCTGCCAAAGTTTCTTTCGTGTTAGCAAATGTGTGCCTGTGGACTTTGAAGTTAGAGCGCATCTTCACAAAAGGCAAGACAAGAATTGAAACATGAGAAAGGAAACACTGGAGAAGAAATGACGGATGATGCTCCTCTACAACAAACTGGTGAGGAGCAATGCTAGGGTTCGCGACACACAATATGAATCCATATTTAGGGAATACCTTATTGCAAGGATACTCAATATAGTATACCCAACAAAGGGGCCGATTCACAGAACTAATCTGAGACAAAATCCTAAATTTACTAATTTTGGTATTCACAGAAGGCATTTAGTAGTAGTAAAGTTAGGATTTTGTCTTAAGTTAGGATTTTGTCTTAAATTAGGATATTGTCTTAAGACCAACATTTAAGACAAACTTAAATTTAATTTAAGACAAAATCCTAATTTATGACAAAATCCTAATTTAAGACAAAATCCTAACTTTACTACTACTAGATGTCTTCTGTGAATACCAAAAGTAGTAAGTTTAGGATTTTGTCTCAAATTAGTTCTGTGAATCGGCCCCAAAGACTTTCCAGGTCCAGTAAACTCGCCCATATGACGCGCCACTGCCCAGTGATGCATGCTTACTGGAATCGGGTGGTATCACTCAGGCACAGGTGTTGAAGCAGCTGATAAAACGTTGAACCATTGTATAATAGAACTCAACCAAAGACCTAAGAAGAAAATAAAATATTGCCAGCTTTAGTCCTTCTCTTAAGGAAGAGACGAATAGTCATACACTTGTTGAGAGATACAAGACCTTTATAGGTCTCGCCTGACCCAGCGCATGCGCTGGTCTGGCGAGACTTTTTGAGAGGGCTCCAAAAAGTGCTACCAGGCCAGCCTAGAGCTACAGTGCATACCGCAATTACTTTCACTTTCGCGCCCGCACGGCCGCTTTGATGTTTGATCGCGATTGCGATCACTTTCGCGGCCACGCGGCCGCTGGCATAGCCAATAGGTCTCACTTTTGGGACCTTATAAGTATTTAGTTATGCAACTGTTGCATGGCTAAACATTTACAAGGTCCCAAAGGCGAGACCTATTGGCTATGCCAATGCTTGTTATATGAGGGTTGGTTGGAAGCTTTGAAGGAGTAGCTGCCGGCTGAATAGCTTCACAACGGGGATGGAACAAGCAGATGATTAACCGCTGGAAGTCTTGATGATGGCGGCATGCAAAATTCCTGTTATTTGCTTGTGTACTTGTGCAAAATGATGGCAAAATGATGCAAAAACCACACAATTACATGAAATGCAAATCCGTAATTTTGTGCTATATTTTATTGTGAAATGCAATTTCATATCAATTTTTCGGGCAAGGCACCATTTAAACAAAAGCACCTCGAACAACAGCCGCTAGCGTGCTGTTGTTTCTGTGGGCTTGTGATAAATTTTCACCACAAATGGTGCTATTTGCTGTACATTTTTACCCCAGATGGCACGTAATTACGTGAAGTAGAGAGATGGAATTATTTTGGGAATTTCATGTAACAAGTATAACGCAAAATTCCCCAAATTACCCAAATTATGCTGGCGTAATTTAGATTTTGCAGAGTCTATTGATGATGTGGCGGGAGATGTATGACGTGTTGTGCAATGGAGAATCAAACAAATAAGTAATTGATGGAGGTGATTAGACTCCCGAAGTCCCTTGAGCGAAAACAAATTCCTCCCAACATTAGTGTGTGCCTTTTGCCCAAAGTAAGGACTGTATTATTGAATACTCTGCTTGGATCTTGTTGTTTAAATGTTGTTTCTTTTTTTTTGCTTTTCCTGTTATTTTATCAATGAAAAAAAGGGTAAAAAATGTACTTAAAAAAAGCCAAGACACAATCAATGAAACAGAGTGACACCTCTGGCTTTGAGGCTCTGTCTCTCAGTGCCTCACAAATACTGCCCAAAGTAATGTGACATTGTTTGGGACTAAAGCCAGAAATCAAGGTAAGCAACAGATATAACTGCCAACAAATTTATTTCCCTCAGTGTAACTACCTTGGACGGATGAGCCTACTTTGCTGGGATTCGAACTCGTGGCCTTCAGTATGCAGTATTTGTTAAGAGAGATGTCCAGCTCACTGGCCCATCCTTCCAGCAAACACCAAAAAGTGTGGTACTTTTCAGAACGCTTTGAAAAATGAAAAAGGAATTAGATTATAATTGTAGCAGATGTGTGCGCCACTCAAAAAACATAATACCAATGCACTAGTGACGCTAATGTGCCACTGCACCTCAAATAAAAAACAATAAACCACTAATATGACTACATTAACTGGGGGAGTGAAAAAAGCTTTTTACATTGCCTTGAAAACCATTGGGCTTTGGAAAGGCCAAGGACCAGAAGGACCAATAGTACCTATATCATAAAAATTGAAACAATCCTGATAAATGCAACTATTAATTCTGTGATTTTTAAATATAATTGCTACTCTTAAGTTCTTTTAATCTATGTTTTTATATCACAACCTAAGGATTGATTAAAACTCACATGATGAAATGGACATTCTGTCGGAGGAAGGCACAGCCTAGCTGAAAATAAAACACTGGGCTAGGCTAAATCCTCCCATGGCTCTTTCTTTTTAATGTTTGCATAAATGATGAAATTGTAGCACATTTCTCCTTATGAATTTCTGATTTGAGCATATTCCTTTTTGTAAAGGTTTTTACTAACTTGCACAATAAATATTACTACTAACATTAACTGGGGGAGTGTGATTTCCTCCTCCACCCCTTCATACAGATACACGGGAAGAGTAGCAATAGCATAGGGGCATTTAAAAAACGCCTTCTCTAGACCTGGCGAATACTATGATGTGGGAAAAAGAATGAAACATTACTCTATTTCAGAAAGGCTTTAACAACAATGTTTGGTTCACAGTCTACATGAAATTTAAGAGAGAGGAGAAGATTGAGGAACGCAGGAACTGGATAGCTGACGAATAACACCTTCCCCACTGCCTCTTTTTGGTGTGTCCTTGCGATAGTTCTCCACTCTCATTAAGTTTCCTTTCAAGGTGACAGCATGGACAAGTTCATCTACAAGTTTCAGAGACTAGATCAAGGGAATGCTGGAATCATACTATTAATGTTAATTGACAAAAAATGGAATATGCTCTTCCGTTGGCCTTGTATCATAAATGTAATGCTATCTCTGATCTTCGACCCATTTGCATCTTATTAGATGTTCCTAGCATATATTAATACAACGAAGACGATTTATGGTAATGCTAATTTTATTAACTCTACCAAACGTGAGATGTGAAAGTGATAATTTGTGCATTTCCTCTACAGCTTCAGTTTCTGTGAAATTAAATTGTTCTGCTTTTTTATTATGTCTTTGTGGTTTAAGTTTCGATGAGAACATTTTAGTGTTGAAGTACGTATAGGTATACACATTTTCAAACTCCCGTGGACACGTCATTCCAGTGAACTACGAGTTTCATAGACTGAAAATGTGTAAAAAGAAAATAAAGCACTTGCATTATAATATATGCAAAAGGTGGGTGCAATGTGTGTATTATGCCGGGAAAGGACTTAGGAGTGGATCAAATGTTCCTTATTCATTCATTTAACACATACTTGAAAAATAATGCTTTCAAAGAACAATTTATGAGATTACTTATCAGCTGTTTTTAATCTTCCAGTCTTTTAAAAAAGAATCATAGCTGACACGTGTTTCACATCTGTCACTTTTTCAATAAGAGAAGCAAATTTAACAGAAATTACGGTTCAGATTTATTGTGTTTTACTATGTATATAATATATCTGAAAATTGTTTTCTATGTAATGTGTTTACAGCCTTGCAACATTGAGGTCAACACTGGAATATTAATGATTAATAATCTTATAAGTTTGTCTTTGGAAGTATTTATGAACTTTGTGAGTAATTATGCATATTGGGCATTTGAGTGCCTCCAAATTTGTCCTTGGTGACACTTACAAATTACTCATCATTCTGCCTTGCACTTTAGCTTCACAGTAGAATCCTCTCACTGGCATAACAAGTGGTTACCCAGTACATTCATAGCTACATAACAATGTTCTACATGTTGTGAATTGTGTTCACCTCTAGGTGTATAACACAGGATTATAGAATACTGCTGAGGGCCGTAACAATTGTCAAAGCGCCTGATCCTCAGTTATAGGCCCGAGCCGCAGGAGAGAGACTATAACAAGAGTGAGAGCATTTACCAACCAGTGAAGCCTGAGGCAGATGGGCTCTAATGTTATTGGAATTGTCCACCCACTGGATGTAGAATGTTCTACATTAAAAAGAGAGAGGAACAGAAAGAAAAACATTGGAATGTTGGAGCAGAAGATCTGTACTAGCAATCATTTGCCCTGACCCCAGCTCCATGTTCTAATTAACTTCAAGAGTATCCTGTTCATGTACTACTAGTTTTTAATTTGCGTAGAGCAGACATTAGAAACATTTAGGATCCTCATTAAAAGAAATGAACGCAGGTAGAAGTTATTTGCATTTTACCCTGGGATCATGTTTCCTCTCCCTTACACCAATGCATAGACTTAAAATGGAAGAGAGGGTTAACATGAAGCTTAGCACTTTCACATCACTAACATACAGCTTACTGTCAATCCGCTGGATAAATGCTTCACTCTATAACTCCAAAGTCATCTTGAAAATCTTATCTTATCCTTATTAGTTGACAGTATAGCTTTTGCAACAACAGACAATTCACCTTACTGTGCCTTTATGATGGTCTGCTGCTAGGCCAGTTCTCCTAGCTCTAAGGAAATCAAGGGCAAGGGTCTAGCCTTGTAACAGGTACTGCCTGTTTCTTCTGGGACCTCAGGAAAGACTTACTACTACAACTCACAGAAATGTCAAGTACCTCCTTTCAAGGTTTTAATTCTCAGTGGATAGTGAGTTTAAACTGTTTGAGCTTTTAAAAACTTATTGTTAAGAAATTCATATACAGTTAACACTTCTCACCTCATTTATTGCTGGGCGGCAATTGGATTTCTGTCTGAAATGGACACATATGGCACCCGCCCAACCTTGGGTTACCAAACCTCATTGAGAGGTAGGCAGAATACTATGTTACTGATGGAAGTGCCGCCATTACGGAGCACACTATCAGAAAATGCCCTGTCTGCCTCAAAACCATTTTTTAGAATAGTGTTGGATGGAAAAAACCACATAGGGCAGTTTTGTGGACATCAATCTGCTGGCGTTTTTAGGGACCCAGACAGGACAAATGCTAAAATGTTCCCCAGTTTTGGGAGACCACTCCCATTATATTTGGGGGTATTATTTTGAGAGTTTCCAGAAGTCTCTCTACAGAAAATGTGAAAAGTGCTGATGTTGCCATGTTGCACCTGAGAGTCCAGTTGTTTTTTCATCAAAGTGACTCTTGCCATGTCAGAAATGGGAGATATGGTGGAAAAACATGCTGCCCCAATGGAAAAAACAAAGTACAACAGCTGACCGTGGCTGTGCTGTGCCTCCCCCATTCCAGTGGTTTCGTGGCTGGGCTTCCCCAACCTAAATAAATGCCTACATGACAAATAATTTATATTGTGTAGTCTGTGCGGTTTTGAAAAAAAATATATGAGATTTGTATTCATCAATACATTTAATAGTTGTGTAAATATGTAATAGCTTCACAGTTAATAAATGCTTCTACCTAGATGAGAAACAACCTGACTTATCTTCCAAAATTACAGTTTGCTCTATGAATGAATGTTTAGATAACACAGGGAACAGCTATGTGTTGACAACCACAATTGTGCCCTAGGTCATGCATTTATCGTCTTCGCAATCATTTCAGAAAATCCTGCAAGCATACTGTTTCAGTTCTACACATTGAGTCGCAGATGTGGCACTTACAGGGACATCTGGGTGACTCTCTGGCTACCAAGTTGATCAACCAGCTGCTAGAGGTCAATGCTTTATGCTCAGAGGATGTTTTGGAGCCAGTCAACATACTTGGGGTTAGTGGAGCTTGTGCAACTGGCATTCAAACATTAGGGAACACTTGTGTCCAGAAAACAGAAGGATACATTGGTCGGCAACTGGGCTAGGCATTTCCATGACTGGAGGCAAGCGGTCATGCACCTCTCACAGTCCGGCTAACGGTAGTAGCTAACATCATGGAAAATCACAAGAAGACCCACAATAATATGGCCATCAGAGACAAGAGCAGAACAGTTTTTCAAGCAAACAACACACTGCTAGTGGTTCATGCTAGTGGTTCACTCCAGATGCTGTTAAGCCCTTAAGCCTTTCCTGGAGGTCCTGTCACAGCAATCTTGATTTTCTTGAGTTGAGACACTCTGGGAGATGTGGTGATATGCGGTCCATCTTCAATCTGAAACATCTAAGGTCTTACTGGGTGGCAACAGCAGCATTCCATTCTCATGAAGCTCCCCATCTCAAGCAGTAGGTTCTTAAGGCATAGCTCAGATCAGCAGAGCCTTCTAAGTTCTTGTGATAAGTCAGGCAGGATCATAGCAAACAGAGCCATCTTGCCTCTTTGTTTCAGATCCAAGAAAAAATTAACTGTTTCCCTTGGTCTTCCTTTCTATCCCTGACTCCTAGTGGAGAGCAGTGTTGGTGGTTTGCTCTAACACATCTGTTAAAGAGGCGATACGCAGAATTAGGGCTGTGTGAGTCCCAAAGGACGAGGACCCAAGGCAAATAAAGGAAATCCCCAGCCGACAATATTCAAGGTCAAAACCATAAAAGTTTATTTATAATGTAAGAGTCATTACAGAAAGCAAAAAGGCAATTGGTTAGTCAGTCAAAGCATCATAAAGTTCTGGCTCAGAAATCACCTAAGTAGAGAATTAAATAACAGTCCAACATGAAGACTGCTTCGTATTAAAGCAAGGAAAGGTCTGCAACCAAAAATATTCTAGGTACAGAATGTAATAACAACTGACATTGGGACTGCTCAGTTCAAAAGACAAGAACGGTCTGACAAAAGAATAATTTAAACCAAAGAACAGTCTGTCACAGAAACATGCTTTATAGAAATCTCAGAAAAGTCTGGCACACATCCCAGAATCAGTACTTTGTTTTATAGTTTTAGAGAAGCAAAAAAAGCACACTTTCGACATAACATGAGGAGGTATCATAGGGCTGAAATGATAAAGTTACATGACATAAACCAATCAATTTTTCAGAGATTTTGTGTTATATAAAACAAGCTACTTTTAAGACAGCCTAAATATTAATATTCCAGTATCTCCTTTAACATGCATACAAAGGGAAAAGATGCTGCACTGCTAAACCATAAAACATTTAAATGAATATTAAAAAAATAATTTGTGGCTGGGAGCAGCAAAAGCCTTAATTGTTTGAAACATTATGAAATCAGCTCTGGCATGGCTTCCTTTGAAGTACAGTCGAGATACCGTACCAGTAGCTTCACCACAAACCAGATCATATTTCAACTATTCCCATGTTAAAGGGAAAGAACTCCAACAGGCCTTTAAACATGAAGAATAAAAAAGCATTTCTTTTACAGGCAATCTGAGGCACTCCAATGTCAGCTTGAAGCCTGGTTATGCTAACTAAAACACACACAAATGAACATGGTTTTTTAATTAAGAAGTTCTGACATCAGCAAGAGTTCTGCCTCTTGTAGAGTTCTTCTCTCTGTACAGTTGAACAGAGTTCTGCTAGAGTCAAAAGATGAACTGGTATTCCTGCTCACAAGCATAGCTTATATCCAAGGTTATTGGTAACTGATACTAAAATAATCTGTCACCCAGATCATGAGCTACTTTTGAACATGGGCACCACATTCAAATAGGTCTGCAATCAGTTCACTAGCTTCCATGACCCAACATATGAAGGAGCGCTTTTACAGGACACATAATACATGCAATAGTAAATACAAATGACCCACATTGACATGGATTCGACTCTACAATCAGACAAAGGGACAAGTGTGTAGATGTGCCTTAACCCAAAACATCTGAAAAATTAGGCTTCACACAGAGAGGAAGATGCCCTCTTGCAGTAAACCAATCTCATGTATGACCTTATGTCAAAAATAAGGATTACATTTAGAAGTAATGGAGTGGAAGAGTTAACCAAACAATACAATTCAAACAGTCAAAAGGATCTAAATCAATGAAAAGGAAAAACTCTGCAACCAAGTCTTATACTTAACTAATTGTCTTATGAACAACATGGTATGGGAGGCTGGGAACATTTCAGGTGGGGTAAAGGCCAGGCTGAAAGTTAGTCAAGAATAGTTCAATTTGTGAGATACCGCTTTTACAGAACAAAATGATCACCAGAGCCAGATTGATCTATCTTATACAGAAACAAGGATATTATAATCAATCTTAAGCTCAAAGCAGTGTTAGGGTATCTAATGTTTTCCCCCCGATTCCCATTAAACCTTTTTGACAAATGCAGCCCAATTCTCTTATCACCACTTCAAAGAAAGAATGGTACTCAGTTACTCGTTATCTCTAAAGGTACCACAAAATAATTTGACACACTTTCATTCCAGTATTCAATTTATATTTTAAATTGTACATCTTGATATGCACTCCAATTCACACCATATTTCTGACTTAATAATTATCATCAAAATGATTTAATTGAAATCAAAGAATAGTGGGACATATAAAATACACTGGAAAGCAAGTACAAGAATCACACATTCAATGTTGCTGTGTTTGAGACTAGAAACATAACTTATCACATTCCATATTACCTCCTTATCGCCTATCTTTTCATTGCCTTTACTTCCATTATGTGTACCAATTTACTGAGGAAGGCACTCCACTGCAGAAGCCTATTTTTTATTTTTATTTTAAAAACTCCCTTTGATAGGCCCTTTCTCTGCTAGATGAAAGGCTATAATGGGAGACCCCATCTGCAATCCTTCCTGTTGTTATAACTTATTTAATTGAGACAGGGGTTGCACAATCTGACTGGGCTAGGCATTTTGTTACGTGAAAACTCACAGATTACTGGGAGAGGCAAGAGTTTTGGTATTTGTCAACCCTTGTGAAAAACCCTAGGGAGGGAAATTTGAATTGCGAAAATTAGTGTTATGCCCTTTTGAAAGGAGCTGTATATTGTGTTGTCACCTGTAATTCTGTGCATATTTGTAATTTCATAACTGCTTGTGTGTTGGTTGCTAGCATATGTGCACTTCAGAAGCCCCATGTTGATTTTGGAGCCCGGTCAATGATAGAGGCTTAAAGATTTATTGAGTAATTGGAAAATGTTATGTCAGATTACATAGGTTTGGTTTGTTTACCGTAAAAAATTATAAGAAATCCAGTAGGCCAGACTTACTTTCTTACTGTGAAAAGCATGAAGACAGTAGGGTTTTAATGGTGGATTGTTATTAACACTGTGTAAAAAGCCTGTGAGCATGTATTTTGTTAAATGCAATATCAAAACTTACCATAGTGGGCAAGAGTTTTGGTGTTTGTGACCTACTCAAACAGCCGTCGGGATAGAAGATTTACAGTCCGTATTAGGACTTCTGAGGAGGGATTTTATATTGTTTTGCCAACTGTAATTTTACACATAGTTGTAATTTTATTACTGAGTACCTGATGGTTTCCTTGTGGAAAAGATCATGCCCATGTGACAGGGATGGCAAAGGTAGCTGCAGATGCATCTTTTGTGTATGGATTGTTATTGAATATGAGAACTCAGTTGATTCCAATATACACTGAATTGCAGGAAAAGACGTTAGACAATTGATAAGCATTTACCAATCACTGTGTGGCTCCACAAAAATGAAAGAAAGAGAATACTCAATCTAAATTGAAGTCTTTGAAAATGCAAAATATGCAGCAAACAATGAAGGGAAGAGGAAGGGGAGCCCCTCACAGGTGGGAACATTTAGGGAAGGTGAAGGGAGAACAGGGAGGTGAAAGAGCAGGGTGAGGAAAGTGAAGGGGGGTAGGGGAAGCCACAGGAAATGGAGGGTGTTCTTTTTGCTTTTGGTCAACTGGGATATTGGAAGCCGATAGTCCTAATACAGGGTCTTTTGTGCCAGGTCTTGCTAATCAGCCCAAATTTCACCAGGTTACACAAAACTTTTATCCTGAATTGTAGGATAGTCCGAGAGGTTTCGGCTGTGTCATGAATACCTTAGTTCCAGTAGACCAGATAGGCCCTTATGTATGTAGATTGCCTTATTCATGGTGAACACATAACTTGCCTCTTAGACACTGGTGCTAGCTCCTCTTCCTTAAAAACTTCTGAGTTTCCCTCATCACTTCTCTCAGGCTTGTCAATAGATACAGTCAGTCAGTTAAATTCACTTTATTAAAACCATAAAGGCATACTACAAAATGCATTATAAAATAATTTACAAAAATATTAAATAATCATAATCATCACAATCTATCAAGAACATAATTAATTCATCAATATACACATTAAAAAGGGGAAAATTTCATGGAATTTCTGACAAGTGATGCACATTAGTGGCAAATCTTCCTTTCCTCTTTATCCTGACAGCTGCGGTTAAAAAGCTAGCTATATTAAAAATTTCCCAGACATTATTTAACATTTGCAAATAAATAAAAGCCGGTCTTGCCTGAGTAAAACCTTTGCCTTTTAAAATCGGTATTATAAACCGATTACGGATGTGCAAAAAATATTCACAAAATAAAACAAAATGCATGAGTTGAGAAATTATCGCAGGTGCATACATCGAGGTCCTCCAGCTTTTTCCATCCCTTCGGTTCAGCAAAAAGCAAATGTAGTTGATTTAATCTGAATCGAACCAATAGAAAACAATGATGCTGGTTAGACACTATGGTTAAGTATGGCTCAATCGTTAATGATGTACATATCAACTGATGAGCCCGAACAAGTGGTTTACTTAACTCCTTCAGCTCTCTATCACTTTGGGATACCTGAACATACATATTTTTGACTCACAGTTTATCAACTTTTAGCAGTTTCTCCGGGGAGCTAAAGAGCTTGCGTCTCCCTAAATAAATTGCAGTCCTTTTGACATAGTTTAACCATGGGATACTACTGGCCAAGTCAAGAGTTAAACAATCACAAATAATAACGCAGTTCATCTCCAACTCCAGATTTGTCCAGATACTTATCCATTTGAGCAGAGGGGCCATTCCTATAGTAACTGTTATGAAACCTATGCCCATTTCTTGATGTATAATATAAGTGGATGTCAATGACGATACGGATAGCAAATCTCTTAAAAATTTGTTTTCCACTATTTGGACATTCCCAGCATTCCTGTAACCCCAAAGTTCAGAACCATAGCTCACAATAGCAAGACATTTAGCCCTGTAGATATTTAACATAGCTTGTATGGGTTTAGAACCCAATCTACGGGCAAATTCTAAAACAGCAATAGTTGATCTTGCCATTATATTTCTTTTGGCCTGCATTTGTGTGTAAAACCTGAATTGATCACTCCTGCGCCAGCGCTCTAGGTGATAGCACCTTTGCTGTTCTGTTGAATGTGTTTTTTTAAAAAGAGAAAATCGTTTTTTTTAAAAGAGAAAATCGTTTTTTTAAAAGGAGAAAATTGTTTTCTTAAAAAGAGAAAATCGTTTTTACATGCAAACTGCTGTTGCTAATGTGATTCGAATTGTGCACTGACTCCCCGGTCCACCGCAGCTACTCGGGCTGATTGTTGTGGAGGGAGAACAGAGCGCTCCTACTTCCTGGTAGTGCCATTTCTTGGCGGCCATTTTAGTGGGTTGACGCTCCAGTGTTCCCTGAGCCCAATCTATATTAACTTCCTTCACCCCGCGCAGCGGCACGCGCAGCGGTAGCGCCTTAGACGCGCCGAAGAGGTGCCAAAGAGAAGCCAGTCTGCGCCAGTCCGCGTCCAGACGCTTCCAGTCTCCGGACCCAGCTGTCATCATGGTAGGAAATCTCCTCGCATACAGCACTTCCTCACTATATGCATTGCGTCCTTCAGTCAACCCACTATGTTTGCATTCAGTCCTTCCCTTACACCCGAAGGCCCACTGCAAAACTTGTGATTGGGGCATAACTACTCCAAATGTTGTGAAAAACCCCCCCAAGCAGAAATGGAGGATGTTCCTTCTTAACTGCCGTTCCCTGCCCAAACACCATACTGAACTGGCCATGCTGATAGAGGAGCTCAATCCAGACGCCCTCTTTCTAACAGAGACATGGCTTCAGCTAGAAACTGATCCTGCAATAGCATGGGCCACCCCCCAAGGCTATACTATTAAACATTTGGATCGCAAGACTGGCAGAGGTGGAGGGCTGGCTATTATCTATAGGGACAACTTTAGATGCCGCATCACTCCCTCCCCCATGCCAGCCTGTGAGAACCTACATTTCACTCTTGAGTTCTCCCCATCCACTACTTTCTCCGGTTCTAGTCTATCGACCACCTGGCACCCTCAACAACTTTATCACTAACATGACGGATTTAGCTGCCAACCTAGTGCTCACCTCGGCAAATTTCACCCTGCTGGGCGATCTTAATTTACACCTAGATGAGCCACATGATTCAACAGCCAATAGTCTTCGAACAAACTTTCAGTCCATTGACCTGGCTCAGAAAGGCTTTCAATCAACGCATGTCAAGGGACATCTCCTAGATCACATCTACAGCAATCTAGATAGCTTAACCGTCGAGGCTCCAGTACCACTATCCTGGACCGATCATTTTTTAGTACCTTTTACATGGTCCACTCGCTCCCCCCCCATCTCACAAAATCGCAATAAGCAGCGGGGAAGAAAATGAGCCTCCCTCCCACTTTCTAAGTGGAAACTGGCTCTTATAGAACACCTACCCCCAAATGTGACCAATCCCAATACAGCCATTGTCAATTTTGATAACTGGATTTCCAGTTCCCTTGACCTAGTCCTACCAGAGGAATCTTTGCACTTAATAAACAGAGCCAAAGTGGCCCCCTGGTACTCCCCGACTCTCAGGACTATGAAGCAATCTTGCCGCAAACTAGAGAGAGCCTGGAGACAAGATTACTCACAATCAAAGCAAGTTGA
The DNA here is from genome assembly GCF_964204655.1 of Triturus cristatus. Classification (NCBI taxonomy): domain Eukaryota; kingdom Metazoa; phylum Chordata; class Amphibia; order Caudata; family Salamandridae; genus Triturus; species Triturus cristatus. The sequence continues at coordinate 96,127,244 of NC_140582.1, forward strand.
GTATAGAGCCGCAATAAAGCTCTATAAAAATCAAATAAAATCTGCGCAAGCCCATTTTTATGAAGCCAAAATCAATCTAGCTGCAAACTCCCCCAAAGAAATTTTTAAAATAGCCAAATCTTTAATTTCTCCCCCTCCCCCCGAGTGCCTGTCACCTGACGGCGCGCAAACCCGTCGCAATAATTTAGCCACTTTCTTCTCCCAGAAGATCCAGGCCATCTATTCTTCATTTTCTACTGGCAGTGGTGACATGGACCACACCACCACCACAGATTCTGACTTCTTAGCCCCCAGCTCACTGGATGAATTCCCCCTCCTAGATTCCGACACTTTAGACAGAATGCTTCTTAAAGTCATCTCGGGATCCCCCAATGACCCAGCACCCCCGCAAACTCTCAATAAGGTGATGGACATCATCCGCCCTGTCATTCTGGATGTCCTCAATGCTTCCATCTCCTCTAACTCCGTCCCAGCACCATGGAAATGTGCGATGGTTAGGGCCCTTTTGAAAAAAACCCACCTTGGACCAGAACAACTTGGCCAATTTCCGCCCCATTTCCCTACTTCCCTGGATGAGCAAACTGCTTGAAAGGCACTTCAATAATATCTTAGTGGACTACTTAGAATCAAATAGTCTGCTATGCGCCTCTCAGACGGGTTTCCACCTGCAGCATGGAACTGAAACTGCTCTCCTAGCAGTGACGGAAGAAACTAGATTGGTGCTGGACCGGGGAGGAAAAGCAGCCATCATACTACTTGACCTCAGTGCCGCGTTCGACACTGTCAACCATGCCACACTGCTACACCGTCTGAAAGGCATGGGCGTGTCGGGCACGGCCCTGGAGTGGCTGACCTCCTTCCTGGACGAGCGCTTCTTCCAGGAGTTTGAGGGCAAAGCAGTCTCCCCTAAGCAACCACTTAGATGTGGGGTTCCTCAGGGCTCCTCCCTGAGCCCCACACTTTTTAATTCTATATGCGACCTCTAGCGGAGATAGTCCAGCCCTTTGGCGTGCGTATTGTCACCTACGCGGACGACACCCAGTTGGTGGTCTCTCTGGACCACACTGAGGAGCCGTCCAACACCCTGGGCCTCTGTCTAGAGGCCGTTGCTTAGTGGATGCAATCGTCCTGTCTCAAACTTAACGGGGAGAAGACAGAGATTATGCTATTGGGTAACCCTCCTCCGACCATTTTGACATCAATCTGGCCCACCTGCCTTGGTGCTCCCCCCCTCCCAAACCGCAGATAAAGAGTCTGGGAATCTGGCTCGATAAAGCGCTGGACTTCTCGGTCCAGGCTACCAAAACTGCCTCCACGTGTGTCGGCCTAATGAAAATGCTCCGCAAAGTACTCCCTTTGCTTCCTTTCCAGGCGAGGAGAATCATGGTTCAGGCCCTGATACTCTCCCGCCTGGACTATGGAAACGCGCTATATCTGGGTGCCCCGGCTTCAGTGACCAACAGGCTCCAAGTCACGCAAAACTGCGCCGCCCGATTATTATTCAACATCCCCCGCTGGCAGTCAGCCAAGAAAGCTCTAAAAGAATTGCACTGGCTCCCGATGGCTGCTAGAGCACAGTTTAAGGCTATGTGCATTGTGCACAAATCTTTCCATCGAACAGGCCCTGCCATCCTGTCCCCCTTAGTTGTGCCCTACGCTCCATCCAGAGCCCTTCGCTCGGGATCATTGCACCTAGTTACCACTTCTAAAATCAACAAAGCACGTTGGGGCGGCCGTTCCTTCTCCCATACTGCTGCGAGACTTTGGAACTCCCTCCCCTTAGCCCTCAGAGAAAATAATAACCGGCTGGCTTTTAGGAAAGCTTTGAAAACCCACCTGTTTGCAAAAACGTGCTAGTCTCATCCTGCGGCCCGCCACAGTGATCAATTAAAGCGCTGCGAGGCCTCCGGGTAGTCTATGCGCTATATAAATATAATTTTTCATTTCATTTCATCCAGGAGCCCCTTTCATCAAATAACACTCCCAAATATGAGAATGATGTTACCCGCGTAAAATTGTTCCCCTCACAATAATGGCTCTTACATTTCTTTGCCTTGTCCCCCATGATCATAATATGGGACTTAGAGAAATTTACATCCAAGTCCAAGGACTTCATGAATGAGGCAAAAGTTGTTAAAAGAAGCTGTAGGCCATTCGCCGTTCTAGGTAATAGAGCAGCGTCATCGGCATATAGGAGGGCCGGAATTAATCTCTCTCCTATGCGGGGAATATCCATACTAGCACCCGATAAAACTGTTTCAAGGTTATTAATATATAGAGTGAATTAGAGTGGGGCTAAAATGCAGCCCTGTCTCACTCCTTTAATTATACGGATGCTACGTGATAAGTTGCCTTTTTGATCGAATCGTACTGTGGCACCCAGATCTTGATGCAAATCCACCCAAAAATTTTCAATATTTTCATCTAATCCTAATTTCAGTAGTAGATGCCATAACTTGGACCTGTTCACTCGGTCGAAAGCCGAAGAAAGGTCCATAAATGCTAGATGAAGTGTACCCTTCTTCGCAATCGTATATTTCCCGGTCAACAAGAGCTAGTTCAGGCACTGATCTGTGGTACCTCTCCCCTTCCTAAATCCATACTGGTGATTAGAGAGGATATTAGCGTCATTCAGCCAGTCTGTAAACTTGGCCAGAACCACTCTACCTAAAACCTTCACAGCTGAATCGATCAAAGAAATTGGCCTATAGCAGCGCGGGTCACTTCTTGAACCCTTTTTAAAAACTGGTACTATTACTAATAGCGACCAGGATTGTGGTAAACCCACTTTACATGTTTTATTAAAAACATTAGCTAGTAATTTAGACCAGAGGGGTATGTTCGTTGTGAAAAGGTCGGCAAGAACCCCATCCGGGCCGGGGGCTTTACTTTTAGACATTTGGGCTATAGCCTTTGCTATTTCACTATCTGTAAAGGTTAAGGAATATTTCTTACCCACGTAAATAGAGTCCCTAGGTTCACTATCTCCCTGGTCCCCATATATAACTTTAAAGTGGTTATACCAATCCTCTTCAGAAATATTACACTCCAACATACTGCCTTTAATGTCAGAGAAGAAAGGTCTATTCGCTACACTCCAGAATTTGGCGCTGTTTTTTAACACATCAATTGACGTTAATTCCATAAAAGCATCATTTTTAATCTCTGTTTTACGAATATTTATTGCTAATTTATAATCTTTCCTACAGTCAGCAATAAAGATCTTATCTTGTGGTCTATTTTTTAGTGCACCCATTAATTTTTTGTATGCAACTGAGCAACTATGGTCAAACCACCTTTCTCCTTTGTTTACGTATTCTTTAAGGGGGTGCGAAAGATCTTGTGCCACTTGCCTAATGATTTTATGATATGCACTTAGGACACCATCATCTCCTGCCTCACTATCACAACAGAACTCCATTTCTGGCCCTACTTTATTGACTAGCCTGTTACAGAAGTCTGCTGGGATAACTATACTCCATTTCAGTCTACGGCCCTGATCTGTATTCCTAATTATTGCTGTGGAAGCCCATTTATTAACATCCAAATTAAGGCCAATACCCATTCCCCCAATCAAGGGTATAGGATTGTGGTCACTAAATTAAGACCACAAGGCTGTGTAATCCTTAACAAATAATTTGAGGGCGGTATTTATAAAGATATAGTCGATAGTTGTATAGTTTTCCCTCCCTTTAAATGTTGGAATAACATCTGCATCACCTAAATGAGATGGATATAAAAGACCCAGATCTGCTATGATTTGCTCCAAGTATTCACCTTGTGAGGTGTGTTCAAAGTGTGGCTCGGAAAACCTATCGGGCCCTAAACAATCAGAGACACAACATTGCTTATAACATACATGTATATTAAAATCCCCTAAAATAATAACCGAATAAGGTGCAGAATAATTCTCCCTATAACCCTCTAAGTAGGTCTTTAGGTTGAACAAATGTTCTGTGACTGTAATTCTATCAAATGAATTATAAAAGTTCACAATTAAAATTCTACTAGAGTTTACAGGAACAATCTCAACAACCAGACAATTTGCTAATCCTGTTTCTAGCTTACGATGACTTCCAGAAACCTTTAGGGCAATCAGAGTGATCAAACCCCCTTTCGATGTTCCCATTGTAGACGGTCTAGCTGGTTCAAAATAGGAAGTAAAACCATCTATCCATAGTGGTTATCTTCTTCCCACGATTCCTGAAGCCCAATAATATCATAATCTTTTAAGAAAAGAATCCAATTGGCGTCCTCCATTTTATTTCTTAGCCCAGCAATATTCCAACTAAGTATTTTTACTATGTCCCCTTGTGGCAAAGATTGAGGTGTATCAGACATATGCTTCCTCAGTATGTCTATCTCCTTCACCCGGGTAGGTGAGACAGTGATTAGTCAGTCGTTACCATCTAGGTGAGAAAGTGCGTCATATCTATTCGTAATTTCCAGCCCACTAGTAGTCGGACTGGCTCCCCTGAGACCCCATGTGGTTAAAGGGATTGTGGAAATTCCACTAACTAAACGTTGGTCTTCTGTAAGGTAGGATCTATTCTCCAATATTTGTCTATTACTGGGCCTTTCAGGTATTTTAGGGGGATAGAACGCCCCCAATGGGAGAGCTCTAATTACCGCAGTGTGACCCATCTGTTTGTCATCAAAGAGCCAACCTGCTACGTTATTTTTATCAAAATTAACCACCACACAATCTCCCTCAGTGTTTTTAGGGCAGTAACCAACCCAGTCAACACGTCTTGCCATTATAATATGGGAAGACGCCATTAAACCACCCTCGGAATATCTAGAGCACCAAAATTTTACTTTACGAATTAGATCTTCTGCAGTTTCCCTTGTTTTTACCTTGAGTTGCGGTACCCCGGTAAGAACTGCAACCAATGGAGTAGACTCTGGGGGCAGGTGGATCCCAACTTGATTCATCAACCACTCGAATTGGGCAGATTGACCTTCAAGTTGATATCCTCTCTCCTATGGTGTTCTAAGTTGCCCTGCTGATCTAGATTACTACCACCTTTCTGGGGGTGATCCATATGTTTCCGAGGGTCAGGGCCAGAAGTACTAGGACAAGCTACTCTTGCAACACACCCACTACCCAAATTTGCATTGCTATTTGGGTTACTATTCCTGCAAGATACTTCACGCTGACCGTTTCTACCATTATCATATTCATTCTCTTTTATAATATTGGTACGTGCCCCACCCGTCCATTTGTTCTCAAGATGTGACAGTTTCTTCATGATTCCATCCACTCCATATTTCATACAATTAATTAATTCCATTCTTAATGTCTCAAATAAGTGTCAATATGGGTCAAAATTGTATCTATAGGAATGTCCGTGGGTGTAGCTCCAGTGGGGGCAGGGGGTCTCTTGATGAAATTTGATTGATTACCAGGCACCACCTGGGGAGCAAGGGCTTTTTTAGTGGGACCTCCCTTGATGCCCTTAGCACCTTTCTTTCTTTTTTTCCTTATTTTAGTCCAGGGCTGTTCAATTGAAGAGATCGTTGGTCTATTAACAATCCCCAGTAGAGTTTCCGAAAGTGGGAGCGACATAGTTACTTTCCCTTGGACAAAGTCTTGACTGGAATCTTGTGCCCCTACTAAAGTATCTGAAGCATCTTTAGCAGCGTCCAATCCTGAAATGCGAGGGGCTAACAATGGTGAGGTATTAGCAATCTCATTCACATCTCCTATTCCCAGTTGTGCTTCTACATTATGAATCTCTGTGGTAATTGCCCAAACAGCACTCGTTAGGTAGGACATTATTGAGGCACAATTGCGGGGAATTTTGACTTTAGTCTTAGGCAAATCATTTGAACATGTTGTTTTTCGCTTACCCATGTCAGTATCTGGACATCAGAGGGGTTGCCCAACCCAGACTCTGTTAGCCACTGACGGGCGCAGACGGGCCCGCCCTTGGCGGCAGCCTGGGCACGCCCGCGTGTGTCCCATGCTGCGGGAGCGCCTGGGCACTTTTAACCGCGCCGCCTGGTGCTCCGGTGATGTCAACGGGTGCACGAAGGCTCGATTTGCCACAATGGACCCTGGGGAGTGTAGTCCTCCCACTCGCTACACTCCCGGTTTCACTATGGCAGTGATGAGGCAAAGGCTGGCTTGCTTCCCGGCTTCAAAAGGGCTGAGTTCAACTTCAAAGGTTGTCCATAGATACAGTCAATATTTCTAGATAACAAGTTTGTTATCACATTTCAGATCCCATCTCTATCTCCATGGGACTGGACCTGGCAAGCAGTCTTTTCTACTCAGTCCTTCCTCATCCGCCAATCTGTTGGGCCATGATATATTCTGTAATTTAAATTGCACGGCATTTAGTACTCCAAACATAGTTTATTTAAACATACCCCAACAATTTGAAAATGAGGCCCTTGGCCACCTATTTGAGAACATTCTGGGCCTGTTCATGAGCCTGGCGGTCCTCGGATCGCCAGACACGGGGTGGCAAGGCAGTGGTGGTCCAGCCACCGCCACATTGGTGGTAAGACCAACCCATTACGAGTTGGGCGGTCGGACCACCCTGGACCATCACTGCCAACAGAGAATTGCTGTTCCCAGGTGATGGCGCGGAGGGGGAGAGGCAGCAATATGCTTGGCAGGACTGCTTCAGTCCGCCAAACATATTACCAGTTCCCCTCCGCTGGAGGTGTCATGGAGGTTACTACTCCATGAACACCATGGAGGAGAGGAAACAAAAGTGGCCCTGCCTCCTCCGCATGGGGACGCATGCAGGGGGGAACATTATGTGCCCCCATGTGCATTCTCCGCAGAACCTGCACAGCTGTGCAGGAAACCTGTTGTGTGGTCCCATTGCAGTGCCTATTTTCTGAGGTACCGCAATGGGACCGCCACACCGCCGACCCACCAGACTCCTTTAAACTTGTAATCTGTACAAACTGCCCACACCTGCACCACTGTAAGTCGTAATCAGGCCTAATTGCCAATCTCATGAGAATAAAAAATGAATGTCTCGAGATTTAACCGATTTCCTTTATTTGGTATCGCCCACATTGTGTTTCACAGGGGCCAGTGTATCAATGAAACCCGTGAAACTAAAGATCAACCCACAGAAAAAATTACAGATGATACCTCAATACCTGCTAAAACCTGAAGCAGGGAGAGGGATTCACCCATGATAGCTAAGTTGCTTGAGCAAGGGGCTTGGGTGCCTATTGTCAGCAGGTATAACAGCCTGAGTTTGCCATTACACAAAGTGGGTAAGGTCAACAAGTATAGATGCGTTCAAACCTTTGCGCGATTAATAATAGGGTCATCCCAAGTTTCCTTGTCATCTCCAACTCCACCACCATCCTTTTCTGGATCCATACAAACACCCAATGGTTCTGTTTTATTTTATTTTCAATCCCCCACACAATAGGGAGTAAGTAACTCTTCACATTCTCATTCAAAGGGTCTCAACATTTTGGGGGAAAGCTTTCTCAAGGACTTAGAGTCTTCTTCAATCTTTTTCCAAATTTTAAAGAAGGATCTAGATATTTTGTTTTCCACTCCAGAGATCAACTTTAGTTCAATACATTGATAATTAATTGTTGGCACGTTACTCTAGATCACTCCAAGGTGAAATCCGCCTCCTCTTCTCCAAAGTGGCTAAAGATGGATACAAATCTTCAAAGAGAAAGTACAATTTTATTTTCTCTAAGTATGGTACCTTGGTTATGAAATCTCTGGTGGAGAGTGCCGCCTGTCTCCCACCCGAGTTGAAGCCATCCTCAAGTTACCCCATCCTGTGACAGTTTCCCATACCTGGGTATGGTGGGATACTGTAGAGCTTAGGTCCTGGGTGACTATGACAAAGCCCTTGCAAGATGACATCAGAAAAGACACCCAAACCCTTTCAGTGCTCTATGCTGACAATTAATTTAATAAAACTAGCATTAATGTCTACACCTGCTTTGGGGCTCCCTGATTATGCTAAACCCTTTACCCTGTATTGTCACAAATGCAATGGGTTTGCCCTTTGGGTTTTGGCACAGGACCATGCGGACCAAAAGAGCCTACTATTCTGCAGCCCTGAGGAACTTCCACCATTCCTTCCCTCTGTGTCTACCACTTCACATCTTCTTAAAGTCATGAAAACAGTGTGCAATGTTCTCCCTTGCTTGTTGTTGTACCCCATGCTGTTTTGGCCCTTCTTCTTACCACCAAAAGTTAGCACATCCCTACAAGCAGATTAGCCTGATATGAAATCTTATTGCTGCTTGCTTCACATGTCACTCTAGTGTGTTGCCCCTCTCTGAAATCTGTTTTCTTGATGTATACCCTTGGGTAAAGAGAGTCTTGTGACTGTCTAATTGTCATTGCTCATGTCATCAAGCCCAGTGTTGATATAACTGGTGTCCCTATTCTCGGTTGTGAACTGATATGCTTTTTTGATGGATCCTTTCTCTGAGATCCTGATGGTGTCTTGGTTGTGATTTGTGCAGTATGCGCAGTATAACCAATGTGGAAAGCTGTTTGCCAAATTTGAGATCTGCTTAAGTTGCTGAGCTTGTTGCACTCATCTGAGCATGTAGTCTAGTCAAAGAAATGATTGAGGTTGTGTAAATAGATCCAAAGTATGCATTTGGCGTGACCGATGACTTTGGAATTCTTTTTATGCAATAGAGCTCCTCAGCATCTGCTGGAACCTCTGTTAAAAATGGTCAATATGTGCAAAATCTTCTTCACACTCTAATGATGAAGTCAAGTGTGCTGCTTTCTAATATTCACATAAAAAGGTGTCTACCAAAATGCCTTGGCTGACCCAGCAGCTAGAAAAGCTCTTTTATCTGAAAATACTGTTGCCGTGTTTGTTATAGAAACTAAACTAATGTATTTCCTGTACAGTCACTGATAGATCTGTCTCTGTTGCAGAAACAAGTCTCTGAAAGTGAAAAAGAATATTTAATAAAGCAGAAATGTGATAGGGACCCTGAAGGAGTGTGGAGAGACAACATTGGGCAGGTGGTCACACCAAAATGTATTCTTTTAAATCTTGCACTGTAGTATTACCGAGCTGCCAGTGGGTAGGGGTGACATGTTACATGCCACAGACACCCACTAGTATGAGCCATTCTTTTCTTCTATGAGCCAAAATCATTGTCACGCCTGTATCGCTTGTCAATAACTTGGAAAGGAATTAAGACAACCCCAGATGCTCAACCTCCTCCTCCCTTTGTGCACCTGCAGATGGATTGTATCCAGATACATTGGTGCCAATTCCGATCCGGGTCGGAAAGCACTCCGACCGAGCCAGATCCGGAGTGTTTTCCGACCGAGCCGGAGTCCTGCAGTCCGACCGAGCGAGTACGATGCGGCCGTATGCTGCCGGACTCGGTTCGGTCGGACTCCCATAGAAGTCAATGGGAGCCGGTCGTATGACATGTACATTGGCTCCCATTGACTGAATGGGTACGTCTCGCACAAGGGCACCCCCTACAGTGGGTACGCGGTAGTGCCATCCGCACCGTACATGCCTGTGTTGGGGGGACCCTTGGGTCTCCCCCTGTGTCCGAGTCATAGGGCTGCGGGTGACAGGGGGTCCAACGCGGACCCCCAAAGGCAACCACCCAGATGTTTTGCACCGGCTGTCCGACGCGTTCATCGTACTGGCTCGGTCGTAAATCGCATCCATTACACGCCACGGTTAGCTTATGACCGAGACGTACGGAGTGGTTCGGACCCGGAAAGGACTCGGTCGTGAATTTCACGTAGCTCGCATTGTACTTGCTCGCTCGTAGAGCGGTACGAGTCGGGCGGAAAACACACGTACGGCTCGTAGTTTATCCTGCCGGATCGCGTTCGGTGCCCTTCCCACCCGGATCGTAATCGGCCCCATTGTGTGATTTTTATTCTTATCTCCTGGTGATGGTCTGCATGTTTTCAGGGCCGGTGGAAGGTTACCCCTGCGCAAGATCCATTATAGTTGCAAATGGGTAAATAGACATAATATCGAAAAAAAAATATCGAGTGGACAGAATATCGAGTTTTAAATATAGAATGGACAAAATATCGAATTGCCAAAATATAGTGGTGAAGAATATCGAAAAACAGGTAAGAAATATCGATTGCAATAATATAGAAGTAAGTAATATCGTTAATATATAGTTGTTAAAAATATCGAATTTTTTATAGAGTTTTAAGTGTTAGTATATGTGTTAAAAGTATGTATTAATATTGTAATGTATGTTAGAATATTTTTAAAGTAATGAATTTTATGTTATTTTATTTTTGTGTAATTTAATTCCGTAGCGGTTTGTGGGTTTATAGGGGAGTAGGGTGGGAAGTAATTTAATTATAGTACATTAAATAATAATTTATTGGAATTATTAATAATTTTTAATTTAATTTTGCGTTTTACTTCTGTAGCGGGTTGTGGGTTTATAGGGAAATAGGGTGGGAAGTAATTTAATTGTTATTAATTAATTATTAATTGGTATTGAAAATTAATTGGTTGTTGATTAATTATTAATTGGTAAATAATTAGTATTAATTGGTAATTAATTTGTATTAATTGTTTAATTGATAATTATGTTAATTGTATTTATTTAATATTTGTAGTGGGTAGTGTGTTTACAGGGGAATATGGTGGGAAGTAATATAATTGTAAATAATTAATTATTTAATTGATGTGTGTATATTGTTAATTAATATATCTTTAATTTAATTTAGCGTTTTACTTCTGTAGCGGGTTGTGGGTTTATAGGGGAATAGGGTGGGAAGTAATTTAATTGTTATTAGTTAATTATTAATTGGTATTGAAAAATAATTGGTTGTTGATTAATTATTAATTGCTAAATAATTTGTATTAATTGGTAATTAATTTGTATTAATTGTTTAATTGATAATTATGTTAATTGTATTCATTTAATATTTGTAGCGGGTAGTGTGTTTATAGGGGAATATGGTGGGAAGTAATATAATTGTAAACAATTAATTATTTAAATAATTTGTGTATATCGTTAATCAATATATTATTAATTAATGATTAATTGGTATTATTAGCACTTATTAATGTTTGTTATTGAAAAACAATTGGTTGTTAATTAATTATTAATAGGTAATTAATTAAACAAAAATATATTGGTATTTATAAATAATCAATTATTAAATCTTGTGTGATTGGTAATTAATTGTAATACTTGTTTTGGTATTAATAATTAATTAATTGTTAACAAAATATTAATTTATTATTTTCCCTACTTTTGCACTTACCTGAGTGGGAATAGTAATTTTTACCCTACCGCTTTGCAACGCTTTCCCTACTGTTGCACTCTCTGGAGTGGGAATAGTAATTTGTATCCCTACGCTATCCAATGCTTTCCCTACTGTTGCACTCTCTGGAGTGGGAATAGTAATTTTTACCCCTACGCTATCCAACGCTTTTCCTACTGTTGCACTCGCTGGAGTGGGAATAGTAAATTTTACCCTCCCGCTATCCAACGCTTTCCCTACTGTTGCACTCTCTGGAGTGGGAATAGTAATTTTGATCCCTACGCTATCCAACGCTTTCCCTACTGTTGCACTCTCTGGAGTGGGAATAGTAATTTTTACCCCTACGCTATCCAATGCTTTCCCTACTGTTGCACTCACTGGAGTGGGAATAGTAATTTTTACCCCTACGCTATCCAACGCTTTCCCTACAGTTGCACTCACTGGAGTGGGAATAGTAATTTTTTCCCTCCCGCTATCCAACGCTTTCCGTACTGTTGCACTCTCTGGAGTGGGAATAGTAATTTTTACCCCTACGCTATCCAATGCTTTCCCTACTGTTGCACTCTCTGGAGTGGGAATAGTAATTTTTATCCCTACGCTATCCAATGCTTTCCCTACTGTTGCACTCTCTGGAGTGGGAATAGTAATTTTTACCCCTACGCTATCCAACGCTTTCCCTACTTTTGCACTCACTGGAGTGGGAATAGTAAATTTTATCCTCCCGCTATCCAATGCTTTCCCTACTGTTGCACTCTCTGGAGTGGGAATAGTAATTTTTACCCCTACGCTATCCAACGCTTTCCCTACTGTTGCACTCTTTGGAGTGGGAATAGTAATTTTTACCCTCCCGCTATCCAACGCTTTCCCTACTATTGCACTTACTGGACTGGTAATAGTAAATTTTACCCGCCCGCTATCCTACGCAGAAAATATTGAATATTTTTAATAAATATTACGTTAATATATATGTATTAATTTTTTTTTTACTTACATTAATTATTTATTAATTTTAATGTTATTTAAGTATTTTTAAGTATGTGTCAGTTAATTATATGTATTATTTCATTAATTTTACATTACTTTTAAAACATTTAAAAAATTCGATATTTTGACTAACTATATTATTTACAACGATATTTTGAATTCTATATTTTTGTACTTTCCTGTTTGGAGATAGGGAGTCGATATTTTGGTATTCTATATTTTGGCATCAATATTTTTGTAAGTCTATATTTTTGTAGTCGATATTATGTCAGTGATCCTTGCAAATGCTTACTTAGGAACTTTATTCCCCATTTTATTTTCGGTTTCATCTTGACTGTTGTGCAGGAGATCTTTATTGCCCAAGGGATAGACTAAAATTTCCACTGTTGGTAAAGTAGAGAGGAATACATACACCCTTAAGAAAAAGCTATGATTATAAATACAATTGAAGTGGCCTGATTCACCAGGCCTGACTTGTGGCCCATCAGAACCATACTGACTCAGAAAACTAAATCGAACTCCAATGAAATTGTGATGGGTGGCCTATGATGTTACTCTCAAACCTTCCTGTCTTTGCAGCTAAGTATGACTTATAGCTGAATGAAAAAAGCAGTTATACAGTATTGCAGAAAGCTTATGTGGTGCCTTTTCAGTTTTTCTTCTAAGGTCCAAGCTGTCTTACCTAATTGCCCGACCGAGGCCAGACAATTCTTTCATCTAGGGGACTGTATATACATCTTAGTCGCTCCGAAGAAGACTGCACTGCAACATTGCTTGCCAAGCCCTTACCAGGTCCTGCATGCCACCAACACAGACGTCAGATGTCGCATGTCGTCACCTGGATCCACTCCTCTCAGTGCAAATGAGCCACACCTCCTAAAGATGACAGTCCATCATCCTATGCTTCTAGACCTGCTTCCAGCCCGGCCCAGTGCCGTCTGCTAGAACTGTTGCCACTGTAGCCTCACCTCCTGCCTGTGGGTCAAGTAACTAGTGTCACCCTTCTGCCACTCCATAGCCATACAATACTGCGTTCATCACCCCTCATTGTTACCATTTCCATCTGACGTAAGCAGCCATCTCCTAGATACTGGATCCCTATGTGAATGTAGCCTACTGAATTTGTTGCTGCTTGGAGTATCTAGCTTCCAGTGGAATATATCATTGCTGTGGAATGGAGTTATCAAAAGGAGTCCCTGTACTGAACCTGTCCTTGCGTGGAGTCGTCACCTCATCTATGTGAATAACTCCTATGTGCTGTTGCTTGAGAAATAGAGGCAAATAAATTCTCTCTTCTTGCTTGATCTGTACTTATATGCCCACTGATGTCATGGAAATGTCCCTTTGATCAAAGTGTCCAATGATAATAACAAAACCTTCCTCAACTTCTACCACGGACACATTCTACTAGAATTTGCTGGAATTTTCTCCTAGTCTTTCACAGCACTTAAAAAGCATAAAAAGAACCATTAGCCATTAGGGAACTGATGTTACTCATTTTGCTATGCCAGAATGGGGAATGGTTTGTGAGCGATGCAAACCAAGCATCTGAAGTGTCTTTGTGGGTCAAAGTGCATGTGACTGTGTGGTAGAGACCATACGTTTTTAATGTGTTCCAGATGAATACTGACTTCCTACTGGTATAGTGTTTTACAAATGTCACCATCAAGAAGGATATGCTCATTTCATCTGCAGATCTGGAGCCATACCCAAGAGTGGGCTGGAGCTTGTTACTCTGGTTGCCTTGTACCCGCCATCTCCCATTCTGTCATTCACACTCTCCAGAGACGTCGTCCTGCTATCATATTTCTGAAACAAAGAGATTCTTTTCCATTCTCTTTCCCATGTATGGAGTAAGGCAGGCTATTTGAGCAACTAGACATACTGCTGAGAATTTAGAAGTAGCAAATACAACAGCCAGTGCATTTGGACTGATTACTGATCAGTTACATACTCAGAAACCATGTCCCTGACAGATTAGAATGGCGGTACATTACCTCCTGGCATCTAAGAGAAGGTGCCTGTGCAGTATAGGGACTGAGTGCTGTACACACCTCCACAATACCTCAGTTAACATGCAAGACCAAATAGACCACATTAACAATAGTGTTCAGAAAATACATGAGGTTAAAAAAGGATTATATTTCAACATAAGTGTCATCTGGTCTTGGTTGTCAGGGATATTCAGGAATTGCCTAAGTGGTTAATCTAGCTGTTTTAATCAAACTGATGATGTGCATCATCTAACTAACAGATTTGTGCTAATGAATGTTCTATCCACAACTATCTGCTTATAACATGTGAGGATGATGAAGATAGTGATAATGATGATAATAAAACTGAAATAATGACACATTTTGTAGTTGAATCATTTTAAGGAGTTTTGCCTCCCAGCAAAATAGGAGTGGCTGAGAACGTAGAATTAGTTGTTTTCATACATTAACACCATCAATTTATTGTGAAATCACTAATGCTCAGGTATCCCTTAACATGTACAGATACATTTGATCACTGAATTTTAAAGTCATTGTATATTGACCTAAAGAGCACATTAATTCTAGTATGTCTGCTATGTTACATGTATTTCCAATGCACCAAAGTCATTTTATTTAGCGTTGTACAATTGCACATTTTCTGCACTGTTTAGTAAATATAGCCATGTTTAGAGGACTGGCAATGCGAAACTTGATTTTTAGAAAGTAGTGGAGTCAACGCCTGTGTTTGTTTTTGGCTTTTAGTTTTCAAGGACTTTTCATATTCTCTCTTGTGAGAATATTCTGACACCAACTCAATATTTAGGTTAATTGAGTAACAGTTTCAATCATGTGCTCTTGCTTCCATTCACTTGGACTGAGAAAAAAACAGTGTAAAAATGTGTGCAGAATGTATGGATTTTAGCATTATATGCTCCCACTGATGGAGGGCAGAAGTTCGAGTCTTGAACCTGCAACTGTTGCACATTGTTTTGTTTGCACACTGGTAGTGTTTTCATTAAAAGAATGCTAGACTTCTAGTCTTCCCCTAAGTTTTGTGTTTCCTTTTACAATGGGATCAAATTATGTTCGAGTCCTGCAGAATTGGTGAATTGGTGAAGTTCAGGTTCATTCCTATTATGTGGTAACTACACTGTCTCTAATTACTTCTCTCAAACTGTGCTGTCTGCTAACATTATTTCGGAAAAATGTTTCTATTCCCCCTAATATTTGACTCTGTCGGCATACAAATTAAAAAGAAATGAGTGTGCAAAAGGGTGCAGTACTTTAAATTGGTTCCTATTCACACACTGTATTTCGTAGACAATTTAGTAGCACTATAACAGTACTATTTTTGTACCACAAAATGCTATTCAAACACCTACTTGCGGAGATTCTGCCTCCCCCTCTGTGATCTTTTTCCGTGCAAAGATCTCCACTGGATTAAGGGAGTCATCGTATGTGTACGTTTAAGTAGTAAATGTGCAAGGGACAGAGGCGAGTGGCTGGAAAATGTTGAATACTTACTATGAAATGGTAAGGTTCAGGCAAGAGTAAGGAGGGCTTAAGAGAAGACTAGGGAGGGTTTTAGAGTGGGACATACACCCATACACACACAAGTAAGCCCATTGCTACTCGCAAGCAGCACTTCTAAAGTTAATACAGCTGAAAAGGACCCAAAACAGTCATAAATGTAATCCAGCTCAGAGCTGGGGTAAGTAAGCATCACACATGGCCAGTCATTGGTATAATGCCCCATAAAATAAAATACATAAGAAATAATGAAAAATTGAATTAAATGAAAACATTTATTACAATATAAATAATTTTAATTTAATGTCAAACTGTTTATCTAACATTTACCTAAAAATAAATACATGTTTTTAAATTTTAACATAATTCAACAAAGATGTTTGAAATTTAAATAATAATGTAACGTTAATACTTTTATTTACATGGTGAGAATTTTTGTTTATAATATGAATTAAAAAAAGTTTTCATTTCATTTAATTAAAAATAATTACATTTTAAATTTAAATTAAGCTGTTAATGCTGTAACTTGTTATATTGATCTACAATTAAATCTTACATATACAATTAAATAACAATATTTTTTAATACAAGTATATTTTGTAGTTTATTTAACTTTTACACTTTCCCTGTAGTTTACCATATGGAGATCTTAACTTATCTTTCACATAATTGCTATATTACTTTAAGTGTAGTATATACAAATTAAAGTTTAAATATTTAATACAAAATCCCGCTAAAATATAATGCTAGTATTTACCTATTATGCATTATAAACATTACTGTACAGACCTGAAATTCATTTTATAAATTTAAAAAGGTTATCAAAATAGCTTACGATCAAAAATATGTACTTTAAATATATATATATATATATATATATATATATATATATATATATATATATATATATATATATATATATATATATATATATATATATATATATTATCTACTGGCGGTCGCCAGTAGATAGTTATAGTTAGGATCGTGTTTCCATAGGAAATCTCAAAATTCTATTTTGAATAATTTTGGCGCCGGTTGACGAATCCTCGCGAAATTTTCTAAACAAATGGGGTGCTCCGCTCAGCTCCTACCCTGAAAGTCTCGGGGTGATTCGTCAAGCGGGGGCCGAGAAAAAAGGGGGTCGAAGGTACAGCCCGAACGGCTGAACAGAATTACTTGAAATTTGCCAGAGAGGTAGTCCTCAGGTCAGGGAAGTGCCTTTTGCAGGTCTGGTGTCAATCTGTTCAGTATTTCCTGAGAAAATAGCATTTAAAAGCATATAAATATCTATACGCGCACACCGTGCGCACACTGTGCGTGCATGTGCGCGCACGGTGCCGTGCGCGAGCGAAATTCTGATTGGTTGTTAGATGTTGGTAAACATTGTATCGGTCGAAATCAGGAAGTGTCGGCCGCCATTTTGTCTCTCGCACTGAAAAGGAAAGGGGGAAAAAGGGGGAAAACGTGAAAAGGGGGCAGGGAAGATAGTTCCTGACCCCCTAGCCTTTGTCAGGGGGTCACAGAAGGACCCCCAAGGGGAACATTTTTTTTTTTTTGTTTTGAAAACAATCGCGGGGTGCGCGCACGGTGCGCGCAGTGCACCGTGTGCCCAAAGTGCGCGCACGGTGCGCGCACTGTGAAAAACCTTGACAAAAAAAAAAAAATTAATAAATACATAACTTAGCATTTAAAAAACCGTACAAATTCACTTAAAAAACGATAGGTTTCACACACGTTATAGTTAGGAATTAGCATTTAAAAAACCTTGCAAATTCACTTAAAAAACCATAGGTTTCACACAGGTTATAGTTAGGTGGATATTTCACTCGTAAAAAACCAATGAAATTCCCCCGTTATAGTTAGTTCAGATAACTATAACTTGCGCGACCGCCACTCTATCACAAGGATGATGTCATCAGTGATGTCATGAGTGATGCCACTGACCATGTCATGAGTGATGTAGTATGTGACGACATGAGCAGTGGATTGCGGTTATAGTTATCTGAACTAACTATAACGGGGAATTTCATTGTTTTTTTACGAGTGAAATATCCACCTAACTATAACCTGTGTGAAACCTATGGTTTTTTAAGTCAATATATATATAGATATATATCCAACAAAAATAGGTGCCCCAATGATAATGATATCGGCATCACGCATGCACACTCACTTCAGGAACATTTGTAGTGAGCACTACGGGGACCATGAGGCCAGGGGATCGGCCACGCCCACTGGGGAGGGACTTTGAAATAAATGGCGTACTACAGTGTGTGCGTTGCTGCAGAAACTTAGCCTGTGACGAAGGGCAGGAGCCCGAAACGCGTTGGCTTACGAATTGTTGCTGTTGTCACTCTGCCTGTTTCAACTGCAACTTTTCATTAAAATGTATGGAAATATTCAGCTGTGTGCGCACCATCATTGGGGAACCTTTTTTTGTTGGATATTGAGCGGCGAGCCTAGCCGCGATGGAAACCCCGCTGTGGAGAACAGACCCTGGTGACGCCAGATGGTATAAACTTGCAAAGGGGACAGGTGCTGTGATGAGACTGAGTATGGCAGCGGAACAGAAAATGGATGAACACTGCAGCCCACTGGGGTTTTAATAATTTTTATCGGCAGCACGCACGCACACTCACTTGAGGAACATTTGTTGTAAGCACTACGGGGACCATGAGGCCGGGGGATCGGCCACGCCCACTGGGGTGGGACTTTGTTTGAAATAAATGGCGTACTACAGTTTGTGCGTTGCTGCAGAAACTTAGCCTGTGACGAAGGGCAAGAGCCCGAAACGCGTTGGCTTACGAATTTTTGCTCTTGTCACTCTACCTGTTTCAGGTGCAAGTCTTCATTAAAATGTACAGAAATATTCCCCTGTGTGGGCACCATGATTGGGGCACCCTTTTTGTTGTGTGTGGTATGTTGTGTGTGATGGGCATTTCCTTTCGTCACATATCGTTTGGAATATATATATATTATATATTTTTTTTTTATATATATATATATATATATTCACTGAAAAAACCATAGGTTTCAGGCATGTTATAGTTAGGTATTAGCATTTAAAAAACCTTAGAAATTCACTGAAAAAAACATAGGTTTCAGGGGCGTTATAGTTAGCTGGACTTTTCACTCGGACAAAACCATTGAAATTTCCCCGTTATAGTTAGTTCAGCTAACTATAACTTGCGCGCCCGCAATGCACTGCTGATGACGTCACATATTACATCACTCATGACATGGTCAGTGACATCACTCATGACATCACTGATGACATCTCAAATGACATCACTGATGACATCATCCAGTGAATGTGTGTTTTTCTGAAAATTACATATGTTTTATATATGTATATCTCAAGGTCGATGGAAGAATAAATGGGTATATAAGTGTCTAAATGGATGATTTGTTTTTGAAAAATTGATTGTATAACTGACTGATTAAGTGTATCTTAGTGAATACATGGCTTAGTGAGTAATGTTTAAATGTGTAAATATCTGTATCAGTCTCTCACTTTATGTATAAGTGGCTGCATGGGTTGGTGAGTAGCTACATGAGTGTCTATATAGGTTATTAGTTGGTTTTTTGAGTATCAGTATGAGTGTCTGAGTGTCTGTATGGTTCGGTGGGGGGTATTACTTAGTGCATAGGTGCATGAATGAGTGACTCACTGTTTGTATGTGTTGAAGACAGCATGTGTGCAGGACTGTATGGGTGGATGAGTGTGTGCATGGGTGTGTTAGTGAGTGATAGACTGTCTCAATAGTGTCTTTATGAGTAACTACATATGTTTTAAACTAGTATATGTGACTATTGGTGTATATAAGTGAGTATATGTGAGAGTGAGAGATTGAAAGAGTTCCTGTATGAATAAGTATGTGTTTCTATAAGTGATTGTTTAAAAGACTAAGTATGTGTAAGTTTCTGTAGAAGCAAGTGTGGTGGTGTGTGTATAACTGTATATGCAAGTAAATGGATGTTTGATTCTTTATTAGCATGAGTGACTATGTGTTTTAGTAACTCTATGGATGAGTGGCGTTGTGTAACAGGATGTATAGGTGTGTGAGTACATATGATGAGTGAGTACATGTATGAGTGACTGTATAGGACTGTTGGTGAATGAGTGGATGTGTATGTGGATCTTAGAATTACTGAATAGGTTGTTGTAACTGGTATTGGTATGTCCATTGTTTTGAACATTGTAGTTTCTATTTTTGAATGTGTGTATCAAAGGTTAAATTAGGGGAAGAGGAGGTTTGCCACTCTATCACAAGGATGATGTCATCAGTGATGTCATAAGTGATGTCATTTGAGATGTCATCAGTGATGTCATGAGTGATGTCACTGGCCATGTCATGAGTAATGTAATATGTGACGTCATCAGCAGTACATTGCGGGCGCGCGAGTTATAGTTAGCTGCACTAACTATAACGGGGGAATTTCAATGGTTTTGTACGAGTGAAAAGACCAGCTAACTATAATGCCCCTGAAACCTATGGTTTTTTTCAGTGAATTTCTAAGGTTTTTTAAATGCTAATTCCTAACTATAACGTGCCTGAAACTTATGTTTTTTTCAGTGAATTTCAAAGGTTTTTTAAATGCTAATTTCTAACTATGCCTACAGAGATAGGACATGTGAAGAAAGAAGAAAAAACGCACAGAAAGGAAAAAAGAAATGCAGAAAGAAGCAACAGAAGTCCTCAAAGACGAAGAAAAGTGCAGGAAGAAGGATAACGTGCAGAAAGAACAAACTGAAGAGCAGAAAGAAGCCTTGTTGCAAAATCATCCTGTACCCTCAACTTTTTCAGACAGATACTGGTGGTAACTGAGTCTGACTAACCAGTCCTAGAGCCAGTGCTATGTTAAAAGACACTCAGAATACAGTGAAAACACCTACATACACTAGGGAACACTATGCGTTGGGGTCCCCCTGTGATCAGCATGACCTCCTCTGTAAGCCCCTAGTATATAATAGGGCAGGGGATTAAAACTACCTCTTAAAACGCGCCACAGGGCGTGTTTGCACACATCACCTCAGGCCCCGTCCCCTCACTTCCCCACTGTGTAAACGCGCCCTGTGGCCATTTTAAGTTGGGAGATTAAGTCCCCTTGAATCCTGAGGGTCCCTAGGGTCCAACTAGACCACTAGGTACCTCCAGTAAGCGCCACAGAGCTGCTTTGCAGAGAGATGTAAAAAGGGGCACGGCCTAGACCACCTCTCTGCAACGCAGCGGAGTGGTGCTTACTGGAAGCACCTGGTGGGCTAGTTGGCCCCCAGGGTCCCTCAGGATTGAAGGGGAATTATTTCCCCAACACGCCACAGGGCTTGTTTGCACACGTTAACTCAGGCCCCGTCCCCTCCCTTCACCACTGTGTAAACACGCCCTGTGGCCGTTTTTAGTTGGGAGATTAAGTTCATTTGAATACTGAGGGTCCCTAGGGTCCAACTAGCCCACTAGGTACCTCCAGTAAGCGCCACAGAGCTGCGTTGCATAGAGGTGTAAAAAGGGGCGTGGCCTCAGAACACCTGTCTGCAACGCAGCTCCCTGGCGCACACTGGAGATACCTGTTGGGCTAGTTGGCCCTCAGGGACCCTCAGTATTGAAGGGGAATTAATTCCCCAACTTACAACTGGCCAGGGGGCGCGTTTGCAGAGTGCTGCAAGGAGGGGGCGTGGCCTCCAGCGCGATGCCGGTCTTTTATTTATTTTATTTTTTTAAGAAGGAGGGCTGTGTGGCCCCCCCTTCTTTTTCTAATTTACTGGCCCCGGGGACCCCATCCCCCAGGGCCTGCACCCTAATTTTTTTTGTTGAAAAAAATAAATTAGGCCCTCCAAGGCCTTAATCGCCCCGGGGACCCCAACCCCCGGGTCATGGCCTTTTTTTTATTTAAATTCTTTAGGAGGGGGCTGTGTTGCCCCCCTCCTCAGGCCACTTATGGCTCCGGGGACCCCATCCCCCGGGGCCGGCCTTTGTTTATTATTATTTTAAAAATATATATATTTATAGAAACACCTAGGACATCTGCAACATTCTATTGGGAATATCTTTGGCGCCGATTGACGAATCTTCTCGAAATTCTCCGAACTTTTGGCCAGCTCCGCTCCGCTCCTACCCTGAAAGTTTTGCGGTGATCCGTGAAGCGGGGGCCGAGAAAAAAGGGGGGTCCCAAAACAGGTTTTCCTCATGCAATTTCCCATAGGATCTGTTGTCGCAGCTACAGCCCGAACCGCTGAACGGAACGACACCAAATTTGGCAAAGAGGTAGTCCTCAGTTCGGACTCGTGCCTTTTGCATATTTGGTGTGAATCTGTTCAGTAGTTCCTGAGAAAATTAGGGTAAAAAAGTTAGTGATATCCATGGACCGTACCCGCACCGTAAGCGCACCCTCCCCGAACGGAGCGCCCACCCTCCCGATCGCGCGCTGAATGCTAATTGGCTGTCGAGCGTCTCTCTACATTCGAACCCAGGAACTGTTGGTGGCCATTTTCTGCCTCGGTAGAAGCGAGGCTGAAGAAGCAAGGGGAATAAGTGCGTAAAACACATAAAGGAGGCAGAGTGGAAATACTCTGACCCTCTAGAGGTGCTTAGGGGGTCCCAGAAGGACCCCCTGGGGCCCCCCTTTTTTTTTAAAAAAAGCGGCAAAATGCGGATCCAAGGGGAAAAAAATGAAATTGTTGGCAGATAAAGATTAAGCTTAAGTGTTTTGTTCTTGAGTGGCTCTAAAAAGAGCCGTTGTGTTCATTGAGAGTTTTTGGTACTTATAAGTAAGTACCTATACAGAGTCTAAAGTTGTTGAGGAAGACTCTGTTTCCTTCATCAGTAAAGTGTACTCCATCTCTCCTATACATCTCTTGCATATGAAAGCGCAGATTGTTATTGTAAATGGACCCCATTCTGTAGTCTCGGGGAAAAGCAGAAACAGATTTATTCACACGTTTCCTAGCTTTCTCAATATGTGGACAAAAATGATCGGACCAGTTCCATTTCTGCCTTTGGCATATGTTAGAATACACAAAGGCAGTTTTAGGGAAAAGTGAAATCAGTTGTGCAAAGGTGTCCTTCATGAGCATTTCCAGACGTACCCCAGTCAAAGTGCCTAGGTCATTGCCACCACAGTGCACTATTATGAGGTCTGGGTGTTGGATTTGCATGAAGGATTTCACCAATGGCATCAATTGGTGCCACTTTAACCCTCTCTGTCCAATCCATTTAATGTCTACATTTGGCAAACCTAGGTCTTTGTGAATGCCTTTGTTTTATGCATACCCTTGGCTCCAGAAAATGTAGCTGTGTCCCACAATCCACATGGTAAGCATCTTGTAAGGAGGTCTGGATGCACTCAGATGGTCTCTGTAAATGAAATGGCAGTTTGGAAACTAAGATGTTTCTAAAATGGTGGCTAAGATGCAATTTTGAAAAAAGACAAGAAATCATTGGTTGTTTGACAACCTTCTACACTGAAAGGTAGGGTGCATATTTCTGTTTTTTAAACGCTTGATTCTTATTGGTTAACAAAAACAGATTGTAAGGAACGTTATATATGATAAGCTGATATGTTGAGAAGTCAAGCACACTTGCTGTTTTGATTAGCAACATTGTGTGTGCTGAACTTGTGACCTGTGTGCTCAGTACAGTGTTCCATGACCTGTTTCTATGGTAACGGGCAGAAGGCAGATTGGGGGAAGGGTTGAAGTTTATGTCATTTGGAAAGGGTTGAAATGTTTAACCAATAGAAATGTGTGTTTGCTTTTGAATTTATGTGGGAAGGAATGTGATTTGATGTTTACATGTATATGTGTGGAAAATGAGAGGGAAACTTTGACATTCTTTGGTTTTGCTGACAGGTGCACAGTGCAGAGATTCTGTATAAGAAAATCTGGTGTGTGACTGATATCTGGTGTGTGACTGATATACTTCTTAATCTACAAAACATCTTGAAAGGTGAGTTATTTAATTTTGAGGGGATGTATGTAGACTATTTTTATTTTAATCAGACTAATGTATTTTTTCTGCTAAAGTGTAGGGAGTATTTTATTTTCTCTACAATCTTATTGACAGTGTGTGTGCATGTAGAAACCATTTTGTGATAAGGATTTGTGTTTTTTCATGTGTTTGTAGACAGATAACTATGCAGTTCTTATATTTTGGTAGATTTAGAAACCACTTATTGTTTATGAATTTGTAAAATGAGTTGTGTTTCTGCAGTAAAATGTAGTACTCGTAGATGAAGAAATGTGTTTTGGTATAGTGTAAGGGATAGTGTTGTTTGTCTAGAATCACAAAGAGAGAAGCGTTTGGTAACATCGTTCATTTGCTGACAGATAACTGTTTTGAAACCTGTCATGTTGTCAAGTTTTAGTAGCATTAGAACACAGTTATGGCTTATGCTTTCATTAAATGAGTTAGGTATTGACAGTTAAGTGTAGTCGTGAAATATGTAGATTGTGTGCAGTTCCCTTACCACTTCCAGTGGATTGAAGGAGTTTTGGTAAACTCCTAGAAATACTGGTGTTTGTCTAGAATCACACTGTGAGTCTGTGTACATTTGGGAACCACTGTCAGAGAAGCGTTTGGTAACATCGTGCATTTGCTGACAGAAAACTGTTTTGATACCTGTCATGTTGTCAAGTTTTAGTAGCATTACAAGCCAGTCTTTGCTTATGTGTTGATTAAATGAGTCAGGCATTGACACTAA
This sequence comes from Triturus cristatus, assembly GCF_964204655.1. Lineage (NCBI taxonomy): Eukaryota > Metazoa > Chordata > Amphibia > Caudata > Salamandridae > Triturus > Triturus cristatus. The sequence goes on from NC_140582.1 coordinate 96,151,676, forward strand.
AGAGCAGTCGTGAAATATGTAGATTGTGTGCAGTTCTCTTATCACTTCCAGTGTAGTGAATGAGTTTTGGTAAACTCATAGGAATACTGGTGCTTGTCTAGAATCACACTGTGAGTCTTTGTGCATTTGGGAACCACTGTGAAAGAAGCATTTGGTAACATCGTGTATTTGCTGACAGAAAACTGTTTTAAAACTTGTCATGTTGTCAAGTTTTAGTAGCATTAGAAGCCAGTCTTTACTTATGCGTTGATTACATGAGTCATGCTTTGACACTGATGTGGTGTACTTAAATATGTAGATTGTGTGCAGTACCATTAACTCTTCCAGAGTAGTGAATGAGTTTTGGTAAACTCCTAGGAATACTGGTGCTTGTCTAGAATCACACTGTGAGTCTGTGTACATTTGGGAACCACTGTCAGAGAAGCGTTTGGTAACATCGTGCATTTGCTGACAGAAAACTGTTTTGAAACCTGTCATGTTGTCAAGTTTTAGTAGCATTAGAAGCCAGTCTTTGCTTATCTGTTGATTAAATGAGTCAGGCATTGACACTAAAGAGCAGTCGTGAAATATGTAGATTGTGTGCAGTTCCCTTATCACTTCCAGTGTAGTGAAACAGTTTTGGTAAACTCATAGGAATACTGGTGCTTGTCTAGAATCACACTGAGAGTCTGTGTGCATTTGGGAACCACTGTCAGAGAAGCGTTTGGTAACATTGTGCATTTGCTGACAGAAAACTGTTTTGAAACCTGTCATGTTGTCAAGTTTTAGTAGCATTAGAAGCCAGTCTTTGCTTATGCGTTGATAAAATGGGTCATGCTTTGACACTAAAGTACAGTACCATGTAGTATTGTCTTTACTGTGCCAGAACTGAAAATGTAATATTTTTACCCATGCACTGTCCTAGAAGTAGTCTGATGATTTAGTCAGTTTCTAAGTACTTATGTTGTGAACCATTCATTACCAAATAGACTGCTTCAAATGTCCATGCAGTATGCATGTAGTTCTCTAACCACCTACACAGTTGTTTTTCTCACCTTCAATTTTTTAGACAGTTTCCATACGCTTCCAGGAAACACCCTATCACTCTCTTTGTAGTCTTCTAGTGACCCATTCAGCACCATGTAGTCATTCATTCACTGTGCCAAAACCCAAACATTTATAAATTCACCAAGACACTCTCTTTCCAGTACTCTAATGATGTCTAAGTATTTATGCACTGAGCCAGGACTTAGCACATGGACTGCTTCAAACCCCTATGCACTATGCATGCTGTCTTTTAACCATGTAGAGATTTGTCTTTTATACTTTCAATTCCCTAGTCAATATCCATATAGTCCAGCAAACATCTTGTCACTCCCTTTGCAGTCTTTTAGTGACCTTTTTAGTACCAAGTACTAATTCATTCCCTGTGCGAAAAGTCTACCAGTTATAAATTTATCCAGGCAGTCTCCTTGCTGTAGTCTAATCATTCAGTCAGTACCCAAGTACTCATGCAGTGAGCCGGGCCTTAGCACATGGACTGCTTTAAATGCCTATCCAGTATGCATTCAGTTCTCTAATGAGCTACACAGTTGTCTTTCGCAGCTTCAATTCCCCAGTTAGTATTCATACACTTCTAGTAAACACCCTGTTACTCACCCAGTGTGTCTCTTTTTAGTACTGTAATCATTCAGTTAGTTAGCATGAAGTCTTTTTGTGAGGTAGGCATGAACTGCTTCAAAGTAGTATGCATTATGTATGTAGTGTTTTAATCATCGTCACACTTGTGGTTCAGGGCTATAGTTTTTTAGTCTGTTTTTATATAAAATGTGTTTGTACAGTAATGGAATATTGTAAATTTGAAAGGTATTAATATACATTCATTTGTGACTCTTTTTTGCAGATACTGTTTTTGAACGTTAAAATCGAGAAAGTATGCCAGAAAAAAAAAGAAAAAGAAAAGAACAGAGACAGGAGGATTATTTGAAGAAACATCAACCACAAGTATTGAATGAAAAAGATAATGTGGCTAAAAGGAAAAATTCTTCTGGTAAGATCATGAAGCAATTTATTAAAAATGTTTGTAGGAGCAAACAGAATGTAGAGAATGCTGCAACTTCAAATAATTTTTTAAGTAAGAAAAAAAATCAAAATAAGAGGAAAAGTAAAAAAGTAAATGTTCAGTCAAAGGAGATAAAGTATGGTAAAAGAAGACAAAATCAGTATAAGGAATTACGCAAAAAAATATTTTACAAGAGAGAAGTGCATAATTTGCTGAAAGATGTAAAGAAATATAAAAAGAGAGCTTTATTTTATAAAAAGAAGAAGCATATTGAAAGCATTGTGGAAAAGGCTTTTGAAGTAAAAAGAAACTGTTTATTTTAGTGTTAAACAGAATTCGATCACTAGATAAATCAATATATGTAATGAAGGCCAAAAGTAGGAGGAAAAGAGTTGTTAAAAATAAATTGTGATTTTTTTTGGGAGAATGGAAACACAGTTCTAGTTCAGAGCCTTTTTTTAATGAAGAGAGTTATTCACTAAGTGAAAAATTATTGTATGCAGTTGACACTAGTGGTAGAGGTTATGAGATTAGTGATGGTTGTCCAATGGAGGAAGAGAAAATGGTTGAAAGAAATGCAGAAGAAGTGATAGCTGATGAATTTTTAGGGAGACGTGCTAAAAACCCTGTGTACACTTGGGATTGCAGTAGTGTTTGTAGTGTACGACAGGAATCTATTGAAAAATTATGTAGTTTTTTACGAGTCTATACTAAAAAAAGTATAAAACAAAAGATTAAGCTGTTGCAAGGACTAGACCCTTGCAGAGTGAGAAAACATACTGGTTTGCAAGGTCATTCTCTGGCTTGTCTTTCTAGGAAAGTTTGTGAAAGTGTTTTTCACCTTTTCAGAATACTGGCAGTACATCATACTCAAATGCGAAAGTTAGTGAGAAGGTTGTATTATGCAAAAAGTCCAGCACTAAAGTTAAGTGAGTTGAACAGTGCTCTTTTGCGTGGGTCAGTTTCAGATGTGAAGCAGGTCTGTGAGGATATTGAGTTTTGTTACTTTGGGCCTCAGCAAGAGAGTGAAGAAACTGACACATTAGTAGAACAAAATGTTGAAGACAATGTAGAACCTGTAATTACAGAAAAATTTGAGGATGAAATGACAAAGTTTAAGGTAATTTCAGGTGAAAGACCAAATGTTTCTTGTATTTGTTGTCGGCGAAGTCACTATAAAAATCAGACTAGGGGTGTCAATCTGTATTTAAAAAGTGAAATAGAAGATAATGATAAGTGGATGGAATTTGCAACTTATTTGTTGGTAGAGGATTATTTTGATTTGGGATGTGAGCAGCGTATTTGCAAATATTGTTATAATACATTAGATGAGAATAAAATGCCTGCTAGAGCTGTTCATAATAATCTAGAGTTGGTTGCTATTCCTCCAGAGCTGATAGATTTGAATACATATGAGTCTATTCTGATACAATGTGTTCACCCATTTCAGGCTATTGTTCGTATGGAGCCCAAAACAAGTAAATTACCTCCATCAGATTGCAAAGAGGATTGAAAGGAAGAGTTGTGTATTTACCATTAGATTTAAGGAAAAATGTTGAAACTATTGGTGTAGATCATGCAGAAAATGAGCCACTATTCATTCTAGTTAACCCCTTCCATGCGGGGCGGATTCCCCCGCGGTGCTGACCGTTGCTTGCGCGGGCGTGGTCATGACGGAACGGTTCCGTCATGAGCACAGCGCAACCGACGCTCATGACGGAACCGTTCCGTCATGAGCGTCGAACGGGTTAATGGTGTTCCTAAAAAGAATAAGAAAATCTGGCAAGAGTTAGTGGATGTTAGAAAAGTGCAAAAGGCATCATTGTATCTGATAAAAAATAATGACTACTATAGAAATGTGTTTGTTGGAGAAGAAGAAATAGATTTAGCAGAAGATAGTGAGACATTAAGTGGACAAATTGAAAAAGTGGACATGTCCAGATGTGAAGAGATCTATGAACATTACAGTGTACATCCACTTCATTCCAAAGAGGTGATGGGGAATACAATTGAGTTGTTTCAAATGAAAAAAGCAACAGGAAGTCCCATGAGTGTATGGGAAGAGAGTTTGGAAGCTCGTTGTTTCCCGCAGTTGTTTCCAACAGGAAAAGGTGGACGATATGATGAACGTCCTGTGCAGATTCCTGCATCTGAATATCGGACAACAAGATTATATGCAGAAGATCCAAGATTTCGACAATGTATCCCTTATATGTTTCATCTTCTGTTTAAAAGTGACTTGTCTGGACTTTCATATGCAGTAAATCACATTTTAAAAACTGGAATGCATCTGCAAAATGTAACTGCAAAGGGTTTTATGGATAAAGTGCACCAGAGAGATGATCATTTAGAATCTCAGTTGATTAATCTGATGGCATGTCAGCGTGGAACTAATGAATATTGGTACCGTCGACATGGAGAACTGAAATGCATGCTACGGAACATGGGAACTCCTACATGGTTTGTTACACTAAGCTGTGCTGAGTATGCTTGGGATGATTTACTTGAATTTCTTCGAGAGGCAAATTCCAATATAAATAATATTGAATACAAGACACCTGGAGAATTATGCTCTTTGGATCCTGTCAATGTATGCAGACATTTCAATCATAGATTTGAAGCTATGATGTCTTTCATCTGCAATAAAAAGAATCCTCCTCTTGGAGAAGTTGTGGATTTCTTTTGAAGAAAGGAGTATCAAGCAAGAGGTACTCCTCACATACATATGTTGTTATGGGTCAAGGATGCCCCCAAATTTGGAACAGATTCAGATGAAAGTGTTTTGTCTTTCATTGAAGATTATGCTACATGTGCTGTACCAAATAGCAGAGAAGACAAATACTTAAAAGAACAAGTCTTACGATTTCAAAGCCATAGGTGTGGAAAATACTGTCGACGAAAGTACAAGTCAAAGGATAAGTTCTATACCAAATGTCGTTTTGGATTTCCACGTCCTGTATTAGCCAAAGGAAGAGTGAACAGTTTCATGTCAGCTGTACGACATACCATCACAAGAAAGTCTCCGAAAAACACCTACAACTTAAGAAGAAGCGAAGAATCAAAATACATAAATGACTACAACCCAGTTATTTTATCCATGTGGAACGCTAACATGGATTTTCAGTATGTTGCGGACAATTCTATTGCTGTTGCTCGATATGTAACGTCTTACATTACTAAATCAGAAAAGACTGAATTGAAAGAAATGTGGGAAGAGATTTCTCACGAGAAGAGTCTAAGTAAGAAATTATACAGATTCAGTTTGAAAATGTTATCGCATCGTGAAATTGGAGCATATGAATGTTCAGATCGGTTATCATCTGCAAGTCTATATTCCAAAAGTAGAAGAATCATTTGGGTGAGTCTAGGTCTTGCAGGAATGCGAAATCGGGTACTGAAATCTGTTCAAGATATTGAATATTTAGCAGAAAATGACCTTGAAAGTACAGATATTTTGAAAACCAATATGTTGGACACATACTATCCAAAGAGAAGTCATCATCTTGAGAACATGTGTCTCTATGAAGTTTTGCAAAACTACACTTTTAAACGGAATATTAGAGAGAACATCAACGATGGAAAATATGGAGTGATTGGTTCTGAAGGATGTCTGGTGAAACAAAGGAAAGGAAATTTAATTAATCACAGAAAACTGAGTTGCGACACTGCTGACAAAAGGGAATTTTACTATTTAGCCCTTTTGCAAATGTTCAAACCATGGCGTTCTGAACTGGAATTACTTGGAGATTTTCCCAGCTATGAAGATTCATTTAATGCTTGTAAAGATAGCATACAATGCAGTGCTTTCGCAAATTATGTGAAAATGTTGAATGATGAAATTGATCAAGAAGCTACAATTGCAGCTGAGATTGCTAGAGACAGTTCTCAAGATAGTCAAAGTTCTGTTGCACTGAGTCAAGATCCACTTGGACAACCAATTGTTGAAAATGAAGCAGCGATTGCCATGAGGTGGAAACAGCAATGTATCAAGCACAAGAAGATGCAATACAGTTAGGAAACTTGGAAGAGCAACTAAATGTTGAACAGAAATAAATATATCAGCAAGTGAAAGAGCAGATTGACCATGGATTACTTCATGAAAAGAAAGACTGTTCATGTACATCATTTCAACCTATCCGAATGTATGTGAGTGGTCAAGCTGGAACAGGAAAGAGTTTCTTAATTAAACTAATTACAAGTTATCTGCAAAAAACAACTGAGTCGCATTTGTCTTGTGTTGTCACTGCTCCAACTGGGTTGGCAGCACATAACATTAAAGGAATTACTTTACATCGTTTACTAATGCTGCCAGTAGAGCATGAGAACAAATTGGAATACCACAAGCTATCTGGAGAAGCGTGTTGTGAAGTTTCAAGAGTGCTGAAGAAAATGAAACTTCTCATTATTGATGAGGTGAGCATGGTTTCAAACTTGATGCTTGCCTTTGTGCATTTAAGAATGCAGCAAATTCTTAAAACAGAGTATGACGTGTTATTTGGAGGAAAACACGTCATAGTTTTTGGAGATCTACTGCAACTGACACCGGTAAAAGGACAACCGGTATTTAAAACACTTGCCCATGAAGATACTAGAAAGTCTCTTGGCAGTGTTGTTAATGTGAACATTTGGAGTAATTTTGAATACAAAGAACTGACAACAAATATGCGACAGGCAAATGATGCTGAATATGGAAGTATTCTTCAAGATATAAGAATTGGAATTCTTTCAAAAAAAGGGAAAGAAGCTTTGGAGAGTCGATTACTTTGCAATGTCTTTCCAAATGAAAATGCAGTTGCTGCAAAAGTGTACGTGTAAATTGCTAAAAATAAGTCAGTGATTTGCTTAATGCCAACACTGCGTGAGTGTTCAATATGCAACGAAGAATTATTAAGATTGGAACATGAAGAAATTGTCAAAATGGAAGCCATCGATAAAATACTACATTAAGGAATCACTATTATTTTAACGGGTAAGTTGAGATCAAAACTAGATTGTTTAGAAAAAAAAATATCTAAAACTGCTGGTTTGGAAAAGACACTGTATGTGTGTGTAAACTGTCGGGTAATTTTAAGGCGTAATTTGGATGTAGAGAAAGGTTTAGTTAATGGTGCAATGGGCAAAGTGGTGGATTTTGTGAATTCTCAGAAAAAAGAAGGAATTGAATTTTTAAAAATTAAATTTGATCAGATTGATGAAGTTAAAGAAATTGGTCGTTGTTCAGTTCGATTTTTGCTTGTTAAAGATTTATATGTCTGTAGGAAACAATTTCCATTTTCTCTGGCATATGCAGTGACTATTCATAAATCTCAAGGATTGAGTGTAAACAGTGCATTGGTGAACATTGGATCTACTGTATTTAAAGAGGGCATGGCATATGTTGCTTTGTCGCGAGTCAGAACATTATCTGGTTTGTTTTTGATTGATTTTGATGAGACAAAGGTTACTGCAGATGCAAACTGTGTAAAAGAGTATAATAGGTTAAGAAGGGTGTATGCTCCAAATTTAGGTCAATATCCTGTACTTGAAAAGCGTGTGGTTGGTCGAAAAAGAAGGTTAGAGAATATCTGTTCTGAAGGTATCAAGAAAAGAAAAGAACAAGATAATGTTGTGATTGCAGGTAAAAAGAAATTGGACACTGTTGAAGAGATTGTTGGTTATCAGTTTGAAAATAGTTCTGGTGTCAACTGCTATGCTAATGTAGTGGTCAATGTTGTTTTTTATCTTGAAGATTTGCAAGAGCAAATTATGGAGAATCGGCAAAAAAGATTTTGTTCTCGGTTGCACTCTGTTTATGAAAAATTGACAACAGATAGAAGTAAAATACAATCTGTTTCAGATGTTCGAAGTCTTTTGGATGTGTGTTCTGGTTCTACACAATTTACACAAAATATCCAACAAGATGCTCAGGAATTTTTTATGTATATGCTTACCATTTTTGAAAATGAAGGTGTAGAAATAGAAAATATTTTTGGCCTTTCTTACAAATGGGAACATCATTGTGAAAATTGCACTTATACATGTAGCACCAATGTAGACACTGAGAGATTTCTGTATTTAACATTACCAGACTGTAAACCAGTGGCTTTCAATAAATTAGTGAAAGGTACAATTCAAAACATGGAGTGTAGCCAATGTAAATCAGAAATGTTATCCACATTATTGTTAACATAATATGGAAAATACATAATTTTAATTATGCAACGTTGTACAGCTGATGGAAGAAAATTGGATACTTTAATAAAACAATTTGTAGCAGCACAAATATCAATATCAGGAAGGACTTTTGTAGCAATTGCAATAATTTTCCATGATGGTCCTTCCACCACATCTGGACATTACACTGCCTATCTAAAATGTGACAAAGGCTGGACACTTTGTAATGATGCCCAGTTGGTTTTCAAACAACGTTTGCCTAGGGAATTACAAAATTCCTTCCTAATATTTTTGAAGCCAAAGATTTAGGAAGCTAATTCACTCTCTGAGGAATTTATTATTATAATTTAATAGAACTATGGATGTATGTCGTTACAACGCACACTTTTACAACGCATGCACTTACAACGCATTTTTTACAACGCAACATCCACTACAACGCATTCCATTACATAGCATGACACTACAACGCATTTTTAAAAACTACCTTTACAACGCATTCCATTACATCGCATACTACCTTTACAACGCATACCATTACAACGCATAATATTAAATTGCATTTAAGGTAAGTGTTGGATAGTATAGGGGTAAAAATTGCTATTCTAACTCCAGGGGGTGCAACAGTAGGGTAAGTGTTGAATAGTATAGGGGTAAAAATTGCAATTCTAACTCCAGGGGGTGCAACAGTAGGGTAAGTGTTGGATAGTATAGGGGTAAAAATTACTATTCTAACTCCAGGGGGTGCAACAGTAGGGTAAGTGTTGGATAGTATAGGGGTAAAAATTACTATTCTAACTCCAGGGGGTGCAACAGTAGGGTAAGTGTTGGATAGTATAGGGGTAAAAATTGCTATTCTAACTCCAGGGGGTGCAACAGTAGGGTAAGTGTTGGATAGTATAGGGGTAAAAATTACTATTCTAACTCCAGGGGGTGCAACAGTAGGGTAAGTGTTGGATAGTATAGGGGTAAAAATTACTATTCTAACTCCAGGGGTGCAACAGTAGGGTAAGTGTTGGATAGTATAGGGGTAAAAATTACTATTCTAACTCCAGGGGGTGCAACAGTAGGGTAAGTGTTGGATAGTATAGGGGTAAAAATTACTATTCTAACTCCAGGGGGTGCAACAGTAGGGTAAGTGTTGGATAGTATAGGGGTAAAAATTACTATTCTAACTCCAGGGGGTGCAACAGTAGGGTAAGTGTTGGATAGTGTAGTGTAATATTATGCGTTGTAATGGTATGCGTTGTAAAGGTAGTATGCGATGTAATGGAATGCGTTGTAAAGGTAGTTTTTAAAAATGCGTTGTAGTGTCATGCTATGTAATGGAATGCGTTGTAGTGGATGTTGCGTTGTAAAAAATGCGTTGTAAGTGTAGTGCGTTGTAACAGTTGTGTTGTAAATGTTGTTCCCCTAGAACTATCATTGGACAGTTTACATAAAGAAGAAGTGCAAAAATACCATTTGGTCTATGTCTGTGTGGTTTATGTTTTTTGGGGGGTTTTCTAAACAATTTTAAGATTTTTTTGGTTTTCCTGAAAAAAAAACAGGAGAAACCAAACAATGAACTTCAGGGAACAGTAAAAAAAAATAAAAAATAAATAGCAAATATGACTTTCCTGCCGGTGATGTCATCAGTGATGTCACTGACCATGTCATGAGTGATGTATTATGTGACGTCATCAGCAGTGCATTGCGGGGGCGCAAGTTATAGTTAGCTGAACTAACTGTAACAGAGGAATTTCTAGGGTTTTGTACGAGGGAAATGTCCAGCTAACTATAACACCCCTGAAACCTATGGTTTTTTCAGTGAATATATATATATATCAATTCCTCCTTTCGTAACACCAGCCGGTGCTACTGCAAGACACGGACACAAGTATGCTGGTACAACCAAATTGCTCGGTTTATTTGCTCTCAAACTCCATTAGGTTCTGACGCGTTTCGACCGACACAGCGGTCTTGATCACATGATTGACACGAACAGAACGTGATACTTTTAAACAAATTGTGTGACACCCTACGTACAGACATAGAAAACATACTTTACGTATAGACAGAGAAAATACTAATGCTTGGTTAAGATTCTCTCTCTTGGACACATACCGGGATAAATCCCATATGTAAGCAAATTCGACCACTTCCACAAAAATACTAAGTATGTACTTATATAATGAGTATGGGTAAAAACACGGTAATTAACTCAAATGCAAAAAGCTTTTTGGTATATTGAACTGACTTGGGAGATGTACAAAGAGAAAACTTCATATACCAAAATAGTGCAAATTACGCAAAATGTGTGCAAAATAAGCAAAATGGTAATAAGTGTGCAAATACAGCAAGATGTGCAAATCTGCAAAGAACATGTGCAAATCCAGCAACTTTCATATTTGAATGTGCAAATACGGCTCAATGTACAAAATCCCAATATCATGTGCAAAATATGCAAAGCATGCATTATTAACCAAAGTACATACCCTATACATAATTCATAGTACAAATCTAAAATACGTCTGGAAAATTGGAATGTCTGAAAAAATCACTAAAAGGGGGCACACAAAAAATAATATAAAAGCACACTTAAAAACACATAGACTATATGTGTGTAATGGCCCTGAGTAAGCTTAGATACCTAAAATACCCCTAATCTCTACTCGCATATATAAGGTATACAGATGAAAAAATATGAGATGTCGTAGTCACTCCTCTATGAACATCATAAGAGTTGGAGACACACTCTAATACAGCTATGCATATAACTGTATGCAGACCGACAAAGGAAAAAGGGGAAAACCCATATATACAAATAAGAACAGGCGAACCCAGCAGACTTCAATATAATGTAATAATCATATGTTCTTATAAAAAATGATGCAAATCTTCCCCATTGTTCAAACCTCCTGGTATACGTGTGTCTAACTCCAGTATATATTTACACTCCAATTGCCTGAGGGTTTTTTCACGATTACCACCTCTCTTTTGCTTTTGTACCGAATCTATAATGAAGTAGCTCAGACAGCTCAGATTGTTATTATGGCAAGCTTTAAAGTGTCTGGCTACTGGGTACGTGGGATTGGAGTTGACTATAGCACGTAAATGCTGCAGAATTCTATTGTAGGCTTGTAGCTTAGTACTACCAACATATTGGAGTTTACATGTACACTGCAATATGTAAACCACATGGTCAGTGCGACATGTATAATGTCCCTTTAAATATTTGGGCTTGTCGCTAAAAGGTGTCATATAGTTGTTAGTGTTAGTTCCAAACTTACAAGCTCTGCAGGAGGAGCATTTGAAAAATCCCTTAGTAGGAGTGAGCCAAGTACCACCTACCGATACTTCCGGACTACTGGAAACCAGTTCGTCCCTCATAGAGAACGCACGTCTATATGTGACGGTGGGAGCGTTGGGAAGTACTGTCTTCAGGGTGGGGTCAGTCAGCACAATGGGCCACTCCTTACGGATTATATTTTTAATTTTCTTAGCCTGTCTGCTGTAGGTTGTAATCAGTCTTATTTCATTTTTGGTCAACTCATTATCAGGAGCCATATTGGTGACTGCTGGAGTTTCCTGATTCGTAGTATTATTAACTGTCAAAAGGTCATCCCTATTTTTGAGGTTTGCTTTAATCATTGCTTTGTTTAGACTTAATTCCTCATATCCACGCGCCAAAAGTCTGTTCTTAGCATCCAACTGATGTTGGTCGCGCGCTGCTATAGTACTGCATGCTCAGTGGATACGCAGGAATTCCCCATATGGAATGCTTTTTATTGTGTGTTGTGGGTGGAAACTCTCTGCGTGCAGTACCGTATTCCCTGATGTCTTTTTACGAAACAAACTAGTCTCCAACTCCCCGTCCTTAGCATAAACTGTTTACATCGAGAAAGTTGACTACACTAGTGCTCACATCTACCGTGAATTCCAGATTTAGGTCATTGTCATTGATGTTTTTGACAAATTCTAATGCTTCTATTTCTGTACCCTTCCAGATAACAAAAACGTCATCTATGTAACGCCACCATGCCAGAATATTGTTCGACCACTGTTTCACAAAGCGTGCTCTGAGGACATGCTTCTCCCACCAGCCTACATGCAAACATGCATAGCTGGGAGAGAAGCATGCCCCCATCGCCACGCCTCTTAACTGTTGAAACGTCTCACTATTGAACTGAAACATATTGTTATTCAGACAAATACTAATCATTTTCAGTAACATGTTGTTGTGGTTGTAAAACTCAATATCTCTTTCACCCAAAAAATATTCCACAGCCTTTAACCCATCTTCGTGAGCTATGCTGGTGTATAACGCTGTGATGTCCATAGTCAGTAAAATAACATCAGAAGGTACATTAAGGTTGTTCAATTTGTGTAAGAAGTCCGTAGTGTCTCTTATGTAGCTAGGCAACTTAATCACCAACTCTTGGAGGAAAAAGTCTATGTATTTTGAGGTATTCTCAAATATGCCATTGATTGCCGATACTATAGGGCGTCCTGGAATCGGTTTGACTCCCTTATGTACCTTAGGGATGAAATAAATGCTTGGAAGGACCGGATATTCTTTGTTCAAAAATTGTAATTCTTCCTTCGTAAGCAGGCCTTCCTTATGCCAGATATATAGTTCATCTTTGTACTGTTTATTTGTGCTGGCAATCAATGCTCTAGGTATTCTACGATAACATTCTGAATTGTTAAGGTGACGATATGCTTCCTCCTTATATTCTTTTTTACCCCATAAGACTACGTTGCCTCCTTTATCTGATTTATTGATAATGACATTGCTGTTTTCCTTCAATTTGGAAATTAAATTGAAATAGTCTCTCATCCTTTGGGTAGGTTTTGTTTTGTTACTTAGAGCCTGGTGCTGTAATTTTTTCAGTTCATCAGTGACTCGCTCTTGGAATACGTCTATGGAATCACGCGGCATTGTTGGCATAAATGTCGAGGCCGGTTTGAAAGGGCTTTTGCAAGATTTGGAGATATTGATCCCTTCATATTCTGCCACCTCTTGTGTATTACTCACATCTTCCTGACCTCTGCCCAATGCATTTAGGATATTGATAGCTTGCATGTCTGATACCACCAGTCCTCTTGCATTGTTGTCACTTGTGCATACTGTACTTGTGGTCGTGTCCAGTTCTGATCTCTTGGTGGATTCTTCACTTAATTTGTTCTTAATAGTGAAGTATTTTTTTAATTTAATCGTTCTAATGAATTTGAATACGTCCACTCTCGTATGCACATAGTTAAAGTTACCTTCTGGGCAAAACGAAAGGCCTAATGAAAGCAGTTGTTTCTCCGCCGCATTCAATTCGACATCTGTAAGGTTAATGATAGTATTGTCACTTACTTTCTGTACTGCCTCCATTGCTGTCCGCGACGATTTCGCCCTCTTGCATTTCCTTCTTTGCCGCCTTCTGATGTTTCGCCTCTGGCGGGTTGCAATTGCTGCTGACGTGGGCGAAGGGTCTGTTTGCGTTGCATGCGAACATAATCCAGTTCTTCTGCCAAAGTTAAAAGCCCTAGGTCCCCCGCTTTGTTACCTGAGCTTGGATTGTCCGAATCTACCTCACTGGTGGTTGCGCTAGTCATAGCGCTGCTGTCTGTGGACATATTGGAGTTTACGTCATCGTCAGCCTCAGGTTGATTGCATGGGGAAGGCACAGGTGCTGACGTATTTTTGTGCTGTCCACTTTGGTTTTTACGTATCTTATCAAACTTACGGGCAAACGTGAACACCTGCCCTAGTTCGTAATCGCCTTTATCTCTGGCAAATTTGTAAGCCTTCCTCGTTTTAATGACCAGCTCCTGTTTCTTTATGCGTTCCTTCATTTCATTAATACTTTTTTCAATGAGGTCTTTATTCGCTAGGAATTCTGGTTTATTGAGTTAATTTTGAATTCGTTCAATTTCCTCCATATTGGCCGCTCTATCCACTTTGGCATATTTGATTAGCAGGCATACTAAACGCATTGAGGCTTCCAAGTTGCTCTCAGCCCACTCTTTGAGGAGCATAGGATTTGGGCTGTCAAAATTTGGTGCCAACATTATCCTTAAGCCTCTCGGTGTTCGACCCACCTCGTGATATTTTTCCAACGAGGTAATTTCCCACCACTTAGTCATTTCGCTGCGGCTGTGTTTCTCTAAGGACTTCAACAAGCTTTTTACATTTCCATTTTCCGAACCTTCCTTCACATTGGTTTTGTCACTTTGTTTCATTGTGGGTAAATTTAAGAACAGCTCCTCTGCTGCCATCTCACGTTCCCTGATAATATCACTCGACATGTTACCAAGAAGTTTGTATAATATTAGAGTCAATATTGCAAGCACTGCCGAATATACTGTAACGACAGTCAACCAGCTCCTCACACCTGCAGTTTGGCTCGTATCTGAACTTACTGCGTGCTAGTCGGCAAACAAAACAGGACCTCCGACTCGTATTTCCTCGCCTTCTCGCCTCGCTGTCAGACTCTCGATGCCGGATGCAGGGGGCCAACTTTCACATTGCTCTTGAGTGAGCACTTCTCCAATTCGACTCCAAATCCGTCGACCTGCTTGATCGTGAGGGGTCCGTGTTATCGAGAAGAAGTCGATTCCTCGAACATATCAATTCCTCCTTTCGTAACACCAGCCGGTGCTACTGCAAGACACGGACACAAGTATGCTGGTACAACCAAATTGCTCGGTTTATTTGCTCTCAAACTCCATTAGGTTCTGACGCGTTTCGACTGTCACAGCGGTCTTGATCACATGATTGGCACGAACAGAACATGATACTTTTAAACAAATTGTGTGACACCCTACGTACAGACATAGAAAACATACTTTACGTATAGACATAGAGAAAATACTAATGCTTGGCTAAGATTCTCTCTCTTGGACACATACCGGAATAAATCCCATATGTAAGCAAATTCGACCACTTCCACAAAAATACTAAGTATGTACTTATATAATGAGTATGGGTAAAAACACGGTAATTAACTCAAATGCAAAAAGCTTTTTGGTATATTGAACTGACTTGGGAGATGTACAAAGAGAAAACTTCATATACCAAAATTGTGCAAATTACGCAAAATGTGTGCAAAATAAGCAAAATGGTAATAAGTGTGCAAATACAGCAAGATGTGCAAATCTGCAAAGAACATGTGCAAATCCAGCAACTTTCATATTTGAATGTGCAAATACGGCTCAATGTACAAAATCCCAATATCATGTGCAAAATATGCAAAGCATGCATTATTAACCAAAGTACATACCCTATACATAATTCATAGTACAAATCTAAAATACGTCTGGAAAATTGGAATGTCTGAAAAAATCACTAAAAGGGGGCACACAAAAAATAATATAAAAGCACACTTAAAAACACATAGACTATATGTGTGTAATGGCCCTGAGTAAGCTTAGATACCTAAAATACCCCTAATCTCTACTCGCATATATAAGGTATACAGATGAAAAAATATGAGATGTCGTAGTCACTCCTCTATGGACATCATAAGAGTTGGAGACACACTCTAATACAGCTATGCACATAACTGTATGCAGACCGACAAAGGAAAAAGGGGAAAACCCATATATACAAATAAGAACAGGCGAACCCAGCAGACTTCAATATAATGTAATAATCATATGTTCTTATAAAAAATGATGCAAATCTTCCCCATTGTTCAAACCTCCTGGTATACGTGTGTCTAACTCCAGGATAGATAGATAGATAGATAGATAGATAGATAGATAGATAGATAGATAGATAGATAGATAGATAGATAGATAGATAGATAGATAGATAGATAGATAGATAGATAGATAGATAGATAGATAGATAGATAGATAGATAGATAGATAGATAGATAGATAGATAGATAGATAGATAGATAGATAGATAGATATAGATATATATACAATTTCCTTAATATTCAACTTCATTGATATATTTTAAAAAGTCAAAATAAGTTAATTTATTTTAACATTATTTCCTAAAGGATTTTATTTTAAGTCTCCCCTCCATTATTTTTTATGGAAGGATATTCCAGTATCAGTTTTGGGCCATGTGTGGTGCTGGACTTACTACTGCTTATTTTTTGCTGTAATAACATAACAAGTGTTTATTAATCTCCACCCTCTGTTTCAGGGGATAGGGACATTTTGAGCAACTTTACACTTGTAACTGATAAATAGCCTGAAGTATACAGTTGCTGAAAAGTGTAAGACTAAACTAACACATTTAGATTTACTCATGTGTTAGTTTATCTTTGTGAATAGGCCACATTGTCTCCACCTTAATGGCAAGCAGATTATTAAAACATCAATACTGATTGTATGATATGATTACATCCAACGTTCCTATATTGTTTGCATGGTGAAATCCTGGCTAACCCCAAACTGTGTCTATCAAAATATATGAGAGGGTGGACTGGAAGCTAATAAAGGACAAGTTCCTGTGTTACTGGGGTTGGAATAAATACAAAGGTAGGGGTCACTGTTCCTAAAGAGGAGGCAATGAAGAAGTATCTAGTAGTTGGACAGAAAGTGACGGACCGTCAATGAGACTGTTTCACGTTGCCCTCACACATCCTGAAGAATGACATGATTCATCGTAGGGCAATTGCTCCTCATCAGGCCGGCGCTGGACTGCCCTACGGGTCCCCCGAAGAGTCACTTTAGTGGAGATCTTTTGTTTATGCCCTTTGATGAGTGCAAGTGATGTCTTGGTGGGGTGGTGTTGAGTGTTGCTGTGAAGTCATTTAAAACTGGCTGGGGGATATCGCCTAAACCTTTCATATATGGATTCCCCTGTCAGATTAAAAAACCTCGTAGGTTAGTGCTACTTGAGGGGTTATAATGTGCCCTTGTAGTCTGGTTTGTTACCCTTGTTAGGGTCAAACTTTGGTCATGTGTGAGGGCAATATGAAACAGTCTTGTTGACTGTCCCTCAGTATTTGTTCATCTCCTAGACTTCTTCTTTCCTCTTAAGGAACATCGTCAACCTGGTGCCTCATGTGTGTTTTATTTTACATCAAGTCAGACGTCTTCGTCAGGTAGGGAGAGTGACTGTTCTTTACAGAAACAATTTAGCCATCTCTGTGCAAACCTTTCTCATGTTCAATATTGAGCGTGAACACCTATATTGTGTGTGAATACCTAGGACCCTACTTACCAAGGGGTGCACATGTAGATTGACTCGCAGTTAAATTTACTCTTACAGCTAAGAGTACCTTTACTACTTTTCGTTATTCACCAGTTCTGCGGGTAAAGTTAATCCTAGGTGTAGGTTTACATGTCTCCACTTCCTCAGCTTAGGGGGTGGAGTCTGCATAAAAAATATTTATATTCATAAAGTTAAAACTGGTAAAATTACAAGAGTATTTTATGTTTTGCTTACTTGGTAGAAACCTCCAGAACCAGTGCAGAAATCTCTGCAATTGGGTCTGAGATCACGGCGTGTGGGACGGAGTGTACCACGGGCAGGAGCAAGGCCTCTGCAAGGAAGGGAATAAGAGAATTATAAGCACCTGAACCGAATCACACACACATAACACAGATTCCCTTCCAACAACATAAATACTGATATCACCAAAGGCTCTGCTTTTTTTCTCCTCATCTTTCATATCCTGTGGTGACAATATACTTCAGGAAAAATGCAGACTACAATTTTAAAGAAAAAGAGAAACTTCACTGAAGAGAAGACAACCCTAGCAGTTAAAATTGGACTAAAATGCTAACAACCAACGACAAGGACTACCTCCATTCTCATCAATAGAATACAGAGGGCAGCCTCATGACAGGAGGTGACACACTCTGTCTATAGGGGAAGACATGCACCAGTGTAGATATCAAAAGGAAGCAGCAAGATGAGAGGAGGCAAATGAAGAAGGATTTAACTGCATAGTCTCTTCAATGAAGGGCACCAGAATCCCACCTCCATCTCACCCCCTTGAGAAGGCTATCCTCATCACAATGCACCACCACCTGCTATATGTGCTGACTGTTTTAGGCAACGCTAACATTGTCCCAAAGAAGAATGTAAACCCCTCCCTCGCACTAAACACAAACCTACAAAAATGTACCCATATCTGTTGTTTCCTCATACCTACCTTCTTAGGCACATATCACATACATACCCCGAAAATCACCCTCTAATAAATACCCTTTAAATATCTATATCATTTGATTGAATTACTTTTATTTGTACTTTTTCATACAGGCACTCTTTCTAGTTTATTGTTGTTTCGGCTGGGACAGAAATATTTGCAGGTGCAGTAGTCTAACACACAAGCTCAGTCTCTCAATACAACCCAACCACACACATAGGTATGTCACTACCACATTAGTGGGAATGTATATCACTTTGTTGAACCCTAACAGTATATTTCTCAATATGTTGTTTAATGACTTATAATTGTAGTCAGATATGACATTGACTTTCATAGTTTAAACCATGATATACTCATACACTCTGTGCTTCACTCTTAAGGCCATGTGTTGTTCCATCCACCTCCTGCCACAACATATATTGCTGGTCCTAGCACTGCAGTGGACTGGCACCATATATCACATGGGTGGTGGTGACTGGTAAATTACATTCTAATCTTGGTTTGAGTCTATATTTTTAGTTGTAACTAACAGGGTAGCTCTGTGTATATTGTCACACATTCCTATTTTCTCCCTTGTCAATATGTGACAGAATTGTTGATTAAGTTGTATTTTGTCTGATAAAACTGTCTTTGAGTTTGACATTTTAATGTAAACACTATAAGATAGTCTGTTAGGCGTTGTCCTAACTTGCAGGAGAAGAATCTTTGGGGATCACAAACTTTGTATTTGGGCTGTCAAAGTATAATCAACATGTACAACTTAGAATGACTTACTCTGTTATATATGTCTCTTCCTGCTGTCAGCATCTGTCATACAACAGCACCGGGAGTCCACATTGCGAACATCAACATCAATGACAATTGAGATCCTCCTGAGAGCAGCATTTAAGCCCCTTACCACCAGTCGGTCAGGTATATTTTGGAACCTCTGAATTATTTAACTCTACATCTCATTGCTATTCCTTTCACTGAGTTGTTTTTATTGGTGTTGATTGTTTTATTTTGTGTATTTGTCTCTAATGTGTCAGCATTTGTGGACAAGATCACTTTTGTAGTCTGTTACTTATCACTGAACATAATTCTTCTCTATATCTATCTATAGCTCTCTATTGATAGATGCTGAACTAAGAGATACCTTAGCAACACCAACTATGAAGAAACAGGTTCTGCAGCTGACTTCAGGAATGTCAGTCACAAATGAAACATCTGGGGCTGAAACTAGTGAGTTGACATTGGTGAGACACAATAACACAATGCATGGATGAACCCTTAACTTCTTAGGTTTCTTTATGTTCACATGGTACTTAATTTATTATCTTTTTTGGGAACAATGTGAAATACAGTACTGTGTAGAACTTAAGACACAAAGACTATATTTTATGTATTTCCACTAGTTACATCTTCTTCATTCAGCTACTGGTAACATTGTGCCAAACAATGATACTGAACTATATGCAAGTGGACAATATGAAGGAAGGATCCAATCCGCCTCTAAACAACTATTGAAGCAGCCGACACTACTAGAAAGAGGATGGGAGGAGGAGCTGTTTAAGGAGGAAGAAGTCCTGGACGAATAGGGGGTTATTGTTACCCCCACACAGAACACCTCTAAAAAGACCACTTTGCAGCCGGGCAACAGTCTTAAACCAAAAAAGGTCTGAATATTGCCAGTCCCCAGCCTTTAGCTAAGTAGCCACCGATGATTATGGTTTCACCTAGGTAATACTCGCCTACCCACAGGCTTCAACTCTAAGATACCTCTTAATTATCTCCTGCACAATGTTCCCATGAAGGTGCATCTCCAGTATTCTCTCATCATCTGAGGGAGAGAACAACTCTGGTGAGGAACAGGTATGCTCCATTTATAATTCATTCTCCCAAATACACCTAGATGGTATCCCTCTCCCCGATGGTCAACATGCTGGCTAGATCAGCGGGCCATGCATTTAGGGGGGTGATTTAATCCCTCTCTCTGAGGGGATAATTTTTTCCAACAATAGTCTAATGTGTGGGAATATATCAGTGCAGTGGTGGCTACCCTCCATGAGATATCAGTCATCCTTAAAGGACTCCCTTAGATGATTTACAAGCAGACAGGTTTCTTGGAAAACAGTGAAAAATGTTACCAATATTTGGCAAAGACGTACCAGCAATATCTTCGAAGTTTGAGGGCAACGTTTCTTATATTTTTTTATTTAAAAAAATATGGGGGTTTGATAGTATAAACAAAGTTGAAGAAAATGGAAATATTACATATCCCAAATGTAATCATTGTGTTTTAACTGTTATGTTGTCACAAAATACAAGATATGAAAGTATTTGCATTATGTCATTATAGGATGATTAGTAAATCCAACCAAAAACTCAACATTACATGCATGTTATTATTTGCAAAGGGTCATTCTGACGTACTCTTCCTCAATGTAATTTCATGTTTAGTACGGTTTGCTGACTCCTCTGTCCTGACTCCAGAGATCTATGGAAACTCAACATACAGGAGGGATCCCACCACATGTGGAGGAGGTACCTCCACATGCAGGAGGGAGATGTGTGCATGGAGATAAACCCCCCAAAATTGAGTTGATCCTAAAAAGTGTAACAACTGTATGTAAATAATGTATCAAAATAAGGTTTTTAGTGTATGTAAGAAATTGGGTTATTAGTTGAAAGGGTGGAAGCCGCACTCAAATCATAAACACAGTCCTTGTGACGGTGAAACACAAAAGTCACTAAATGAACCCCTGCTAAAACTTCTGGTAGTATGGCACAAAACACCCAGGTTTGACTTAGAGGCAATGTGTAAAGTATTTGCGCAACACACAAACAGTAATATGGTGAAAATACAACACAAGGTAAATCCCAAACCAACTTAGAAATATAGAGTTGTTTGTTAATAAATAAAATTACACTGAAATGACAAACATCCAATCAGTAGAACCAGAGATATTAAGTTTTCAAGTTTCAGGTGAAAATAGCTCCAAGAATCACAGAGCATCACTCGTAGTTATCTTGTTGCGCTGGACTGGGGTAAAGTCACACGTTCAGCCTAACCCCAATGGAGTGCAAGCTGGGTACAGGGACCAGGTTATTCCTGCGGAGGAGTTACGTTCTCAAGGTCTGCATGAGAGTTCCATTCACGTTGGCAAGGGCTGCGAGGAGGAGGTTGTCAGCGCAAGGAGCAGGTCAAGTGTCAGTGACAGTCTTGCTGTAGCGTGAAGAGCCAGTCTTGGCTGAGGCTTCCAGTTGGTTGATGGTCGCAAACTGTCGCTGTCGGCGTGAAGTGCACGTCTCGCATTGCTTGTCGTTGCAGATGATTGATGTTGGTGCGAAGATCAGGTCCCACTGGAGCTTCGCATTGGTTTTTTTAAAGGGTGGTCGATACTCAGTGTGAATAGGTCACTTTGTGGTTGTGAAGAGCCCAAAACTTCTGTAACTTCACCTTTTCTTAAGAAGGAGTTCTCTCTGATGTCAGACAAGGATTCATGACCTGAGGCACACCACTTGGGGATTAGTACTCACTCCAGCAGAGGCTAGAAGCAGGGCTCAGGCAGATCCAGGAAGGTCCAGTTGGTGCTGGCCAGTTGCAGCAAGGCCTCTGGAAGCCTGTAGTGTTCCTGTAACTCACCGAGGAGGTTAGCCAAATTTCCTTTGGAGCCCCTCTGGGTAACCTAGAATCAAGGCAACCATGTCCAGTCTTCTTTCTTCACTCAGAAAGGCAGTCCCTCAAGCAGAAAGACAGCCTTTCTAGCAGCAGGGCAGTCCTTCTGAATGTTCTACAGTTCCAGGAGTGTTCTGATGAGGGGTTCTGATGGTCCCATATTTATATTTGGCACCTACCTTTGTATAGGGGGATTCCATGACCAACTCCAAAACTGGTCTTGGCCAGTTTAGCGCCAGGTCCTAGCTTCAACCTGTCTCGGATTACAAAGGCAAGGGAACGCCTGGCGTCAGGTTCCTTTGTGTGTGCCGCAGGCATAGCCCTTTTTACGTTAATAAGGGTAGAGTGCAGCTCCTCCCCAGCCATCCGGTCGAGAAGACCCTCTCCTTCACACCAGGCTTCCTGTGTCTCAATGAAAGCAATAAACACCAACACCAGCAGAGCCATTCACAGTCATGTGAACCAGGACACTGCCAGAAAAACACATTTGGTTTAGGAAGAAAAATGGCAACTTTCTAAAAGTTGCAACCTAAGCCAACGGACCGTGCAATTCATCAATCCTTCAATAATAGCAAAGCAAAAGTTCAGAGCAGTATGCTCATTCATTGTCCATTCTTAATATTCCACGCAAAGAAAGTCCCTAGGGAGTCTTTTTGTTGAATTATCAATTCTGAGTTTATTGTTCAATCCAATATTTCATCCAGAACACAAAAATCAAGTCAATCACGCCACCGCGTTTTGTCCTATGTGGACATCATCAGGGCAGTAAATTGAAAACAAGCATGTCAATGATCATTATTCTAACAAGCCAATAAACTCCAACAAAATATATCATTCATATCATTCACTAAAGATGTCAATCAGACTCCCTGCCTATATCCAATCTATTCCAATCTATATTAAAGAAAGCAAAATCAACATATTCCCTCATGAAATCGTGCAATTGAATTTCTTCTTTTTGAGCATAGTTCATAGTACCCACATTTTGAATCAAACTAATCCCCTCAGCACCAATAATTAATTCACCAGTAGTCTTGCAAATGAAATCCTTCATCAGCATAGTTAATAGTACTCACATTTTGACTCAAACTAATCCCCTCCACACCAACAATTCAACCACCAGTAGTTATACAAATGCAATCCTTCATCATCAATTAATTTAATTTTTCAAAAATTGGAGGATCAAAGTTGGGAAAAGAGCTTACATCGCACTTAGAGAGGGAACATCTTGAGAGAGGAGTGTTCAGCTCTAGCAGACCTAAGAAGAGATCAAAGCATAGTGATAAGGGATTCCGATAAGGAGGGGGCATTGCTGTGATGAGAAGAACTGTTAATAGCTGTGAGATTAAGAGACAGCTCAGTGACAGTATCTGTTATTGAAGATTCAGTAACAATCCTACAAAGGAAGCAGGGAGACATATTTCTGAAAGACTTTTCACTTGGAAAGAATTGGGATTGCTGGATGGGAAAGAATTCAAATATTTGAATAACACCAGTCCTAGGTTCCCTTTCATTTATATACTTCCCAAGATTCATAAGTCATCTCAGAACCCCCCAGGCAGACCAATCGTCTCAAGCATTGGGAGTTTAACGGAACATCTTTCTGATTTTGTTGATTTGTTTTTGAAACCATTGGTAGTAGATTTGCCATCTTACATTGGGGATACGATGGATGTCTGAGCAAATTACAAGATGTGGTTTGGGATAAAGATATTAATTTTGTGACACTAGGGTGCCGATTACGATCCGGTAAAAAAATTCGCCGTACGACTCGTATCCGGTCTTTTTACCGTACGAATCGTACAAGTGCCGTACAAACTGGCAATTACGATTCGCATGGGAAAAAGTCCATACGAATCGCATTGGGAATTATTCCCCACACGTCCTCGGGTCGGAAAATGTGTCCGACACGTCCACGGACGATTTACCGTACAAATGTGAAAGGTGAAGTCCGACCGCGGAATTACGATCCATCCCGTGTGTCCGATGTTACAACCGTATGGAAAAAACACCGTCCGCACCGAACTCCCATAGCAACCATGGAGACATGTGCCCGCATACGCGCCGACCCTCCCCCCAGCCCCGTATGTACGCGCCGACCCCCCCCAGCCCCGTACGTACGTGTTGAACCCCCCATGTATGTACACCCGTGTACGTGTCGAACCCCCCGTGTACATACACGGGGGGTTCGACACGTACACGGGTGTACATACACGGGTGGGGGTACGACTCGAACGTACACGGGTGTACATACACAGGGGGGTTTGACACGTACACGGGTGTACATACACGGGGGGGTTCGACACGTACACGAGTGTACATACACGGGGGGTTCGACACGTACACGGGTGTACATACACGGGTGGGGGTACGACTCGAACACGGGTGTACATACACGGGTGGGGGTACGACTCGAACGTACATGGGTGTACATACACGGGTGGGGGAACGACTCGAACGTACACGGGTGTACATACACAGGGGGGTTCGACACGTACATGGGTGTACATACACGGGTGGGGGTACGACTTGAACACGGGT
Organism: Triturus cristatus; assembly: GCF_964204655.1. Classification (NCBI taxonomy): domain Eukaryota; kingdom Metazoa; phylum Chordata; class Amphibia; order Caudata; family Salamandridae; genus Triturus; species Triturus cristatus. Next base: position 96,176,166 of record NC_140582.1, read on the forward strand.
GTACATACACGGGTGGGGGTACGACTCGAACGTACACGGGTGGGGGTACGACTCGAACGTACACAGGTGTACATACACGGGGGGTTCGACATGTACACGGGTGTACATACACGGGTGGGGGTACGACTCGAACACGGGTGTACATACACGGGTGGGGGTACGACTCGAACGTACACGGGTGTACATACACAGGGGGTTCGACACGTAAACGGGTGTACATACACGGGTGGGGGTACGACTCGAACACGGGTGTACATACACGGGTGGGGGTACAACTCGAACACGGGTGTACATACACGGGTGGGGGTACGACTCGAACGTACACGGGTGTAAATACACGGGTGGGGGTACGACTCGAACGTACACGGGTGTACATACACAGGGGGGTTCGGCACGTAAACGGGTGTACATACACGGGTGGGGGTACGACTCGAACACGGGTGTACATACACGGGTGGGGGTACGACTCGAACGTACACGGGTGTACATACACGGGTGGGGGTACGACTCGAATGTACACGGGTGTACATACACAGGGGGTTTGACACGTACACGGGTGTACATACACGGGGGGTTCGACACGTACACGGGTGTACATACACGGGGGTTCGACACGAACACGGGTGTACATACACGGGTGGGGGTACGACTCGAACACGGGTGTACATACACGGGTGGGGGTACGACTCGAACGTACACGGGTATACATACACGGGTGGGGGTATGACTCGAACGTACATGGGTGTACATACACAGGGGGGTTCGACACGTACATGGGTGTACATACACGGGTGGGGGTACGACTCGAACACGGGTGTACATACACGGGTGGGGGTACGACTCGAACGTACACGGGTGTACATACACAGGTGGGGGTACGACTCAAACGTACACGGGTGTACATACACAGGGGGGTTTGACACGTACACGGGTGTACATACACGGGTGGGGGTACGACTCGAACACGGGTATACATACACGGGTGGGGGTACGACTCGAACGTACACGGGTGTACATACACGGGTGGGGGTACGACTCGAACGTACAAGGGTGTACATACACAGGGGGGTTCGACACGTAAACGGGTGTACATACACGGGTGGGGGTACGACTCGAACACGGGTGTACATACACGGGTGGGGGTACGACTCAAACGTACACGGGTGTACATACACGGGGGGTTCGACACGTACACGGGTGTACATACACGGGGGGGTTCGACACGTACACGGTGTACATACACGGGGGGGTTCGACACGTACATACGGGGGCTGGGGGGGTCGGCGCGTACATACGGGGGCTGGGGGGGGGTACGGCGCGTACCGGGCCACCTATTCTGGTCGTTTCGCGCCGTACTTTGCTTTTCCGGCACTTTTTGGGTGCCGTGAAAATATTGCCGTCCGGACTGCTGTCGGTTCGAATCGTACTTCCTGGGTCGTGAAACGCTGCCTGAAAGCGTCCCGACGTCACGTCGCAGCATTCCCGGATCACATTCGTATGTATATTTTCGTCGGTCGGTGTTTTTTACGATTCGTACGGAAAGGGTGTTTCCGTGCGAATCGTAATTCCATGTTTGTAAAGTTTTACGACCGGGTACGAGTCGGACGGAGAAAACGCTCCGACCGACGGTTCGTACCCGGTTTTTACCGGATCGTAATCGGCACCTAGATGTGGTGGGGTTGTATACCTGTATTGAGAATAACAAGGTAAAACATGCACTAAGCCACTTTCTAGGTGGGCGGAGTGTGAGCCTACAAGAACATTCCAATATGATTCTGGAAATGAGTGATTTGATACTCAATAATAACTTTTTTCTTTTTAGGGAGAATGGTTTCACCAAATCAGGGGTACAGCAATAGGTTCCAGGTTTGCTCCCTCTTATGCCAACCTCTTCATTGGGTGGTTTGAGAGGGAGCATGCCCGGTCAAGGAAGGCGAGTAAATGGATGGACCTGATCCTGTTTTGGGAAAGGTTCATCTATGACATTTTGATGATCTGGAGAGGAACCAGCACTGAATTGAGGGAATATTTTGACTATTTGAACATAAACCGTCATTGGACGTTCAGTTGTTTATAGTGGAGAATACAATTCAGAGTAAACTTTTCCGTTAGAGCACAGCAACTAACAATATTCTGAGAGCGGAAAGTGTACATCCTCCAGCAGTAATCAGGGGTATCCCCTTTGGTGAGATGATACAAACTCGAAAAAACTGTAGCAAGGAGGAGGATTTTGAAAGAGGTTTGAAGGATCTAGGAAGAAGATTGGTGGCAAGGGGCTACATTAATCAAGTCTAGATAAAGCAAGGGTGAGAGTACATGAAATCAATAGAGAGGAAGCATTAGTACAGAAACCCAAGAAACAATCACAGGAGAGATTAGCTTTTGTTTCTACTTATAGCACAGAACACAAAAGGATTTTCAAAGATTTGGACAGAAATTGGAATCTCCTGAAGAGGGTTCCAGGCTTAACTAACAGTATTGCTGAAAAAACAGTGGTGACATACAGGAAAAGCCCCACTATTGGGAACATGATCTCTAGGAATTATTTGGAACGAGTACAGGAATTGGCTAGTAATTGGTTACAAGGTCAACCAAATGGATTTTACACTTGTGGCTCATGTATTGTCTGCGATTGTGGAATGAATCGAATGAAGCATTTCAAATAAATATATGAACAGACAATATTGTATCAATGAATTCATAAATTGTGACAGTTGTGATGTAATTTATGTCATCAAATGTGAATGTAGTAGAATATATGTGGGGAGCACAAAAAGTGCACTGAAGATCAGGATTCAGGAGCATCGTTGTGCCATTTTAAATAGTGACAACAAGTCCTCCATCAACACATCAAGGACAATCATCCTTTTCTGAACAGTTTCAAATTTCATGGAATTCAAAGGGTTGTTCCGGATATACGAGGGGGGAACTGGGAGTTGAAACTAAGGCAAGTGGAGGCGAAGCGGATCAGTAGATTAAGGTCTTTAGAAAAAGGCCTTAACAGTGATAACGAGCCACATTATTTTCTGTGAAGGATTGCTAAACACCTAGAGAATGATAGCTGAGTGGCAATGGTGCAGATGAAAGGGTTCCAGGTGAAGCGAGAAATATTCCTGGACTTGACAAGCAATTATCGGAATAGGCAAGTTTGTAAAATGGCCCGTCCAATCTGGAATATGACACAATTCTCAAACTTTAATTAGATTAGGGAAGTATGAATAGGACTGAATGGATTATGGGCATGGCTCGGCTTGAATGCAAGTGGGTGGCACTATTCCTGTTGAGCCGGGTGTAACTTTCAACGTTAATCTCATATCATGTTCTATTGAACGACTTGGAGGAACTTTTTTTATGCACTGTGACAGGAAGGGTTTGAGCGGCTTGAGCTGCTTTTTGATGCCTTGTGGCAAAACAATAAGGACATAAGGGAAATAGAACCGGGACGAGCCCTGCGATGGGAAGGGTTTGAGGAGCAAGAGGTATTTTTGGATGTCATTTAGCAAAAATGTATTTAAGCAAACTAAACTGGATTGAGCTCCTATTTTGATGCCTAGAACTAGGCTGGGCATATAGGGTGCTACACGTACTTGCGGTTATACTATAATGACAAACTTGTGAAGTATCTTCCGAAACCGGAAATAAGTCATGAGCTTCCCGGGTGATGCCCCAGGTCAGGCAGGACAGGCAGGCGGTGGCACCTCATCACAGATATGTTTGGATAAATGAATATGATAGGTGGGCACTGGAGCTGGAAATGGCTGCCTTGGCCCTGTGGTTAGACAGGGAAGGGATTGGTTTGAACACAAGAGGACCAGAGAGGAAATATGTTAAGGATATGTGAATATCTTTGCAGGGCTTAAAACGACACAGTGCTGATTGGTGGAAATAGAATATAAAAAAGAATGATGTGTACGAAGTGGAGCATGGCCGGAATCGAAAGAATGGCAGAGTCAGATACGCATTAAAAAGGAACGTGGCATATAATAGGTGAGTGCACCGGACCGTGGAGAATTGTAAAGGAGGGTCCGGCACGAGTAATTGGATACTAAAAATGGGGCTATGACTTTAAGGCTGTTAAGTGGGTCATATTAATTTGGGTTTAGAAACTCAAATTGTGAAGATTATTTACACTCGGAATGACCGTGGGGCCCAGCGAAGGCATGGGATGTGGAGCATGAAAGGGTGACGCATTTATAGGGGTGACTTGAACAGCATACCTGGGACTGACATACATAGATGCTCGGCAAATACACCAGAGCAACATTTTGTTTTCTCTGTCATTGTAGATGAAAACCTAAACACAAGGCTATACTAAAAAGATCTTATAAACAAGGGCGTACTACAGGACATAACAAGACGTGTGATTCTCGTGGGATTTGAAGTTAATTATACAGCCTTTTTTACAGCACAAAAATTAAATCATCCTTGATGATGAAGGATTGCATTTGTATAACTACTGGTGGTTGAATTGTTGGTGTGGAGGGGATTAGATTGGGTCAAAATGTGAATAGTATGACCTATTCTGATGAAGGATTTCATTTGGAAGACTACTGGTGATTTAATTGTTGGTGCTGAAGGGATTAGTTTGATTCAAAATGTGGGTACTATGAACTATGTTCAAAAATAATAAATTAAATGGCATGATTTCATGAGGGAATACGTTAATTTTGTGTTATATAATATGGATCGGAATAGATTGGATATAGGCAGGGAGTCTGATTGATTTCTTTAGTGAATGATTTGAATGATATATTTTGTTGGAATTTAATGGTTTTGTTAGAACAATGATCATTGACAAGCTTGTTTCAATTTACAGCCCTGATGTCCGCATAGGACGAAACACGTTGGCTGGATTGATTTGAATGTTGTGTTCTGGATGAAATATTGGATTGAACAATAAACTCAGAATTGATAATTCAACAATAAGACTCCTTAAGGGCTTTCTTTGTTTGGAATATTAAGAATGGACAATTAATGAGCATACTGCTCTGAATTTTTACTATTATTGAAGGACTGATGAATTGCACACTCCTTTTGCATAGGTTGTAGTTTTGGTATAGGTGGCCCAGTGGCGCTGAGACCACATAAAGTAGAGCGTGATTAAAGCTTTGTAATAAACTTCCCGGATAACACACCAGTGCACACTTTGTCTACTGTCCTCACCGCTAGCAAGTTGTTTAATTAACTCTCCAAAAGTTATATTTTTTAAGTTGTAACTTAAAATCTGACTTCACTGTTAAGGAGGATTTTAAATAACAGTTTCTTTGAGTGTAAACATCCTTTATAGGTTTCGCCTGTACATCGCTTGTGCTGTGCTAGTGAAATGTCTTCCATTTGATATATCTTAAAAGGGGGCTCTTATCAGTTCCCATGGCCAAATTACTGTGTTCATTCGCTTTTGTGTGGAACTTTTTTTTTTTGGTTAACTTCCCCTGGCTGCATGCATTTACAATACTTCTACTGAAGTTGTTCACACTGTTTAAGCCAATTCACTGTCAAGATAAGATCTCTTCCCACTGTTCAAGCCCCATTCACTATCAAGATAAGATCTCTTCCCACAGAAAAGGTGGACAGCTTCTAACAGTATGCTGGAATGCTTTTATTACTTAGTTGTGTAAAGCAGAAGCTTTAGCCTTAGAATGTTTGTGGCATTTATTATTCATGCCTCAGTACATTTCTTTGCACTTTGGAGGCATTATAGGATTGATTTTTTCAACTTAATCTATTTGGTCATTATGATCAAATTCTAAATGTTGGAATAAACATTGTGCTTTAAAATGAAAGTTAATATACAAAAGCTATGCTATATTTTACTACTAAACAGGCAGCCACACGTGCAGTTACCTTGCAGACAACAGGGTCATGATTTGAATGGTGCAGCAGGTGCAGTGGCAACGGGGCCAAAAGCTCTAGGGACCACACTAAACCCAGATTATCACTAAAATGTCAAACCGCAGTCACAAGTGCAGTTACCTTGCAGACAGCAGGGTCAAGATTTGAGTGCAGCAGGTGCAGTGGCACCGGGCCCTACAATTTTCAGAACTTCTCTAAACACCTAGTATTGCTATATTTAATTATATTGCAGTTACCTTCCGGTTAAAAGGGCTTGATTTAAATGGTGCAGGAGGTGCAGTGGCACCGGAACCAAAAGCTCCAGGCACCCCACTATACGCTGATTATTGCTATATTTTAAACTAAACAGGCAGTCAAAAGTGCTGTTATCTTTCAGGCATTAGGACCATGATTTGTATGGTGCAGCATTTGCAGTGGCACTAGCCAAAAAGTTGTAAGAACTACTCTAAACACCTAATATTGTTATATTTTACTACTAAACAGGCAGTCATAATAACAGATATCTTGCAGGCACTAGGGGCATTATTTGAATGGTGCAGCAGGTGCAGTGGCACTGGACCCCAAATTTGTCAGCACTCCTCTAAACACATAATATTGCTATTACATCAATTCATTCTATTATTTCCTTCTTTCCTTTTCATTTTTTAACATTTTACTGTTACTTACCCATACTATACCACTAGCAGCAGCACAATATATTGCCTTTTTGTAAATAAACAAGTCATAACACTTTAACAGACTTTCTGTAATGTATACTGCACAGCTACTCAGCAAGCTACAACATGCAACAAAAACAACTTATTATTAATCACATATGTGAAACCTAATGCATTTACAAATGCTTGTTCTATCTGCTACCAATCTGAAGTTAGCACTTATTAAATGTAATAATGTAACCCAGTGTTAGTCTATGGGAGAGATAGGCCTTACAACTTTGAAAAACGACATTAGGAGTTTTTCACTGCCAGGCCATATAAAAACTTAAACCCACATGTCCTACTTTTTAAATAGCATGGTCTCTGCCCTAGGAGTGGTTAGGGCCTACCTTAGGATGATTTACAAGTATTAAAAAGGAAGGTTTAGGTCTTCTATAAAAGTTTATTTTGCCAGGTTGAAATTTCTGTATAAAACTGCACTACAGGGTGCAGTGGCAGGCCTGAGACATGTTTTGCAGTGCTACTTTAGGGAGTGGTACCATACTAGTAACATTTAATTTAGAGGCCCTGGGTACAGGTAGTGCCATTTATTAGGGTCTTACAAGCAAATTAAATGTGCCAATTGTGTATATTCCAATTTTTTCAGGAAAGAGCAGAAGTACTTTAGCATGGTTAGCAAGGGTAAATTGCACCTAGTCCAAATATCAACAAAAACAAGTTAAACAATATAAGGAAGCGAAGACAAAACAAAACACAGCAAGGATGTACGATCTAACATTAAGTATATTCTAAACAGTACATATACAATGCAAGAGTTTGGACTTAAAGTGCACTTAATGAAAAGTGTTTGAACATTACAGAAAATGAAGTGGCAATTTATTTTTAACTAGAGCATAGTATGTTTGTTGTTGACATTATATATATTAAACAGAGTTTTCTCAAGTTGCTGTATATGGACAGTGTCGTAGTCTACCATTCACCACTGACAAGAGACTCAAGAAAAATAGAGTTTACTGGTCTATCTCACACTAGTATAGTCTGACCACAATTCTGTACCCCACCTCAGGTACTTGGATGTGTGCGTAGATCATGTTCTAGGTCTATATATCAACCCTGTTGCATTGCTATGCGGTGCAACACACAGAGCAGTGCCATGCCCCATATGGTCAAGACATCTGAATCGCAACTTAAGGATCCCAATTCAAGAATTGGTTGTGTATGTACGTATGCCCTTTCATACCTCTGTTGAGGTAGTGTGGTTGGATGTCTGTAGGATGTGAGGAGATGATGAGAGAGAGCACACTTCACACCACCTCCAACGAAGATATGATACTTCTTAAAACAGGGCTCTATTCTATATGTAACATATGCTTACATACATGCAGTGAGTGTCTGTGTATTGTGTTCCAGTGATTAATGGGTATGTCTGAGATGCCAACTCAAGCAATTATCAAGAGATGACTGATGGAAGATGTAGCTGTCATGTGTGCTTCCAGGGAAAGCAGTGTACTTATTAGTGAAGCAGCCCGTGGCAACATAGACAGCTTGCACAGGAATGGAGTGTCAACAATGTCTGTTGCGGAAAAGATGTGCTATGTAGTGAGGTGGCTGAAGTGCCTTATGGGTGCAGTCAATGGCACCTACCACATGAGTGAATTGAGGAAAGGCTTAATATTCCCTTGCCGCCCTTTGCCTTTCCACCAGTGCAAGCATCAAGACTAGGAGTGGGCATAACTTACATAATGCTGTGAACAGTAATCATGCGGAATTACCTAAAAAATATGTGGGAATACACAGAATTATGTGAAAAGAGTAATTCTGCATTTAGCACTATTTTCTTTGTACAAAAATATTCCCTCGCGTCCAAAATATTTCCTCGTGTGCACTACGATAATAGTGCAAATCAACACAAACAGTAGTGCAAGCAGCCACTCATGCTCACTGAATGTGTTATTTATGTTCTAATCTAACCCTGAATTACTCTCAATTACGCGAAAATGCGTAATTGCATAATTATTGGTAATTCCACATCAAAGTGTAATGCAGAATTACTGAAATAAATCCGATCACTTAAGCATCATTAAAATTACTCCCAGGCTTAATCGAAACTAACTTGTCTGTAAAATGTGTACATTGTCAGAGTTGACACTCTGTAAGGATCCAGTGGCCTTGAAATGGAGTGTAGCAAGTGTTTTGACTTTGACAGTGATAGCGGGCTAGGTGAATCAAGAACCTGCTTGCAGTCTACAACCATTTCAAAGATCACTTCCAGTACGACACAATATCTGGCCATGACTGGTTCCCTGGACATCTCAATGATGTTAATCCTTTCCCAGTAAACCCTCTCTCTCTTGCTCAAATAATTTTCCTCAAAATGAGGGGCAATCAAAAAAAAACACATTTATTGACATAACGCAGGCAGAAAATGTTATTTGGTGTGTATGTGTTCATCATTGTGAGATTGGTTGGTGTTGAAATGTTTTTCACCTGTACATGGGTGGCAGAGTTCAGAACAATCACTCCTTGCATTACAAGGTGTGTTTTAAGTGTTGGAAGCCTTATTATAAAATTCAAAAGTATTTGTTTTATTAGAAAAAATATTGTATCTTGTTAAAAAATGTAATGTACCTTTATTTTCCAATATTTTTTTCTTTTTATTTCGTGGCTTAATTATTTTTTAAGGAAGTGTGTTGAAGTACTTGTGAGTGTCCATGTGTGTTTCTGGACTTACTCCTTGACTGAGCTGAAGTACATACGCTATTGTTTCAGGTTCTTTTTGACAGAAGCAGTTTTAGAAGTGCTGTTTGTGGAAAGAATTAGGCTCCTTTGTGGCTGGGTGTTTGCCCTTCACTAAACCTCTCCTTATTCCTCCCTTAACACTTACTTACTCCTTCCTAAACCCCTTCAATTTAGTAGTAAGTAGTTCCTATTTTCCAGCCCGGTCCTATGTCCCTTCCACATTTTCTACAGAGACATATTGTTAGACCTGGCATCTTTCGGCATGGTTCCCCCTGTCTTTTTGCTTTCTGGCCTCCTGGTAATATTGACTCTTGTTTTTGCTGGTTTAATGTCTCTGCACACTTTCTCACTGCTGTCCAGTGTTAAAGCACAAGTGCTCCTGTTGTAAATTGTATTATGAATTGGTGTTTCCATGATTGACATATTTAATTTACTGGTAAGTCCCTAGTAAAGTGTACTGAGCGTGCCAGGGCCTGTAAATCAAATGCTGCCAGTGGGCCTGCAGCACTGATTGTGCCAACCACATGAGTAGCCTTTCAAAGGGTTTCCAGACCTGCCACTGCAGCGTCTGCCCGCAGTTTTTACTGCCAAGTCAACTTGGCAAGTGCACTCACTTGCCAAGCCCTAACCTTCCCTTTTGTTACATGTGCGTCACCCCTGAGGTAGGCCCAATGTACCCCTATGTGCAGGGTGCAGTGCTTGTGAAAGGTAGGACATGTGCTGGTGTGTGTGACATGTCCTGGTAGTGAACTACAGTGTAATTGGTTTTTCACTGTTGAAAGGCTATCTGTCCCATAGTATAGAATAGGGAATACCCTGTAACATTTTACGAGTATATCTTCCCATTGGGACAAGATGGAGAAATGGAGTTTAGTATGCCTGAACTCAGAATGTAGAAATGCATCTTTTAGTAAAGATGATTTTTATGTTCTGTGTTTGAAAATGCCACTTTTAGAAAGTAGGTATTTTCTTGCTTAGCCATCCTGTGTGCCTCTGCTGGGTTGTGGTTTGCCTGTCTGGCTTTAGAATGACAGGGGCTGGGGATGTGCATTCTCTGCAGACAACCACTAGGGGGTTGAGGTGTGTCCTGCCTTTCCTGGATGAGTCAGGGCTGGGCTGAATAGACCTGGACTGCATTTAGAGAAGTGGGAGGAGATTTCCTTGCACCTGAATGGGCCTGGTCTGCCTTGGACAATCCTGTCTCCACCTCCTGCCGGGAAGCTGGGCCAGAAAGGACCAGACTTGTTTGGACTGAGCACAGACACTCTCTGTCCAAGAGAACAAATAGAAATACAGTATAAATATTGGGGCTGAGACCCCAGAACTTTGAAACTCGCTTGGATCAAGGAACATACCAAGAAGAAGAGCTGGAAGAAATGCCAGGAGGAACAGCCCCTTTGCTGTGTTGTTCCTTTGCTGGGTTGGCCTGCAGTTGCTGCTTCTGACTTGGGCAGTGAAAGGACTGGACTGAACTTTCTTCACTTGTCACTGAGTATCTTCAAGGACTTGAAATAGAGCTTGCCTCCTTTTCACGAAGTCTCAGGGACAACAAAGACTTTACTTACCTGTGAGTATCACCTCGGGAACCGAGGGTTTCAGTTGCCACAGAGGGGGAAAGCAGCCGACACCACTGCTGGCCCCATGTCCGGAAGGCACGTCAAAGGGCACTGCTGCACTTTGCACTGCAACCCTGGTTTAACCGATGACGACCGCCGCCACCACCAAGCTGCTGCTTGCATCGCGACCTGTGGACACCGCACTCCACACAGCCTTGCTTCACTCTGCCACCCTGGTCTCAACAACGTTGCTGCATGGTGACCTTGACACCCATGTCTGCAACATGGTTTGGGGGCCTGGCTTGTAAGTCACATGGCACGCTGCCCCGCCCCACGCTGCAGTCTGGGCCGACCGACTCCAACACCCATCAACCGGCACTCTCGCTTGCACAATGACCTGTCAGCACCGCCTCACTCTACACCGCATCCCTAGTCTCACCAACACCACTGGAAGACCGTTACCGGGCCGTTGCCTACACCACGACTTGAAGGCACCGTACGGCGCACCGCTACACTTCACATCACAACCGCGATGGCTGCCACGACTGGCCCACACTGACGGGGTTAGCCAGAACCAAAGGTATTGTTTATGAGTCTGCTGAGACTAACGCCGGTCCGCACCGATGCGGTCGGCCGGAACTGTTGGATTCTGTTGTTTTCAGCACCGTGATAGCCCCGGACAGAGCTACTAACCTCAAGGAACTGCAATTTAAAGTCATTCTTGCAAAGTGCATACTTTTGATTACTGTATGTTGGTCTTTTATCATTGTGCTCTTGTTTGCACAGATAAATATTGGTTATTTATTTTCTAAAACTGGTGTGGTGTCCTTTTGTAGTGTTTTCTCTGTATTGCTCTACGTTATGTGCAAATGCTTTACACAGTGCCTCTGAGATAAGCCTGACTGCTCGTGCCAAGCTACCAAGGGGGTGAGCTGCGGTTATTTCAGTAGTCTATCCCCCTTATTCCGACTAGATGGAAGGGTCCCTATTTGGGCAAAGGTGCAAACCATGGCCAACTAGAGACCCCCATTTTTAACACATATGCATACATGTGCAGAGATCTTCACACAATGGGACGGGGATCTCCAAATAGGAAAGATAGAAGAGGAAAAGATCTCTGCAAGTAGGTTTGTGCATAGCATATAATGGTACATGACTAGTACTACTCAAGTGCAACTAAAAGTACTACAAAATGCAGTTTTTGAATAAGCCACCAAGTTTTAACTTGGCAATGTCACCTAAACAGTCTACACCCCAGATGATCTGCTTTCCTCCTTCAGGGAGAAATGCCAGTCAGTTGCATACCATCACTGATTGTCTACAGCCAGATATCAACTAGGATCAACTTTGTGGTAGTTGTGGAGGATTTTATTCTGAGGTTGGATAGTAACACTGACACTCTGCCCATTGACTTCATTTCCTTTATTGTCTGATATGGAAGGTCTCTTGAGCCATTCACAGTGTATGAATATACTTTGGATACAGTTTTTGGTAAAACTGTCATCTTTCTATTCACAACATTCTGCCTATGAATTGGTTGAACCATTTCCTTGTTGATTTTCAACTCCACATTTTGATCAAATGCCTAAGTTCTGACTCACCTAGAATTCAAGTTATGAAGTAGTCTCATTTTCTAGACGTCCTCCTCTTGTCACAACATTCTTTACACTGTGAGACTGCCATCACCAAGTTTAAAGGAACTTGTGAAGAGGCTGCTAAGGGGCCGATTCCGATCCGGGTAGAAAGGGCACCGAACGCGATCCGGACGGAAAAACTACAAGCCGTACGCTTGTTTCCAGCCGACTCGTACAGCTGTACGAGCGAGCAAGTACGATGCGAGCTACAGGAAATTCACCGCTCCGTACGTCTCAGTCGTAAGCTAACCGTGGCGTTCAATGGATGCGATTCATGACCGAGCCAGTACGATGCACGCGTCGGACAGCCTGTGCGAGCCGGAGTGTCCGGGTGGTTGCCTTTGGGGGTCCGTGTCAGACCCTTTGTCACCCGCAGCCCTACGACTCGGACACAGGGGGAGACCCATGGGTCTCCCCAACACAGGCATGTACGGTGCGGATGGCACTGACGCGTACCCACTGTAGGGGGCGCACTTGTCCGCGACGTACCCATTCAGTCAATGGGAGCCCATGTATGCATCGTACGACTGGCTCCCATTGACTTCTATGGGAGTCTGACCGAACCGAGTCCGGCAGCATACGGCCGCATCGTACGCGCTCGGTCGGACTGCAGGACTTCGGCTCGGTCGGAAAACACTCCGGATCCGGCTCGTTCGGAGTGCTTTCCGACCCGGATCGGAATCGGCCCCTAAGTGTTTATGTCCTCCACTATCATTTAAATGTTGTTAATATTACCGCCCCCATACTAGTCTTGCTGCTAAAGGAGTTTAGGTCCTTATTCGGACTGCTGCTTTGCCACCTAGTTTGATGTTTCTTCGTGGAAATGAATGTGCCCAGTCAATTATAGGACGAAGAGTAATTCTGCTGTTAAAAAGCCCCAATCTATATTCTTCTTCTCTCTCCTAATTTACGACCATTACTAATTTACCAGTCCATGCATAAGATGCTGATCCAAAATGCTTCAATATAACGTATAGGGCTATTGGCAATTAGCCCCAAAACACTAGATCAAGGTTTTATGAAGACTAATTAATTATACATTTAGGGGCCTATTACGATCTCTGTCTTAAAGCCTCCGAACTTAACTTGGAGACTTTACGACTGAGATCGTCAGTTTCAAGTCCAACTAGCTGATTACATTACATTACATCATTTTTTGGCCCATCCATCCCCACCAAATGCTCCTATGTTTCTAGCCCATGTTTCCTGCATTCAAGGAGGCACTTGAGGGCTTATTTACAAGCATCAATTTCAATATGAGAAAAAGTGACGCACCGGAGGTGCAAGGGGCTTGTAAATAAGCCCCTTGATGTGAAAAGAAGAGCAGGTTCATGCGAGGCGGCCATGTGCACTAATTCAAACAAAATAATGCGTTATTTGTAAAGCGTGAACTACAGTCGGGACCACGCTGGAACTGAAATGTGTGTCCGTGCCTGTTCCATGAGCGCTGCAGCGCATTAGCCACGAGGTTTCAGGCCTAGAGGCCATCACAAGCACCTACCACCCCAGGGTCATGGTGCTACTGCACTGTACCTGCTGCAGTGGTGACAGCTGCGCCCCTGCCAGTGCCGCAGCAGGCTCCTTCAACTTGTGTCCCAGTGTGATGCAGGACCCAGCTTTAAAGCAACCGCATTGTAAACACACAGCATCACTTGCGTCTTTTATACAAGGTCCACTGAAGCTGCATGAATATGGAAAGGCCATAATAAAACACGTCATCATTGCTATTATTATTACAATAATATTGTGACCGAGATGATGATGTTGATAATGATACGACTGCTACTACTACTAATAATAATAATAACAATAACAATAATATTAATATTAATAATAATAATTGTAGTTGAAGATATCGGTTTTATTACTAGTGCAATACTACCACTAATCATTATTATTAGTAATAGCAGAATTAGTGTTGTTATTATTGCCATTATGATTCAGTGATAATTGTTTTTGTTGGTGGTGTTGCTGCTTTTGTGGTTTCGTCACAGACCCAGGTGACTGTTTGACCAATCCCAGTTGCACTTTCTCTGACACATCAGCCAGATTTCTACTATTCCCGATCATGTAAATTGCTTACTACCGCGCTGACTGGAAATCAAAACTAGCCCTGGCAGAAGAAAGCAGACACACACTGCAGGGGGCCGCCATCAGATTGGGGCCACGGGGGCAGGTGTGGGTCACGGCAGCCAGCCCCTCCTGCTCTGAAAGAGTCCCGCGCCTGCACCCCGCTGAGAAAATACAGAGCGGCGCAAATACGGGTTTAATATGTTAAACGACTGTCATTGCAAAGTTCAACGAAATGTTTACTCCCGTTTCCAGGAAGGGAGGCCCCGTCTCCAAAACACACCGTCCAGGCATGCAAGCTGCACGGAGGTGGCAAAAGTAACTCTGCCCGCAAAGGCAGCGCATTAGGGTGTTGACAGGGAGGAAGCGGGATGTGGCGCGCGGTACTCCGCGGACATCTCCTCAGGTCCGCCTGGGAACCGAGACGGTTCCCCCTCCGACAAGTAAGTGATTGGATTAAGAGGCCCGTCTGACAGCATGTCTGTTCAGCCACAGAGGCTAATCAACCTCCCCATCCCGCCCGCTAATAAATCCGGCACCGGGGACCATTCCGCTTCATGATGGCTCCCTGGAGAGTTTTTAAGGCTTCTCTCGGAGAAAACTGCGCGGAGTCTATTAAAATCGCAGCTCTGCACTTGTCAGGGAGTCCCGGGGAGTCCTGGGAGGTGCCCATCACCTCGGCTGCGGTGGCCATTACGTATGCGCGCGGGAAATTGGCTTCCTCGCGGAGTCCGAGCAGAGGCCCCACTGTCAGGTCTGGAATTCAGAAACCAGGAGCTGGGCTCAAGAAAGACAGTCAAAGGGACACTGCGGTATTAGGTAAACTGTGGTCTTCAACACACTGCTGTTCTGAAGCTCTGAAAACATCCTGCTGTTAATCTCTCAGAGTATGCAGGGGAGACTAGACTCAGCCAATGGAGGGAAAGACTCATCCTTTCAACAACCATCGGCCGTGCAATGTGGGCAGATGTGTGTCTGTGCGATTCCAGTTGTGGTAAAAGTTACTTTGTGCTATTGTAATTTGCAGCTAGTAAATTGAAGTGTTTGATGTTAGCACTTTGCATTGTAGGGTATATCTTTCATGGTTGCAACAGCATTTCAGAAAATAACATTTTGTTCAGAAGATAAAAATACAGTTGACACCTTTTTTTGCCAGCAAATTCAAATGCCACTGACACAAATCCATTTACATTATATAGCCACTACTGTTGACAAACTGAGATACTGCCGTCACATCTGTAGACATGATTTAGCCAACAATGTCAGCAATATTAGATAAAAATCAAGTAAAATATGTTTATGTGATATGTTCAAAACCTCATACGAATTTGGATACCATTGGCACAAAACTCTTTACGCAAAACACAGTCAATAGTGCAGCCAAATTGAGATACCATGGGCTCAAATTGATTTATGTGATACAGCCAATAATGTGAAGCCAAACACCCCCCAAACAAACCCACTTTTGTGACCCTGCTCTACTCTTCTACAGCTTACAAAATCCAAGGTACGTGCATTTTATTTCTTAGGAGAGAGACACTGCCTACTGCTATAATGGACTGTAAAGGGCTGCACTTAGAAGAGGTGAGCACCCTCAGTTCCAGTGGGAACAAATCCTTCCAATAGGTCAAGCACAATGGCTTCTGTATCCTAATAGGCACTTTACAAGTGCAAGCAGGCCTTCTCTACAAATGGGTGACGCTAATTTCAGGGCCATTGCTCACTCCCCTAATACCTGCTTAACATTAGCAATGCAGATGTACTGCATATATTAAAAACAATGTTGTCATTACTTTTGTCTGGTTTTTCAGTAGAAGACAAGCTAATACTGTACATCTAGGCCCTTTTCTTCCCTAACACACAAACCTTGCTACATAAGCATCTTACAGTCCTAATCCAAAATCCCCACTGTTGGCAAAGAGGTAGGTAAAGCTCGCTGTACCAATGCGCTTGCCTCTCTGTCAAGGTAGTTGAAAATTTGGAATGTGATCTGATGGTATTTCAAAGTCTGCACATCCAGGCGAGAAGGGAGTTGTGGCTCAGAAGAACAAGTTACTTACCTTCGGTAGCACCTTTTCCAGTACAGACTCTACCTAATTGCACATTCCTCACCTTAGAATATTTCCCAGTCAGGTGCCACAGTGGATCTGGAAAACTTTGAAGTAGTACACCTGCTCGCGTCGAGGTGGCACCTGTAACTCCGAGCTGACGTCTTTTGCGCTGGATGTGATTTACATGGGCCCATACAGGGGCCGTCAATACACACTGACATCAGTTGGTTTTGTGACCATGCGCGCCTGCAGATGCTGAGCCAAAATTAAATTGTACATCACCACGTGAAAGAGTCAAGTTCACAGGACCTATTTGGAGAATCAACTCATGAATTGTGACGAGTTCATGCCCATATCCTACATTCTCTCTGACTAGTACTTTAATACTTGAGAAGTCTAGACCACATGAACTGCTGAAATAGTTTCTCCCTGTCGCTCTTCCACGGCGTTTGAAAGACATCAACAGATTTCAAACAGCACATATAAGGACTTATTTCTTGGCTACTCATTTCGTTATAAAGACGACACAACATTGGTGGATTCTCTATGAACATTTGCGGATCGTCCCCCTTACGTAGCTACGCCTTGAAGAAGTTACGATTGTAACAAAACACGTGTCATCTGTCATGTCTCTATTTCACCATGCTATTCTGTTCTTCCAGCAACAAGAACTGGACCTTGAAAAACATAACTGTATAAACATGAAATGTTTTTGAAAACATCTTTTTCTTGTATGAATATATGTACAGTATGTATTGACTAAATGTCACACTGATTATTACATTTTAGAGAACCCCAGTACAAATCCAAATATTGTCATATCCTGTGATTTGAGCGATCAATAGAATACATAGATCTTGTGTTTCAATTTATAAAAATCTATGTTGTAGTAATATTGTTGAGTGCCGAGGTACATCTGTCTGTCTAAAGTTTAGCACGGCAATCTTTTCGGAGAACTTTGCATCAACACCCAAGGTAGTGGGGTGTTTCTCTTACCCTGATTGCCAACTAAACTAATTCTTTTTCATACTCGGAATTTGCCAATATGCTGCCCACCTTTACACTTCTTTGTTCTTCTGATGTGCGAATGTCTGTGCCACCACTACCCCCAGTCTATTACATAAAATGCATATTACATGGCCCACATGAAGGAGGCGATACCACGAGTCAGTTTAGTTCAGTAACTAGTCGAAAGTCAAGGACAATCATAAAAGTGCGTATAAAAAACAATCACATTAAAGCAAGTAAAAACATTATAAATGTACTACAATATGCACCTGATTTAAAAAAAGATCCAATCCTAAACCAAACCTCCTCATAATTCAACAGTTGTAAGAAATGCATTGCTACTCTACACTTGATTAATGTATATTTTTTTAAATTGACAATAATATTGTTTTGTCCGAACTTCATAAAATTTACAAAAAAGATTAAGTGTAAAATGGAATGAACTGAGACACCATCACCAGGAGAATCACAGACACTAGAGCTATGGTATTGCCCTTAAGGAGAGCATAGGAGATGTGGAATTGTACCAGCTCTAAATATGAATAATACATACCTCTCCCAGTGGCCGAGTACATGGATAAAATAGGGCTCTATTCTGCTAAAGGATTTTAGAGTAGCAGAAAGCTTAACAGTCAGTTTACTAAGGTCTATGTTTTCCCTCTGTAGGAAGGTGGCTTGTTAATAGGTGCAGGTAGGCACCTACAGCTAGTAACAACACCACAATCACCAATAAGGTCCAGAAAAGTCCCAATAAATTAGTCTGTGCTCAACCCTTGGTAGCTTGGCTCATGAGCAGTCAGTCTTAACTTAGGAGACATGCGTGTAAAGCATTTAAAAACACCAATACCAGTAAATAAGTAAGATACAGCACACAATAAAAATACAACACCAATTTCCAAAAATAGGAAAGAAAATTATGATTAAGTTGATACCAAAATGATAAAAAGCCAATGTAGAGAACCTGAGATATCAATTTTTAAAGATTAAAAGTAAAACTAGCGCTTAGAAGCAAGTAGTGCTTAAAGGGTTAAAAAATGTTGCACTGGATCGGGACAAAGTCCAGAATTCACGTGCCCGCAATGTAACACTTTTACACTTAGTTCCAAAAGGGTTTCTTGATGCAGGAAAGGG
Source organism: Triturus cristatus (assembly GCF_964204655.1). Taxonomy (NCBI): domain Eukaryota; kingdom Metazoa; phylum Chordata; class Amphibia; order Caudata; family Salamandridae; genus Triturus; species Triturus cristatus. The sequence continues at coordinate 96,194,864 of NC_140582.1, forward strand.
GTCCACAGCACTGGCCAAGGGTTCTGAAGCTGTTGATTGCCTCTTAGGGTCTGGGACTATAACTCCCACAATGCACATGGTCAATCCAAGTAATATCCCGGTGAAGTTTGTCAGCTGGAGTTGCACCTGATGATTTTGCAGGTATCCCTTCCAGCACTTTTCTGCCTGTTGTTGATCAGGGAGTCCACTTCTTATCCTTTAAGACAGGCAAAGTCCTTATGCTGTGAAGCCTTGTGAGTGGAGCAGGCGCAGTCCTTATGAGTACATTCCTTTCTTGTGCAGTCCAAGGGACTATAAGGGCAGTCCTTTTTCTCCAGATTTTTCTTATGGATTTTTGAGGTTCCACAACACCAGCCAAGTGTCCAGAAGCTCTGTGATTTGCCTCTTGTAGGTTTGGGACTGTAATTCCCACAATGCACCTGGTTAAATCCTTTAACGTCCAGGTGAAGCTGGCCAACTGGGCTTGTCTGGATGGAGTTGATGCACATGACTTCTTGATGCTCTTTTGTACCTGTTGCTTTCAGGGAGTCCACTCCTTAATCTTTTTGAAGCCAGGCTAATTTCTATTTTCTGAAGGCAAAGTGTGCAGCGGGTGCAGTCCTTATGAGTGCAATTCTCTTATAGTGCAGACCGGGGGTTCAGCAGAGTAGACATTCTTCTCTTGATATTTCCAGGCAGGGATCTGAGTTGCTGGGTAGACCTCCCATATTCGTCCAGGTTTCTGGTCTGGCAAGCAGGGGGCACCCCTGACCAATGGAGTGCAGTGTGTCACCTTCTATGATGGCAACTTCCTTAGATTTGTGGAATATTTTTGCCCCAGAAAGCACTGTTCACAAAAATCCCAAATGGAGAAAATCTCTTCTGGAGGTTCATGTCTGGCTAACCCAACTCACAGATGTGGCTAACGTTTCCCTACACTCTCTTTCCAGCCCTTCTCCTAATTTAATTCTGGCTAGGGGGTTACAGGAAGTGGGGGTGGGCCTGGTTCCTGTCATCACTGTCTTTCTCCCTCTAAATTGTATTATTTTAGCTCACTCCTGTCAAACATTAGTTTTATTAACCCCTTCAGCGCTGCGCGGATTCCCCCGCGGTGCTGAAGGGTTCGAGCGCGGGCGGGGCCATGACGGAACGGTTCCGTCATGAGCACAGCTCAACCGATGCTCATGACGGAATCGTTCCGTCATGAGCATGGAAGGGGTTAAATGTTAATAAAGCCTTCCCATGTTAGCCTATGGAATTAGTGTACTACAATGGGAAAAACGAAATTGGCAGTTTTTCCTTCATCAGGGCAAATAAAACATCTTTTATAGTGTTCCTGCTTATTACTTCAATGCACACTACCCTTTTGGTACTTAAGGTAGAGCTTTAGGTGACTTATATGTAAAAGTAAGGTCGTTTAAGACTATGGAAGTACTTTAAATTCCAGAGTCGAATTTGGATATAGATTCATTTTACAAGCATCTTGCAAAGCAGGACTGCCTTTAAAATGACATCAGGCACCACAGAGGTGCACACTCAGGTGCATTAAATCTACTGGGCCTCTAAACCTACATGCCCAACAATATACTAGGGACTTACAGGTAGGTTGTCAGTACCAATTGTAATTACACCTAATTTCCTTATACCTTTTACACAGAGCACTGGCCCTGGGCTTGGTTAGCAGCATCCATGGCACAATCAGAGTCAGAAAAACCAGTATCTGTCAAAAACAGGGGTAAAACATAGGGGGATAGCTGCAAAAAGCCCTGTGTTCTCACACCCTTCTTAAGCGTTTTCTTTCTAATAACATACATTTGACCTGTAATTTATCCTCTTTACTCACTGAGGATGGGTTCACCAAAAGGGAGCCTGTCCCAACCCTTCTAGGCTCTGTTTCACATATGCGAGCCAAGGCACTTTCATTCCTTTATCACAAATAAACAGTCTCTAATTGTCAAGTGGTTTAAGGATGCATGAGGGTGAAGCCAAATAGATAACCACAAGGATAAAGGGCCTGGCTTATCAAAATCTTCTAAATAGAGGAGACAAAGTTCCTTGTGACAGATGTAATAAAATGTGGAAGGGGGTACAGAGAGGAGGCATCTACTTGAACAATTTTTCCACTTGTGAGATTTTAATTAGTGATACAATTCATTTGCCACTGAAATATTGAGATTTATTGGAAAGCGCACCTATGGTTTGGCAGAACTTCAGGTTTTGGTGGTAGATGTTAGTCGATCAAATCTCAGAGGAATTGAACATCACCCCATGATATGAGAGGAGCAGAAGAGAGGTAACCTGGAAAATATGGCCACTCAGACAAGAACTGACTGAACCGTAGAGGTGGCAGACAACATCAGCAATCAAGGCCACATGGAGAGGAGATAAAAAGCACATGAAGATGATACTTTGGTACTGACTGCTCATCAGATACACCCATCAAAAGTGAAAACTACTCTGCTCCCTTCACCTAGGGATACCCACATTGAGGTAATGAAGGACTGGAGCCTGGCCCAGAACATCTGGGTTGGCTAGCTGGGAATCATAACTGCAGATATAGTATTTTGAGGGTTCTACATCAGTGAGGAAGACATCCCAGCCTGAAAGGCTAACTAGACTGAAAGACTGAAGTAGAAACGTGACTGATGCCTGACACTAATCCACACACCCAGTCTCAGATGATACTGAAGAAAATGCACCTGTCTCTTGAAAGTTCTGGGACAGGCTTTACTACTCCATAGGTCTTTTTCCCTAAAGACCAAAGACTTGAGGGTAGAGGCTGGTCAAATCCGCACACAACAAATGAATACTGTGTCTGATTATTAAATAGTGCACGAAACCAGGGAGTACTCCGCTCTATACTCCCTAAAAAATAGGAACAAGTCCTACAACAACACTCAATGCAAAGAGTTTCAGCACTATATACATTAATATTGACGTGGCATATCGGTATTCAACAACAATAGCGCATAAAGAAGATATCCAATTCAAGATGTATGTTTCTTAGTGAAATTTTCTTTCTATTTTTCACAAGTAGAAGTTCTTTACATTCCACATATCATAGCCTCATAGCCAACGCGTTTCATCTCCAATAAGACTTCTTCAGGGCTTAAACGTATGGCATACAACGTATTCCTTAAAAGTACATAAGATTCAGATCCAATGGTCATGGGATATCTATAGATCACACAGTTCTCGGTAACGGCATGATAACCGACCGCATGTGTAATCAGCATCCAATTTTTCAGCGAAACCCTTGATTTGTTTCCTTCATTCCCTAGGGGCTCTCCCCTCCTTTTACTTTTTTCCGGTGGGCAGACTCTATTGGGATTGCTCTGTTTAATGACAAGTACATTGGAGGTTTTGTTGAGATTCAATAGGGGTATGTTTGAATACTGAAAGGAGAGGATTCTCTGTTCCCTTGCAACATTGGAGGCTCCTATAGACTTATACAGAGACAGGTACTTCATGTTCTTGAAGTGTTGGACGGTGGAGGGAAATTGGAAGTTTAGTTTTTTTTCTCAGTTAGCCTAAATGGTAGAGCATGATCACGTCCAGTTACACTTCAGGCAGGGGTTCCAGCCAAAAATCACTAAGCAACATACTATCCAATGACTGACAATGATGGGGAGACCTGGCCTGGTTGGCTTTGGGTTCTCACATGGAATATAAATGGCCTTCTAAATAAAATAAAAAGGCCTGTTTTTCAAGACATTTAAAGATACAACCCAGACATACTGCTTTTGCAGGAGACACACCTAATGGGCATCAAATGTTAATCAATCTAGGCTTCTACCTGGGGAGTGGGGGTAAGTGGAGTAGCTATAATATTCTGATATCACCTGCTTCTCCAACTTACATGGGCTTGGTGGAACACTATTGGGAGAAACGTAACAAATACCGGGACTCTGCATTTGAAACCCTATCTCTGATGAGAGTATATGTTCCCACCCACCATAGAGTGTGGTTTTCTTTGAAACCATTGCTAAGCTTCTGGTGCGAATCCCATCTTCGGACTGGATATTAGGAGTAGATCAAAATGGGGTAGCTGATTGGATGCTGGACTGAATCAGAATAGCTAAATTGGCCTGCAGTGACCCACCAACCTGGCTAAATTTCTTAATGCACTCAGCACTGCAGATATTTAGCTCCAGTTCCATCCTAGAAAGTGCTACTACACATACTATTTCAGGGGCACTTAAATATCTTTCCAGATTAGAGCATTTCTTGATACCAAATGCAGATATGGACAGTGTCAGGTACACAGATACTGGTCTCTCAGACTGCACTTCAAGACATGGTGGCCTTCAGACTCAGAATTCACAACCAGTATTGTGGTAAAAGCAAAAACGTATTTTGTGCAAAACCGGGGCATGGTGATATTGCCTGCGTTACCCTGAGAAGGAGTCAGCACAATTAGTGGTGCATGTTCTAGAACTTGAATCCTGATATCTTGAGACCCCGATTTGAATCACACTGTGCAGTATAGAGCAGGGCCTTTGAATAACTGATAGAAAGAAAAAGGAAATACTGATCATAGCGCTGGCAAGAATTGAAATGACTAAATGAGTCAAGGACACATACACTTCCAAGTAGTATGAAATCATTGAGTGGGAACCACCAGGAGACCCCACAGAATGCACCAAGAAGAGTGCAGGTTCTGTTCGGCCCGAGGTCAGACCCTGAGTCAAATGCAGTGAAACTAGAAAATCTGTCAGCTGACTGAGCCACACAAACCTAGAAGGATTTCTGGGCATGCACTAATTAGGCCAATAAGAAAATTGAGTGGCCTGATGATCACTCACTAGGTTGTGCATATCTCCAAATGGGTATCGTTGCAGGGAAGGATTGAAACTGATAGATGACAAGATGGAATGCAGACTATGGGGGTCTGCGGAAACCTAAGACCCCGAAACGGGACTCTCGGGCAGCCGCTGCCACTGCAGGTAAGAACGGTGGGGCCCGGTGGGGGGATTTCGAGGGACAACCACTAGGGTAAATTAAATAATCAATTTTCCCAAGTGGTCATCACTCGAAATCCCCCCCGCCCCACTGCTCTTATTTGCAGCGGCCGTTGCTGCTCTCAGATTAGGGATAGCATCAAACCCATGCAAGCAGCGACAGGCCCATACATGGAAACAGATCCGTGCTGACGGACAGCAGGTAAAACTAGAACAGATAAGTCACATTGCACTTCGGGTTCAGGAGACTTGGCAGAACATCTGCGGTTAGCTGAGATGAGCCATTGTACCAAATAGGTCACAATCTTTATCTGCTAAGGGAATGGGCCGAGATGCACTATTCACGCAAGACCAGGTGTCTCATCCTGCCCTAGAACAGATGCTGGTGCATGGTGCTGCAGAAACCACACATAAAGGTCAGCTTGGCCAATTAGCATTTAGCACAAAATACCCATGTGCTGTGTGGTCACATAAACATGCATTTTGTTTTACTTCTTTCCGAGAACTGAAACCCACACTGGGGCTCTCCACTTATCATGTATGGAAACTGTTTAAAGTACAATAGGTTTTGAAACTGACATCTTGTGTTTTTTTGTATAAATATCTTTGCTTGTGAGAAGTACTTCGGACATCAAATTTCATCTCCAAGGAGGTGACTGATGTCCCCTGCAGTATTTGATTAAACCTATATTACATTGCTAATTGTGTCTTGGTTTTTTCTTTCTCAAATTTCCCTCCAACTAATTGGTGAGCCAACCAGGAGTATCATTTAGTCTCACTGATTGTGCAATTTGAAAGAAGGTAAGCAGACACCTTTTTCATTAAAGTCCTGCTCATTCACGGGGGCGGGTAGGACACAGAGTTGTTATCTTTAAGGTGAGGACATTGTGAATTATGTTCCCTTTTAATTACAAATTCAACATTTGGCATTTTAATGTGTATCATTTTTGTATTCGCATGCAAGGTTGTGTATGAATTATATGACACAATATTTATTTATACTGGTGGTAAGTCTGGAAGATGTAGGATGCCTAACTGTTCAGCCAGAATTGATCAAACTAGAGTAGATGATTCGAGGCTGGGCAACCAGTGTACATTGTGGCAAAGGAAAAGTTGCAAAACCGGTATGAGTAGACTTCAACCTGAGTAAGAACAGAACACTCAAGTCAATATACTATTTAGACCATAAATTTGGAAGTTGCCTTTCTGTAATCACTGAGTGCGTAAGAGTTATACCCTTCATGGGTGCGGATGGAAGTGACCAATGATTATTGACTTAGTATGTAGTTTAGAATAACAAGTCTGATTGGTTCTAGAGGCAGTTAAACGAAAAGAGTGTACATCTAAGAAAAGAAATATGTTGATGATGAATGCGTGTACATACATGTAAATAGAAATGTGGCCACAGAGTAATGTTGTTTTATAATTGTATTTATTATCACAAAGGGAGAGCGAGAGAAAACGGGCATAGTTGCATTCTCTCAAAAATATCCCATACCAAATGGGCAACTAGGCGAAGACGAACAAGAGAAGGAAAACCACTTGAAGGTTCTACTAAGACACCAAAGGTTTAGGATTGGATGCCTCACCTACTACATAGTGGCATGCTTTATCATTGGGTCCTATCAACACCCTGGTAGGGTAGTACCACCAGGCCAAAAATGGGCATTCTTATATAAAATATATCTCTGGATAAACCAGGGATCAAGATAAATAAAAAATGAAAAAAATGCCTCATGGTATACACAAAAATAATTCCTTTTTGTTAATGGGGCACAGTGGGCATGATTTAGAAACAGATACAGTGTTTTAATTGAGCATTAGGGTCTCAATTGCTACTTGGGTTTTGCTAACATGCTTAGGCCCCCACTATGAGCCCATCCAGGTCTGTGGATTTTGTCGGGGCTGTGTGTATATCCCTGCCTACCTATTCATGCACTCCATGCATATTTATGAGGAATAAAGGCTCTCACCTGAAAAGGAACATTCTAATTCAGAGGTACCCTATTTTTGGATGTTTCAGGGATCATGCATGTTTGGGGGAAGGAGCCATCCTATAGTCGAACATACATCAAGGAGCCGGTGCTTCTGATGTCACCTAAACACACCTCTCAGACCACTGCCGAACCAAAATATCCAGCTATAGCTGTCTCTGTTTTAATCATGCCCACTGAACCCTCTTAATAAAAAGAGAAGTACTTTACATAAGAACTCCCATTTTTGGTTGAGTTTGCCTTTGTGGTACTACCCTACCAGAGTGTTGATAGGTGGCTCTTACAAATGGGGGTCTGTAGATGGTAAGGGTTTGCACCTTTGTCCAAGTAGGGACCCTTCCTTCCAGTCAGGATAAGGGAGTTACACTCCTAAAATAACCCCTGCTCACCCCCTTGGTAGCTTGGCACGAGCAGTCAGGCTTATCATAGAGGCAGCGTGTAAAGCATTTGCACATAACCCACAGTAATACAGTGAAAACACTGCAAAAGGACACCACACAGTTTTAGAAAAATATTAAATATTTTATATGCTTAAAACAAGTCCAAAACAGTAAAAATCCACAATACAGTACTTAAAAAGGTATATTTTGCAAGAATACTTTCAAAACATAGTTCGTACGAGTCGGCAGCTTCGTCCGGGGCTACTGCGATGCTGAAAACAACAGAGTCTAACAGTTCCAGCCGACTGCGTCGGTACGGGCCAGTGAAAGCGTGAACGGACTCGGTAACAGTACCTTTTTCACTGCAGCTGAGACGTTGAGGCAAGCCGGTCATGGCAACCATGGTGGTTGCGTTACAAAATGGAAGCTGTTCAGGGTGCTGTGTCATCTCGATGCAGAGCAGGCAGCGGCTCGGTGACGATCATCCAGACGGCATCAGTGAGGCCAAGGCTTACGGTGCAAGGTGAGACAGTGCTTGATGGGGTGCTGGTAGGTTGCGTTGCAGGCAACAGAGCCAGTTAGTGGGAGCTGGTGTCAGTCGGCCCAGACAGCAATGTGGGATGAGGCGGTGCACCATGAAACTTACGGCAGTGCCCCCAGCCACGATGCAGCCACGGGTGTAGAAATCAACAGCAGCGACGCGTCCGTGAGACCAGGGTGGCAAAGTGAAGTGAGGCGGTGTGGAGTGAGGTGCCCACAGGTCGCAGTGCAAGCAGCGGCTCGGTGGTGGCGGCAGTGATCGGCGGCATCAGTGAGACTAGGTTTGTGGTGCGAGATGCAGACAGTGCGGTCTGAGGTGCCATCAGGACACAGAGCCAGCGACTGATTCGGTGACAGAGTTGGTTGCGTTTCCCTTCTGTATGGGAACTGAAACAGCAGTTCCAAAAGCGGTACCCAGAGGTTGGTGAAGTCTTTGCAGTCTCTGAGACTTCAGTACAGGAGGCAAGCTCTATTTCAGGCCCTTGGAGATACTCAATAAAGAAGTTGCAGAAAGTTCAGTCCAGTCCTTTCACTGCCCAAGACAGAAGCAGCCACTGTAGGCCAACACAGTAAAGCACTCAGCAAAGTGGCAGTTCCTCCTCACAGCTTCTCCAGCTCTTCTTCTTGGCAGTCTTCTTGATCCAAAAGAGTTCTAAAGTTTAGGGGTTTGGGCCGCACTTTTTATAGCCCCAAATGCTGTGTTCTCTGGGGACAGAGACTGTCTAAGCCCAGCCTGAACCTTTTATGTCCTCTCTGCTGCAGCTTCCTGGAAGAGGTAGAGAAAGCATTGTCAGCGGCAGAACAGACACATTCAGGTGAAAGTAAATCTCCTCCCCCTACTCTAAATGCAGTCCAGGTCTATTCAGCCCATCCCTGACCCATCTAGACTCTCTGGAGCCATTGTTCCTCCCCAGCCCCTGTCATCCCAAAGCCAGGCAGCGAATCCACAAACCTAGCAGAGGCACACTGGATGGCTAAGCAACATAATACCTACTTTCTAAAAATTGTATTTTCAAACACAGAATGTAAAAATCACCTTTACTAAAAGATGCATCTTTAGATTCTGAGTTCAGGCATACTAAACCTTCTTTTTCTAACGTGTTCACAGGGGTAGTTATATTTATAAGATGCTATAAACAAACTCCCCATTCTGTCCCATGGGAACAGCCTTGCAAAAGTGAAAAACTAAATTGGAAGTCAGTTACCATCAGGACATGCCTCACACACCAGGGTATGTCCTACCTTTCACATACACTGCACCCTGCCCACAGGCGTACCTTGGGCCTACCTTAGGGCTGACTGATATGTAAGAAAAGGGAAGGTTAGGGCCTGGCAAGTGCATGTCGACAGACTGCACACAGGCTCTGCAATGGCAGGCCAGAGTTACATTTACAGGCTGCTTGTGTGGGTGGCACAACCAGGGCTGCAAGCCCACTAGCAGCATTTGATTTACAGGCCCTGGGCACACACGTTGCACTGTACTAGGGATGGACTAGTAAATCAAATCAGCAAATCATGGACACACCAATCCATAATAACAATTTACAACAGGAGCGCTTGCACTTTAACACTGTACAGCAGTGAGAAAGTGCACAGAGACATTAACCAGCAAAAACAGAATCAAAACCGGGAGGTCAGAAAGCAAAAAGTCAGGGGAAACACGACAAAAGATGCCAAGTCTAACACACGTCCCCTCGAGCTGAAAGTAGGGAGAACTACCCAACTTCCTGGGAGTTCTCTTCATTAAGGCAGAAGTACCTGCACAGACTATCTGCATTAGCGTGTTCTGTGTCAGGGCGGTGTTCCATTGTAAAGTCCATTCCCTGTAGAAATATGGACCACTCCAACAGTTTCTCGTTTTCACCCCTCATTTGCATCAACCATCTGAGGGGCCTGTGGTGTGTCTGAACTCAGAAGTGAGTCCCAAACAGGTAGGGCCTCAGCTTCTTCAGTGCCCAGACCACAGCAAAAGCTTCCCTTTCTATGGCACTCCACGTCTGTTCCCTGGGAATTAGTCTCCTGCTAAGGAAGACTACAGGCTGGTCTAGGCCCTCTTCGTTCAGTTGTGAGAGTACGCTCCCTCACCATGTTCTGAAGCGTCGGTCTGCACGACTAATTCCTTGGAGAAGTTGGGTGCCTAGAGCACGGGCGCTGGACAAATAGCTGCCTTCAGGGCATCAAAAGCTTTCTGGCAGGGTTCAGTCCAGATCACTTACGTGGGCTGCCTCCTGGTAGTCAGCTCTGTTAAGGGGGTAACAATGGTGCCGTAGCCCTTAACCTCTTCCATGCTCATGACGTCTCCCCCCCGTCATGAGTCACAATGGGCGAGTGCGGACGACGGCCGGGAGCCGTCATGACCACGCCCGCGATTGGAATGTCCAGAACTGCGGCGGAATTTGCGCCGCAGTGAAGAGGTTAATAAACCTCCTGTAGTAGCCGGTGAGGACTAAAAAGGCTATCACGTCTGTCTGGGTCTTGGGGTGTTCGCAAGCCAGAATGGTGTCAATCTTGGGCTGTAGGGGCACCATCTGGCTGCTTCCTACCTGGAGTCCCAAGTACACCACAGAACCCTGCGTGATCTGGCACTTACTGGCCTTGATCATGAGACCTGCCCTCTGCAGAACCCTCAACACTTCACTGAGGTGCTGCAAGTGTTCTTCCCACTAGAACTGAACACTGCAATGTCATACAGGTATGCGGCACCAAAATTCTCCAGTCCAGCCAACACCTGGTTGACCAACCCCTGAAAGGTGGAAGGGGCATCCTCCAACCCAAAGGGCATCACCCAGAACTGGTAATGTCCTTCTGGGGTCGAGAATGCTGACCTCTCCTTGGCCCCATTGGTTAAGGCAATCTGCCAGTACCCAGACGTCAACTCAAACGTCCAACGTAAAACACTGAAGCACACCAAATGGTCGTAGCTCTCATCCACATTCAATGATCTGTGGTTCAACCCGTCAAAATGAGTGTTCTTAGGAAGAACTGCACAACAATTGTTGAATCAGGTCCCTTTGATTGATTTATTCCATTTCATTACAAATAGAGCACAGCAGCAGCCGACGTATGTTTCGCCCCCCCTAGGCTTTCTCAAGGCTGCGAAAACATATGTACAAACTATTTGTATGCTACAATACATTCTATAATTATTTTTATTATTCATCAAGTTGGACATACAAACACCAAATGCCCTTTCATTGTGTTTAACCACAGAAAGGTAAAGGAGGAAAAGAAAAAAGTGTTGAACACAGTCAGACAAAAAACAAGTGTCCGTGAAGAAATTCACACCCAATAAAACCCTAACTCATTACAGTGAAAGAATAGATCCAAAAAGTTCCAACCACAAATACCAGAACAAGTGTTTGCTTATTTGAATATAGACAAAACGCACCCTATGTTGGAGTATAGTTAAAGTAAATTGTAAAAATGATGCACATAAGAAATTGGTTCAGATTTAAAAAGGTTTATTTAATTTTGTCTAAATGTATACCACCACCTATTGTGATAACAGGCCACATAACTATTGAGGAGAAAATAGATCCTTTTGTGACTAACCATTCAATTGTAAGTGGGACAGATGAAGGAAACCTCACCTTAGATTCAATTTACTGAGTTCAAATTCTGTGTCTCAAATATTGAAATGCAATCACTTCTTAGGTGATCAATGTAAAATTCCAGTCAAACGTGATAGGTTGCAATTAGTCCTAAATAAGAACAGGTAGAGAACAGATTGTTGAAAACCTAGAGAGGGATCTATATGTGAAAACCCCCTAGTATCAACTATTATTAAAAGAAAAAACATCTACAGAGCACAACCCTATATGGTTGACCCCTGTTATAACACGGCAATGTTGCTTAACAAGGTGCGGTGTAAAGTATAAAACCGACTGGCAGTCAGGTCAAACCTTGCAGCGATCCGCATTATTTATATCACAAACCGCGCAGGAAGCATTTCAATTCCATGAGCATAGGACCCTGATAAGTCCTCTCTAGAGAAAAACTGAATGAGAAAACACCCAGGAAGTCTATTAATAAAACGGCTTCCTGAATGTATTGCAAACAAAGAACGGTTCGCACATAGCCACATTGTAGCCCGTAAATATCCGACCTCTTCTATCAAATGTAAATACCTTAAAATATGAAGCAATCTGTGCACCTCGTAACGGCAGCAGCAAGCATTTGACGTACGGGCGCCATTTCTATTGGGTCTCCGCATTCGAAATTAGTGAAAGCCGAGAGCGGACTGAGGTTTCTTGGCCCATCTATTCCGAGCTCTGTCCTTTAAAATTTAAATCTTATCGTTATTTATTGCTTAAGGGCGTTTCATTGTGAGTCCTATGCATCTTTAACAATATAGGAAAAATACCCCGAGTTAAATTTCCAAATAGCCCAAATTTGTATCGTAATGTGCCCGAGTCAATATTTAAACAAATCTAAAGACTCGAAGACTGTATGAAAGCAATCATAATACAAATATATAAATCGGTGTGAATTTACATGCGTTCGCAACCGAGGATCGAGGAGTGAGAAAAAAATCTAAATCAAAAACGGACTAGGTCTGCTGGCTCTCATAGGCCTGATGGTATACCGTCCCAGCCATATTACTAGTATATTGTTAATGTCAAATTGGACCATATATTTGTTTCAAGTCCTTATTAGACATTAAAATGCAGATAGACGATTAATCACGGTAAGACAAAAATGAAATCCAGGTAGGTAAAAAGTTACAAGCGACGTGAGGAATTGAATAGTTGTTCCCACCTATTTAAGCAATGGTAAAATGATCACGTCCTTTTTAGTTAAAGGATATCGAAACGCCTAGTACATACTAATGTGGTATGGTATTAGTACCTAAGTTTTAACTTCAATCCAGTTATAGGACGTTATCAAAAATAATAAGAAAAAAAAATAGAGACATACTTAGAGAATACCCTATTGAGGTTAGAATTTACAAAAGGTGAGAGGAGATCAGCCAAGGGAGTAAAACCCATATTCATTGTGACTATGTAGGTGGTGATGGACCCAAGGAAAGAGAGAACAATCAGTAAGGAAATAATGATCAAGGAGAGGAGAGAGGCAGCATTACAGTTCATGTCAGTACTCAATACCCACATTGTTTTTTTTTACAGAAATATACACATCTCCTTGTCGACGTTCAAACCACATTACACCGCCCTCAATTTAATGATCCAATTACTTTTCACTCTGTGTAATTGTGACAACCTATTTCCACCCCTCAGACCAAGATTAATCACATCAATGCCATGGAAGCCCAATTTCATCAATTCATGTAACTTATGTGTTGTATTAAAGTGGACCGCTAGGGGATACTGTATATTGTTATTCTGTATCGCTCGAATATGCTCTTGAATTCTCTCTTTCAGCAGTCTTATGGTGCTACCAATGTAGACTTTTTCAAAGATGCACTTAATACAATAAATCACAAATTTGGTGTTGCAGTTTATGAAGCTCCTTATTGTATAAATTCTCTCAGTATTGTACTGGAATCTGTTGATTTTATGCATTCCAAAACAACAAATATTACAGGAGCCACATCTGTTGAAACCATTGGGAGCTGATGGCAACCAAGTTGTGTTTGTCAAAGGTGGTATGAAGCTAGGGCAAAGGTACTGTCTTAGTGTTCGACCTCTTTCATGTATGATTGTGGGTTTGGGTCCAATTGCACCTTGCAAAGTAGTGTCATGTGTTAATAAAATCTTGTACAGATCAGTACTTATAGTCGTATAAGGAGTGATAAAGACAATTTGTACCTATCTTTGTTCTTAATCTTTTTGTTATTTGTCAAAAGCAAGTTCTTTTTACTTTGTTTTCTTTCCTTCTTGCTTCTCTGATCACAGTCCGTGAGTAACCTCTAGCCTGGAATCGATTTTCTACAATGTCCAATTCTCAATCTATTCTGGTTTCATCCCTTCAGTTGCGTTTTATCCGCAACATTTCCCCGTTGGGGATGGTATTAATCTGTGATGGAGGATGTACACTACTTGCATGCAGTGTGGCATTGCACGCAGTGGTTTTTCTATATGGCACAGTTTTCAGCTTGTTTCCATCCACTTGGATGGTGATGTCCAGGAAATGTAACTGTTCGGTACTTTGTTCTTTGGTGAAGGTCAAATTGAAATCATTATTATTGATGTGTGTAAAGAATTGTTCTAGGGCCTCGCTTGTCCCTGCCCAGAACAAAATAATATCATCAATAAACCTCCCCCAGTATAAAATGTTCTCCAAAGGTGACTCGGACTTTTCCTCCACAGATGTGTGTGCTCAAACAGTCCCATATACAGGTTGGCAAAAGATGGTGAGAATTTAGCCCCCATCGCCACTCCTCATATCTGACGATACCACTCCCCCTTATGTGTAAATATATTGTTATCCAGGACTAGTTTGATTAAATCCTACATGTTAATGGGGCGACTGTCTTATAAAATATTGTGCAGCAATTAGACCCTGTTCTCCTGGTGTGCTAGTATATAATGAGCATACATCCAGGGTATTGAGTTGATGACCTTCCACCCATTCTACATCTGTAATTTTACTTAGAATATCTCGAGTATCCTTGATGTAAGATGGTAAGTTAATTACTAAGGGCTGTAGATATAGTTCAATATATTTGGACATCCTCTCTGTGAGAGACCCAATCCCCGAAATGATGGGTCTTCCCGGGGGGAAGCCTCCCCCGTTGTGTATTTTCGGTAAACAGTAGATACAGGGATTGGTCGGTGTGTCATTAAATAGATATTTAAATTCTATGTCTAAAATAAGACAAAGATCTCGCCAGTGTTTTAATCGATTTTCTACAATTGTTGTGGTGGTTATCATGGCATTACTGCTCAATTCGATATAGGCAGCCATATCTGATAGTTGTCTATCTATTTCGTGGAGGCAATCTACTCTATCCATAAGCACCACATTCCCTCCTTTATCTGCTTCTCTGATAACTAGGGAGTTGTCATTTTTAAGAGCATCTAATGCCCTTCTATCTTCCATCGTAATGTTGTTTGGTTGTTATATTTTTGGAATGAAATTTATCCTCAAGATCATATAAATCTTGATATACCAATTCCTGGAATGTATCGATTGAATTGGGGCCAGGTAGGCGGGAGTAAATCTTGATTTGGTCCTCAAACAACTGTCTATGTCAGAAAACGTGTCAAGGTCCAGATTAGATGTTAATGTCTGTATAGCTGTGGAAACCCCTTGTTCATCCAGGGAGAGCAAGAGTTGTATGTCTTGTATGTCCCTAATGGTCTGAATACAGTCTGGAATTTCAGTTATAACTCAAACGTGCTGAGGAACCTGCAGCTCTCAACCGATCAATGAGCTCATCAGCTCTAGGGATGGGGTGTGCGTCAGTCCAGGTGATGGCATTGAGCCCACAGTAGTCCACACAAAACCGCAGTTCTTGAGTGGCACCGGGTGTGGCAGCCTTTAGGACCAAGACCACTGGGCTATCCCAAGGACTGTTGGAGGGCTTGATCACCCCTAACACCAACATCTTAGAGACCTCCTCTTTGATGCAGTCCCTGACCCGGTCACTCAAACTGTAAATCCTGTGTTTTACAGGAGGGCTGTCACCACTGTCCACGTCATTGGTACACCAGTGAGTAACACCTGGGGTCAGAGAGAACAGTGGGGCAAACTGTCCCAACAACTGGTGACAGTCACTCTGTTGCTCTGGGGTCAGTGTAGGGGAGAGGATACACATTCCACTGACCCATCGTGCTCCTTGGTGGACAGAAGGTCAGGGAAAGGCTCACTCTCCTCTTCCACCCCATCATCTGTTGCCAAGAGCATGCTCACTTCGGACCTCTCGAAGTGCGGCTTAAGGTGGTTCACGTGGAGGACCTTCAAAGGGTTCCTGTGAGTCTGCAAATTCACCAGGTAGGTGACATCACTTTTGCACTCCACCACCTCAAAATGCCCAGTCCACTTGTCCTGCAAGACGCAAGGTTCCATTGGGGCCATGAACCACACTTTTTGCCCAGGTTGAAATTCGACCAGAGTGGCATTCTGGTCATACCACTTTTCTAATTTCTTCCTGGCTTGCTTCCAGGTTCGCCTGAGCCAGTTTTCTGAAGCGGGCAGTTTGGTTTCTGAAGGCCAGCATATAGCTAAACACATCCTGGGGAGTTTTTCTGGGAGCTGCCGCCCAGCCTTCCTTCACCAAACTCAGAGGTCCTCTCACAGGTTGACCATACAGGAGCTCAAAGGGACTGAACCCAAGAGACTTCTGAGGCACCTCCCTGTATGCAAAGAGAAGGCATGACAAGAGGACTTCTCACATCTCATGGGTTCTTTTAGACCCTTAATCATGCCCTTCATGGTTTGGTTGAATCTCTCCACCAAACTGTTACCTTGTGGGTGGTAAGGAGTGGTGAACTTGTAGGTTACACCACACTCCTTCCACAGGGATGTCATATACTTCGATATGAAATTGGTTCCATGGTCAGAAACCACCTCCCTGGGGAAACCCACTCTGGTAAAGATCCCCATTAACGCCCAGCCCACCACAGGCGCCATCTTTGTTCTGAGAGGGATTGCTTCCAGGTACCGGGTGGCATGGTCCACCAAAACCAGGATGTGCCTGTTGCCCATGGCCCAACAAAGTCCATCCCTACCCTTTCAAAAGGGGTTCCAACAACTGGAAAAGGTTGGAGAGAAGCTTTAACCTTCCTCCAACTCTTACCACTAGCCTGGCAAGTTTGGCTAGACCTGCAATGTCCCTCTGACTGCCTTCTCATTTGGTGCCAGAAGAAGTGGGTGACAAGCCTGTCAAAGGTCTTGTCCCGTCCCAAATGTCCTGCCAAAGGCACATCGTGAGCCAGACCCAGTAGGAAGGTCCTGAAGCGCTGGGGTATCACCAGCACACAGGCTGACCGAGGCGCAGAGACCTTAGGCTCACTATAGAAGAGACCATTCTCTCAGTATTCCAATGTGATCCAGACTGATCACCAGCTGCCTGGTCTGCAGCCTGCCACTGCAAACCCTCCAGAGAAGGGCACTCTTTCGGCTCCCTACAGAATTCTTCCCTGGTGGGACCACCTTCTTGCTGCCAATGGGTCAGCTCAGAGATGTCCCCCAGTTCAGCTACCTGCTCCCCTGTAGTTACCGGGGCATCCCCCTCAAGGTCAGCATCCTCCCGGTCCATGGGAACCCCAGGGGCCGGTTTCCCGCACCCCCTGCCCTTTCTCTTGGAAGGGACCTGGGCCACTGTTTCAGGCTCCAGGTCCTTCTGATCACCCTTTCTAGCCGCCATTGACCGAGTGGACATGCATGCCCACTCTGGCAACCCAAGCATCTCCAAGTGAGACCTGAGCTCAACATCCTTCCACAAGGACTGCTACAGGCTGTTACCTAGCAGACAATCTACAGGCATGGTAGGGCTCACAACCACCCTCAAGGGACCTGAGAACCCCCCATTCAAAGGGAACCTGCACCACTATACACTGGCGCTCTGAGTTGTCCACAGCAACTACTTGGTGGAATGCCCCAGGGCTACCTGCTCCTCAGAGACCAGGTGACACCGGACTGAGGTCATACTGGCTCCAGTATTTCTGAGAGTCTCTACCCTTTTCCCATTGATGGGTGCCCTGGTGCTGTATTTCCTTGTGATAGGGGATCCCTGGTTTCCTGGGACCATCTCACTGTCCCCTAGTGAGACAAGGGTCATTTCTGCGGGATCCCTACCTTCCTATGGGCACCCCTCCTCCCCAAGCACTACACTAGCCAACACCTTGGTCTGCCCACCAGTGGGTGCCTGCTCCCTCTTGGGGCACTTAGGGACCCCCTTATGTAACCCACCTGCTTACAGGCGAAGAACGTCCTGGGGCCGGCCTCAGCAGGCTTTCCTGAAGAGACCCCTTGTTTCTTATCTCCTGGGGGATGGGAACCTTTACCCTGGGTGTTAGTTTGGGGCCCTTTAGAGAACGCCTGTTCTTTACCCTTGTCCTCCCCACTTTTCTGCTGGGGACCCGGCCCACCTTTGGCTGACTCAAATAATGCCTTCCTTTTCCGAGGAGGTGAAAGCAGCATATACTGGAGAATGGGCTCTTGAGCAGGCCCTAGCTTTATATCGTGATCAAACATGTTGGGAGACAGACTCACCTTATCATGTTATACCTATAAGATCCAGCCCCCAGGTGGAAGCACGATATACGATTAAACATGAAGCTAAACACCCAGTTAGGGAGACTCTATCATAATTCTCAATGTGTAGTTTTGGACTATCTAAATTTAAACAGGCATACACTGACTTTTGCTGTACAGAATTCCCATAGCACCGGCCTGTTAAATAATCTAGTTCATAAGAAATGCTAATTGGACATTTCCAAAGTTTTTTTCGGTCAAAATGTGTCAAGATGTAAGCCAGAATGTATCCACCTTCTCTGCACTGGGAGCACAGCAATGGTTCTGTTGACTACCATAGGCCCATAAGAACCGTCCAGGTCTGTTTGGTGCCTGAGTGATGTCAATTTTACAAGGAATTGGCTCAGAAGCATTTTCTTACATTAATGACATTTACATCATAGATGATGATTTAAACGTGCATTTGGCCAGAGTGGATTGTATTATTCTGGGATTCACTGAATATGGCTATGAAATTTAATTTAAAAAAAATTAAAATTGCCTTTCTCAGGGATCTTTTTTTAGGATATGAGTTATTGAATGAAGGCAAAAGTCTGGCACCACATTTCTTTAAAATATGTGCTTTTTTGCAATCATCAAATTCCTTGTAAAAGGCTTCAATTGCTTTTAGGATTGCTGAATGTTGGAAGAACATACATACCAGATTATGCACAACGGTGTAGACCATTGTACGATTTAATTTGACCTAAATTTTCTGAAACAAATTGGACTGATGAACATACTTGTATTCTCCAGAATTTACAGCATGACATGCTTGAGTCTAAACATTTACATACGCATGTTAACTCTACTAATTTAGTTATCCACATAATTGCGGGTTGCAGTGGTTACAGATATGTTTTTTTTAATGAAACGTATGTGACTGCAGTTCAGATGGCTGTATTGAAGGAAGTCTGTTGGCACAGAAGTGACATATGATTGTGGTGTCTTCTGTTCCAGCCCTAGAGACCGTCATCAAGGCTAGCATTCTAAACATGAAAGCCTTGCATCCGAGGTGGATACAGTGGGCATCTCACTTGACAGCTACTGATGTAGAATATATTTTTGACCCTAATTTGAGAGCACATAATCATATCTCCAGTATGAACGGGAATAACCCATGTCTAGTGAAATTTTGCTTCTAGATGAGTATGCTTTGATAATCTAAACTGATTGTTCCGCTCAGATGGTGGTTGGTACAAAGTACAAGTACTCAGCTGCATGTGCTGCAGCTAAACGTGTCATGAAAGGAGTTTTTCCGGCACAATGAACATAAACAGAAACTCTGGGTGACTGTATCGCTCAGCTGGCTGAACTGAAACTTTGGTTCTGGCTTTGCAGAGTACAAATTCGGAATTCCCCACACTTATAGTGTGTGATTCCTATTTGTGCATCCAGGCCTTTAACGATAATTTATCCTATTGGCACTTGAACGGATTCAGGGATTCTAGAGGGAATACTATTAAGCCTAAGCTTCTTTTGGGGAAAGTGGCATCTCTGAAAGAGGCTTTGCCATGGGCTCATGTGATCAACACATTGAGTCATCAGCGTGTTGGTATACACGTTGCAGGGAATTAATTGGCTGATAAAGCTGCCAAGGCACCTGTTTAATTTATAATATATTAGTGTTACTTTTTAATATATTTAACGTTTCATATTTATATATATTTTTAAAAACTATACTTTGTACAATGATGTTAATGACAGCGATATTTTTAATTCGATAATTTTGTTGTTTATTTTATAAAGATAACCTGACGATATTTCTTACAATTATATTTATTTGACGATATTTTGGTATGGCGATCTTTCCAGAGGCAATATTTTGTCAGTGAACCATATTTGAATTCTGCAAATTATGGTAAAATGCTTTATTATCGGCATTCCACATACTGTTTTTAATTATCCAAAATGGGAACATTGTTTGGCGCCAACTGTAGGTAGTTTGGATACATATTTGAAAAAGTTTCTTTATTTTTCCAGTCATATTCATACAGACCCAGTTTCATATTTTTATCAGCTTACGTCTTCCCTATCTAATAAAAACATGCTTACACAAAGTTAATTTATTCAGATTTATTTATTTTGAAACTCTCACTAAAGGGTTATGAGTATTGGAATGATAACATTGACTCTAAGAGCCCAATTACGAGTTAAGTAGTGTGGCGGCAGGACCGCCCCACAGCCGCACCGCCAAACCACGTGAGAACCGCCTGGTGTATTATGATCTTTTAGTCACAGGCGGGAGGTTTCTTTGGCATTCCCACGGCTGTGCCTACAAAATAGGCCCCGCAGTTGGAATATCAAAGGAGGTCCCAGCATGGCATGGACTGTGAAGTCTATGCTGTGTTGGAATTTGGGGTGCCTGCGCACAGGGGGGCACATGTGCCTCAATGTGTGCATCCACATGGAGTGAGGCACAAGGGGGTCCTGGAGGGCCCCCTTTTATTTTCCTCAGCCCCACTGTTTTCATGGAGAAAACACCTCCATTAAATCATTGGTAGTGCATCAGTCCTGAAAAGCATATTACTACCTCAAGCCCATCGTGTTACCACCAGGGAACGGAGGTTCCCTGGCAGAGTAGCGGTCCTAGGGCGGCACGACCGTCAAGGTCATAATGTGGCAGTCAGAAGACTGCCACCGTCGCCCTACCACAAGTCTGGCAGTCCGAAGAACGCCAGACACGTAGTTAGGCCTAAGTCTGTTTGAGGAATACGCTATTGGCAAGGTTCAGGACTCTGACACTTTATTTAGACGATGTCTGATTCTAGACAAATGATATTTTTAAAGAAAACTGTACAACAGCCTACATGACTCAGGTTTGGATTTGTTTAAAATGTGAATACACCAAGCAGTCCCTCTACTGCATGGTTTCATAACTGACAGCAGTCTGTTAATTTAACTGAAGAAGAGCTTAATTAAATGGTACAGTATGCCGATTGGCTAAGTCATGGTTTAATTTCTCTTCTGATTTCCACAATTCATTTCACGTCATGTCTTAGGCATTTTCAAGTAGGCAGATAAGAGGAGATGGGTGCCTTTTTTTTAAACAAACCTGGTTCCTCCCCTTTCAGTACAGATGCATACACAAGAATAAAGAGGCCTTTATTGGTCTTGGCAATTATGAGACTTCTTAGGGCCACTCTTTAGTCTGCAGAGAGATTACACTTCATGGAATTTGTAATGCCTCTATTCTAATTTAGCAAGTTACTTAAAGGTATTCCAGCACAATTGAAGAAAACTGAGTTTCTGTTGCTTTCTAATGGGAGCACTCTAATTTTAAATAATCAAAGTTGTTGCGAAATGAAACCAGGTGTGCCTTACGTGGTCACTGTTTCCAGAGTTGTAACTTTCAGTACGCATATTTTGTATCCTCCCACACATACTAGTAGAGAAGCAAATTGTGGCCCAAGGTCCGTGTAGCTAATATACACTTTGATAAATTGAACAGACTGAAAGCCTTGCTGTTTCAAACTGATGTTGCTCTTGAATCTGCCTGTGAAACATTTGATCTCCAAGTAGCACGTTCCTCTGAGAAACAGCATTTACAACACAGTCTAAACCATGATGTACCTTTGGAACGAAGTCTTAACCATGCTTAAGTCTTTACCACGCAGGTTTTTACAACTACTATGGGCCTTATTATGACTTTGACAGTGTGGCAGCAGGCCACCACACCAGCGCCCCACTGCCACACTGCCAAAAGCTATAATGCGACTGTCCAACGGATTCCGACAGGAATCCAGGTTAGGCGGCCCTGGGTGGCCGTCCCACAGCGGTGCAGTGCTAGGGCTCATGTGTGAGCCTTTGCAAGGCACTGCAATAGGCACGCCATTGCACGTTCCTGCAGGACATGGACTGCTACGTCCATGCCCTGCAGGAACTGGGGGTGCATGCAGATAGGGGGGCAGATGATGTGCCCACCTGTATGCATACCCTGGCACATAGGCAAAAGGGGGCCCTGTAGGGCTCCATTGTTTCCCCACTGCCACACTTTTCATGGCAGGCTCACCAGCAAGAAAACTGTGGTGGTGAGGAAACTCCTAAAATGCTTGGTGGTGCTGCAGCGGCACCACCAGCATATTATGGGTCTCAGACCGCTGCTAGACTGGCAGGGCTCGCAGATCCCTGCCAGCAGCAATGGTCCCATGGTGGTCCGACCGTCTTACTCGCTAAAGGGCAGTAGGACTAACGGTGTGGTGGTAACTGCACCACCACCCTGGGTTTGGCACTCCATTGGACCACCAAACTCAAAATAAGGCCCTATGTATTTACCACTTGTGTCATTACCACACATGACTTTACAACGGTTTTTAAAAGGGTGGGGCCGCCACGCTGACACCCCACTCCCACACCGCCAAAGCCAAAACAGACCGCTACCAAAAAATGAATTTTTAAGTCTCTGGTGGACAGTTCTTTGGCGTTCCCACGGTGGTGCCTTTAAAATAGGCACCGCTATGGGAATATCAAAGCATGTTCCTGCACGGACATAAATGCACAATGTTGTGCATTTCCTTCTGTTCAGGAACATGGGGGTGTATGCAGATAGGGGGCACACCATGTGCTCCCCTGCATGCACCCCATGGCACAGATGCACCTGGGGGGGCCTTTTCCTCACTGCCACACTTTTCATTGTGGTCGCACAGTCATGAAAAGTGTGGCAGTGAGGAAACTCATAATATGCTTAGCATATTTTGGCCTCAAGATCTCAAGATCTCTGATCCCTGGCGGTTGTGGTGGTCTCAGGAGGGCCCGACCATCCTGGTAATAATAAGGTGATCGGAAGACCGCCGCGCCCCGTAAGTCAACTCATAATAAGTCCCCTCGACATTTAGCACGCATGTATGTACCACTACTGTCATTACCACTAATTTTTTTACTAGTGTCACTACTGTCATTACTACCTATTTTTTTACCACTAGTGTCATTGCTACTTCTGTGTTTTACTACTAGTGTCATTACCACGAATATCTTCCATGCATCAATATGTAAGTATATAAGTATATATTATAGGTATTTGGTAAATAATAATTTTATAATTATTTTTTATATTTGTTTTAAATGATAATAAGTTTTAGAGATGGGGTGCAAGCGATGTAGGGATATTGTATGTGGAAGGGTATTAATACTCATGTATTCATTTTAATACTTAAGTATTAATATATACGAATTGTAAATGTTGTAAATTAGAAATCATTTTAAAGGTAAAAATATTTTGTAAAATTGTAATATTACTATTTAGGGTTGGGATGCAAACAACATAGGGGTATTGGCTGTGGGTGTGTATTAATACTCAGGTATGAATTGTAATACTTTAGTATCAATATATAAGAATTCCAATTATGGAAAATTAATCATAATATTATATATTTAAATATTTTACAAAATTGTAACATTATTGTTTAGGGATGGGATGTGAGAGATATAGGGGTATTTGGCAGGGAAGTGTCTTAATTCTCAGGTATTCATTTTTATATTTTAGTATTAATGTTTAAGGTTTGTAAATGCTGTAATTTTTCATTAATAAGAATTGTATATAATATAACAAAATTGAGATGGTATTTCAGGTATTTAGGGGTATTGGGAGGAAAAGTGTTTTTATACTCATATATTAATTGTAGTTGCTGAATAATAATTATTGAAGGTAATGTATTTCAGTAAAATGGTAGAAGTAAATTTCCATATTAATTGTAATTAAATACACATACATATTTAAGAATTAAAATAATAAGTAATTAAAAAATAATATATATGTTACAATTACATTTTTACACATTAAAATAAAAAATGCTAAATTAATACAATTGTGTAATATTTATATTATTTGTTCATAAATACTATAAAAATAGACAAAAATGTAAAAAGAAATTTAAATCATATAACATGTTGCATAAATATAAAACACATTTTTTATAGCATCTAACATATTTTTTTAGCATGTTTTAAGTTACTTCTCATGGTTTACCATTAATTTCAATGGCAAATATTGTCTTTTTTTCTGTTTTTACTTTTGTGTTTGATGCTTGCAGATGTACGTCTGTTTCTACAGACGGTGGAGTGTCGCGGTCAAGATCGGAAGCAAGGAAGAGTTACAGTCCAGTAAGAAAAGTTTATTTTACATTACTAAGGACCTGATAATGAGTTCAGTGGCCTTGGTACCACTGTGGCGGCAGCAGCGGATTCACCACCGCACCACTGGTGGTCCTACCGCCGTATTACGGAGCATGCCGCGATGTAGACGAAAGACTGCTGCGGTCCCACTGCCGCCACCAGTAAATCTCGACTGCGGCAGAAGTGGGATAGGCCAATTCATCGGCCAGAGTGCAGACTGTCAGTGTTACCGTCGGCCCAATTTCAGCCGACGTGAATGTGACACTTTAACCATCACATATGAGCTGGTGGAAAGGGAGAGATATAAAGCCGAAACGAATATGTACTGTACTACGCATGTCATTACAACGCGGTCGTTACAACGACCGCGTTGTTACATCGCAAAGCATTACATCGCAAGTCATTACAACGACTTGCTGTAGGGGGCGCGCTGGACTTAGGAATAGTATTATTTACTATTCCTACTCCAGTTTGTTAAACAGCAGGGAAGGTGTTGGATTGTAAATCCAACACCTTGTGCCCCCTATCGCAAGTCGTTGTAACAACTTGCGATGTAATGGTTTACGATATTACAACGCGCGGTCGTCGTAACGACCATGTTGTAATGGCATGCAATCTATCGCATGCATAGTAAATGCTGTTTCCTGGCCGAAACTCACCTGTACTCACCTCCATACACCCTGAGCCACCATGGAGCTGATCTTACACGTCCTGCCTCTGCTGTACCTGCTGGATGACGTCCAAAGCTGACACAGTCACAGACGCAATCAATGAAAAAGTATACTCTTACCTGTATCCATCAACTCCTCAGCAAAAAAATACCCTGCCATGGACCTGGCAAGGAGTTAGGGGTCCCTGGGCTAAACATATTTTGTGGGCCCCTGTTCAGAATTGTTTACGATGTATGGCCCAATCACAGCTATATGATGCCTTCTTTGGTCAGGTCACTGACACTGCACAGACACACTCTACACAAATAGACTTGTGTTTACATCTCATAATCAGTGATAGTGATGTATGCATTAAATTATGTCCCACAACAGCACCTCCTCCTCAGTATCACACCTATTAATCTCTATGACACCTTCACATTGCCCACATCCTAGGTCCTGTTGTGATATCAAAGAAACATCTGTATGGATGTGTGATGAAACTGAAACACACCTCTGCTAAATCTCTGTATTGGACTCACACATCACCCACATTAAAAGGTAATGTCAGTAAGTGGTTTCACCAATAATCAGTGTGCGAAGCATTCAAAGAGCACAATTTAAACACTGTCAGCAGAATAGATATACATCTACCAGAGGGAACCCTGACAGGCTGGGGCCCATAGCCACAATCCACTTTGCACATGCCTTAAAACCTCTGTGTGCACAGTACCTGTGGATTGAACTATATTAGGGACAAACAATAGTATAACCGAGTGCCATGTATGGGTAGGAAGTCATGAAAGCAAACACAAAAACAACAGTTGATGGACAGAATGCAGAACAATGTCATACATTCACCCCAGTACAGAGGTCTGGGGAACAGTCCAGCCCGAACTGCCAAGCCAGGTCCTCCCTGGATTGGAAACAAGCATCCTAGGACCGGTTTCGGGGTTTCACCCCTCTTCAGCCAGGATAGCTTGATTCCAGTGGCATGGAGAGCACGAGACTCACGTCTGAGCATACCCGTCCCACTCGGGGTGACAAATGCAAAAACAACAGTTGATGGAC
The DNA here is from genome assembly GCF_964204655.1 of Triturus cristatus. Lineage (NCBI taxonomy): Eukaryota > Metazoa > Chordata > Amphibia > Caudata > Salamandridae > Triturus > Triturus cristatus. The sequence goes on from NC_140582.1 coordinate 96,220,690, forward strand.
AGAATGCAGAACAATGTCCTACATTCACCCCAGTACAGACATCTGGGCCTAAATCCATCGTTGGCAGGGTACGCCCAGATGTGGGTCCCTTGCTCACTTTGCCACTGCATTCAAGATAGCCTGGCTGATGAGGGTTATGACCCCGAAACCGGTCCCAGGATGCTTGTTTCCGATCCAGGGAGGACATGGCTTGGCAGTTCGGGCTGGACTGTTCCCATGAGGCACAGGGTCAGACTGATTTGCATATGGCCATGTCCGAACTGGGGTGGTGGAGTGAGCTAAAGAATGATGATGGATTAAACCCAGATCAGTTGACTGGGGGTGAGTGTTTGATTTGCTCAAACGTTCCGTCCATCATCCCCTTTGGTATCGCATTGTTCGCCCTAAGTTAGCAGGGTATGCCCAGACGTGGGTCCCTTGCTCACTTTGCCACTGGATTCAAGATAGCCTGGCTGATGAGGGTTATGAACCCGAAACCGGTCCCAAGATGCTTGTTTCCGGTCCAGGGAGGACATGGCTTGGCAGTTTGGGCTGGACTGTTCCCATGAGGCACAGGGTCAGACTGATTTGCATTTGGGGTGGTGGAGTGAGCTAAAGAATGATGATGGATTAAACCCAGATCAGTTGACTGGGGGTGAGTGTTTGGTTTGCTCAAACGTTCCGTCCATCATCCCCTTTGGTATCGCAATGAACACAGCACTAACAGCATTTGTTACACATTTTGATAAAGTAGGTGTAAGGTACACATAGGAAAATGGACACATGTCCCTAAAACTGTCTCTAATGGTCTGATAAGTTAGTACTCTCCATGCATGGATTAACAAACATCTCACTTGAGCACATCAAACAGATATCCGACCTACTTCTTAGGGAGTGGTGCAACCTAATGATGTTGACATCGGCCAGGCCAAGCTGAATTACACAACATCTAATATACCACCCAATGCAATGTCAGCGCCAAATAGATTTCATCCCACATATCCATCATTCAACATTTCCCCTTGTCCTGTGTAACTCCAGCACCGTTTCCAAGGTCAGATCATACTAATCACTTCAACTGGATCAGCAATCAGGGATGAAACAAACACAACTGTTGTCACACATCCTTAACTATCCAATAACATCAAATAATTAGAAAAGTAATGACAGGTCTAGTGTCTTGCAAACCAAGCAAATTTGTAATTATTGCAGAACAAAACGTCAAGTAAAACAAAGGCCGATGGCCGGTCCTTTTTCCAAACTGTGCTACAGCACAATGCTGTGCCTCTAGACTTGCCTTGATGACACTGCCAGGGAACCTCTTCACAAAGGGGCAGTCATTGGGCATGGCAGGCACCGCGACTATGTTACTTGGGGGGGTGGTTGGTTTAGGGAGGGGTGCGTTTGGTTTTGGAAGAGGTTTTCTTGGATTTCTTAGGAGTATGGCTGGGTTTAGTGAAGTGGGGAGTAGGTTTTTCAGGGGTGGATTGGGATGTGGAAGTAAAGGGTTGGGGTTTGGGAGAGTTTTTTTGCATTTGGGAGGCTGGATCGGATTTCACAGGGGTAAGGTCAAGGGCAAATAAGACACTGTCATAGGAAAAATGGGCAGGATTTTCGGGAGGGAGTTGGGTTTGGGAGGTAAAGGAAGTGAAAGTGAGAGGTGTGTCTGCTGTATCTCCTGTTAGTTCTGTAGGTAGCTGTTGAGTGAGGTTTTTGGGTGTGCGTGATGTGGACGTGCTTGGTATGCTGGGTGTTGTGGATGGCTCTGTGGGTATTGGTGTGGTGTCTGTGGGAATGCTTGAGATTGGGGATGGGTCTGTGGGTGTTGGTGTGGTGTCTGCAGGAATGTTGGGGGTTGGTGATGGGTCTGCAGCTGTTGGTGTGGTGTCTGCGGGAATACTGGTGGTTGGGAATAGGTCAGTGGGTGTGGTGTCTGTGGGAATACTGGTGGGTGGGGATGTGGTTGTGGATGCAGGTGTGTTGTCTGTGGGTTCGTTGGCAGTTGGGGAAGCATCTCTGCATGTGGGTGTGGTATCTGGGGGTATGTTGGTATGGTGGTGGTGAGGGGGTGAATGTCTGGTGAGCGGTTGCATGCTTGCATCTTCTCTGCTGTTTTTGTTTGTGTGTGGTACTTGGGTCTGATGAAGTGTGGGAGTGTGCTTGGGACAGGCATGGGAATAGGAAATTTGGATGGGGAAGAGGCAGGAGGTGGGGTGGAAGGGTGGGATTGATGGAAGGCTGCAGTGAGGGAGGAGGCCATATCCTGAAAAGATCTCTGCAGGCAAGAAATAGCACTGAAGATACCATCCAGATAGGCCCCCATCTGTGTCAGCTGGCTGCCTTGCCCCTGGATGTCAGTCAAGAGTGCAGTCTGACCCACAGAGATGTTCCTCAGGAGGTCAATGGCCTCCTCACGCAAAGCAGCGGGTCAAAAGGGGCAGGGGCTGGGGTGACTGGAGCAAAGGAGACGGCTCCCCTCTTAAAGGAGGAGCGGGCCTTTCCAACAGTTTGGGGAACTACAGGGAGAGTGGGGCTGGAACTCTGGGTGGCGGACAAGGATGTACCTGGAACTAATCCTGTGGGATCCACCACCACTTGAGGGTGTGTCCACAGAACGATGACTCAGATGATAAGAATTTGAGCTCGTGTCCTCCGTGACTTTCCCCACACCCTCCTGGACTCTGGGTCCCTTTGTGTCTTTCCTGTCACGTCTGGAACTACTGTGGCCAGTAGCATCCCCAACAACTTTGGACCCTTCTCCTTTACTTGCCCTGGATGAATCTGAAATGGCATTTAAAACTGGTTTATTGCAACTGCATTTCCACACCTGACCATCACCTATCAACAGAAAACATTTAATAAGTGCACATTTTACACCATCTTCATGGTTCACTATCAACATTAGCATGAACACATGAATGCATGCTACATAACCCCACTCCACGTATGTCATAACCCCAGACAGCTCCAAATGCATTGAGAGACTAGTCTACACTCTATTCTCATGTCCATACTAGGATAGTCGATCACCTTGTATATTTTGGCACTTGTAATATATCATAGTAAAATGATGTTACAAAATAGGATGTATACACATTTTACATTTACAAAATGTTCACATAAGGCCCAGATTTTAACAAATATTCATTGACCTTATAACACATCATGATGTCATGAAGGTTGAGTTAAAGACCTATGTGCCATCAATATGTGCTGTAGAAGAAATGATGTCATATACAAATGTTCATTGCACACTGATGATACTTTTGACTTGAAACCTCATCATATGTCCACTTCCTGAAAAATCTAAAGAAACCTGTACTGAAGTTGTTTAGCTTTGTATCACATGTAAGATAGAAAAATAGCCTTGAAACTTTGAGGGCCAAAGTTTTGGAAGATAGATAATCCAAAATCACACAGCATAAGACTTCATATAGCCATATGAACATCCCCAATCCTGCTTGGTACACATGATATCACCATTCATAGATTGCATTCCTACAAGCCACTACATTTTTGAAGGTTGTTGGGTGTCAGTGAATATCTATGACATGAAGATGTGGGATCACTATACTCCTAAAGGAATGGCACATCACAGCACTCTTTGGTATAGCAAACTCAAATGCCTTGTAAGGATGAGTGTAGACAGTCACTCACATATGCTCTCTACAGTTTGACATCTCAGTCCCTGATGCATGTCACCAGCCAGTGATTGAATTTTGAAACACTATTGCAGATGAAATAACAACAGGGAAATGTACACTGGGCAACATGCACGCACTATTGCTGATGGCACCAGTGAGGTTTACACACTCATGTCACTGTTGAAACCCAACTTACTAATAAGAAGTGTTGTGCAGTCACTGCATGAAGAGTGCACTGTATGCCATGTCATATGCGATAGGGCTGCCATCACATGCGAGACAGTAGTGAGGGAACACCACTCCTTACACAAGGAAGACAAGTGGCCTGTTTGGTACAATTTTAACCAGAACATCAAAGAACATGAGGTGATTTCCCAGTTCACTTAGCCACGTCTCTGCTAAAGACACTAAATTGGTAGTGGACTGGACTCTGCTGTGTCCCTGGTCCTAAAGACAATAGGTGCAGCACATCAACATGTACTACTACCAGACCTACACAAACAATATCTCTTCTTGTTCGTCGCACATGGCCACTCACAATATTGATGGGGAAATGCCTGCTGTTTCTGAAGCGCGAGCCTCTGGATTGAGGGGTGTTTCCCACTTGCACTCGTTTAAAGTAGATCAAAATGACAGTTTGTTAATAAAGTTGTTTTTCAATTGAATTTATTGAGTTTTTCATTAGTGTTCATGACTGATATTCATAATTCCATCATTATGATAATTTTGTCACGCTTTGTTCAATATCGGTGTTTACAATGGCCCAATGCATTTCGGGCTATGGCCCTTCATCAGGGGCATGGTTCCTATGTTTTAGAGGAAATGTAAAGACAAAGGCATAATGTAAAGCATGTACCGATCTCAATAAGCAACCAATCTCATGATCCCATCTTACAAAATGCATGCAACGTGTTGTGTGTACTACATTTGTGAATATGTTAGTGATGGTGTGTGTGCAACCTACTCAAAGCAATGAAATGGGAGATTACATCGTGAAATAAAGAGGAAGGTGAAAAAAAATGCCCGGTGAACAAATCAAGGTGAACACATTCTTTGTGTCAATGCATGCGAGATAGAAATCTGTGTCAATTGCAATACGATAGAACGGCTCACCTGCAATTGAAAAACGTCCGGTTTGCGAAAAGAGCACTTGTGCGAAATAAATAGAGAACAAGTGCTCGTGAGGTATGGCAGAGGTGAAAAAAACGGAAGTAATCCCGGTCTCTTCTTACCTCTAATCTGTCGGTGAGTTACATCCAATTTAACCTCAAGGTGATGGTCAAACTTTACACCGATAGCTGTGAGACAAAGCGTACAACGGTAAAAAGTGGGAAATACTGTCACGAAAATGCGAGCTGTGCAGAGCGCGTGATCACTTACCTGACTCTCAATGAGTTTGGCGTTCTCTGAGGGGGTATAGCGGATGTGACTAGGTGCTTACGACTTTTGAAGCCCCGCCGATACCCGGAAGTAAATGCCGTTGCGTAACGGTTGAACTACAATAAACACATAAAAGTGTGTAGTTCAAAAAATGTGTAACAAGAACGACGTGCCGGTGATTAAACAAACGTCTGGTATTCAATACTCGACGAAATTTAAGAAAAGAATAAAACTAGAAAAAACATCAGGTGTTCTGTACTCGAAAAAAAGACTGCCACGTGATACAAATGGACACTGAAACAACTGGAGAAACAAGAAAGTGGAAATTAAAGGATCAGATGGATGACGTGATGTTCGAACTGACGTAGTACATGAGAAAGGGTGTGATGTATGAAATATGCGTGAAAATGAGATCTGAAGATAAAAATTAATTAAACAGTTGTAAAGTTCTACCATAAACATACCCCAGGAGCCCACATGGAAATCATATGTACATGATCGTTCTAATTCTGCATCTATTGGAAACAATAATTCTACTGACATGCCTGGTTGAAAACAGACTTTTAAAGCTTCATATATCTTATGAAAATAAAGTTATGTCAATATATTAATTCGTGTGCACAATATGAATTGGCATAACATGATGGGTTACAAGTTTAACCATCCGGTTCTGGGACAAAAAGTGTGGTACAAAAAGTGTCAACAATTCTTAGTCCCTGTGTATGGTTCAAAGAAAACAACTGAAATCCATTCTTTCGTTAAGTCCCTTTGGGTTCACAGAGTCTAAAAAGTTTATCCAATGGACTTCTCGTTGTAGGAGGTGTCTAGTGTTGTAGCGTCCCTGGATCATAGGAATTTGTTCGAGAATGCAAAAACGTAATTGGCTAATTTTATGTTGCATGGTGTTGAAATGTACTACCACAGGAGATTTGGTATTTCTGGTACATATGTTGCTTTTATGCTCGTATAATCGTACTCTGATTTTACGCTCTGTTTTTCCGACATAAATCAGGCCACATGGGCCCTCCAACATGTATATTACATTTTCACTGTTGCATGTGGCAGTTACTTTGAGTTTGATGGCTGTTCCTTGATGTGGATGTCTGATAGTGTTTCCTTTGATGATTGCATTGCAGCTTCCGCAATTATAACAATGCCTGCTGTAACACACAAAGTTGGCAATGTAACATGTATGACTCTGGCCAGGACTCACCCCCTTCGAGCTGCTGCTGGGACCTGAACTGCCCATCTAGCTCCGGGTAGGCCACTGCCAGTATGTAGGCCATTAGTGGGGTCAGGGTCCCGTGAATGCCCCATCTACCTTGGAAGGACTTCCCCAGCTGGACCTCCACGATCTTCTGGGTCCAGTGCCTCAGGTCCTCACACCTCATCCTGCAATGGGTGCTGCACCGGTTAAAGACCCCAGAGTCCACACCTTCTGAGCGATGGCTCTCCAAATGGATTTCTTCTGATGGGCGCTGACCTGTATTGATGCAATAGATGAAGAAACAGATTGTAAGTGCGAGTTTTTGGATATCTGTTTGATTGATACACATTTTGCATACACCGGACACAAGCATTAATCAGTAGTCAACACACGACATGTGTAAATATCACATGCTAAGCACTTCAAAAACATGAATACTCACTTTTGTTGTCATCTGCTGAATATCCTCAACCCTGGTCATGACCTACACCAACTAAGCCAGCCCACTAACATCACGTAGCCCAGGGCTACCCTACATGCACTGTGATGTGAGGTATTATGAGAAACAACACACCATTATGACCTTCTGGAGGTTAAACTACTTGTGCATAACAGTAAAGGCACCTTTATAGCCAGGCCCATTGACTTAATGCATATGGTCCATAGTGACTGGTGCCATAGTATAGAATGTATCCTAACACTAAGGTTACACTGAAAGGGCTGACGTGTGTTACTAAGAGCTCCCTCTCTGGGGATGTGTGGACTACTTAATCGGATATCATAATACGCCTGATTGAGTTAGTGTGGTATGTACTGCCATCACTGGACACGCCATTTACCATATGTGGCATTGTTTCAGGGATGACATTCAACATACCATTGTATGTCTTGTATGATTGGACTGCATGTGAAAAAGCTGGTGATTCACATATCAAAATCTCTTCAGAAGTAACCAATTAACTGCAATGTTAATGTGTCACATGTGCAATAGGTCTGTACAGTGCAAGCATGACTTGTGGGAAAGTGACAACAGACCTGTGGGAGCAGAAACCCTGTCATTAGTTAATGTCACACATTGACAATGTGGCTCCATGGAAAGAAGTATCAGGTCAGGGGGTTACCTCAGTCACAGTTCCAAATGTAGTCCATGTGAAAACATTCAGGGCTATTATTGGTTCAGAAAACTAATTGCGGGAACATTAAAGGATATGCAGGACTACAGGGAGATTACTCTGTGCATCAGCTGTACTGCCACACTAACTTTGCCCCAGCCTGGGCCATGGCCCATAATGGGCCCAACTTATTTTCAGGCCTTACTCTCAACAGGCTCAGCATACTGATTCCACATGACCATCATATATCAACCATTGTAATGCATAAAAGTAAATCTGGCCATCAAACACGTGGCGTCAAGGTTGTGTGGCACTCTGAAGGGGTCTGTGAAGTTTAGCTAGCTCCCAGACAACAGCTTGGAGAAGCCTGATATGGGCTGAGTGATATGTGGAACTGTACACATAGCTGACATCATCCTCAACTGCTTCTTACATTTACCATAATCTGATTAGCAAATATATCATCCTGGTGGATGTTGGATAGTAGACAATTATTATGTGAATTATGGGCAATGCTTTCTGAAGCAGTTATGTTTTGTCACATTACTTTTGGCTTACTCTTTATATATGTTAATCGGGACACTGTGAACAATGTTCAAATTTGTTTTCACTCCTCACATAGGTAACGGAGAGAGGGAGAGGGAGGAGATGACAGCCTCAAGTGTACCACCCATTTCCAGACC